>NC_134312.1:47959770-48586994 GCF_964195595.1 Calonectris borealis
TGTATTCTATTTAAATTGTAAATTTTTGTGAAAATAGCTAATCATACTTTTTTTTTCAGATTTAAAAAAAAATGAAGTGACAATAGTGCAACTGCATGTTTGAATGATTTTTTACTTAATGTGTTAATGTCTCCACATTAGAGAAACTAGTCATAAGAATTCTTTCATTGATATAATTAGTAACTCTAGAAAAGCACATTAAACTAAAAATTAGTCTTTTTTTGTTATAACATCCTCAAAAAGGATTAAAAGTGGCAGTAATTTCAATAAATTACAATGAGAAGTTTATTAAAATGGCAGACATTGATTTAATGTATGAAGCTAGTATTTTCACCATATATAAAAGAAAGTATTAGCATTCATATTTTATAAGAAAAAAATCAGTGTACTTGTGTTTTGCATACTAATTTCTGGCTCTAATTATCTTATAGTTAATATATTGTTACTACTACTTATACTGAAATGTTGTTATAAAAATTGGTAAGAAAGGTACTCTGTGAAATAATCTAAATATAATAATCTACTTTTGACCAGTTCAATTGCCCTTAATACCAGTTTTGAATAGATTAGAATTTATGATATTGTATTATTATTATTCAAAGCAAACATTCTGTGGTATGTTCATTTCTTCAATGATTTCCTCCCCACTCCGGACAATCTAGAAAATCTCTCAAATGACTTAATTATTTTCAGCACAAGTTTTGTACTAAATACATTCTCCCAACAGTTTTATTCTATCTTACATATAGCTCTGGTGGGAAGAGTTGTAGGATTTTATCTACAATATTCTACTCCTCTATCTATCTTCCTGTGTCTTGAGACCAACAAATTGGAAATGATTGCTAAAATCAAGCCATGTAATTAGACAGCATAACATCTAATATACTCCTTTTGTCAGCTTGCCAGAAAGAGAATTTCAGTAAATGATACATTACACCATGAAAAAACTCTTTCAAACAAGCCTGTTAATGATGATAAATAAAGAACTTGTGCAAAACCAAGCAATTAATCCTTTGGAAGCTTTCCACTGAAGTTACTATTAAGGCATCAAGAAATGCAAGTACATACATAAACAAATCCTTTGTGAATATTCCACTTTAGGTTAGTGCAAACCGATCTGTGGTTAACTTCTTTCATATAATTTCCTATTCACTAAAATATTGTCTTTATTTTAATAAAGGAACAATCAACAGTCATTCATAGTGGCAAGAATCACTTAAAGAAAAAATACACCATATTATGTGAGAATTTTAAATATTCAGAGACATTGCATTTTATTTTCAGAGAATATTGATTTATTTACTTATGAAGCCACAGTATTTTTTGTTTCTGCTACAGGGACAGAGCAGATTGCAATATCCTGGCATTAATAATGCATTGGAAATAAAGGGGAAGAGTAAGCAAAAATTTATTCTGCAGCTTGTAAAAAATGTGAAATGTCAAAAGGTTATGGAAAAATCCTCCCAGTAAACACTATTTCAAGTTACAATCTTGTAAAGCAGTTTCTCAGTGTGCAGGCAACTAAGTAGATCAATGTCTCAGTACAACAGAGGATGGTGTACATTGGTGTTTTCAGTTATCTTTTTTTTTCATAGGTCCCCCAAATTATTCCCTGTTTATATTATGAGCTGTGGCTAGAAGCATAAAAGAAAGTAAAAAATGGTTTATCATTTTTTTTGCTCTGTAAACACAGAGCAGTTCAGATCCCACGTTATTGTCAGACAGAAGGAAAATCTTTTGGACACTTGCTTTCAGCATAAATCACATAAAATAACAAAAAAGATAACCAAAGTATGCGTCACAATAAAGTGTGGAAGTCTTTTGCTATGTGTAGCACAAAATAGATATGGATCTCAAACAGTTTGGAATTAGCTTTTGCTGAGATACCCCACACTCCTTTTGGTAGATCATTCATACTCCAAAAAGGTGCCATAGCATAAACTAGTGTAGGTCACATATATCATCTGAAGGCAAAATTATTTTTTGCCTTATAGACCAAGATTTTTCCTTTTTTTTGATTTGCCGTGCACTTGAACAATAAGCACAAAAATGTTATGACGACTAAAGAGGCATTATGGTCATTGATTTTTACAACAGGACAATAAAGGGCCCAGCCATTCAGCCAATTTTCAATCCACCTTGCTATCTGTTCATCCAGCCCATACTTCATCAGCTTCTCTATGAGGATCTCATAGGAGACAGTGTCAAAAGCCTTAGACGTATTACAGAGGAAGATTTTATAGGTAAGGTTCTCTACTCATTTCTCAGTTAGGCTACACATGTCTGTAATTTAGTAATGAACAACTTCTTAATTTCTCTGTCCCTCTATAATTTGTTAAATGGAGGCAATGATGCTTCTCTTCCTGCTGATGACATTTGTGGGACCAAGTTCTTATTTTTGAAGATCCCATTAACTATTGTGACTTGATTCATCATAAATTTGTATTGACATTAATAATATTTATGCTTTTATTTACCAAATGAAATATTTTAATTGCCATTTTTGCACTACTCTTTTTTTTTTTTTTTTTTTAATACCCTGTGGTGACTCAGATACTGCTGTTGGGCTGTATGGTAAGATGTTGGTCACCTAAGTGCAATTGTGAAAAACACAACCTCTGTCTACCTAGATGGAAACCCTTATCTGGGAGCTGTTATTTTCTGGAAATGTTATTCATTTAGTTTACCTAAACTGGGAAAGCTAGACTGGGAAAGGGAAAGAGAATAGCTGGAGAGTATTCCTAATGTATTCTTTCAATGAAATATCTGTTAATACACATTTAATTATCCAAATGATTAATAAAATCAATATCTATTCTCTTTGTGTTTATTAAGAGACAAATCTTCTTGACACGTCTCTTACAGAGAGTGATACATACAAAATTAAATTCCTAACACACTAAGCTTGTAAATAATATTAAACCGTTTTTAACCAGGGAGTTGTACTGTTGTGGTTAAATCTCTCTTCACATATTATCAGTTCATTTGCATGTAAGACTTATGGGTTAAATAGAGTCAAAACAAAACGGATACCTCATCAGGTTATGTACTAAATAGCCACAGGCACGAAATCTGAGCATCTGCAGAATCTGCTGTGAAAGAAATATACCATGCTGTGTCAGTGGGGGACTGAAAACAGTGGAAATAGAAGTGCTTAGATTTGAAGGTGAGAAATATTTTTGCTCTGACTCTAAATTCAGTAAATCAAGATTATTGATATGAGGAGGTTGAGGGAGGTTCATAATTTTAAAAAAAGAAGAAAAAGAGAGAGTGGAAAAATAACAATGTCCTCCTTTCTTTTTTTTTTTTTTTTTTTGTGTAATGGATAATTTTTCCATGCTCTTGTCACAAGAGAAATCCAGAAATCAGTGGGTGCTTTGGGACAACGAGACTGGATAAAATCATGTGTTAAACAGTAAATGCAGAAACGTACTTAGTAGTTATCATGCTTATGTACAAGACCATTTTAATCATTATTTTTCTGTCAGGAGGTAATATTTTTCTTCATAGTGTATTAGCAAAATTATTTAGAATATTTGCTTTCTCAGAACAGCTGTTGATAGCACCCGTGTTAAACAACAAATGTATTCCCCCAAGACAAGTACCACAACTGAGAAAAGAGTACAGTCTGAAAAGTTTTACCTTCAGTGGGAATTGATTTAGAGAGTCTAGTTTTCAAGTTTTTATTTTATCTGTGAGATAATTGGTCATCTTGGGCTGTTGTGATGAATTCCGTATTTGGGTCTCAAGGAAGAAACGTGGTCAATTGTTTTCATATATCAGAAGTAACCTGGACGGGCTGATTCATTTTGGCAAGGGTGATCTGCTGGGGATTGCAACAGAAATTCAATCTACTAGGTAGAAATAAGAGACATGGTACATTCTGGGCCACATGTCACAACATTTATCGCTTTGAATAAAATAAAAGAAAAGTTTTAATGTGGGTGTTGCACATTGTCAGTCAATGTTATAAACTCTGAAAGTGATGCTTTTCTTTCTCCGTGTTATTCTTCCCATTGACAATGCCAATAGACTTATTTCCAAACGTTCCCAAAGACTTCACACCTAATATTTAGTCCTTAGAACAAAAGGAGATTGAAGATCATGACTTCAACTGATTAATTTTTACTTTACTTTTTCATTCTCTGAAATTCTGGCCTTGCAATTTTTAAACTAAGACATAGCTGATTTTATAGGTATCATATAAGCAGCACTACTTGTAACTTATCATTCGGAGGCCTTATGATTTTGAATCAGCTTGTTCATTGGTCTGCACATGCTCATTTTAATGAGTTACATATATATATATGACTACAGAATATATGTTATAATTTCACAAGTGGTGGTCTGGACATGAAATTAAATAATTCATATAATAGGTATTCCTTTATTTTTGAGAATATTAATGTCATTCTATTATTAAAATAAAGCTCTGAATAACTGTTAAGACAGAATATACATTAATTTATTGTATTAATAATACACTTTTTCTTTTTTGTTCAGGTAATGGCCAAGAATGGCAGGACTTGGATCAGTAAAATATTCTTCTGCTAAACTAGTTTGAAGGGATGAATACATATGTCAGTATAAGAGGTATTCAGAAATTGGTCTGTATCTTTGTCAAGGACATTTCTGAGAGCCATGCTTGACAGAGGAAACCAGAAAAGATTAATTTTGTTTGTGCACTTTGACATTGCCCATAATTCATAATTCTTCCTTTTGCTTTATTGGCAGTAACTTTTTAAGTAATACAGATACACTGATAACACTAATTCCACAGCACAGCAACTGTAGAAATTTTAATGGTGAACAGCATGCAGAATATAAAGGGAAAGGTGTGAAACAGATCTGATTGACTGCGAGAAAGAACAGAAGACAAAATGATGGATAGAAGTAACAGACATGACCAGCATTCAGCCATTCAGGAATCAGGGAAACAATGCATATGTTGGTACCATAATATAGAAATACATTTCAATGGAACTGAAATGTGTTTTTTCCCCAAAAAGAGGGAGAAAGGGATCAGATCTGTTCTAAACAGATGTGAAAATTTAAGTGATATTTGGGAACATTTCAGTTTCCTCAGTTTTAATTAAATACTTCGATGGAATTCACAGTTTTTCCTTGCTCCTATTTACTTCTATGTCAAAATAACACAGGGACAGTGAAATGAGAACAGCTGCATTTCAAACAAAACCTCACTAAAACTTCCAAAGTTGTAGGTTATTTCAGTATTTCATGTCATGTGCATCTTAAGTGAAAAGATTAATTTGAATGTTCACTTCACAGTGACAGCAAACAGGTTAAATGGCTGAGCTTCACAGTAAATTGCCAAACAGACAAAGAAGGGTATTTTAGAAAATTATTCTTTCTTTCACAAGTCCATTGGTTTTGTAACAGAACTTTGAAACTGTCTTATGCAGTCTAATGTAAGGGATGCTTTCTTTCACTTTTCTCTACTTCTCTGCCCTAGTACCTCACATTTCTGCTACTTAAATTACCACTGTTTGATGTAGTAAGGGGTTTGATATTTTTCAAAGTAGAAAATATATTTAAGTTATTAGCTTAAGTTTCATAATATGGATAATATTTTTAAATCTAACTGGTCATTTATTCTTTAATTTTAAAGGCAAAATAATTTTTTCTAATTGATAACACTAGTGCATCTGCATAGTGTTTCTGAAAACAAGTATGTTGTTCATTTTTAACATCGTCTCTGGAAGAAGAAAAAAATGCTACTCTTCTGGTAAGGCCTCAGTTACTTAGCAGACTTATGTTTTCTGCTTATACAGAATAGTACAGTCACTAATTTTCCTTTAGATACAAGTCCATTATCCTTCTCTGCTTCCAGCTCATCACTGTTTTAACTTGTTCTCATTTTCTTGATGCATCAAACAAAAAGAATCATATGAAAGGTAAACAGAAACTCCTCCTAATCACATTTTCTACTTTCCACACAGAATTGGGGAAATGATTTAGTGTTTGATTCTCTGGATCTTTGATGTGAATTTTGCATAAGACATTCATGGGTATTAATGCTTTTCATCTCTAAATTCGTGTTTCCTCCAAGCAAACACTATGTATGGGTATAAATAACAGTCTACATACTATATGTATACATGAAAGTATGGGTGAAAATGTGTATTTTACTTTAAAGGTTTTAATCACTTTTATGTGAGAAAACTTTAGATGCTTCCAATCTCTTTTTCTGGACGAATTTTCTAAGAAGCTCCATGGTTCCTTTTCATTGTTGTTTTATTGAAGTATTTCTCTGAATGCATGACTATTTGTTCAATTTTTGCAAGCTTCAACTGAAAAAGCAGTCATTTCCTTTTCATTCCAATATATAACCTTGGGGACAAGTTTACATTTTATTATACTACACTGTTCCAGAAAATCTGTCTGGTTAATGCTGCATTATTTTTCATTTTTTCAGCTTACTGAAATCAATGATTCCAATTTTAATGTTACTTGTATGACAGTGAGGAGATGGTAACCATATCAGAGGACTTCCCTACTAATATACTTATGAAAAACAAAGATTTTCTGAGAGCAAACTAGCATTAGACATTAAGTTCTTTAGGAATTCACCTAATTATGTAAAGACAATCAAATGTAATAGAGAGCAAGAGGATAAAAACACATGAATAAGTTGCAATTAAATACATTGAAAAGCTATAGTAAGGAAGATCTGGGATATTCCTCAGTTCTTCGCTTCAAGGCTTCTTAGATAATTGAAGTAGATATACAAATATGAGACTGAAAGGATATGTGAGAGTGTATTTTTAAATAATCTTCAGTTTCATCTAGATTCCCCTGAAAACCAGTCTCTGAAAATAAATCATACTCAATTTTGTTTTCTTTCTTCTTTACTTGATCTACCTAAAATGTTTCTTTTCTTACTGCGAATATGATCCAGAGCTTGCAGATTGCAGTACAATTTGCACAGAATGCATTTTGTATTAAGTTGATATTTGGGCAGTTCTTCACACACAGATTATTCCATGGGTATCTGGAAAGTGTTGATATGACCTTTATATCAGAAACTTGTTTTCTTTTTTCTGGTAATTTGTCTCTGAAGCCATAAATTTTGTCTTAGCTAAAATCCATACAGGAGACAATCTCTTGCACCTAACTTTTTTTTTTTTTTTTTAATTTTTTGTTTGTCATTTCACTAAATACACTTGTCAGTTTACATCTAATACTTAAAAGGAAGTTAGACTTTTTTTGATTCATTGAGTATAAATCTTTCATTTATTTCATTGACGTAAGGCTTTTCATTAATAGAATGATTTCGTTGATTATAAGTCTGTATATAATCAGATACATCTTTTTTTTTTTTCATCAGTTTTTTTCCCCTTCCCTTCAGGTTATTAATTTCTTCTAGTGAACTGCTTATACATTAATTTTTCAAAGTATTTTGTTCCACAGCCAGAAGCATTTTTATGAGGCTGCTTTTGCACTGAAATCCCTTCCCTGCTACATGAAGGGACACACTAACTAACATGTTGGATTATTTAGGCATTCTCAGTCTTAACGGCATGTTAAAAGAGAGAAAGTAAAGAAAAAAGAAAAAATGTTACAGAAAGTCCAGTTAAAGTTGCAAGATAGCTTTACTGTAAGGTATCTAAACTGCAGGTACTTCAAGGCATCTGCTCACTTTATCTGTTAACATTTACTCTGATTATATATGTATATCTTTTCACACTTATGTTTCATACATATATATACTCCTAATATCTATTGATGTTTTTTATATATGTATGTATATGTTTTTTTTTTTTTAATCTGCATTTAACTTCTGGTTGGAAATAATTTTTTCACTATATATATATATATATGTATGTGTGTTATGTATATGTACATGTTTATGTATATATAGTTTCCATTCTGTGAAATGCTTTTCAGAGTCATTAGCAAACCAGGAACATACTGATACATTGTAATGATCCAGCTGGACTGTAAATGTCTTCATCTATACAGACAGCCTAATTTGCTTTTGTTAAATAAGGGGAGCGGTTGCAGGTCAAAATTCCAGTTCATGAGAAATTGCATCATTCTCCCAGGACAGGGGATGTAGTTAAGGAGTTCCTGTCAAGAGCCTGAATACTATAAGCAACTCTGCAACACTTAGAGAAATTCATAGGCTTCTACCAGAGACTTCACTTCAAAAATTTGTTCATGTCAAGAATATTGTATTAGCTACATGAGAGAGAGTTTATCTGGACCAAAAAAAGCAGTAATACGACTAAAACATGGCTCCTAAGTTGTGTTGTGCTTAACCTTTTTTGAGACAGTCCCTCTACTGCATGCAGTCTATGATACCTCAACTTAAATTCTTGTTCAATTTTATTGCTTTTGGAGAATGAAAATTAAACAAAATTAAAACCCAGTATCTAGTAGTATACTTGTACTTTCTCATTATTTTCTTCAAAAGTGTTCATGGCTTACCGCTCTCAATCACTGTATAGAGAATTAAGAATTTATGCAAATCTCCGTGTCTATCAGCAAGTCCTAGTAATTATGTATTGTAGTTGTGCCTCATCTTGCAAATAGGAGCTCTAGAGTTTGTGATCTGAAAAACTCTCTATGTGGGGAAAGAGAAAAATATCCATACACATTTTCCAGGTTCCAGCTTGAATACCCTAAGGACTTTTGCTGTCCTTCAGCAGTCACTCCAGAAAGGCCAGGAACTCTTGGTCTTACAGGACATCTACCCTCTTCATATAGCTATCTCAACTCTTATACTATCACCATGACTGAATGCAGGATTTAACCTGGAAAAACAACTGGAAGGTAGAGTACGTCTATTTTAAGAAATTACACCACCAGTTACATTTTCCCTTTCAAATGTTCATTAAGTTGGAAAAGGAAAGTCACAGTGATGTCACTTTTCTGATTGGGTGGTGCTATCTCTACATCTATATGATGCCATTATTGCCATTCGATAAAGGGAATAAGAACAATATCAGTGCCTTGTGACCAATCCTGGAGTTATTTGCAGTTCCTCATTAAACATTTAATTTGTATACTCTGCTATCATAGTAGCCTTCTACTTGATCTAGAGTGAAATTTCACACAGAGAAAAAAATATATCTTGAATCATATTTTTATTGCTCTTGTACAAGTGCTTTATCACTGTTTGTACAAGTTAGTTACCCAACTAGACTATATCCAAATTTAAAAACACATATTGTTTGTAATACTCGAACAACAAAGCAGAAATTACAAACAAGCGATTATTCTCATATTATCACTGATCTTGGGGGGAAAAAGAAAAGAAAAGAACATCAAATGTTATATCCTTGAACAAATTTTCATCTAAAATATCTAAATGAGTAGCCATATACATATACATACACCAGACTCAAAAGGTGTTATGGTTCAATTGTGAAAATATGATTTTGTTCTGTTCTTTAACAATATCTTTTAATGTTCCACTTTTTATGTTCCTCTACTGTCACATGGATAAAAGTTGGTATTTTCATTTTACTTTCATTTTCTTCAATTCTGAAGTCAATTCTTCAATTCTGAAGTCAATCATAATGCTACAGTTCCTTTTCATTAAACTTACACAAACATTTCTGGGTTTGTGTTTTGATGTATCTAAGCTTGCATTTATACTTCAAGATACTCTGAAATAAAGATGCAATCCGAACGTATCAAGGAAAGATTTCACATTGTAGTCTTAATTCTAGAGCAAATCCTTGGCACATCTGGTAATTGCATAAACATCATCTGGTACTATAATAACAGGTTCTTATATCTAAGTGTGTTGTCAGTGTGGGCTGAATGGTTTTCATGTGATCTGGCAATTATACATGATGTTGACACTTGATACTTTTACAATACTTTTCCTTTCTCTTGTGTGCAAAAACTCACACGGACTATAAACAAACATTTTTTATGAAACAATTACATTTTTAGGAATAGGTTTGTATTTCGTATGTTTGTGCTAAGCCTATTACAAAGTAACCCTTAGCCCCAGACCAGATAATTTAGGCAGTAATAAAGGTACTGAGTTGTGGTTAAAGTATGCATGGAATTTTGTTTGAATTAATATAAAAATGTTGTACAATGCTCATATGAAAAGTGCACGTTCTGCTATGAACAGTAACCCATGCTGTTATTATATAGTTAGGAATAAAATAATATAAAACAGTAATTATAAACCTCTTGATATAACATCTCTTATTAAAAACAAGCATTACTGGAATATTAAAAAAAGTTAATATCTTCTTTGCATACATATTTGTTTAAAATGTAGAAAGTTATCTATGTATATTGGAAAAGAAAATGCCTTTATGAAGTGAATGATGCTTTTATTGGGACTGTGTAAAGGAAAGAGAATCCTGGAAACGTGATAGGTTTTAATCATGCTGTGCAAATTTTTGATATTTTTGTTTTGGCAGTCAAATAGAATTTCAGGGAATAGTAGATTAACCCAAAATCTAGAAGACAAAAAAAAATTTGAGTCCTTCTTTTATTTAAAATATGCAAACAAAGGTAATTTATTGCTTAGGAAGGGAAATTTTAATATTTGCTTAGAAAAACATTGAAGTCGTCTTTTTTTCTCTCTTTTTCTATCTCTTTCTGTCTTTTTCTCCTTTGAGAAGTGAAGCTCCAAGTAAATGTCTGATTCTAAATCTATTTCACTGGAGTTTATTTAACCTAGAAGTCATTTCTTGATTTGACAAAGTATTTTTTACAGAGCCTTATAAACAATTGAACTGGCAAAGTTCAATTCAATCATCTTGTCTTTTGGATAATTGGATTAAGGTGTTGAGATTTTGCAAACCTCTGATTTTCAGTAGGCTGTGTTGTTGTGCTAAAGAACAAATGTATTGATCTGTAAATCATCTTTATCTTCAATTAGATGACACTTCTCTTACTGTCTTAATTGTCACAGTTCTTCAAAGACTATCTAGTTCTATTGAGCACAAATTGAGCATTTTTTTCTTTTCTATTCACTACTTCCAAGCTTGAAAAATTTGTACTTAAGTGCTATAAAGAATATTTCAGATATTTTCAAGTGTTATATAAATATCTGGGTTTTAAATGAACTATTCTGCAATACTTGGGTAGCATCTGGAAAGAAATCAAATCTTTAACGAAAGAAAAGGTAGACAAAGAAGCTTCAAAGAAAGATATATACATAAGAAAATATTGTTATATGTATAAGTTTTTATAGATCCTGAATTTGTGCAGATGATACATCCTTTTTCTGATTTGTGGAGTTTAATTTTATATTCTTTTACATCAAGTTGTAAAATCTGCTTTGATTACAGATGATTTGCTTTAAGCTAAATCAACAGTCATATAGCAATGGAAGTCTTTACGAAAATGTTCTCAATTTACAGCTGTTTTCTTGGAGCCTCTGCACCAATATGTCTATAGCTCACCAATAGTCTCAGTAACAAACTGCAGTAACATGTGGGCCTACCCCTGGATTTGATTGCTGTTTTCTATCTTTTCATACAACACAATATATTGTGGTAACGTATTTGGAGACAGTTTAATGTTTAATGTTTTAAGGTAAGGAGGGCTTTAAACTAGGAATGATGAGGGAGGGAGACAGTTACTAGCAGTCTTGTGAGGGAGTGATGGACAGGATTGACGAGCAAAGGGTCTGGAATGATGTGAATGAAAGGGAATGCAAAATCAACAAAATAGAGCTTAATAGGGGTCCCCTGCAGCATTTGCATGTAAGCAAGGAAGTGCCCGCAAGTCACCATTATGGAAAAAAAACAACCAGACTGTCTCTGGGAAATCAACAGGCTGAGGTGCCTCTCTGAAGTGCATATACGCTAATGCACACAGCTCGGGAAATAAATATGAGTTCTTAGAGATCTGTGTGCCGTTGCAGTGCTGCGATCTTATTGAGATCATGGAGACATGATGGGATGGCTCTCATGACTGGAATGTTACAATGAGGGGATACAGGCTCTTTGGGAAGAACAGGCTGGGAAGACCAGGAGAG
Source organism: Calonectris borealis (assembly GCF_964195595.1). Classification (NCBI taxonomy): domain Eukaryota; kingdom Metazoa; phylum Chordata; class Aves; order Procellariiformes; family Procellariidae; genus Calonectris; species Calonectris borealis. The sequence continues at coordinate 47,971,751 of NC_134312.1, forward strand.
GAAGTTGCCCTTTATGTGAGAGAACAGCTGGAGTGCACGGAGCTCTGCCTGAGGATGGATGATGAGACAAATGAGAACTTATGGGTAAGGATTAAAGAGCAAACTAGTATGGCTGACACTGTAGTGGGTGTCTTCTGCAGGCCACCTGACCAGGAAGAAAGAGTGGATGAGTGTCTACAGACAAATAGGAGCAGCCTCACATACACTGGCCCTGGTCCTCATGGGGGACTTCAACCACCCAGATATCTGCTGGAGGGACAATACAGCAGGGCATAAGCAATCCTGGAAGTTCCTGGAGATAACTGATGACAAATTCCTGATCCAAGTGATAGAGGAGTCATTGAGGAGAGGTGCTCTGTTAGACATCATACTCACAAAAAAGGAAGGGCTCATTGGGGATATGAAGATTAAAGGCTGCCTTGGCTGCAGTGACCATGAGATGGTGGAGTTCAGGATCCTGAGAGGAGGCAGCAAGGCAAAAAGCAGGATTAACAACCCTGGAATTAAGGAGAGCAAACTTTGGCTTCTCCAGGGATCTGCTTGGAAGAGTCCTGTGGGATAAGGCCCTGGAGGAAAGAAGGATCCAAGAAAGATGGTTAATAATCAAGGTCAGTGTATCCCAACAAGCAGAAAGTCAGGCAAAAATGCCAGGAGGCTCCTGACAAAACTTAAACATAAAAAGGAAGTATACAGAAGGTGGAAGCAGGGACAGGTAACCTGGGATGAATACAGATACTGTCTGAGCATGCAAATGTTGGGGGTGTTAGGAAAGACAAACCCCTCCTGGAATTGAATCTGGCCACGGATGTCAAAGAGAACAAGTATATAGGTAACAAAAGGAAAACTAGGGATAACGTAGGCCCACAGCTGAATGGGGCAGGGGACCTGGTGACACGGGACTTCGAACAGATTGAAGTACTGAATGCCTTCTTCACCTCAGTCTTTATTAGCAAGACCGGTCTTCAGGAATCCTGTATTGGGTTTACGTGGCAAGGTTTTGGTAGCGGGGAGGCTACAGGGGTAGCTGCTGTGAGAAGATGCCAGAAGCTTTCCCCAGGTCCAACAGAACCAGTTCCAGCCAGCTCCAAGACGGACCCACCACCAAAGATGAGCCAATCAGTGATGGTGGTAGTGCCTCTGTGATAACTTGTTTAAGAAGGGAAAAAAACTGTTGGGCAACAGCAGCCTGAGAGGGGAGTGAGAATATGTGAGAGAAACAACTCTGCAGACACCAAGGTCAGTGAAGAAGGAGGGGGAAGAGGTGCTGCAGGCCCCAGAGCAGAGATTCCCTTGTAGCCCATGGAGAAGACCATGGTGACATAGGTTGACACCCTGCAGCCCATGGAGGTCCACGGTGGAGCAGATGTCCACCTTGCAGCCTGTGGAGGATCCCACACCAGAGCAGGTGGATGTGCCCTGAAGGAGGCTGTGATCCCATGGAAAGCCTGCGCTGGAGCAGGCTTCTTGCAGGACCTGTGACCCCATGGGAGACCCACGTTGGAGCAGTCTATCCTCAAAGGACTGTACCCTATGGAAAGGACCCATGCTGGAGCAGGGAAAGAGCATGAAGAGGAAGGAGCGGCAGAGACAACGCGTGATGAACTGACCGCACTGTCCCCCTGCGCCGCTCAGGGACAGGAGGTAGAGAAATCAAGAGTTAAACTGAGGTCAGGAAGAAGGGAGGAGTAGGGGGAAGATGTTTTTAGGTTTGTTCTTATTTCTTGTTATCCTACTCTGGTTTTAACTGGCAATAAATTAAGTCAATTTCCCCAAGTCGAGTCTGTTTTGCCTGTGACGGTAACTGTTGAGTGATCTCCCTGTCCTTATCTCGACCCACGAGCCTTTGGTCGTATTTTCTCTCCCTTGTCCAGTTGAGGAGGGGGAGTGATAGAGTGGCTTGGTGAGCACGTGGTGTCCAGCCACAGTCAACCCACCACAAATCCTGAGCCCCAGAGACCAGGGGGGAAAGTCTGGAGCAAGGAAGATGTACCCATCATGGAAGACAATCAGGTCAGCGAATATTTAAGCAAACTGGACATACGTAAATCCAAGAACCCTGATAGGGTGCACCCATAATGGCTGAGGGAGCTGATTGATGTCAGTGTGAGACTACTCTCAATAAGCTTTGGATGATCATGGCAATTGGAAGAGGTGCCTGAGGACGGGAGGAAAGCAAATGTCACTGCTTTCTTGAAAAAGGGCAAGAAGGAGGGCCCAGGGAACTACAGGCTGCTCAGTCTCACCTTGATCCTTGGGAAGGTGATGGAACAACTAATCCTGGAAACAATTTCCAGGCATGTGAATGATGAGAAGGTGATAAGGAGTAGTCAGAATGGATTCATCAAGGAGAATTCATGCTTAACCAACTTGATAATCATCTATGATGAAATGACTGCCCTGGTAGATGAGCAGAGAGCAGTGGCTATTGTCTACCTGAACTTCAGTAAGGTCTTTGACACTGGCTCCTATAAGATCCCCATAAAGAAGCTGACAAAGTATGGGCAAGATGAACAGACAGTGAGGTGGATTGAAAATTAGCTGAAAGCTGGGCCCAGACAGTGCTGATGTGTCACACAATGGTATAGTTGGAGGCAAATAAATAGCGGTGTATTCCAGAAGTCAATACTGGGTCCAATCCATTTCAATGTCTCAATCTGGATGATGGGGCAGAGTGTAGCCTCAGCAAGTTTGATGATGACACAAAAATGGGAGGAGTGGCTGATATACCGGAGGGTCATGCTGCTGTCCAGAGAGACCTCGACAGGCTGGAGAAATTGACTGACAGGAAACTCATGAAAGCCAATTTCAAGGTGATGTAGAAAGTCCTGCACCTGGGGAGAAACAACCCCATGCACCAGCTTATGCTGGGGACCAAATAGCTGGAAAGCAGGTTTGCAGAAGAGGACCTGGGGGTCCTAGTGGTCACCAAGTTGACCATCAGCCAGTAATGCGCCCTTGTCACAAAGGTGGCTAAGAGTGTCCTGAGCTGCATTAGACAAAGCACTGACAGCAGGTCGAGGGAGGGGATCCTTCCCCTCCACTAAGCACTGGTGAGACCATACCTGGAGTACTTTATCTAGTACAAGAGAGATACGGAGATACTGGAGAGAGTCCAGCAAAGGGCTACAAAAATGAAGGGACTGGAGCACCTCTACTATGAGGAAAGGCTTAGAAAGCTAGGACTGTTCAGCCTGGAGAAGGCAAGGCTCAGGGGGAATCTTATCGGTGTATACAAATACCTGAAGGGAGGGTGCAGAGGACAGAGCCAGGCTCTTCTTTTCAGTGGTGCAAAGTGACAGGACAAGATACATTGGGCACAAACTGAGACACAGGAGATTCCGTCTGAACATCAGGAAACACTTTTTTAATGTGAGGGTGGCTGAGCACTGGCACAGGTTGCCCAGAGTGGTTGTGGAGTCTCCCTCCTTGGAGATATTCAAAAACCATCTGGACATGTTCCAGGGCAGCCAGCTCCAGGTGGCCCTGCTTAAGCAGAGGGATTGGACCAGATGACCTGCAGAGGTCCCTTCCAACCTCAACCATTCTGTGATTCTGTGAATAGTATAATATAATGAGGTAATCTAAAGCAATATAAACTTTAATACATTGAAAATAGATTAAATTTTACTGAATAACACAACACTATTATCATGCAAAACTGCACGGTTTTGTTTGACAAATTTTTTATTTTGTTTAACCAGGCATATAAAATGCAGAGAACTCTCACTGTGCTCTTTCTAGAGAGTTATCCACATTTTTCTGACTTAAATGAAATGATGGACAATACAAAGAATTTTGTCTGTAGAGATCTTGGTCTGTGATTTATTGTCAAGATTTTATTACCAGGCTTCTGAATCCAGCATGTTTCACAAAATCTAAACTGCATTTATTTTAAATATGCAACATAAAATAGGAAGAAAAGCTATTAAAGGTTCTCTTATATTATTTGGCAGACCACTCTCGGTCATAAATCAGCATGTGATATTAATTCATGTGGCAGAAGAAATACATATTAAAGACCTAAAACTGTACAAAGCATTAAACCTACCTTTCATGACATTTAAAAAAAAAAAAAGTTTCATGAAACTATTTCTTCCCTGTCTAGTAGACAGTAATAGCACTTTATTAAAAACTATAATATCGTCACTTGATTACAGAAGCTTTAGAAACTTAGCTTTTATTTCCTATTGAATGATTTTATTTGTAGATGTTGTATGAACACATATTCTTTGAATTCAAGCTGACCTTATTTGTGAAGGTGTAAGAATCTGAAATAAACTTTCTCTGCCCAAGTTCCCCCTTTTCACTGTATAATCCTACTGTTTTGCTTTTGCTGGTTTCTAAGCTCATAAAACTTTAAAGTTTTGGGGTTTTTTAATGATCACTTCATTTAAAGCACTATATTTATTGTGTTAAAAATATTAAATTTTGTTCTGTGTTAAAGCTGGCTGCTTTACCTAGTAAATGGTCTTCTTTCATGTGGAGAAAAAGGAAGAAAGAAAGAGTGCTCTAAATTGTAAGCTAATGGAGTGTAAAATTTTCATTATCTAAATCTGTTTGAGTGATAAAAGCCTAATCATCATCAGAAATCCCTATTTTTGTATTATTCTACAACTTCAGATAGACAATTCAGTGCATTCTAAAAGATGACTTATGAATGAGTTTTCATTTACGGAGGTCTCAAATATATGGTAGTGCCTTTTGAAAACAAGATTGCTTCAGCATACTTGATACCAGCATTATTCTTTCCCTAAATACACAAAACTACAGGTAAAGAGAAACAATAAATATTGTCTTATTTTAAAACAATGGAGTGAAAACATGTCCTTTGAAAGTCAGAATAAATTTTAGAGATAGATGCAATATAATTCTTTACCACTCTCATTCAATATCTGAAAACATTATCCTTTCTCCCTTCATCAAATATTTGCTTTATTTTCTTAACAAAATCAGTCCAGCCACGAAGAAAAAACCTTGAGGATTTTTTGTTTGTTTTATAACCAAGAGCTCAGATCATTTCAGAAGAAACAACTGTCTATATTTGCACAGTAGTTTTCCAGGGCTCATGCATTTACACAAAAATTATATAAGTGTACTTCTCTACTTGGTGCAGAAAAAATCAACTGCATAAATACAGGCTGGAAAATGACTTTTTGTTTTCAGTGATTACTGAAGACAATATAGAGCTGTATGAAGAGGGAAAAAAAAACAGGAAAGCCAATATTTGACTCTGCTTATGACTGGAAAGAACCATCTTAGTGTGTTAAGCCTAGTTTTGGGAACTGCTGTCTAAAAGAGTATGAACTAAATAGAAAGAGGTTAGAGAAAAGTCATAGGAATTGATAAAGCTTTCATGTACAAATCGTGTGATGAAAAGCTGGACTGGTTTACCTCCTAACAGAAAACTGAGAGGAGATAAATAGTTTTCAAACACATCATAGGCCAAGGAGGAAAGGAAAACTAGCCTTCTCTGTAACTGAGATTAATAGAACAAGAACTAATGTGCTGGATTAAAAAGATTCAGAAAATGAAAAAAAGTACCAAGAGCAAGGATGTTGAAGCATTCTAACAGTCAGTTCCTTAGAACAGATTAGGTAAAACTGGGATATTCCTGACAGATGTACAGCTAATACCGGCCTTAGATGGGAAACTTTTTATATCAGCTCCTAAAGCATCTTTGAGAGCTATTGTTCTCTTTCTATATGAAAATGTGAGGTTGTTTTTATTTCATAAAGAAACATTTGAAGTAGCTCATCACTTTAAAACTGCTACAGAGTGGTACAGAAGCTGGCCCAGGCAAAATCTTCTTGTAATTTTAAAATGTTAAAGTATTTGTGAAAAATATGTGCTCCTTTACAGCTTAACAGTTACTAGCTAGCTCTTCATAAGTACATTGGAATGAGGGCAGCAAACATTATAATTAGCATCAGAAAATTGCATGTCAATCACAACTCATCAAGCCCAGCCAGTTGTTAGACTGTGGCCAACATACAAGTTTTGTCAGTTCTGGAGCTCTTTTCACACATTTTGTGCTGGGCTTTTTTGTTTTGTTTTGTTTTGGGGGGGGGTTGTTTGGTTCATTGGGGTTTGGGCGGGTTTTTTGGTTTTCTTCTTAATTTACAAGTTTGTTTCCATGCTCTGATCAAAATGAAATGTTTGCAAGTTCAAATGTCAGGTCACTTGGAAGCCCCATTTTCATGTCACATTACTAAGCTTTATTCTTTTAAGTATAAGATGACATTTCTAAACTAAGAAGTTTAATAACTTCAAAGGAAAATTTCTCCCAACAAGGAAAGTAGACTGAAAATCTTATGCATATATTAATATCAAAATTCTGAAAAATCTAATACTGCTTTTCTGCTATAGTTTTATCTACTGTTAAAATGCATTGCTAAAACATACTTTATTAATTAAAATTCATGACTTAAGTAGGATTCAGTTTTATCAACTATTGAAAATGTATGCAGATTTCAATGATCTATTTCTTTGCATAAAATCTTTTTGCCCTTTTCAGAGCTAAGTATAAACAGATTTCAGAAATTAGAATCACTTAGAAACTGAGGAAGAACTTTGGTAAATTAAAATGAGAAAGCATAACATAAACACAACACATTTTAAAGATCTGACAAATTACAGAATTAAATTTAGTAATACCTTACTTAATAAGTATTATTATTGAATATTAGTGATTTCTATTTAAATGAAAATAATAATGAGAACTCTCCTGTTGCCACTCCTTCAAGAACTTTGAAATCACAGTAGACAAGTGATGATGATGATGGTGGTGGTGATGATCTTTGTTTTTAATGAATCAGAGAAACACAACTACAGACGTTAATCTCTGAATGTCTTATTCGCTTGCACAGTATTTCACAACGAATATCACCGCCACTTCACAGATTCCATTTTCATCAAGATATCTTGATAAAATAGATAGGAATGAAGCAAACTATGTTTGTTTGACAAACAGTTGGCAAAATAAACTTATTTGTGGTGTATTCCAGTGTTAAAAGTATTTGTTATTAATAGTTGTAAAAGGAGCAATCCTCACTTCTTTCCCATTCCATTTTCCCTCTCCCTCCCCCACTCCTGCCATGTGGTGTTGCCTCCTCACTTCTGGCATTGGAGTGACCCCTCTGAGATGTGAGTATGCAGGATTTTTTTTTTTTTTCCTATGGTACAATCTAAGCTTACTAGATTGAATTAATTCATGAAGGGGTCAAATGCGTACATTGTGGTTCAATACAGCTAGAAGTAATATACAGCTGAGAATACAAAAGGAAGTAAGGAAAAAGGACTGGTATCTCCAGTGAGCTGTTAGATTTGCTCAGCTATATCACCACTCTGCAATCAAGTCATTTTTGTTTATATATGTGTGTGTGTGTGTGTGTACGTATAGGTTGGTTTTATACTTCATATTAATGGAAACTATATATTGAAATCAAGAAAAAAAGAAACATTTTAGAACAATTAGTATGCTGTTGTTTTCAGAAGTATCCAATCTGCAACTGCTGCCACTTATAAAGAGAAGAGAAAAAAAACAAGGGAACTTTAAAAAATATTTTAGCCTTTTTAAGGAGTATTTTCTTTGTTAAGAGAGAAACAAACAAACAAAAATTATTCTTGCATATTTTGAAACCTCTCTAATCCACCACAAGGAAAGATCCCATCTCCTCAGTAGGCAAGAAACACCTTACGATTATCTGCAAGTCACCTCTTTCCTAAGATGAGCTTTAACATTTTCATTTCTTTGCTCTTTGTACAACTTCACACAGTGAACTAGGAAATAGACAGTTCCACAAAATTCCAGTCTGCTTTACAGTACCTGAGAGTACATAGCCAATAGTAGCAGTCATAGAATATTAAAAATAATAAGTGACAAAGATATTAAAAGACAGAGCAGGCAAGAAAATTTGAGACAGTTGTCAAGATGTAAACTGAAGAGAGATTATTTCTTGTTTAGACTAGAAAGCTGAACAGATTGCTACTAGACAATTATGCTACCAGTTATTTTACCATGTTCAGAATTTGGTTAACTTAGCCTTATTTAGGCTATAGTCTTTCTAATATATCAGAAATTATTCAGTTACAATTTACCTATTACATTTCACCCTCTCTTTGTAATTTCTAACACATAGTGTCAGCCATTAATTTAATTGTAAAACCACTGCCAATTTTCATTCATATGTAATAGTTAAAGGCTAGGAAGATCAGGTTATTTCCTCATAGTCCAAGAAATTAACAGCCCTATCCTATTCCCTACCTTTTTAAAGGTGAAAAAAAAAATCATAAAATACTTTCTACATCTTTGTTTTTTCTTCTATGTAGATGTTTTCCCTTGATGTTTTCTCCTCTTGGAGAGGTATTAGTTTTTTGTTATTATCTGTAATAAAAGTATCTATAAAAAGTACACATACTCACTAGGCAATACACTCTGAAAAATCAAGTTTCTATGATCACTTGGTCTTCAATTTCTTTCACCCTTAAGAATGTCTCTGTTACTGTCTCTATCTACTTTCAGTTCTTCCATGTTAATTATCTCTTCAGTCCAGCATCCTAAGATACGACATTCTAGTGTTCAAGGGTGTAGTGCTCTAGCACAAAGAGTTCTTGCTCAGGACATAAGCATGACCATGTAACTTCAGAGATCATAGGAAAAAAAAAGAACGCTTGCAGATTTGGACTCATCCAGATGTTCTTTAAAAAAGAACAATTTTGGGAAATGAGTTTACAATATGATGACATTCAGGCTATCAAAAAATCAACTGAAAAGAGAGTGAATGGAATATTCAATTACTTTTTTCAATAACAAAAGTTATAAAGAAAGCTCCTGTTGGCAGGCAACCATTTCACAACGTAATACTGTTCTTTGCAAGCTGAGTGTTATATATATTTTCCTCTGCTCATTGAGTACAGTTTCCTGCCACTAAATAACTGAGCTTAATTTCTCAATGTCAAACCACTGCTGATTCCTGCATTCCATGCCAGCTTTCAAAGCAGACTATTTGTTTGCGGAAACTGTGTACAATATTTTACTAAAAGAGCAGTTTTCTTATTCTTCCTACAGAATAAAAAATATGTATTTTTTTAAAAAGTAACTATTGCTCTGTTTATTCAACATCTATTAAACAGGAAATGACCATTTTGAAAACATTTCCCTTTCTCTCACACACACTTTTAGTAATATAACTCTTCACCTCCTAGTGTCTTTCAGCTAGTGACCATTATTCCAATAAATTTGTGTCCCCCTACTAATTTATAAGTATAGGTATGCTAAAGTTCATATTTATTGATTGTTCTAATGTGATGAGGTCTCTACAAGCTTCTCTTAGGTCCTTACAACAAAACAACAATGTTCAGAGATAAAAGATTTTGGGATCCTTTCCCTTCCCTAAACAAGTCTTGTAATGTAATTCCATAATACAAGATCCTAGCCAGCAGTTGATAAAATCTAGAGATTATCTGCAAAGCACAGAGAAATAAAAGCCTTTAAGCCACTTACACTGACTTCTGGCATGTTATAACTCCTTATGTATTAAGTAAACCACCTAAGGACTAAAAATTACTGAATTAGCATTATCAGTATTTTAAGATTTGAAATACGAGATTAGATCCTAACCTCAGAGTCATTCAGATTTTCCATTTGTTCTCATGCAGATTTTCACTAGCAGTTCCATAATTTCTCATAACTAACAATTATTTTATTAAGAAGTTGCAGGATTTTTTGAAATAGCAGAAATATCAGAAGTATTAAAAAGCAGTTTTCATTCACATAGGGACCTTCAGGTTGGGGGATTGCATCTGAACCCGAATTGCATTCAGTAATGGTGGCAAATCCCCTCTAAGCTTTACACCTGAAGCAGATGGAAGAAGATTGCATCAGGAGATCAACCCTTTCAAATTACAATAGTTTATGATACTCATCTGCATTTTAATCAGATATAAAGGATTTATTCCTGAAATACATCAGGAAACACTATTTTCACCTCCTGAAATGCATCAGAGAGTTTATAGCCAATCAAGTAAAATATGTTGCACATTTTCACTTCATATATCTTTTTCTCTGGTGTATGCAATATTATATGGATATAGGTGTCGGTGATTTTATTAGCAACTATATATGTGCCTATCAAAATAGAAACCAGAAAGTGATTTCATATGCCAAACCCACTTTGTTAAGTATTTAACCCCTGAGCTCAACAAAAAAGATGAATTTATGGTTACATTAGATACCTCAGATAATGTTATTTTATTCAAAATGCAGTGCAATACAATACCAGCAGATAGATAAAGCAGATCATGCATAGTCAGAGACTAGGAAAACTGCACGATTTGAAGGTACAGAGAATAAAGACTTGTCATGTTTCTTCTTGTGACCAGAGAGAGCATGAATTGGAATTAGTTTTGTCATGCACAAAGACTGAATAGCAAAAAAGTATGTCTCATGTTCCTGACAAATAAGTACAAGACTGATATTGCCAAAATATTCCTATACTGACAATTATTTCAGGAAAATTGTTTTCTCTGTTGAATTATAATCACCTTTTTTTTTTTAATTCATAAACTAATAGTAAGTCAAGTGTAAATGAAATTTAATGGCCTAGAAACAACTGCGTGTCAGCAGATTGCTAACAGTGACTTTTTTAATTCAACTATTGGAGAAAATAAATTTAAATAAAAAATATTAAGAATCTATTTACAAACCATGTTATCTGAAGAATGAGCTACTACTAATGGGCAGCAAAGGTTTTGGAAAAGGAATACAGAACAGAAACTTGTCTCCATCACCTCATTAAAAAATTACCTATATTGGTTGCCACAAGTACTAGCGGTGGAATAACAGATGATAATACCTACAAACACTAAATGAATGCTTGGTTCCTAAGTAATCCTTACCTTTCCCTCATCCAATAAATTATTTTTCAAGTTCTGACTTGTTCCATTTATCTTGAGCATAAATGGACATAATGACTTAAGAGCCTTATTAGCTTCTAGGTTCAGTTTTGACAGGAGCTATTAACATGTGCTTCAAAAAGATATAAAAGTATAGTGCAATAATTAATTGACAGTAGTCTGGATGAAAAAAACACCATCATCATAGTACTAGGTCTGTAGTTCCAATTTCCTAATAGTTTGGTACAGCAGGGGTAATATTTTTTTATCTCCAGGGACTTTTCTCCACTATCAAGTTCTTGACACTAATATTAATGCACAATTAGTGCTTTTATTATTCTAGATTATAGTCTTTCATTATGATGATTTTTACTGTGCTTATGAGATCCAGACAGAAGCCTGTTCAGTCATATTCCCTAAAGCTCCAAGATAAGTATGAACTCTGTTTCCATAAAGTATATTACAGTTTGAGAGAGAACTATATGTTATTTTTTAAGAGTGATACCTATGATGGACTGAGTGAATATAGGCCCTGTGTAATAATTAGTTTTGTTCCACTGAATTATCCAGTTCCTGTTTTCCTTTAGATAGAATTAGATATCAAACCACCACTAGAAACTGTTAGAATTCTTGTTAAGATTATTAAACAATTATTAGAAGATCCACTTAGTAACTTTTTTCACACTGTGATTGCTCAAAATAGATGCATGTTTTCATAATATTGACAAGATTTCTTAAAGTAATATGTAAGTATAATGACAGGTCAGCAGAATGTTGGAAGAGGCAACACATGAATGACACACAGTTTTAAGTCATGACAAGAGAGATATTACTTTCCTGGGAAAAACAAAGTTTTCAACCATTGATTTTACTAGTGTTATGAATTGAAATTGGATTTTTCTGTGTCAATAAGGAAAAGATCAACAGAAGAGATTTAAGCAGATATGAAATGAGGATAATGCTAGAAGTTAACAGGAAAGTAAAAAGATTAAAACAGATCTCTGATATCACTGTGTGCTTGTGGAAAAAGACATTCAAACCAGATTTTATTATTAATGGCATAGTAAAGTCAATCATAAGAATAATCGCAGATGGAGGGGTGTGCATAATGCTGATACAGCATTTCAGGAAAATACATTTGCTTCAAAACAATGTGATAAAATATTTTGTAAATAGCAGCTTACATAGTTTAGAACAATATTTTAAAAACATTTTCTGTTTTATGAGTCATTCAACATCTTTTGCATAATCAAGGGAGCGGTTTCTATCAGGAGGATTTGGGAATTCTGTATAAAGATGAGGAATGTTTTCCAAGTGTTTTCAAACACACAGACACACAACAGTATCATAGAATGAATGGTTTGGATTGGCAGGGACCTTCAGGGATCATCTAGTCCAACCCACCTGCCATGGGCAGGGACCTCTTTCACTAGATCAGGTTGCTCAAAGCCTCGTCCAGCCTGACCTTGTACACTTCCAGGGATGGGGCATCCACAAATTTTCTGGGAAACCAGTTCCAGTGTCCCACCACCCTCATAATAAAAAATTTCTTCCTTATGTCCAACCTAAACCTACACTCTTTCAATGTAAAATCATTGCCCCTTGCCCTATTACTACAGGCCTTGGTAAAAAATTTTTCTCCATCTTTCTTATAACCCCCCTTTATATATTGAAAGGCCACAATAAGGTCCCCCTTAAGGCTTTTCTTCTCCACACTGAACAACCCCGACTCTCTCAGCCTTTCTTCATAGGAGAGGTGTTCCTGTCCTCTGATCATTTTCATGGCTTTCCTCTGGACCCTCTCTAAAAGGTCCATGTCTTTCTTGTGCTGGGGACCCCAGTACAAGAGAAAACTCTTCTTTTAATAAACAATACCTCTTGGAATATGTTGTATATAACTAGCCCTGAAAGCTCTTCTTATTGCTCTCATCAGAAACAAAAATGGTGATTTTTAAATTATTCATGAACTTTCTTTCTCCTTGAGGCAATATCTGACCCACAAATATGTAAAGAATGAAAAATGGCTTTCAAAGAGATAAAAGAAATGCCGATTTATATAGCATTCATTTAATTCCTCTTGATTTGTATTAATGTTTTAAGTAAGCATTTTACATATTATGTTTAGTGTAAAGGACTGATTACATAGATATTCTTTCTCTAATCTGTCTAGCAAAATCAGTATACTTGATGACACTGGTTTTACTGAGGCTTATTTCACAAGAGACATGCAGTATCATGTAAATGACCAAGCGCTGACATGACAGCTTTGTTAGCCTTGTGCTTATTTAACACTTTCCATTTCACTTGATTGTTTCAGTTAAGGTTGGCTAGTCTTTGTTTTCTGCTTTAGAAACAAACAAACAAACGAATCAAAGAACTACACTCGCCTTATTTGTAAATCCACAGATGAAGCAGGTTTCTTTGAGTTATACAGAGCACCTCACTCTTCATTTGCCCTCCTGTCACCTCTAGTAGATTTGAAAACTTGATTTCTTATTTTAATGATTCCAAGTCATATAAGGAAAAATTTGTTTGCAATTCCACTTCTCTATTTCCTTTCCGTAGGTGTTTTTTTTAACTTACAATTTAGAAACTACCACAAAAAAATTAAACAAAGAAATACATTTTGAAGAGATTACAAAGAGCCCCTCCCCTTGTAGATGTCAGATGTTTTAATACATAATATTAATAACAATGCCTACTAAATACAGAAGTTTCTGTTTTCTTAAACTGATTTTCTTTAATGTTTAAAATTTCACTTACCTTTTAACCTTGCCAAATCTAGCAGTTATCTGAAGGGCTTGACAGTAAGTGTCAAGATCACACAATGAAATCCAAGCTACAGCTACTTCACTAAAAGAGTCTGCAGAGAAAAAAGAAATCCATGTAAACCTTTCAGAATACTTTTTCTCTCTCTCTCTCTTTTTACCTAGTGGTTCACTTTAAATAATTTTTTTGTGTACAAAATAGCTAAACTTGGTCAGATTAACATTCTCTTTCCTGGTGCTAACACGGGTTAATCCGCACACTGTGAATAAGTAATTCATGAGGAGAAAAACTTTTCAGAGAGTAAATGGATATTCTGCGGGCAGAACCACAGAATTTGCATTCCTTACATGTGGTGACTGTTCTGGGAGAATTCATAAACATACCCCTCATTGTTTCAGTGGAGCAGTGACATTTCCATATGCATATAAAGATTAAAGCTGTAAAAGTGCAAGACAAAATTTGAATGATCTTTTTTTCAAACTAGAATAGAGTAGAACCATGGCTGTATATTATTTTTTGTTTCTCATTTATGTAATGAAATATTTTAGTGGTCTAGCCGACAAACACTTAAATGCAGTCCATTTAGAATGATAAGAGAATAATAGAATTATCATTCTGAATTATAAATGGTTTGGGTTGAAAGGCACTATTAAATATCATCTAGTTTCTTCTATTGGTAAATTGTTCTTTTTAGTTTGTTTCTGAAAATAGAAATGAAATCTGAGGTGTTGTTTGGGGAGAAAAATACTTCTGCTTTATAGCAGAGAAGGACTCAGATATTTAAGAATCATGGAAAGTTATGAACTAAGCTGGTCTTAATTGCTTCTCATCTATTAGTAGTTGTCTTTCCACTAAAACATAGTGCCTGAAGTTAAATATGTCATGCGAGCATACCATGAAGCACCACCATCTTCCCTTTAATAGATGTTTTCTAAACTGCAGAGTATGAAAACTATCTTGATTGAAAAATGGGGACATAATGCATAAAGATTCAACTTTCCGTGAGATGACAGGCCATTCAGGCAGAAATGTATTTATTTTCTATCAGCTCAAATCAAGCAAAAATGTTTAGCTGAAATATTACAGCTCAGACTGCTACCCCCAGTGATAGGATACATATAATTTTCATTTTCCTTTTGGAAACTCTTTATGCTGACAAACTTAAATTTTTAATAGATAGAAAAATATACTTCCAAATGTATATCAAAACCATTTTTTTAAATAGAATTTTTAGGGGAAATGTCCCTTTACATTGGACTTAGAAATATTTTTTATGAGCCAAAAGTTTACCAGTCAAACAATAAAACAAAATCCAATGAGGGGAATGATATAACAAAATTTACTGAATTTTCTAGTACTACAGTCTATCTATCCTATTCTTTGCAAGAGAGTGCTCTGGATTGGCATTTAAAGTCTAGATTAAGAATTTTGTTGTGCATAACAGGAGACACCTTTAGAAAAAATAGCTGAAAGCTTGTAAAAGACAATTAAGAGATAATGTGTAAATCTAGAGTGCTTCAGATACTTTGAATTTGGATTTTTCACAGGTTCTCACGGGACACAAGAGGAAGAAATTTGGGGGAGAACTTGAACTCCTCCAAGTTCTTATCCCCTGTTGGGGCTAACAATTTATAGACTGTAGACCACAGACAGAAGCATTCACAGCAATCTTACTATACATTTAATAAACCAACATAAACGGTGTGTTAAATTTCAGTAGTTCTGTTATGTCTTTTGCTCAGTCTGCATACTTGATATTCTGTCTCATAGAAGAGATATAGCAAACACTCCTGAATACCATGATAAATAAGCAAGAACAATTATTGTCTAGGTATGCCTGTGCGTAGCCCTTTCTTATACTCTCCTTCAGGTTGTTGGGAATATAAAATTACTTACCTAATTTAGGAACAAATTCCCACAAAAAAGGGCAAAATAACTGATTCTGAAGATGTGTATCAAAGGCAAACATTTATTACTACAACACAGTAACAGAATGTGTGCATAATTCAGCTGTTTCTTTCCTGTTTAAAGATGCATAAAATCCCTAAGACACTGTCTCTGCCATAGAGCTTGCTGAACTTCTGTAGGTGCCTTTAAGGGACAAAGAACTTCAGACTTTTATTTCTCCTGTTACATAAGGTGTTTGTCCTGACATGCTTAGTTAACGTTTTCTTGAATAGCACCTTACTAAGATCTCACAGAGCAGGTCAGTTTTGTCCAGCAGTCACTCACAAGTTGGATGCTGAACATACTTTTCATGTAGAAAACAGTTTTGGAACAAATAGACATATGCTTATGTGACAGTATCAGACAATATAGGTTTGTAAAGGTTTCTTGCCAAAGTATACAGCACAGATGAAGATCACCAGGTAATATGATAAACACAATGTTGTATTAGTAAACCAATTGTGGAGGTTTTTTTAGGTAAAGTACAGGAAAAATGGAACTGGTCAAAGTGAAAACAAAGTCAAAACAAAAACAGTATGGGAGTCTCTCTCAAAAAAGCCTATATATATACCAGTTCTAATTCAAGTTTATCCATAAAAGAAAGATTTCCTCTCTTAAATAGTGGGTTTTATTTAAGTTCAAGATTTATGACTGAAATAAAACTATGATTCTGCTCTGGCTGAATTTGCATTAAAATCATAACTCGCTATGTTCTTAAAAATATATCTCTCTCTGTATGTATGTCTGTATAAAAAAATAAGTAATAGGCCATCTTAGGTAAATTGTCTATGTGTCATTTTAATTTCTCAAACTTTGAGAAAAATAAACAGCTCCATATACTTTGACTTAGAGTATGAATCTGCCACTGAAAGAATTTAAACTTTTTTTTTGAGACGCTTAGAAAAATATGCATTAGAAATTTGCATTGTACACAATATTTATTATAGATTCCAAAAAAAGGCACACTAATGTCTTGAAGCAACTCAAATATTATAACTGATAGACAAACTAAAAACCACTGAAAACCACATTATTGTTTTCTTTGCAGTTGGATATTGTGAGGGAAAGATTAGTGCATATAAAGTCAGAGATTATGTTGAAGAAAAGTCTTTGAAAACCTTGGTCTAAGGCTGTTATTATTTTTACATAATAAAAATTATTATTTACATTATAAAAATTATGTACAGCCAATTACATACTGGCTGTAATTATTTTTAGGAGTCTTGGGAAAGAAAATACAAGTTGGCATGAAAAAAAAGAATCATATGCATGAAGTACAGCCTCTGATCAACTAACATTACGAAAAAGTTTTCTTTCTACAAAAGAATTGGTAGGACAAAGTAGAGTTTATGGAAATAGGTTTATTCTGACTATAGAGACACATGTAAGTTTAGGGAAATACATGATATAGCACCTACTAGTCTGTGTATTCTTGCAAGAGATGTGCAATACCAGCAACTTAACCAGCACTGCAGAGAGGATAATGCTAATATTTATGTTGCTTGTTTAGTAACATCTGTCTTTCAATCATATTAAAAAAATTCTAGTTATCCAATACTGAATGATCATCTAAGAATAGGATATTTCATACTCAAATGGTATTTGGAACTGAACAACAAAGTCAAAGAAGAAAACAGGGATTGCTCATAGTAATGTGTGCACATTACAAGATTTTTTTGTTGTTGTCACTGAACCGCTGTTCATCTGGATACAACTATACATGATTGCCAGCCACCTGGTTCAGAAATACACAGGCATATGGCACAATTATTAATACTGACCCAAAGATATTGCAGCAAACATATTCCAAGTTTGAAAAACACATTTGATAAATATTCATTTAACAAATGTAAACAAATGTGTTCTATTATAAATTCTGTTCTAGAAACACCCATGCTTTCAGTGCCACAGCAAATCCTCCTGAATGCCAGGAGTTCACTATAGTTTTAGGAGTTAAGCATATTATATCTATGACTTTTAATGATATCCGATAAAATTAAATGGAAAGGAGAGCAGTAAAATAAAAATATAACATCATGCTGATCAGCATTCAAATATAAAATGTGGCTAAGCTCTGAATTAGCACAGCCATTTTGCATCGAGCGGGAAAAGAAGTGTAAATGTGATCGGTCTAGCCAGTGCAGATAAAAGATCAGTAAAGATTATGATCCACCTGTAGGTTTTAAGATATTTTGTTTTAATGAATTGATTTTGGTCCAAATTAAATGAGGCTTTATTTTCCTCTCAAACTTCCCATGATAAAAATATCGTAGCATTTTCCAGTTGCTCTTTCTTCTAGATTTTCCAAAAACAACAGGTCTTCCAGGTTTAAGTTATAGTTCTGCAGCAGGAAGCACTGGAAAGATTATCATTCTTCCTGCTGTACAGATTGGTGCCAGCCCAAGTTACGAAAGAAGGCATACCAAGCAGTAAGGTATGAACACGTGATGGGAGAGTGTAAAGAAGAGAGAGGCAGACTCTCCTTAGTGGCACCCAGTGGCAGGACAAGAAGCATTAGACACAAATTGAAATACAGGAAATTCCATTTAAGTGTGAGAAGAGCCTTAATGGTGAGAGTGATCAAACACTGGACCAGGTTGCCCAGAGAGGTTGTGGTGTCTCCATCCTTGGAGATATTTGAAACCTGATATTTGAAGCCCTGAACGACCTGCTCTAGCTGACCCTGATATGAGCAATGAGGTTGGACTAGATGATGTCCAGAGATCTCTGCCAACCTCAGCCATTCTGTGATTCCATGAAACAGACATAGAAGCTCTATAACATGGCCAAGTCACTCAAATTGTGGACCTTAAATCCCAGGGTGTTATGCTCCCTGCGGAGCAGTCACAGTATGCCAGGTTCAGGAATCCCTTGCCTACAGCCATGACTACTGGATCCAGGTTATAGCTTTCCCACATGCTTTCTTCCAAGCAAGACCTCAGAAACACTGGGACTTGCAGCAAGGCATCAGGTGGTCCAGGAAGATGCCTGTCAAAATACTATCCTGAATTCAACTACTTCACAAAACATTTTGAGTGAAACCTTTCAAAGATGAAACCTAGCCAAATCAAACCTCATCCTAAACTGCTGCAGCTTAATTACCTTATTTTAGTTTAAACTTCAGCTATTGAGGTTGATGTGTGGTTTGGCAGATAGCAACAGAACAGAAATAAAGATAGACCATACTTTTTGTAAAACTAATCAAATTGTCAAAATCTTAAACCAAACAAATGAAAAACTCTTCCTCCAACCCCTTGCACTACCCAATACTTTGGTGTACTGTACAAAGGGTACTTTGGTGACATGTATCCTATGATGTACATCAGTGAAGTCATTTATTTGGTTTATGCTGTCATGCCCGCCTTCAAGAGCCAAAACAAATGTCCAACATAAGAGTTTTTCAACCGTATAAACAGGCAAACCTCTGTTAAAGAGAAAAGCGTGTCATAACCTTTTATATTTACTACAAAAAATAGAAATGTTTCACATAAGTTTATGTTAATGTGTGTGCTCATATATAACTAATATTATGTTCTTGTGTAAGAAATAAATCATCTTAGAGGAGATAATTTTGTTTTCAAACCAGATAACTGAAAATATCAAGGCCCTGCAATCCTAAATTATACCTGTTTTGTGGTCAAACTGCTTGTAAGTGACTAGAAATCCAGAGTTCCATATTTTACTTTTGACTCTTCCCTTTTTAATCTGTTCTGATACTCTATTTTTTATTAGCATAACTGCTTAACTTTACTTATTTCAGCAAAAGATAACTTAGTCTAATAAGCCCATTACAGAGTCATTAATGTCAGGCCTCTAAGGAAAGATCTATATCAGTTGTCTTTCATCATTCCCCTCTCAGACACTTCTTTTCTTTTTCTCCTCCCTCAAAACTCTTCTGGAAAGATAAGAGGCAGCATGAGCATTTTACTCATTTGCCACCTGTTCTGTGATCCCTACCATCTTTCTTTTTACACACTTGTCTTCCCAACTCTGTTATGGCTCATCTTTATCTTCCACCCTTCACTTATCTCAGAGATATCTTTCTTGCGTTTCATGAAAAATCCTCAGACAAAATATTTAACTTTATTTCTAATTGATCCATAATTTCCCCATTGTGAAAGCTATGTCATTTTTGATGCTTCAATTTTCATTATATTTTGAGCATCAGTCTCCTCCTAAATGCAGTTCTCCTCTCTGACCCTGAGAGGATACTTTCAGATTGCATACAAACAGAAAAAGTGGCAAAAACCCTTCTCTGAGATATTTACAAACTATTTACAGCTGTTCCTATCCCACTGTAGCCCAACAAGTCTTGCAGATAGATATTTGTGCATCAAAACACCAATCTCTCTGGTTTTCATGTAGGTTATCTCAAGTATATGAAAATGTTAATATGGTTCACAAAAATAAGGGTTACTTCAAGGTCTCTGAAATCCGCAAAAGAAAGATGCTGTAGTTATAATAGGTTTGCATGTCTAAACAACCTGTGCGCCCCAAGAATAAGTGGACTTTCTCCCTTTTGTGGTTAAGATAAAAGGGTTTAGAGAAGCACAGTGATGCCTTATCTCACTCTATACTGAACTTATTGTAGACTGAGACAACTGAGTACCTTTGTCAATGGACACTTAATCCATTTTGAGCACTACATAGAGCTACATTATTTATTTGCTTGTGACCTCTTTATATCATATTACCTTTACATGTAAAGGGGTGGTCCTATAATTCAGCTTGGAGTTCAGTGTTATCTTTATTTCAGTATATTTCTACATCTTAAGCTCCATACATGATACACTATGTAAAATCTTTCCTAATGGGTCCCAGAGAGCAAAGCTGATAAAAGGTATTCATTTATCAAAAGCTCTACTTCAGCCATCAGCATGTTCATCAGAAATGACAATACTTTTTTAGTACAGGCTTTCAGGAACTCAAGACGTTCATTAGAGATGCACTGCTGAATGACAACTGTATAAAAAAAGAAAAAGGTCACCTCATTGTTAATTGGTTGTCCATGTTGCATCAGCAATGCTAACATATCTTACATCAAACTAATTGCCAGGCAGCAGAAGTGAAACATTTCTTTAAATCCCACACTCTTGATTAGCTATATTAGATAATTAAATCATGTTAAAATATCATATAAAGAAAAGATGCAAATCAAAACAGGAAATAAAAATTATGCCCATAGAAAATATGGTTTTTCAGTTTGTCTTTCATTAAGTCTTTTGAAACTTTTAAAATTGACCTTAAAAGAACATACAAAAATCTTTTACTGAAAATAGAGAACTTTAAGATTAATGATGTAATTTATTAAAGAAATAATGAAATAGGGTTTAATATAACTAGGGGAAAAGTTAGTGGTTACCTACAATGGTAAAAGACTGAATTTGATAATAAATAAGATTTCTCCAGTACATTAGTATTCTGACATTTATTAAACAGCTTGACTTGGTTTGTTAACATATCCTCACGAGCATATTTTCATGTTACACTGAAACAAAACCTGTAATTTTGTACACAATTTTTATTTCTTCCTCAAATCTTTTTGTGGAAGTGTCAGTAAGCTTTCAGTGACAATCTTTCATTCTTTACACAGAACATTTCCAAAACAACAAAGTTCATATTTTTTTGTCCTAGTAAGCTGCTATTTGTCCCTGTGAGAGCTAGCGACTCCCATCTCCCACAGCACTGAGTGGCTAAGTAGCTTGTGAACTAGGTCTTGTTAAGTTCAATGGCATATTTTCATATCTCCCCAGTTTGGTAGATTTCATCCACAGTTTGAAACATCAGGTAGATGTAAGAAATATCATTGTTACAGTTACTTTAAAATGGATCAAGTACCACCTAGTTTACAGACAAATAAAGAAAAATACACAAGATCAAAAGCCATACAAAACAAGTGCTGCAGCAAGAAGTTGAGGAAGTAGTTTCATTGAAAAATAAACATAATTTCAAATTATTTGAATGTTGAAGAAGATTTAGCTAATTTTATTATTTTCCAACTATTCTCAGCAGTGTTCATTCACCAGGAATCTGAGTTACAATAGCAAGAAGAATTGCAAAGGAAAACCTCTCTAATGACTTGGACTCCAGAGATCCTAATAATCAATGTCTTAAAGTCTTTAAAGTCTGTTGAAATTAACCTTAAAACAAAACTAGAAACTTCACAGAGGAAAATAAATAAATCATTGATTTTATAAATCTGTCTTAGATGAGAGAAGAGATCAGTAACACAATTTTACAGGTCTAATTCTATTCCCAATTCATTGTGTTTGTTGGCTGTTGTTAATAGAGGCAATTTAATCTGTGCAAGTTCTGAGGGAGTTACTTCAGCTATTGGACGATTTATATTACTTAGGGTGGAATCTCACATAAGACTGGTCTAAGAAAACACAGAAATAAAGAGCAAAAAGGAAACCACAGAACTTAAGAAGTTTTAAAAAAGAGAAACACTTTCAGGGAGCCAGCCCAGTTTTGCTGTAGGCACAACTAATGCAACTGAGAGAAGATAGTGAAGACATTTTAGATAATATATTCAATGTAGGGCAAGATTAAGGTAAGGGTGTTCTAGGGCCTCAGGATAAAATTTGAGATATTATATCCTAAACCACTGATAATTCTGGAAGTGTCTTAGAACTGGGGCACAGGGTTCAAAAGAGTTCTTACAATACTATCCTTCACTGTAACACAAAAACAAAAACAAACCCAAAATCACTTCTTCACCAAGCACTTGCTAAAGACAGACATTCCTGTAGTCTGGCAATATAGTGTGAGTTTCCTGTCTTAATTATTTGCACCTGATACAGTGAACTATTAAAATGTAACTGTTATACTTTATGTGGATTAAGTACATAATACAGTCAAAGTTAACAGTTTAATTTTTGCTTTGATTCCAGTGTGTGTTACACAAATAGATAAATATGCCCAGACAGAAAAACTCTGTGCAACAGTCACCTCAGTCATCCTTGTCTTTTAGCTGAAATCAGGCTAGTTTAAATGGGCTAATTGTTAATGTTCTTGCCCTGTATTCACTTAATCCTTATTTATGAGAATTTTTCTTAAAAAGTGCATTAATTTACATATTCTTATGAAAATCCATGACCCTAACATAGTAATACACTTTATTAATATACTTGATTAAGATCTCCCCTAGGGATCTGCTGATATAACAAAACATCACCTTGAAGCACCTTTAGCGATATGGATGTAGAGTACTCTGGCACCAGACCCCAGAAGACTGGGGTCTAGAAGACTGGAAGGGGAGTATAAACAAAACATCTCACAAATATTATTGGTTTAGTCAGCCAAATCATGCTTTCTTTATGCTTTACAATCGCTGAGGAACTGGGCTTAGCAGACCTGTAGAAAGCAGCCATTAAGATTACATATTCAGAGAGTCAGAGTATTTTTAATAAATGTCTATCATTATTAATGGTGTTTTAGCTGTTTCATGATGATATATCTAATGCAACACAGACTAAAGCAGGGAAAACACAATCTCCTAATGAACTTTTCAAAACTTCAGAGAAATATCCCCAACAACCTGATGCAAGTTAGAATACATGACATTCAAGTCCTGCTCCAGTACAACACATTTTACATCAAATAATTTGACTAATTATTAAGTCCTGGGAAACAACTTGAGCTCAGAAGTTTTTTCATCTCTGATTCATTATCTCTCCAAGATCCAACTCCTTTTTTCCAGGAGTTAAATCTTGGTTTACTATTATGTTTATTATATGAGAAAGACTTAACTACTTTAAGAGCAGAAAAAATATTGTTTGATTTAAGTGATTAGCATCAACTAGCAATTGTTAAGTAGTGACGTGAAGAAGAAAAAAAAAGGGAAAACAAAATTCAATAAAGTAGTACTTAGGCCATCAAAACTATGAATATACAGCAAAGTGTTTTTTCCCCTTGTTGAGTTACTTGAGGAGATCTATTCATATAAGGATCTTCATACAAGGAATTTTAAATATCCTTAGAAGAAAGTCAGTCATGCATACTTGACAAGCTGCTTGTCATCCAACAACAAGTAAACAGGATGTTTTATGCATAAACATTAGCATATAATGAAAATAGATCCCTGAAATAGCATGCTGAAAAATTTCCATTACCCTAGAAATCTATACCGTAGTGTAATGAAAAAAAAAAATAATAATAAAAATATATATAACAAATATAACAAATAAATAATAAATAAATAAATAATAATAAACCTTATTTTTGTAAATATCCATTATAGATCACAGATTATTTAGCAAAACAATAACTAAAAAGGAAAGACTAAAGAATCCATGCCATTCAGTACATTACACAGGCTGTGAGATATGAAATTAGAGAAAAAGGGACATCACAAAAACCATGATACCAGAGCAGAACTAGATTCAGTGACATGTCTGGGAAAACTAAAAAGATAATGAACAGTAAAGATATCAAGCTGCTAAAGGACAGAGGGTTTGCATCTTAACTCTTAAATAAGTTGCAATAATTATTTCAATACTAATTAAATTTTCATGAAACATTTGTTTGCTCATTCTTCTTGTCTTAAATTATATGAGAGGTAGAATTTTTATTTATTAGAAATCAAAACAAATACTGAAAGTCTTTGGAAGAACTCTGAGTTTCATGCTCTGAATAATATCACAAGTCCTCCTGGTTTTAGAGCAAGTGGATATACTAGGTAAGGATGACTTCCTGTCAAATCCCAATAGATTACCTTAATTTTAGTAGGGTTTTTTTTTTCAAAATCAAGACCCAGGCAGATTGCATTGTTCAGATTTTCATGTTGCCGGAAACATTTCACATTTTAAAATATTTAACTACTCCAAGAGTAAGTAAGGGGGGAGGGAAAAAAAGAAAAAAGGTGTTCTTTAACAAGGTCATGTTAACATGCATGGGTTTTTTTAAGTGACGAAATAAAAAATGATTAAGGTTTGACCTAAGTGTAATTATATACAGTTTTCTTATATATATATGTATAAGAATATGCATATAAACAGAGAATGTCTAAACAGAGTTGTGTTGAAAACGATTGGGAAAACAAGCAAAAAGTTTGAGTTTTCACCAAATTCTTGTTATCTGTATAAGACTTCTTCCTAACAAAAATAATATTAATGAAAACTTCTTCTTCTTATATTTAGCATAATTTCAAAGCTGTGAAGCTTCATAGAGCTAAACCCAAAATTACTTCCAGGTTACTTGTAGTTAACACCTTCTATAGATATTTCTCTTTTGTGTGTTGACTTTTTGGATGCTCCATCTTTTTGGTGTGTTAATTAAAGTTGGGCATGAATACACTGTGAATAAAGTGAGTCAGATCATATCTGAAGCTTAAATGAATTAACCCTTAAAGCTTTGGTAAAATCCATATCAGGATTTCAATAGTTTTCACAGTTTATTAAGTCCTGGATTTTCTGTCAAAAGTCTTAGAGCTCATACATCGAGGGGGTGCAGGTTAATCATAAAGCTAAAGCCAGAAACATACACTCCAATCCAAAGTTTCAAAATTTCTTTATATCAGGGAGGAAGTTTCAGGCCCAGCAGTGTGCTGCTGGTTTGGCCTCACATATTTTCTCATCATCATGTGGTGCAGCAGGAACTGCAGATAAAAAATATGCAGTGCACCCTGCAGTTTCCCAAAATGTGTGCAACAGCATGATATTTTGCTTTCCATGTCATTTTTTATTATTGTATCAAACAAAAATTAATTTTCTGGCCAGCCATACTCATAAAACAAATAAAAATGTTATTTAAAAATTCAATATAATTAAAAATTAAAAATAATAAAGAATTAAAGAATAAAAGACTCTGCATCTCCATTTGGTATGAATAAGTATATGTCCCCAGATGTGGAAGTATTTAATAGCAGACAGGGCTGAGTTATTCCATCAGATGCATCTGACAGAGAGAGATGGCACTCTGAAAATATGTCAAAACATGATGCAATTTTCTCCATGTGAATCCCATTTACAAGACATTAGAAATCCAAAACTATAGTTTGTAGCAATAAGAAGGGGGTATGGATTCAGTTCATGGTTCTGCAGACCATTTCCCAGGTGAACTGTTTGGACAAGAGGTTGGACAGGATAACTCACTGAGTACTGATGACCACATTCAATACAGAGTATAGCAATGACCCGCCTTCAGGAACCAGGTATGGTGAAGACCTGGTTTAGGCTGCTGCTGAGACTACAGGAAAAGAGAAAGAAAGACATCAGTTTGTGTGTCCTGAGAAGGCCACTCTATAGAGAGAATGGCTTGGGCAAACTGTGCCAGGAGGATCTAACAGTTCTCTCAAAGACTTGAACCAAACCTATGTATATACAAAATGGAGGACTACTCGAAAGACTCTGTGCAGGCAATAGTTGCCTTTCACAGACCTGTAGCTCCTATTCCCTTAAAATAAAATAATAAACCCAACCTTATTTCAGAAGTGTCTTAAACGTAGTCTTAAACCTTTTAACCTGTCTTAAATCTCTTCCACATTGTTCTTGATGTGTGAAACCACTGAAAGAGCAGTCCAAAGGTATAAGAATGGTCTAGAAAAAAAACACAGCAATCCTAGGAAGATGATTTTGAACATCGTTTTTCTCTCACTCTGTGTGGTGAAAAAAGTTAGATTCAATATATGCATTGTGTAAGTGTTTCTGAGTAATTTAGGAATAGAGCAGTGGTCAGTTACCACCTAGACTGACTGATTTTTGAACCCCACTGCATTCAGTGATTGACTCCAGCCACAATAGTGACATCTTTGAGTGAAGCAAATTGCACTATTTCCTGAAAAGTAGGGGAAAAAAAACAACATCAAACCAAAACTCACTTTAAAAGTGCTTTATCATAGCTCCTAAAGCACTTTGTCATGTAGATAACATGGAACACCCATATCAAGGAAAGTTTAATGGAGAAGCAACAAGAAATCCTTCGGGTTCCTTTCCTCTACCTTCCATAGACCTTCATTGGGTGTAAATTATGAAATCTGAAGGATACTGAAATAATCTATTTTCAGATTGCCACTGTGTTACTCAGAATCACTTTTGAAAAAATAACCAACTACAACAAAGAGCAGATTTTTTTGTATCATTTGCCTCGACCTCTCTTCCACATTATTCAAAAGTTTGTGCAAGAAGCTGAGTAATTCTTTTGGCTCTTACTGCTGGTAAAATTACTCAGCAACTCACAAAAATCAAACTTTAGGTTCTTTCACAGAGTCATCAGGAATTATAGAGGAAGATCTCCAAGACATTAAAAGAAAATAAAATACACAGGCAGTTGAAATATATTAAAAACCCAAAATATTTTGAGGTCAGTGCCATCTGCTCCTCAATCATCAGACAGGAAAATTGAAAAAGGCAAGCTCTGATAAGAACTATAGCTAAGGACACAATTTTAATTAAACTATGCTTTTGAGCTTTAAACTTTAAAATATGCTTCCAGTTTTCTGCATTTTAGAATTCTGTACACAAATGTATTTTAAGACTCTGAAAATCAGATTTTTAAGATACTTTCTCAACAATGACAAAGGCAAGAATTTCCCAAGACCAAGCACTAACACTGTAGCAAATACTAAATAACCACACTTTCCTTTTAGAAAATAAGAGAGGGAGATTAACTTTTTAATAATTGCATGTAATATGCATCTCTGTAGCAAGAGAGATATACTGGAACTGAAAAAGTAGTGTAAGTATATTTGTAGGACATTCATGAATCCATTTTGACAACATTTCAAGTCATTTTTCAACTGTTAACAATCCTACTTTGTCAGCTCTGGAACAAAAAACTCTGTAAGTACCACTAAGATAAAACTCAAAACTACTAGACAATGTGGAACCACCCACATACAAATTGATACTTCCATGGAATTATGGCCTTGCTTTTAGTGCCTGACAACCTTGCAAGAGGATTAATTGCTAATAATACCAGTCACTGCTCTGAGACTTTCCTTTTAGCTCAGACAAAATCCCTGTAAAACTTCATTCTAAGCAAAGTTCAAATGCCAGCAAAACCTGAAGACTTTAATGACACTTGGAGTAAAAAGACTGATTTAATATCACTGTGGGCTTCTACTATGTACAAGGGAACTCTCAAAATTATTTTATGTGGATTGCTAGTGTATTGCTAAAGGGCTTACAAGAAGCACTGGTCACTTAGAGGATTTTGAGAAATACAATCTCCAGACAATATTATTAACTGAATCAGCTTTTGATGTTTTCCTAGAAGTAGATTAGGTATATTTGCCATTTTAGTCTGCAGTTTTATGGGGACAGAAAACTAAAACTTGGTGTTACAGGTTATATTGAGTGAGAATTGACAAGAGTTACATTTTAAGCAAATAATTCTCTCTTAAATACAGTGAAATATTAAACTTACACACTGAAAATATAAAGTCTAGAAAGGCAACCACTATTAAACAACATATTACACTCCCTGATCTGCTTGTGTTTTACAAAACATGATCCCTTTGTAAAGGGAAACATTACAACATTAACTTGCCTTTATAAAAAGTTTTACATGTATGATAAAAGTCACCAGAACCCAAACCTCAAGTGATTTAAACCTATTGGAAATTTCTGAAGCTGAATTGTATAAAGCCCTCTTTACTCTTGTCTTAAGAAAGCTTGTTACATATTACATAGAAAAAAAATTGAGTAAACTTAATGTTTTTTTAAATTTTGATTTCCACAGAAGTAGTAACAATTACATTACTTTCGCCAAAGATATGCTTGCCTAAAATTTTTCTTCTAAACCTTTGTGTTTAGAATAAAGCTATTACAATGTACAAGACTTACATAATGTGTAAGGCTGAGTCTGTTTCAGCTATGTAGAGAGGCAACACTTTCTGTTTGCAAAGCAAATCTTTTGTTTTGCTCAATCCTCTGGTTGTCAGACGAAATGTCTATTATATTTCCAAAGGTCTTGACTGGAAAAAGGTGAACTTGGTGTTCTGTTTTTCATAGTCTTAATCCTGAGGTAAATTGATCGTCATTAGAACAGACACTTGCTTTTCCTTTCAGCTTACAGTGGATGTTTTCCTCAACTAACAAGGACAGACAGCTGCTGAGGTGGCTAACATCCAATCAGACAAAGAATCAGTGGTTATAGAGCACTAGAGGAGGTGAAGAAGAAAGTGGTTTACTGGAAAAGAGTAACACCACCTCATCTGCTGCTCCTGCATAGCCCATGGTATTCCTACTGGTGGTAAATGCTTCATAGGGAAAGTCTAGCTATCAGATGTTAAGTTTT
The DNA here is from genome assembly GCF_964195595.1 of Calonectris borealis. Taxonomy (NCBI): domain Eukaryota; kingdom Metazoa; phylum Chordata; class Aves; order Procellariiformes; family Procellariidae; genus Calonectris; species Calonectris borealis. The sequence goes on from NC_134312.1 coordinate 48,000,599, forward strand.
CACTGAGCATAATCTATTCTTTCAGAAAAAAACTATCAATTATTATTTTTAATGCACAACCTAATTATGCAGAAAAAAAAAAGAAAGAACTAGCCTACCTGGGACAGAGAAATAAGAGAGTTACTGCTTCCTACATATACATATTTCAGAATTGGGCTAGATGTTTACTTGTTTGGACTGAATTTGTAAGAAAAAGAGCAACTAGCTGCGTTACTTGGTGTTTAATTTTCAGCATAATTTATTGGATTCCTGTAACTCCTGGTGTCACTCTAAGCAGAAACATATTCAAATGTTTCAACTTTGTCCTTGGACTTTTACCAAGTTGAAAAAGTAAAAACTTTTTCACAAAAAAAGTGAAAAGACCGTGGTGAGGCAGGCTGTCCCCCGGCAGCCCACAGAGGTCCATAGTGGAGCAGATATCCACCTGCAGCCCATGGAGGACCCCACACCAGAGCAGGTGGATGCCCGAAGGAGGCTGTGACCCCGTGGGAAGCCCGTGCTGGAGCAGGTTCCTGGCAGGACCTGCGGCCCTGTGGAGAGAGGAGCCCACGCTGGAGTAGGTTTGCTGGCAGGACTTGTGACCCCCCACGCTGGAGCAGTCTGTTCCTGAAGGACTGCACCCCGTGGGAGGGACCCATGCTGGAGCACTTCGTGAAGAACTGCAGCCCGTGGGGAGGACTCACGTTGGAAAAGTTCATGGAGGACTGTCTCCCATGGGAGAGACCCCATGCTGGAGCAGGGGAAGAGTGTGAGGAGTCCTCTCCCCGCAGAGGAAGGAGTGGCAGAGACAATGTGTGATGAGCTGACCGCAACCCCCATTCCCCGTCCCTCTGCGCCGCTCATGGGGAGGAGGTAGAGGAAGATCAGCAGTAAAGTTGAGCCCAGGAAGAAGGGAGGGGTGGGGGAAGGTGTTTTAAGATTTAGGTTTTATTTGCTCATTATCCTACTCTGATTTGGTTGGTAATAAATTAAACTAATTTCCCCAAGTAGAGTCTGTTTTGCCCATGATGGCAACTGCTGAGTGTTCTCCCTGTCCTTGTCTCAAGCCACAAGCCTTTCGTTATATTTTCTCTCACCTGTCCAGCTGAGGAGGGGAGTGATAGAGTGGCTTTGGTGGGCACCTGGTGTCCAGCCAGGGTCAACCCACTACATGAAGTTACCTTTCTTCTCCAATGGCATGGCTATTACTGTAGTGACCAGTCTGTCTGTCCAGACTGCAAAAAACTCTGCAAAATATTGAGGAGTATTAAAGCACATTAATAAAAAGCATTAAAAGTTGAATATATTTTTTGTTTCCTATTCAAGTCCTGTTTCAAGGAACTCAGTTGACTCAGTTTATCAAGGAGCTATTTTATGCAAAGTCTTTAAACACGTCTCTGGAGAACAGAAATTTCCCAATAGAGAGCTTCCCAGTCTGACATATAAATTTATGACAAAGCATCAAGATGGAGTAAAACTACATACAGTGAGAATAAAAGTAGATTTTTTAAAATTATTATTTTTAAAATTTTTTTAACAACAGAAGGCAACTATTCATTAGAACTGTTACCTAAGCCTGAGCTAAATTCTCCATGACTGGATGTTTTTAAATCAAGATTTTGTTAAAAAGACTCTAGTTCTAGCATTAAAAATACAACAATAATTGAGTCTTTGATTTATTATAAAGGAGATCACATTACATGATCAGCATGAACTTTTCTGATTCTATGAAGCCACTCAGAAAAAAAGAATCCAAAAATAAATTAAAATACATTAATCCAGCTTTGACAAATGCAGCCTCCAAACTAATTTTCCATAATAGCCCATCTTTATTATAATCTTTACCCATTTTCTTATTTATTTGATGTTATATATTTTTTAAGAAAATGAATTGGAAAACAGGTAGAGATATATATATGTTAGCATTAGTTGTTGGAAAAGACAGCAAACTTTCTAAAAAACGAAAACAGAAAAATGGATATGGATTGATATGGATCACACTAAATGCAACCAAAACTATGTTGGAGGGTATATGTAGTAGCATACATATAGCATATGCATATACACCATACTGGTAATCTATCAGGACTTAAATAATGTACATATTGGTTTACTGTAAGAACAGTTATAATGCCAACCAATTAAAAAAAAAAAAAATCTGCAACTATTTTTAGTGAAGACAAAAAGAAATACAATATTACTAAAGACTTGACCTTCATATAATTCAATTTTTATATCTATTAGGTACCATGCCACTAAAGTTACAAGCCTACTGAGGAAACAGTTTGGTGTAGTTTTGAAAGATTCTTCCTTCTCTTCATTCAATGTTAGTTTATTCTTTATCAACATCTTTTCATCTCAAGTTAAACCTATAGGAGAGCAGGGAAAAGAGAAAGAAAAAATAGTATCTGCTTTACCAATGTTTTATTTTGTAACCTTTGGGTGCAAGTGGGAGAAAGGTTTGCTTGCTGCCTGTATTCTTTATTTCTCTAGAAAAACTGAATTGTTACAGCTATGTTAAAAAGAATAAAGTCTGTATTCTATGAACAGTTTTCTAATCACTTCACAGCCAACTTAGAGACATGAATTTAACAGGTTTCTTTTTTTTTTTCAACTGACCTGTTATACAGAGATACGAGCAAGCAACAACCACTCACTGAGGAGATGCTATATAATATTGAATTTATTTACAATTTATTTACATTTAGAAAAGTATTCTGCCCAGTCAGAATGTTTCACCACTGATTATACTTAGATATAAACCCAACATTTAAGGATAATTTTGGGGGATATTGACCACTATTTTTGGAAAAACAGAAAATGGCAACAGCAACCTTTCACCCCTTCCTTAAGACCCATAGCAGACCAATCCTCCTCACTTTAGTTAAGATTTTGACACATCTATTTCCACATATCCAATTTTTTTCTGCCATTTATGTTGCTCTCCATTGTATACATAGACACACCCTGGGAATGTCTCAGTCAGTCTCTGCCTGGATTCTTAATTTCCTTCAGACTCCTAAGGTCAGTTGTGCTTATCACATTGACACATTCCCTTAATAACATATTTTTTCTTTTAGATGACATTTTGTCTAAAAATTGGAATAACATGTTCCATAACTTTTCAATAAGAAAAACTCAAAACTCAATAGTTGAGTCCCCACAATAGATAGTCTGATTTATCCTCTATTTTTCTTTTTTTTTTTTTTTCCAGATTAAAATAAATATATATAAACTGCATTCACATGCTGCGTGTGGTAAGAGAATGAAAACACAAACATAAGTTTCATTGTCTGTCCTGGCAAGATTCCTCTCATTTCTCATACTTTTCCTGAAAACAAAATAATTTTAAAAGTACCCTTTAAACGATATCAGCAGTATCATCCTATTGTTGGAAATTGAACACTAAAGAATCTTTTAATGGAAGTCATAATAAATGCCAGCAATATTTGATATCACATTATACAAGCACAATATGTAACAATACAGTTACATACATTAATTATGGGCCAAATATAACGTAAGTTGAGACATGTTTAATCTCATTTGGTGTTAGAAATATGTATTTTCACTTGGTGGAAATAAAGATTGCCTTCTCCCACTATATCTCAAAGGTAGACATAAGCTAATAATTATTAGCATTAATATAATTATATAGTTATACCTGTGATTTTTATTAAGTATAATTTTACCCACCAGGCAACCATTTAAAACATCAATTTCAAATTTAGCTTTAAGGCATGCATCTAATTTATTTTCAAGCATATGCTCATTACTAAAATGATCTGGAATGAAACCTTCACACATTTCTAGTGCATAATGAATAATTAAAAACAATGTTTAATTGCTATCTATAATGTTGTGGAAAAAGCACAATTTACACATAACACATTACTTTTTCGTTCTTTTTCTTTTCTTTTCTTTTTTTTCTTTTCTTTTCTTTTTTTTCTTTTCTTTTCTTTCTTTTCTTTTCTTTTCTTTTCTTTTCTTTTCTTTTCTTTTCTTTTCTTTTCTTTTCTTTTCTTTTCTTTTCTTTTCTTTTCTTTTCTTTTCTTTTCTTTTCTTTTCTTTTCTTTTCTTTTCTTTTCTTTTCTTTTCTTTTTTTTTTTTTTTTTGTAGGAACACTTGCATTCTCTGCCAGACTGCAAATCCATTTTAAAGTTCTACTTTGATGTCCTCTCTAATACCCCTTTTTCTTCATGTTGAGGTGATATATACAGAAAACAGCAAAAGAGCTTTTTAAAGCAATCATTGGACAAACAATAATTGTGCATCTCATGCTGGCACATCTTTGTTCAGATGAAATACTATTAATATAGTCAAATAGCTATGACTCCAGCCAAAAAGTTTTAAAAGTTCTGAACTATAGGGAAAAATGCATATCATATCTCCTAGGAGTGACCATTTCAGAGGAAAACAGGCAAATGGGACTGAAGATTAAACTATTTCATCAGACATTAAAAAAAAAGAAAAAATAAAACAACAACATCAACAACAAATCACAAATCTGAACACTTGTTGAATTTTAAACTTCTATGAACCTAGAGTTGGAGTTTTTAAAAAGTTTGCTCTTAATCAACCAATAGAGAGGATTTAGCGGCCACCCTCAATTCCAAATGGAGAAACGCATTTCCAGGAAAATATGATGTCTGAAAAAGCTAGAAAGCCTGCCTGGGCAGCCATAGGAGAGTCACTGCTATGATCTTTTCAAAACAGAGAAAGCAGATTACTGGATGGGTTTACTCTGGTAATATCCAAATTCAGTAGTTTGGAATGGCAATTAAAATAATTCTATAATTGCTTTTAATGGCATTTTTAGACATCATTCAGATCATCTTGCCATAATTTTGGTATTCCATGGTCTCCAAAACAGAAGTATTCTCCAGACTGCATCTGTGTCCAGATTGTGTGAATACTAGCAGGTAAGAATTTTAGCATGAATGGATTCTTTTTCCCCCCCTATTTGTCAGAGATTCTAAATCAATGATTTTTTTATAAGCAGTTCTAATTACTGAATATTTTATTCTATGTTACAGATTTGCCTATATAAGATTTTTAAAAAAAGTAAAGAAGGTCACTATTTGGTTAAGCAGCTAAAAAAATTCAGGCGATTCACATCAAAACTTAATTTGCATGAAATTTCAGAGTACTTTGGAATAGTAGCCTGACACTTGGTCTGCTGCCAAAGCACATACTTCTCTTTTTCATTAAAAAATGCTTGTCCTATAAGGAAAACACAGAATGTTAGAAACCAGAATTTACTGCTCAAAGCATTGCTGTATCTGTCCAAGATCCCTACCAGGAAGATCAGATATGTTCTACCTCTCGCAAGAGTGACAGGAATGTTGTATTATTAATTGCTATCTCTGTTTCTTTAGAATAGCTGACAACAGAAGTAATATTTAAAATTTAAGAAAAGCAAGTGAAGTTAATAACAGCAGTGGATTAATAGTGATTTGTCATTGGATTTGATTAAGCAAGGCACATTTAATTTAAGCTTATAAATAAGTATTTTGCTGGGCAAATATATATTCTTGCCATTTTTTGCTACTTAAAGAGAATCCATAACTAAAATCTAGAATGCTTATGTTATTAAAAGAACAGTTAATTAATATAAGGCATTTATACTGATTAGATAAAGCCAGAATTTCTTTAGCTTTCATAGGTTTTCACTTAGCTTTTCTTACAGAATATTAGACAGGAACAACAAATCATTTGAATGCTTTCATCTCATAAGAAATCTGAAAGTAATGCACCCCTCTCTTCAAAAACTAGAGATGAAACTAGTATTATTAAAAAGACTTTTATCAATAATAGGAGAAATTATAATAATAAATTCTCCAGCCTGACTCCCTTGAACATAAAGGATACATTTTCCTTTCCTAAGTAAAATAAACCAGACTATTCAAAAGACTTCAGTGAGATAAATATCAGACATTTCCATTTATTTTGTGCTTTTGAGGCATTACTATGGGTAACATCTGGTTAAATCAGCCTCCTGGTATTCTAACCAAACATGGTCCAATACAATATAGTGATTTCTGGCAATAAAACCATTATTAGAAGTAGCATTTAGCTTTTTACAAATTCAAAGAAAGAAAGAAAGAAAAAAAGAAGCTTTTATGTAGCTGTACTTCATCACATGTATATGCTAGCAAATTGCATTAATAAATGGAAGTGTTTGCCCATCATCACTGTATTGAGAGAAACTGAAGAACTGCTTACTGATCTATACTCTAGGAAATACCTACTTATTATTTAAAATCTTAAGAATGCCTGACTCAAAATGGGTAAAACTCACAATAACATTGCCTTTCCTTTCACACTTGGCAAATGTGTTACAGCTCAGGCCCACAAAAATGAAAGGACTTGCATCTCCACTGGTCCAGCGCTCCTCACGGCACCCTGGGCACGGGAATGCCCTGAAGGAGAACATCCATCTCACAGACAATCTGGCCACTCTATGCATGATTTCTTTCAATCTGCTAATTTACACCATGTAACCAAAAGGACAGAAAGTTTTCTTAGAAATTTCAGATCAGAAGAACAGTTTTCATTGGGTTCCCTCCCCCTCAAATCATAGACACCATTGCATTGCTTGACTTTCTGCAATTAGCAGTAAGCCACTGAGCTGCTGATTAGCAGATATTAAGCGTGGATTTTTTGCATATTTGTTTTCAATTTAAATCCTAAATTTGTTATTAATCTGATATTAATCCTAATCTTAATCTGATATTAATCAGTTCTGTCTTGCCACTTCTTTGGCTTGGCAGCTGAGCATTTCTATATATATTGTTGATTAACTAAATGTTTGACAGTAATTCTAAACTACATCATTTACATTCTGCTTTTTCCCACTATTGGAAATAAAAGTTACAAACTTCAAATTAAAAATAAATCTGTGGTACACCAAGAGGCTCCACTGAAGTTTTTCTATGTCCACACACTTTTCTTCTTTGTTTCCTAGGCAAAGATTAAGCCTGATAATTTATAAAGCAAAGTTGGTATTGAAAGCTCAATATTTTTTGCTTAGAGGTATATAAAAAGAAGTTTCATTATTTCATTTGTAATTGAATTTAAGCAGTACAGAGTGAAATTGAGAAAAGCCAATTCAGTTAACATGCCAATCAATAGAAAAGCTTTTTCTTCACAGATAATAGTTAATTTGTTTCATAAAAGACATTTCTGGAATAAATGCTCTGAGGAATCCAAGGATTTTTAAGAAAAGCTCTATAATCTGTTTAAATGTGTAAAATGGCATTTCACTTCTGTATCCATAAGGAAAACATCATTTGTACACACAGTGATAGCTGCCTGAGAAGTGAAAGATTAAAAGCAAGTGGGAAAAAAAAAAAACCAACACCAAAATAACAGAAAGATTATAGACCAAACATTGTTATAAAGGAGTGAGAAAAGCCTCACTTTAAGTAAATAAGCAAAAAAATATTCATTATGTTGTGTAGACACCCTAAAGTGCACTAGAATTACACTTGTGACATTAATTACACATTAATGTTTTTTAAAATAAGTGACTTAAAAGTGAGAATGCAGTGAGAAAGTGAGACCACTTAAAAGTGAGAAAGGCCAGACCACTGGAACACATTGCTTAGTAGCTTGACATATTGTTCTCCTCAGAAAGGAAGCCCAAAAGAAGAGACCAATTTGTCTCAACAAGTTTGTGTTATATGTATACCACGGGAAGAGAATATACAAGACATACCCATATAAATGAAAGTTGTTCAATTTTCAGAAAAAAATCATTCACAGGCAGTAAAGATCTTTGGATGAAACACTTGTGTATTTATAAGCACATCACTAATAGAGCAGTATCTCCCCATAATCTCCCCTCCAGCCTCATCCTTCTTGAGGTCACCACAATTACAATACAATTGACTGTACTCTTCTTAGAACAATCTTTCCTTGACATAATGACTTTGTCATCTCCTCATTAACCCTTTTCCATCTAATCTTTCTCCTCACCTTCCTTCCTTATTTTCAGAGTTCTGCAAATAATCCAAAGAGGTCTGGTCTTGGTCCCTTTCTTTTCTCCTTCATCTTATTTACAAATATGTGAACTACTATAACAGTATAGAAAATCTTTTTGCTATACAAACCACTTCCTCCTGACTCAGCTGCTTTCTCCTTGTACTGACTAGCCATCAGCTTCACTTCCAATGACTCCAATGAAACTCACTATTTCTTCTCAGACCATTGCCTCCTGCTTTTTCATTACTATGGACAAAATTCTTTTTTTTTTTTTTTTTAAGGACACTGTCACATGTAAGTACATCCTAAATCTTGATAATTCCTTTCACACAAAGAAAACAAATTACCTGAGTTATAACTTTTCCTGTAAGTCATCTTCTTTATCTAGACTATTACATGCTCACATTTCAGCTGTAGCAATACCTTTGCATTTCTCAAGACCAGATGAAGTCTTGTTCAACCAGTGATATATTCAGAATTCTATTATAAACTCATTTATGTAGATTGCTCTTTTAAGCCAATCACATTTTTAATGCATTATTCTGTTGCTATAAGGACTATTTCTCTTCAGTCTTAAGGAATGTCATAACTTCTTTCTTATTCAATATTAAAGATATCAAGTGGCCCAGATCGCCAACCCCTATCATCTTTGGCATATATTCTACATAAGGATTATATAGAAAGTATATATTCCATATTGTAAACTTTTCTCTGACATCTGTTTTGGATAAGCTTTCATTCAGCATCTGCAATATTAACACTTTTTCTTCGTTCACACTTTATTTTGCCATGATGCCTACAAAAAGCCATCAGTGTTCTAGGATGACCACCTGCCATACTGACTAGTGCTGCTCTTCTGATTCTTGTCCTGCGTCTCACTGTTTGTCATTCTTTTCAGTCAGTCTTTATTCCCCACCCCTGGTTTCACAGAATGACAAACATAGCATAAACCTTGTCTGTCAATAGTGCCCCTAGGGTTCTTGAGAATTAAGTAGTCTAAATAAAAAACAAAAAATGAAATCCTGACACTGCAAACCACTTGTTAGGTTTGGTTATTCAAATGAGAATCTCCTTTTATAACGATTCAATATAAAAGTATATAATGAAAGTTTTCCTAATAAAATTTGATTACGAAATAGATAAGGAAATGCTGACAGAGAGAAAAAAAAAAAAAAAAAAAAAAAACAACCCTGTATCTTTGAAATATGGAAGTTATAGACAAAACAGAATTGCCACCTGAATAACATTGTATTATTTTCACTGATGATCTTTCTTTAAGAAAAAGAAAAAAATTATAAAAAATATATTTCTGAAAGTAAGTCTGGTTGAGAAATTAAACTAAACTGGACCTCATCTAGAAAATTACTGTGATTCCTCTGCATTTTATGTGCCTTAAGCAGAACTGTCTCACATAAGGAAAATTGCAGGTGGATACTAGTTATCAGAGAGGTACTTTTGTGAATCTCAAAACACGTCCTTAAGAGCATTTCAAAAGTTTGTGACATCTCTTTGTTTTGAAACAATGTTCAAACCTTTGTTTTTCAGTATTAGGAGTTTCTTGGAAAACAAATCTGTGTTTTGTATTAAAAAAAAACCAACTGTACCATATGCAGATGTAATTATTTTCTCTGATGCTGTAATTATTTCCTAGAAAACCAACAAAAATATCCAAGCAAAGTGTTATAAAAAAAAAAAAAATATTGAAACAGGGGAATTCAAGCAACACGGGTAGATCTTGTTCACATTCAAAGATTCCAATGAATTTAAGAAATCAGAAAAAAAAAGAAACAAACAAGAAAACAAACCAAAGAACCTACAGAGAAAATATGAAGTTGGATTTCCCCAAGACATAAATGTATGACTTCTGATTGAATCATAGAAGGGGAAAAGTCTGACTTTTTAGATACTCAGAAAACAAAAAGAATCATATCCTCACTCAACTGTGGATCTGACCTAAAGTCTTTGAAAATTACAAATGCTGCAAATGGTTCAGCCAAATAAGGGATATTAGAATAATACCAAAAGCCCGTTATTCCTTGTTCACTGTTCTGTCGTGGTTTAACCCCAGCCAGCAACTAAACACCACACAGCCGCTCGCTCACTCCCCCCTGGTGGGATGGGGGAGAGAATCGGAGGAGTAAAAGTGAGAAAACTCGAGGGCTGAGATAAAGACAGTTTAATAGGTAAAGCAAAAGCCACACACACAAGCAAAACAAGGAATTCATTCACCACTTCCCATCGGGAGGTAGGTGTTCAGACATCTCCAGGAAAGCAGGGCTCCATCACACGTCACGGTGACTTGGGAAGACAAATGCCATCACTCTGAACGTCCCCCTCTTCCTTCTTCTTCCCCCAGCTTTATATGCTGAGCATGATGTCATACAGTATGGAATATCCCTTTGGTCAGTTGGGGTCAGCTGTCCCAGCTGTGTCCCCTCCCAACTTCTTGTGCACCCCCAGCCTACTTGCCGGTGGGGTAGTGTGAGAAGCAGAAAAGGCCTTGACTCTGTGTAAGCACTGCTCAGCAATAACGAAAACATCCCTGTATTATCAACACTGTTTTCAACACAAATCCAAGGAATGGCCTCATACTAGCTTCTATGAAGCAACTTAACTCTATTCCAGCCAAAACCATCATGTGTTCCTATATCAAGTTTGATTGGAATAAATCTCCTACTTGATTCCATGCAAATAGCTTATTTAAGTTGTGAACTACAGATTTAAGGTTTTAGCATCAAGTTTTGCAAGCAATGAAGTCATTGCATATAGACTTACTTTCTTATGGATCTCAAAACACAAGGAAATCAAGGAAAAACCCTTTAGATGTACACAAATTCACAAATGTTATACACTGAATATGCATATTACTTATTGAACATTAAGTATTAAAAAAACAGCTGTAATGTTTATGGTAACTAATTCTTTTAAATACATACTATATTTCTCAAAAATGCCTGTAGTAGAGAAAAACCATCAAATAGGTCTTCCATAATGGTATAGTGGTAGCTGAATTTTGGTACTAACTGATAATTAATAATAATAATCAGCAGCTAATATTAATTTTATATTGTTTGCAATACATAGGCATAAGCATCATATTTTCATGCTGTGTTTTTCTCCGAAAAGGTCATTTGCATGTAACAGGTTTGGTCATTTTTTTCTACATCTTCTGCTCAATTCTTTTTTCCCCTTTATGCAAATATAACCATAAAACATATGAGTCTGGAAAAAAATATTCTTGGAATTCTGATATATGATTGAGCAAATACATTTAGACTAAATTCAATTTCAAGCCAATGCTTACTGATCCAAATAAACTAAATATGCATGAGAGATAATTTTCTGCTTTTAAATTGAAGCTTTTCAATATTCAAAAAAAAACATGTATAAGAAAAGCAGGTGAATAACTAGATAACACCAATATGGCTATGAAACACCAAGCAAATTATACAAAAAATTACAGAAGATTTCCACAATCTGGAAAGGACTCTTGCTTGAACATTAGGAAGCTGCTCCTTGTATTTCAGCCTACATCTTCTGCTTATATCTAATTATTCCTCACTTATATTTGGCAGATGCAAACAAGGGAATAACTTTGCAAATTCCAGACACTAGAAACCAACATTTTGTTTGCAAAATCTTTTTGAACTATCCCTAATACTTTTACATGGTCAAAAGTAAACAGGTAATGAATTCAGTCCACCAAATTTATGTCCTTCAGTTATGGGCTACCTAAACAGCAGATTAATGTGTTTCTGCAGAAATTGGATATGTTCCAGGCACCTGAATCTACAGGAAATAATTCAGAATTTGGTTGTGGAAGGGTTAATTAATTAATTTTATTTGAAAATATTATTTTTTCAGTCTAGGTCAAATTCATCCACTGTAAATTACATATCACTAGCTTAACATAACTTTGTCAGTCATTGCTCTATGAGCAAATTCCTCTTTTTCATGTATTACTTCTAAAAAGTAATAGTTCATATATAACATTTTTTTAAAAGTTTGGTTATCTTTTACTGCAATACACTTTCTAAATCCTTATTTTTTCTCTGGCTCTTCTGAACACTCTCCAATCTTTTAATCCTCTTTTTGAACTCTGATACCAGAACTAGACAAAGGAATACAGCAGAATACATTTTATATATATATATATATGTATGTATATAAACAAATACCAAGTGTAACACTTTTTTGGCCATTTTCTCTATTGGGAATCAAATGATATATGTGTAATGGAGTTCTTTAGTAGTCTATTGCTTATCCTCCATGGTCTGTTTTTTCACAGTCACTGCTTCCTAAGATGAAGGTGCCTGCGCTACGCGCATCCTTAGAATTCTTCATTTCTACACTAGTCAGTTTACACTGGGCTGCAATGACACACTTGCTGTTTGTATTAATCCTATCTGCTTAGCAATTCATATCACTGGCACATTTAATCTCTTCTTTATTGACTACACCTATCCCAATCTTCATCCCACATTCAAATTTCATCAGTGCCACTTCTGTGTTCCCTTTCAAGAAACAGAGAAAAACTAGGTGAATACCACCAAAGCTATCAGTGATTCCTGTAGAACTAAGACACATCCACCAGCTCCTACAAGGAAAAATGTTTTAAGATGTATCAGACGGTCTCCAAATTGCTTCTTTATATGCTTTGCAAAGTCAATTCTAGTCCCATATAGCAGCTTATATAAATTTCTATAATCAAACTTGCAGCAAGTTTTTTATTAATAAAAAAATAAAGTTGATAAAACTATACTTCTTAGATCTGTATTAATCAGGATGAATTATTTTAAACATCTATTCATTGTTCACTCTTGTTTAATCTGATCATTATTACTTGTTCAGTTCAGGGTATTGCTCAGCATCGATATCAGACCTGTAATTTTATAGAATCATAGAATACTTTGGGTTGGAAGGCACCTTTAAAGGTCATCTAATCCAACCCTCCTACTGTGGGCAGGGACATCTTCAACTAGATCACGTTGCTCAGAACCCTGTCCAACCTGACCTTGAATGTTGCCAGGGATGGGGCATCTACCACCTCTCTGGGCAACCTGTGCCAGTGTTTCATTACCCTTATTGTAAAAATTTTCTTCCTTATATCTAGTCTAAATCTACCCTCTTTTAGTTTAAAACCATTCCCCCTTGTCCTCTTGCAACAGGCCCTGCTAAAAAGTCCCTGTCTTTCTTATAAGACCCCTTTAAGTACTGAAAGGCTGCAATAAGGTCTCCCTGAAGCCTTCTCTTCTCCAGGCTGAATAATCCCAACTCTCTCAGCCTTTCTTCATAGGGGAGGTGCTCCATCCCTCTGATCATGTTTGTGGCCCTCTTTTGGACCCGCTCCAACAGGTCCATGTCTTTCTTGTGCCGAGGGATCCAGAGCTGGACGCAAAACTCCAGGTGGGGTCTCACCAGAGCAGAGTAGAGGGGCAGAATCACCTCCCTTGACCTGCTGGCCACACTTCTTTTGATGTAGCCCAGGATACAGTTGGCTTTCTGGGGTGCGAGTGCACATTGTCGGCTCATGTTCACCAGTACCCCCAAGTCCTTCTCGGCAGGCCTGCTCTCAATCCCTTCATCCCCCAGCCTGTACTGATACCAGGGGTTGCCCTGATCCAGGTGCCTTGTTGAACCTCATGAGGTTCACAGAGGCCCACTTCTCGAGCTTGTCCAGGTCCCTCTGGATGGCATCCTGTCCCTCAGCCATGTCAACTGCACCACGCAGCTTGGTGTCATCTGCAAACTTACTGAGCGTGCATTCAATCCCACTGTCTATGTCATTGATGAAGACATCAAACAGTACTGGTCCCAGTACAAACACCTGCAGGACACCACTTGTCACTGATCTCCATCTGGACATTGAGCCATTGACCACTATCCTCTGGATACAACCATACAACCAATTCCTCATCCACTTCCCAGTCCACCCATCAAATCCATATCTTTCCAGTTTAGAGAGAAGGATGTTGTGGGGGACCGTGTCAAAGGCCTTACAGAGGTCCAGACAGATGACACCAGTAGCCCTTCCCATGTCCACTGATGTAGTCACTCCATGATAGAAGGCCACTAGGTTGGTCAGGCAGGACTTGCCCTTGGTGAAGCCATGCTGGCTGTCTCAAATCACCTCCCTGTCCTCCATCTGCTTTAGCATAGCTTCCAGGAGGATCTGCTCCATGATCTTGCCAGGCACAGAGGTGAGACTGACTGGCTTGTAGCTCCCCGGGTCTTCCTTTTTTCCCCTTTTTAAAAATGGGGCTTATGTTTCTCCTTTTCCAGTCAGTGGGAACTTCACCAGACTGCCACGACTTCTCAAATATCATGGATAGTGGCTTAGCAACTTAATCCGCCAGTTCCCTCAGGACCCGGGGATGGATCTCATCAGGTCTCATGGACTTGTGCACCTTCAGGTTCCTTAGATGGTCTTGAACCTGACTTCTCCTACAGTGGGCAGCTCTTCATTCTCCCAGTCCCTGCCTTTGCCTTTTGTGGCTTGGGCGGTGAGGCTCGAGCACTTGCCAGTGAAGATCAAGGCAAAAAAGTAACTGAGTACCTCCGCCTTCTCCATATCCCAGGTAACCAGGTCTCCCATTTCGTTCCAGAGAGGACTCACATTTTCCCTAGTCTTCCTTTTATCCCCAACATACCTATAGAAGCTTTTCTTTTTGCCCTTGATGTCCCTGGCCAGATTTAATTCTATCAGGGCTTTAGCTTTCCTAACCTGATCCCTGGCTGCTCAGACAATTTCTCTGTATTCCTCCCAGGCTACCTGTCCTTGCTTCCACCCTCTGTAGGCTTCCTTTTTGTGTTTGAGTTTGTCCAGGAGCTCCATGTTCATCCATGCAGGCCTCCTGGTGTTTTTGTCTGACTTGCTCTTTGTTGGAAGAGGTTGGTTGAACATTAACCAACTTTCTTGGGGTCCTCTTCCCTCCAGGGCTTTATCCCATGGCACTCTACCAAGCAGATACCTGAAGAGGCCAAAGTCTGCTCTCTTGAAGTCCAGGGTAGTGATCTTGCTGTGTGCCCTCCTCGGTGCCCTAAGGATCTTGAACTCCTCCATTTCATGGTCACTGCAGCCAAGGCTGCCCTTGAGGTTCACATTCCCCACCAGCCCCTCCTTGTTGGTGAGAATAAGGTCCAGCATAGCACCTCTCATATTGGCTCCTCTACCACTTGGAGAAGGATGTTATCATCGATGCATTCCAGGAACCTCCCGGATTGCTTATGCCCTGCCGTGTTGTCCCTCCAACAGATATCGGGGTAGTTGAAGTCCCCCATGAGGACCAGGACTTGTGAACGTGAGACTGCTCTTATCTGTTTATAGAGGGCCTCATCGGCTTGGTCTTCCTGGTTGGGTGGCCTGTAGCAGACCCCCACCATAATGTCACCTGTCCCTGCCCTCCTTTTAATCCTGACCCATAAGCTCTCTGTCGGCTCCTCATCCATCCCCAGGTGGAGTTCCATGCACTCCAGCTGGTCATTGACATAAAGGGCGACACCCCTTCCTCGTCTCCCCTGCCTGTCCTTCCTAAAGAGCCTGCATCCTTCCATTCCAACACTCCAATCATAGGAACCATCCCACCATGTCTCCGTGATGCCAATAAGATCGTATCCCTGCAGGCGTGTGCACGTCTCTAACTCCCCTTGTTTATTCCCCATGCTACGTGTGTTTGCATAGACGCATTTCAGTTGGGCCCCCGATGAAGCTATCTTACTTGCTAGAGTTCCTTTGTGCTGCTCTTCAGGTGCTCTCCAGCTGACCTGTGATCCTTCTCCAGGCTCTGGGCATCTATTGCTCTCCTTTAAAATATTGGTTTCTTTTTGTTCCATTTCTGTTGATTTTCTCTACTGTTTTACAATTTACAGATGCTGACACAGGAAGACTTGGAAGTCTCAAATTCTTGGGTACTGTTTAGCTGCATTCACAGACTTCTAAATGTCACTTATCCAGTGTCATCATTAATATACAAGGGTTTTGCTGTATAAAATGAAATCACACAAGAAATAGAAACATATATGGAATTCTATCCAGTCATAGAAATCACTTTGCCTTTTTTACTCTATTAAAAAAATTTTAAAAGAAACCCCAGACCCCATCTTTTAATTTGCATACATCACCCTCTCAGTTCTTCCTTAATTAAATAAAATCCATTAATTTTAGCTTTCCAGACATGCAAATTTTCCAGCAAGTTTTAGGAATACCAATTATTTTAAAATTCCATATTCACAAATGAGCAGCTATAACTCTTATATTGTCCAGACTCCCAGTATTTGTGCATATGCAATTAAGAATTCCTTCTCTTTGTATTTCTAGTTGTCTTGATTCATTGTTATTACTCATAACCTGGCTTTGTGCTAACAGCTCAGAAACTTGACTTTCAACTCAGTTCTATGTTAATTTCTTCCTTTATTTTTACCCTTGCATTTTGTGTCAATATCTATTAAATTGTTATAACAGTCAGCATGGTATGTCACTGTGAATAGTGGAGCAGATGTTCTATAAGTATCTGCAACTTTAACACATGTGTATCTACGATTCATTCATGCTTCTAGAAATTAAAGAACATTTAGGGAAGTAATACAAAGTTCCTCTAGAGATTTGCAGTTGATCCAAACCTTTTAAAACACTCGATTTGTGTTTTGTCTTACTTCTTTTCCATGCAGAAACAGAAAATATACGTATCAAGCAGCTAGTAGTAATTCTTTTAAATATGTAAACCATACAGTTTTATGATCAGCTCCACAGTTCTGGAGTTAAACCAATAATACTATTGAACACTGCACACTGTATCAAACTAGGAAGGATCTTTATATCTACAGCAACAATTTTACTTTTTAAAAGATTTATTACTTTGTAGTATAAAGTTCTCCATTTCATTACTAATCAGTCAAACCATGCAAACTTTTCAGGAATTTATTTAATAATTGGAATGAGACAAATATTATACTTTCTTGCTCTGTGTGTGTGTGTGTGCACCAGAATGAGGAAAATCTTGAATAAAAAATATTCAGTGAAGCAATATATAATCAGGATATTGTGTTTACAGAACTAGATAACATCCGCCAGGCTGTTTGGTAAGTCGGAGTTATCTTTCTCTCGCAAAATTATATTTTCAAGGAAGTAGACACAGAAGAATATTTCCTCAAAAGCTGCCTAATTAAAAAAGTGACAGACAGCTTTAGGTAGAAATAACTCTGCAAACATGAAAAACAAAAAAGGCTGTGCCAAAATAAATATCCAAATTAAAGTTTTAAGATAAGCCTTCTGGTTATCAGTATGATCTGTTTGTGCCTACACAGAAGAAATGAGCATTCTACTGCCACAGAAAAACAGATAAAAACAGAGGTTAGAAAGCAGTGATTGTAGATATAGAAAATAGCCATACACTAACAAAGAATTAAATTAAATCAAACCACATTTTTAAGAACCTTAATAGTGTGTCATGTATAATGATGTCAAAAGACAACAAAGTCAAATTCAAAATTACTAAATGTCAAAGTTAAGATTATACAAACCACCACAATTTGCTCCCCTACTATGTATGCTTGATGATTGCTCCTTGAATACTAGTTACATGATTTCTTTCTCTTTATGTCTCCCAGCACCCTTTTCCCAGCTGAAGTACATGATAGACAATTTTAACAGAACATTATGCTTTGGTTTTATGTTCATTCTTGAACTTACCATCATAGTTGCTGCTTATCACTAAGATGTTTCTCTCAGAAGGTAGTTATCCTTCTATCCTTCTATCTTGGCCACACCTCGAATACTGTGTTCAGTTTTGGGCCCCTCACTATAGGACATGGAGGTGCTGGAGTGTGTCCAGAGAAGGGCAACGAAGCTGGTGAAGGGCCTGGAGCACAAGTCTTATGAGGAGCGGCTGAGGTAACTGGGACTGTTTAGTCTGGAGAAGAGGAGGCTGAGGGGAGACCTCATCGCACTCTACAACTACCTGAAAGGAGGTTGTAGCGAGGTGGGTGTTGGCCTCTTCTCCTAAGTACCTAGCGATAGGACGAGAGGAAATGGCCTCAAGTTGCGCCAAGGGGGGTTTAGGCTGGACATTAGGAGAAATTTCTTTACTGACGGAGTGGTTAGGCCTTGGAACAGGCTGCCCAGGGAAGTGGTTGAGTCATCATCCCTGGAAGTATTTAGAAGTCATGTAGATGAGGCGCTTAGGGACATGGTGTAGTGGGTATGGTGGTGTTGGGTTGACGGTTGGACTCGATGATCTTAGAGGTCTTTTCCAACCTTAATGTTTCTATGATTCTATGATCCTCATTAACATTTTTGCTGTTACCACTGTGGCATAGAAACACTACACATTTAATAAATGCATATCTAAACAAAGGATACAACAATATTTTATAATATTTTTAACATTACTGTACACATCTTAGATTCTCCACAAATGTGTTTTCACTTTTTTTTTTTTAAACACACATAGGAAGTGGTTTGCTCTCTGCCCTACTGTTCTCTTGCCTCTCTCTTCTCTTGTTCCTCCCCTGCCAAACATGTGATTGCCCCTTCTTACACTGGATATGGAATTTACCTTACTGTAATCCAGTTCAGCAGGCTAAGTGGAACAAGGATATAAGGTGATTTTTTAATTATTTTTAATATTTTTTTTTCCCAGATTGGTTTTCTTGTGACTTGAACGCCCTTGTCATGTGATCAGATGAGCATCAAAAGTGCTTGATGAAAAATTCTCCATTAAATTCTGCATGTAACAATCACTTTAACTTTCTGTATACATACATGCATGCATATTAAGATTTTTGTGGTTTATCTCTATGTATATGAATGCACATATTACATCTGGTACATGCAAACAATCGACAATTATAAAACCCTCAGATCATCACAACAGCAAAGCAAATCTCAAGTTAAGAAAGTTTTGTCTCAGTGTTTACAAATCAAAGCTTCACAGTGCTCTTAAGGAAAAATGTAAATAACTTTTTCCAGTTTGAAATGGAAAGAGGTGGCAAAGGACCCACAGAATTTCCTGTGTAATAAAAATAGTTGTTTTAACCTGAGATCTATTTACCAACTAAATGAAAGTCCATCACTGTATTATTTGAACATTGTAGATATGAAATGGTGAAGCAACATTATTTTGAAGATAAAGAGAAATATTTAGTTATTCAGATATTTCAAACCATTCAGGCAATCTCATTATTTTCATCCTGGCTCTGTAATTTTTACCCATGATATCAAATCTCAAATTTAAAAAAATATCAGTATTCTTATTCCTTTAACTTGTGACTCTCAAGCTGCAGAGGCATTTAATAAGTAAATGAGAACACCGTCTAGGAGAAAAAAAATCAATTCTGAGTCACAATTAACAGAAGTGAGTTCAACAAGATTGGATTATAGACCTGAAAAATCTCCAGAGAAGCTGGATAACATTTTATTGCATATGAATGTTTCTTAACTTTCCAAATATCCTACCTGATATAAGTTTTCAACCTTCAGAAATGCTACGCCCATTAAATTGTTTGATTTTACCAATAAAGAAGCACTGGCTCCATGATATTTTTTAAATAAACTGTTATAGGATTATTCATTATTTATAGATATTTTACTTGTAACTGGAAGTTTTAATGCTTAATACAGTGGGTTATCTGTTTCAAAAAATGCTGAGATTTAGCAATAGTGCAAGTGTATGCACAAATGGGCAAGCAATAAGACGGGAAATTTATAGAGTCTCCATGTAATTCAACATCCCCTTGCTATGACGTCCTGTACCTACTTAGCCTTTCCCTCCCTCCTTTTTGTCTGAATCTCATTTTCCTTGCCTCAATATGTGATTTGTTGTGGGTTACTGAGACACATTTTAAGGACCTGTAAGGACTTGCTCTTCTAGAAGAGCAAAAGTAGAGGAGAGGGAGAGTAGAGGACCTGTCTGTGGTGTGTGTTGTTCATATGGGCATCTTAAAGGGAAACCCATATTATACGCCAGAAAAATCACACTCAGAGTATTACTTAAAAGCACCCCCAGCAGCCAAAATATCAGCAAAAAATAGCTCCATTAACACACAAAGAAGTGCCATAGCTGGTCAGCTATCCTGAAGGCAGATTGACAACACCTCGAAGATGGGGTCATGAGCTATGAACAGCAAATATTTTCACGTATCTATTAACACGGGCACTGTTCCAATCTAAAGAAACAAAAGTAAATTTAGTGACAGATGTGAGTTTTTATCCATTTAATTTCATGTTGTTTTTCTACATTCCCATTGTATTTGACTGCTTTATTTTAAAGTGTTAGATTTACTATGGAAATTTGGATTCAGTTTGGGTTTGTGAGAGAGCACAATGTCTGTAAGCCATTATGACAGCTGTAATGCACATTCTTGTTTGTTTCCACCTTCTTATTCACAAACATCATGACACTTTCAGATGAAACTATTAGTAGAAAGCATCGATTTTAAATGCAGCATGTATTGTTAAATGCAGCTTGTTGAATAGCTACATATTTTCACTAAAGATTACTCAAGCCATGCCTAAAGGTGCAGTTTTGACAAAAAATGAACCAAAAGAACCTGTCACTGAACTGAAATATAAACAGCACCAAAAGACATAATCTAAAAAAAAAAAAGAGAGAGGATTTTTTCATGTGCAATTGGACCAATAATTCTAAACACATTCAGTTAATGAGTTTCTAAAAGGAAGACATTAACGTAAGCCTAAACTTTCTAGAATTTCAGGATGAGAGAAGACAACAGTTTTTCAGTTTTCCTCAACTGTACTTAAAAACTGTGTTTTCTGTTGAAGACACTGCATTTTATTACTAGCTTGCTATATTAACAAAATAATCTATTAAGATGTTTAGAGCCAGAAATTCTGTCAGCACAGTACTTACAAGGATCTTACTTATTCCAAACAACATCGTAGGTCACAGGACAAAATGTGAATATATTACCCTGAAGACATAAAAATCCTGATTTGTTTTATGAAAAAAAGGGCATTGACAACACTCAGGAATTTCACAAAGTGTACTTCCCCTATGCACTCATATAATAGAACAATGGAATAATTTACAGTGGCACCAATTCAATAATCAACCAGAAGAGAATACATTTGCTGTTCAGTGAAGGAACTCTCCACAGATTTCTTCCATACTTAGATTTCATTCATTTGGACTTATTAGCTATAGACTGTCATAAGGCAAGAGTGCTGAATAGAATTTATGAAGTATTAGTACAGTTGATTACCATAGCCATTTTAAAAGTCAGCCAGTCTCTTTTTCACACATAAGAGAGAATTATTAGCACTAGCATAACTAACATACCTGTGTAAGAGATACTCTACTTTTTGGCTGTGTTACAAAAGGCAGCCTCTGAACACCAACCACTTTAAATGTAATTCATATTTGATAAAGTCTGACACAAAAATAAAAGTAGCTAATTTATTACTTTTAGCTTTTTTATGTTATATAAAACCCTATATTTTATTAGAAATTTCATGCAGACTATGAATTAAATGTGTGTCACCTCACGCCCTTAGATAGAAAAAGACCATGTAATTCATCACCTACCACAAATGTTTTACAGTACTATAAAGAAGATTCAAAATAAGATGTAATTTGAACATTTGTTCATTGCTTAACAAGAAACATTTGCTTACACATGTTTTTTCAGTGCATGGGTCCCTCTTGTTACACTGAGATATTAATGACTGTCATCCAGCCTTGGCAAAATCATCAATATCAAGAAAATGGTGACTTTTGAGCAAAAAGGAGGAGTAAGAAACCAGTAGTAAACTAAAGACGTACTTTGTTTTGTTTTTAAATCTTCATGAGTATTTTTATTTCTTCATGTGGTTCTGGAAAGAATGGAAGGAAACTAACATTATGTGCTGCTGAAAGGATATCTCCTCTATTTCATATCATTTCCAAATGAAGTTTGTTAGACTTATTAAATCAAATTTCAATGAAATCCAATTAATTGAAAAATCTAAATATTAACCACAACCTCAATTCCCAAGCCCGTTTGGAAAGCTGGACGGATTTTCCTAAGACAAACAGATTCTTGTATGGATTGCAAATCTTCATGAAATAAAAAGAAGCTCTAGTGAAAGTGTTTCCAGGGTACGGTTAGTTTGTAAGTAAATGCAGAGATATAATTCTGAGGGGTGGATGTGTGTGTGTGTGTCTTTGTTGGTTGTTTTGTTATAGATCAATTTATTTTAAAAAAATTTTAATGTGCTTTTTCACAAAAACATCCTAATCTTCACCCATTTATTTGAGTAAAGATTTTGTTTCTAACATTCCTAATAGTGTTCTTAATGATCTCTGTAGGTTAAAGATATGTGTTTAAAAGCCATATCTGAGAGAAAAAGCAGCAGAAGGAAAGAGTCAGTACTAGCAGCTATTTGAAACTCCAGCACTTGTATTTGTATGTGACAGTGTGTTTACGTGCAAAAGAAGTCTGCTGGTTTATGTATGAGTGCTACATAAGTTCATTTCAATCACATTTAGTTTATTCATTCTGTTTCATTCTGAAGGAACAAATTCATTCTGATCATTTCATCTATGGCTGAGAAAATTGAACTCTAACAGATTGCAGTCCCAGAAGAAATTGCTTGGTGTTAGAGCTGCAAGTAATTGTTAAACTCCCACATGCCTCAGGGGAGAAAGCATGTCCTTGATTAGAAAAACAAGTGGGGGAAGGGAGGGGATGAGAGAAGCTATGCTTGTAGTTAATGGGTATGGTGGCATTTTATACTAAATGCTCTGGACAACTAAGTCATATTTTCTATTTTTAACTAGAATATTAATTCATATTTAAAGTAAATATTAATGTTTAGAGCCTGTACTTTTTTTCATACTGAAAGGTAGATATCCTTTTAATACAAAATGAGCTGTTAGTGGGCAGATAAACACACAGTCTAAGACACCTACTTCTATTCACTTTTATTCTCATTAAATTATATACTTCTGACAACTCAGCAGTGAAGACAAGTTTAGTTGTTTTCTCCTGAAAAAAAATACATTGCTGAAAATTCAATCCATCGTAACAAGAATGTTTTGATGGTTTCTAAGATTGCAAAGAATATGATTATTGAAACTTGTGTGAAGGAGAACATTTTTCATATTTCTGATTATATTCCAAGTGAGACTCATTTACACACTAACCAGAATGAATGACAGAAGGAGAGTGCAAAGGCCTAAATTCATTCAAGACTCAAGATTTGTATGGGATCTTTCTCTGGGCGCAAAACTGCAAGTGATGTGTATACTGTGGCCATAATGATTTTTAGTTAATTACTTAAAGATATTTAGTGTTCCTATTTGAAGATGGAAACAGTGCAATTATACTAGATCCCTAGAAATCTTTGTTGCTATTGAACAGAAGATATACAGCATAACTATTCTTGAACTTTCAGCCTTTGAGAACGTATGTGAAGTTAAGCATGTGGGCAGAAGAGAAAGTAAATTTATGGGCTAGAGTTCCACCTAGCTTAGAAAGCTTCAAATAGTAACAGATGAAGCTCCTCTCAAAGATAAGGAAGATTCTCTTTTTTTGATTTTTTTTTCCCTAGATCACTAAATCGTGGGAGCATTAAGAAACTGCTATGTGGTAGTCCTCAGAGGAACCTGAGATTTAGGTTTAGGAAACCTAGAATATTTATTTCTAATAATCTCCTTGTAGTAATTACAGCTTCTGACCCAGACTTGTTTGGGGCAATTAACTATCACACTCATCTAAGAAGCAGGAATTTCAAGCTATGAAGTTTTCAAGCTTGACCCACGGCCTCTCTTTTTCAGAAAAGTGTCTTAAGAGCCAAGTTACTGTAGATAGGGGACTTTCCTTAGCTCCAGGCTGCACTACTGTGAATCAAAGTTAATAGAAGCTTAACACTAAGATCTAATAGGAAGGGGAGTCCTTTAGCATTAGGAAAACCTGATATCTTTTCTTACATTCAGGGACTGACTGTACATTTTTCAAGCAAAAGTTAGAGGACAGAAGTGTATCCACACAAGACAGAATCAAAGGATTTCCATTCTCAGAAGAAACCTTTTCAGATTAATGCAGATACAGATTCTCTATTGTTCATTCTCTCTGTAGCCTTATTGCATCATGACTCATGGAAAGAATATTTTCTAGTAGAGCAACAATAAATGGGCTGAACCTCCATAAGTTCATTGAAAGCCGAAAGCCAAAACCCTGGACATCTCACTACCAAGACTGTGTATGAAAAAACCCCACACTCTTTCTTTTGTTCATGTTTACCCATAAAAGAAATTTTCTGAGTCAATTCAGTAAATTGTTGCTCTTATCAGCTAATTCTCTGCAGTTCCTAGCTCAAAAAAAGCCTTCAGTCCTTTTCTTTCTGTCTTTCTGTCTTTCTTTCTTATACAATGACCTAGTTGCAGAAAACTTCCTCTTGGAATACTCTATAGCTTGTTAGTGAGGATAAGAACACCAAGAATAACCCCATCAAGCCACCTGGGATACTTGTATAATTAATATGAAGCAAGATGTAGATGTTTAAAAACTGCTGTAAATTTCCTTTTTTCCCAATGTTTTATCCTTTGAAAATTTATCTCTGTGTGTTCGTCACCTCAGATATGGGTAATTATTTTACTCTTATTGTATTTTAGGAAATCCTTCTCCTCCATTAAATTTCTAAGTTTTCCTCTTTCTTAAAGGAGGGCACCCAGCACTGAAAAAAAGGTAGGCAACAGTATTAATAAGGTATAGTTTAATGTCAGTTGGTTCTCAAATAATAAATTCTCAAAAAGCTAGTTGGGAATAACTAAAGATATTTGAAATGATGGGCCAAATCTGTATAATAGTTTTAGATTAAATGAAAAAGAAGTTTGCTTGGAACTTGTAAGACAAATAGTGCAAAGAAAAGGCTTGGTGAATTGGAGGGTACATTATGAAGACACTATTTATTGGAATGTGTGAATCCTCCCACTGCTTAAAAAAAACCCCACCCAATGTCCATTTTACACAGAGTTCTTATTGATGCATCCCACTGAGTTTGTGTTTGTTTTTGTTTTGTTTTGGTTTTTTTTAATAATTCATATATTAACTTGTATATATTTAGACAAATATTTCAATAGGATTCAGACCCAGATATTTTTCCATATGACTGCCATATTCAGTGAACTAAAGTGTCATTGCAGCATTTTCCTCCCTCTAGTGCAAAAAATAATTATACAAGGCGGAATGGATGCATTTTAACAAGAAAGCTTGTAACTTTTTTTTTCCAGGAGTATATAGTAGAGCTTTTATTTGAGACGCACAGATGCAGATTCATGGTAGCAAAAGGAAATTAAAAGAAAAAGTTTCCCCTTTTGTGAAGTAGGCTGCTGAGCTACCGGATGTGAGGAAAACACCACAGTTTTCTCTTCTAGTTTTGTGAATTTTTGTTTCTTCTGCTACTTTTATCAGTCCAGGTTATTAAGGTAATCAAACCAAGAAGAAAGAAAATTTAATAACTTAGAGAAATTGTTATTAACAATCTCCCTCTCTGCTAAATAATTTGTTAGCATGCCAAGCCACATTTTGAAAAGTTCTGGTTTTTGGTATCCCAAAATACCTGACACTGTTTTCAGGAGAAAAGTTATTAGCAAGTCAAGTACAGCATAACTAGCCTCTAATATATCCCAAAAGTATAGAGTGGGACTGTATTAATCCATTTGAGTGTAACAAAAAAGGATCGATCTGAAAAATTCTTATAGATATTGCAGTTATGAAATCAATAGCATGTTCATTTGCAAATAGCTGAAAGTATTCAAATGTTTTTCAGAATTCATGGGGTTAAGCACAGTACACCTATTCCTAGAATTTTTTCTAACATTGACTCTACTCACAGAGCTAAGAAAAGAGCACCACAGATGGGAAGTATAATTTGTTTACTGTATTTGTTTTAATTTCTCTGAATCTATCAACCGTGTAAGATAAGAGGCATTAAATAAAGTACAGCTATTAGTTAATGAGCAAAAACTACCTGTTTCTAACCATTGTGCTGTTAGGAAACTAATGAAAAATACATTAAGTCACCAATAAACAACTAGGGTTCATCAAGACAAAAAGAAAAACAAAATTGGAAGTCACATCACAAGAACATTGAAAACTAACCTCTTCCATTATCACTGCAAACTAATCTTAAAACATTTGTACTACCTTCCCTGCCATTTTGAAGGTTTAATCAAAATACGAAATGGCTTCAGACCTGCCACTCACTCTCCCAGGTGTAAGTCCAAGGTAACATCTGTAGTTTTATGTTCTTGAAAATGACTGTGGTTTGAATTGTGGTAACTATATTATATTGCCTATAGCCTTTGAAACACAAGTTAAAATAGCTATATAAGCATTGACAGCCTATGTCTGCATATATTTATAGTTAGATGTATTTACCTTGCTAACACCTAGGGAAATTACAACTTTCTAAATAGAAAAGTTAATACAGTGAATGCACTTAATATTCAACTCTTTAGGTATTTAATAATAACACAAGTAAAAAAAACATCTCTTTGGATTACAATATTTCAACCACAAACTTAATTACCTAGGTTTTTTTCAGAATTGTCTTACAGTATTTTCAGTACCTGATGCTACACAGCCAGATTTCTGAAATCCAAGAAAACTGTTTATGATAGTAGTAAAGACATTTTCTATTTTTTTCTAATCCTGAATTTTATATCTGATGATCTTTTTTATCATTTTTTCAAATATTGAAGACCTACACTCTGTTGCCCATGAGAAACAAAAATGCTGTTGTTCACTTTAACAGGATTTAACACATATCAAATGTAATACTATTTTCAATAGACATTCGTGCAGAACTAATACTTAATACAATAATCCAGCTAACATTCATGGCAACAATGTTTAAAAAGCAATTTTCACTTAATGTATGGAACTTGAAATGCATAAAGTAAAAGCATTTAACAAATAAGTCTACAAGGAACTAATCCTTTTTTTCTGCTTAACTGCTATGATTCCTACTCATAGCAGGAATACTCTCAGTGTATATGGGACGGTGAATTGGTTTCTGCATTCATTGTAAGGTTTGATCTTTGTTATTACAAATTCAGATTGATGTAACTCAGAGAATAGTATTCCAATGAGACTTTTGCTTAAATAATGACTCCAGGGTCTGATCTTTTAATACAATATATTATCAGGAAAAAGGAAAGGGAAGCCAATTCCTACTTCACTGAAAAAAGCTACATCATTATCCCCTACCAACATCAATTGTATCCGTTTCCAAATGATTCCTCTCTTTCACAAACACACAACAAAATAAAAACACAAAATAGATACAGTAAAATTAAGAAAACACTCAACCAGATATAATAATGACTAGGTTGATTTTCAAGCTATCCATATTAAAAGAAGTTCCGAAACAGGATGCACTGCAGTGTAGAAATTGAGTGACTTCAGCTGAAAAAGGGGATTGAACCAGATGCTCTTCAATTTAC
The DNA here is from genome assembly GCF_964195595.1 of Calonectris borealis. Taxonomy (NCBI): domain Eukaryota; kingdom Metazoa; phylum Chordata; class Aves; order Procellariiformes; family Procellariidae; genus Calonectris; species Calonectris borealis. Next base: position 48,028,009 of record NC_134312.1, read on the forward strand.
CTTGAATGCAGAAATCCTACAGGCACATTCTCAAAGGTTTTCCAGATTAATTTTAGGCAGTGAAAATTGGCTCAACTTCTATCCAAACAAGCAATGAAAGATTTTCTGAAGGTTTTTGTATTCTTATTCAAGTATAGAATGCATATCAAGTCAAAATGCCTTTTCTTAGTCATCTAAGTCGTCTGGATAACCTTTTTATTATTTTGTAGAAAATTAAATTTTTGAAGCAGGTTTGTTTGGTATTTCATCTATTCACTTTTTAATGAACAGTTGGCCCTGTGTGTTATTTATATAATATAATACATATATAATACAGCAGCTTTTGTTAAATACTGTGGAAAACTCGGTTTCAGTTTGATACCCTCTTAAACAAATGACAGTAATATAGGGCTAATTCTTCTTTCAGTGAAACTAGAAAGGAAAATTATTTATTCATAAGGTATTGCACAAAATTCATTAGCACAGCTGTTACTGCCTGCACAAAGAATTCCAAATGAACATGATGGGTTATAAATTTAAATTAGAATTGATTAGTAATGCAAATCTTAATGACTGCAGAAACAGGGCTATGTAAAGGCATGACATTGTGTACAGTATTTCTCTCTCATGAGCTATTTTAAAAATGTCTTTATGGATAGTGCCAAACTGTATCTACGGAGGTATATCAGAAATGAGCCAAAACTCACACATATCATTAGTGGCCAAAGAAGCCACTTAGTGAACCAACCTGCTAGTATATACTCTGTGCCAGGGGAAACAACCTTGTTTAACACTCTTTCCATGGCACTTTTGGAATGTGTAAATTATGTTTCTCTGGCTTCATTTTCATTAGCAGTTCAGCTAATGTCTTTAGTGCTGTTAATATATCTACTTAAATGCTTAAGATCTCAAATCATCTGTCCATTTCCAAAAGTGATAAACATACTGTCAGATACAGATAATATATTATTCTGCTAAAAAGTGTTTTGGTAAAATGGACATATATTTTTCAATCTTTATTAGAAACGTGGTTGGTTAAGTCAGCTTTATAAAAGCATAATCAAAATTCACATATTCAGCTCAATCCCAATTGGAACAATGAATCTTGTCTCTAATTAGAGCATCCTCTGACACACTTATTAATTATATGCTACATTTAAAACATATTCAGAAATTATAGTGAGGAGAAAAAGTACAAAGCCGTAAAAAAGAGACTGCAGTTTGAATCCATTATTTTCTTTCTTTTCTTTTATTTTGTCACTGAGGCTGTTGTACTTCCCAACCATGCAGATACTAAGTTGTACTTATGTGTTGCTTTATGATCTGTAAGTCTACCTTTAATTTTTACTATTAGGATCTATGCCATCATTTTGACCAACATGCTAATATTCAAGTTCAAGGCTATGGGTTTAATCCATCTCGATTATAGCTTTAAGGTCATGTTCGCGCTCAGGAAGCACTTTATTCCAACTCCAAGAATTCTTAACAGACATTTATTTCTGATCCAGAAAAAAGTTAATTTTTTTTTTTTTTTTTTTTTTAATCAAATGACAGAGGAATGTCTTACTCATTTAAATTTGCTGGTCCAGCAAATTCCTCTATTGAAGCAGAACAAGAAAACCAGGGATAAATAATTAGGTAAAATTCTACATAAAGCTGAGACAAACAAGACATTCCTGAAATTATCAAACTGTTATATTTCTAAAAAAAATAAGCTGCCTCTGCTGCTACCATCTATCTCAAAGGGGAAATTATCCAGTTTGTCTTTTCTCTTCGAAACAAATGATTAATTAAACTTCTAGGTTTTAACTGGGAGGAGAGAATTGCACTTAATTTTGTGTCTAGTTCATATGAATAAGTTTCAAGGAAAACATATACTGCCAGTTCAAATGAACGAGGTATTATCTTGACCTTGCTGCTTGGTGCAGCAGGATTATTTCTCTTTTGAATATATATTTGTGAAGAACAGTACTTATTTAGATGGCAGACTGGAACTACTCAACTTCAGGAAAAGTATTCAGGAAATAAATCTGAAACTAAAATTAAAAAAAAGCAAGTCCTTTTTGCAAAGTAGACAGGAATTTTGAGAAATATGGGACAACTGGGCAGGACATTTATAAGAAGTCAGATGTAAAGTGGGACAAGCATAAAAAGAAATGAGATGCAGAAAGGAGTGGTATATCTTCAGTCTGGACCCCATTCGCTTTACATCTGACACTGAAAAGAAGGAAACAGCTATTGGATGGCTGATGTGTTGAAAAATATGGGGAGGAAAACATGAAGTTGAGTGTGCATTATTTAGATAGAATGGCAATAATAAAGATGTGAAAAAAGATGAAAATAATTTCTTATAAATAAATAAAAATTACATGTCCATGTAGATATGTAAAAAAGCTTCTATAGATCTAAAAAAAGGAGGAAAGCATAAGCAATTTGCAAATTTTGTCACTTGCGAGTTACATGAGTCATCCTAGAAGAGTGTCAATGAGAAATCTATACTATACAAGGATGTAATTCTTTGTATATCACATGTTTTACAGAAAGGAAGGGTAGGATGAGATCTACTTTTAAAATAGATTTAGACAGTTATATATAAAAAAACCCCAAACTAGAACTATTTTTCCTGATTGTGTATCTCTGGGTCCTGAACATGGGATCTCAAAAAGTTATAAAATAAAAAATATAAAAGTGGAGCCAGGTTCAGGTAGCTAAAACTCAGTTAATTAGAAAGAAAAAAAAATGTTTTACTGCTTGATATGCAATCATTAGAGCAGAAAGAAGCTTAGAGAAAAATGTAAATCCAAAGAGTTAGAAATTCAATCGGTCACTCCATTGAAAATCATCAGCTCAATCAATCACTGCTCACTTTTCTATGAAATGTGTTTGTGCATCATTGTTTCCTGTTCAACTAATAATATCATGGCTATCTGTGCACCATCTGTTAATCTTCCAGGGAACAACTTTTATATAACCAGTTTCACTGTGCAAGTGCTAAATAGACTGAGCATTGGTTATTTCACAGCCCTTACACCTTGCATTTCAAACAGCAACTGAATGAGAAAAGTGAAGTTCTTCCATCAACTGAAGGAGAAAAGTGAAGTTCTTCCATCGGTTGAGGTTCTTTTGGTCAGCTATCTCCTCACCTGACAATATGTACAACTAGCTGCCTAAAATTTCTGCGTCAAATCTGTTTTTATTTTTATATCAGCATTTCCACACTGATGAATAACAACAGAATTTCAAGGCCTTGCAATTCTACTACTAGAGGAGAAAAAAAATTCAGAAGTTGAGAAGTACAGTCTGGCTATAAGTATAACGTGTGCTATCTATACATTATATGACATGCACAAAACACCAGGCAGGAATGTTTTTTTAATTTATTTATTTATTTTATAAATACCATCTGGATAGTCGAGATTAGCTTTCAAATGCTGATACTAACCAAGAACCAAAAGATGTTTTTTTGTTTTTCTTCTTCTTCTTTTTTTCTTTTTTTTTTTTAATGTCAAAGGATTGGGGAAAGCACTGGTTTTATCCAAACTTATTAATCAATTCCACAGAAATGATCCTGTAATGCTTAATGATTATGCCCATTGGGGTAGGAACTATTCCAAATACTCATCAATTTCACCATATAAAGAAAAAAAATGAGGTTTAAGAACAGGATCATCAACATTATAAAGAAAAATAAGACATGGTAAGGGAAAATAGCGAAATGCTGTATCACATTACATCATGTAATAAAGGGTAGAACTTTGCTGTCAAATGCAGACGTTGTGCAGAACAAATGTTTTCTAACTAGGATCTTCAATGGAAAGAAGATAAAAAAGCCTGACATGTAATGTAAAAACAAATTTCAAAGGAAAAACACACATTTAACCCGTCTTTAAAAGAATGCGCTTTTGTTTCTCACTTTCATTGTGAACTTCTTTGAACACCTCAGGCCTTTTCTAAAATGAAGAAATCAAAGGAATTCGAGGTAAAGCTACTTGCCTTAAATTACAAGTTTAAAGATTAGATGACCTTGAAGACATTTCAGCTTTTCAACTGAAATAAATAATATAGATACGGGATCTGAGAAAAACTGAATAGTACACAGCAAGATGTCTGAATCTTAAAATATATTGGTGCTTCTAAAACCCTGTGATACAAACATGCATCAATTTGGAGTCAGAAAAAAAAAGAAATAAAAGAAAAAATAAGAAGATACCAAGGATTTTTCTTGCTGAATAAAAGCCTCTTGTTGACTATAAAGCATGTGGAAAATTAAAACCAAAAAAATATGTGGTCATCTGTAAATCTTCAATGTTTTCTGGATTAAATTTCAGAATACTTCACTTCTAAAACATTTTAGTAGTACAAGATGTTGATTTCTCCTTCATAATAAATATTGTCAAGCATAGTATCATTTGGCACCTTCTCATCCCTGACTCTTATGCACTTAAATATTTTTAGGATCTGTGACTGTATCTCTAAATCTAAAGGATGATATCTTAAACTCTTAAACATACATTTCCATGTTTTGAAGAAGGAATTCAATTAGACATCCTTACCTTCTTGTTTGCGAAAATAAACAAGAATTTGGATTAAGAATAAATATACAAAACCACAACTTTTCAATTTGAGCAACTACTCCTGTTAGTAATGGCCCTGTGTATATGTTTAAAATTAAGCCTTAGTCCTCATGAGCCTAAGGACTGAGGGGAAACAACATTAACGTAGAAAAAATAATGGAATCAAGAGACACAAAGTAAAATTCTTCTTTAAGTTGGCCGGGAGTGTTGATCTGCTCGAGGGTAGGAAGGCTCTGCAGAGGGACCTTGACAGGCTGGATCGATGGGCTGAGGCCAACTGTATGAAGTTCAACAAGGCCAAGTGCTGGGTCCTGCACTTTGGCCACAACAACCCCACGCAACGTTACAGGCTTGGGGAAGAGTGGCTGGAAAGCTGCCCAGAGCAAAAGGACCTGGGGGTGCTGATTGACAGCCGGCTGAACATGAGCCGGCAGTGTGCCCAGGTGGCCAAGAAGGCCAACGGCATCCTGGCTTGTATTAGAAATAGTGTGGCCAGCAGGACTAAGGAGGTGATCGTGCCCCTGTACTTGGCACTAGTGAGGCCGCACCTCGACTACTGTGTTCAGTTTTGGGTCCCTCACGACAAGAAGGACATTGAGGTGCTGGAGCGTGTCCAGAGGAGGGCAACGCTGGAGCCCAAGTCTTATGAGGAGCGGCTGAGGGAACTGGGACTGTTTAGCCTGGAGAAGAGGAGACTGAGGGGAGACCTCATCGTGCTCTACAACTACCTGAACGAGGTTGTAGCGAGGTGGGGGTCAGTCTCTTCTCCCAAGTAACTAGCGATAGGATGAGAGGAAATGGCCTCAAGTTGCACCAAGAGAGGTTTAGGCTGGACATTAGGAGAAATTTCTTTACTGAAAGAGTGATCAGGCCTTGGAACAGGCTGCCCAGGGAAGTGGTTGAGTCAGCATCCCTGGAAGTATTTAAAAGACGTGTAGATGAGGCCCTTAGGGACATGGTGTAGTGTGCATGGTGTGTTGGGTTGACGGTTGGACACAATGATCTTAGAGGTCTTTTCCAACCTTAATGATTCTATGACTCTGTGATTCTATGATTTAAAAAAAAAAAAAAGAAAACAATATACATCAATCTATCTCTGTTTTTATGAAGATTTGTTAAAGTAACCAAAGATTTATGATAAAATAGTATTGAAAATGAAAGCAGAAGGAAAGTGAGAAGGACATTTTGTGATTTAAGCCTTGAAGCAAAAGATAAGCAGCAGTGAAACAGAAGCTTGGCAAAATATTAAAAGGAATACTAATAAGGCAAAAATAATGTTCAGATAAAAAAGTTCACTAATATACCTTTGTAGGTTATAAATAGTGAATTAATATTCACAAGACTAGCAGGTAATTGATGAAAGAAGAAAAAAAAAGGAAGAAAAAAGAAACCTAAGGAAGCTCATTTCACATCAGATGGTCCACACCTTGTGCATCATTGGCTACTAAAGAAATAATTGAGTTTGTCTGGTAGTGATGTTTTAAAAACAAATAGACACAGGATATTAAAGGAAAATTGGAGTATTGGACACATGTGCTTTCCTTACATATCATCAAAACTGTTCTCTCCTGATAAAGACGAAACATAAATAAATCCTAAGGCACCTGATGCCTATGGCAAATATCTAAAATAAAATAATCAAATCCAGCAACATTAACTCATTTTTAAAATCTTGTCATAAAATTACTTAAACCTTTAGCTTTAGTTATACCATTTTAAAGACAAAATCTACTTCAACTGCAATGATTGTATGGGAAAACAAGGCAATTTTTTTTTTTTTTAATTTATTTAATATAGCTCAGGACATGTAAAGAGATTTTAGGTTGACTGATTACACTTACCCCTTTTTTAAGACCTTTACTGGGGTATATTTTCTGTATTAAATGTCTGCCTTTACTATTTTTCATCTCTTTTCCTTCCATCTTTTCAATTACATATAACTTTATGGTCTTTTATACACCTATTCATAGACCTGGAACTACCTCCCAGAGAATGCCAGTAGTTCCAATCTGCTGCCAGCTCTGCTAGAAATCTGTCTTTTCTCTGATGCATTCTACCCTCAAGACCTTGTTGCACTTCAGTGGTAAATCTATGTGTACAGTAAATCAACCTATACTGTTTCCAACCCATGCCTTTAGACTGTTAATGGAAAGTCTCAGTTTACCGCATATATTATGTCATGTTCTGTTACAAAACTTCAGTATGTCTATTTCTTAGGACTGGTTAAGAAACAAAAAATTTCCAAAGTTTGCCATCAGTTTCTATCCATCAATAAAGAAAGTTGACATTTTCCATGGGAAAGGAAAGGAAAACAAGTATTCCTCTAATGATGTACTGAAGTGGCTAGCAAATTTCTCCTATATGGGTGAAAGTTCAAGATCTGTATCACTTTATTAAGAATAGAGACTCAATTGCTGCTCACCCATCTGGTGAAGAAGCAATGTTCAGACTGTAACGGTAGCTACTTCCTCTTGTTGATGTTATTTTTTACATGTTATCAAATATTCCAGAGGAGAAAGAAAACCTGAAAAATCATGAATCTTTTATCTATTATATAGGCATATCACCTGGCATAGAAGAAACACAAGCAAACTCACTCTACCAAATCAGAGAGAGGGAGACAGAGAGAACTTTGTTCCTAGAGCTCCTACAGTCCAGAAATGATCCCTTATTGTTGTTCTTTTCTCAAAGGGTTTGTATACAGATATGACAAGATATTCAGTCTTGGACTCAGGAAAGCTTCCACGATGATGTTTTTATTAAAACAGCTCTATTTTCATGAAAGGATATATTTTCAATAACCTGACATTTTCCAATGTTTTTTTTTAAATAATTCTCAACAATATCTGTTATATAAATCATACATAATATAAAGACAATGAGAATATAATCTAAATTTCTATCATCACATGACTAAATTGTCATCCGAAAGCTGCAAACAGAATATCATAGGCAAAGTAAATAAAATACTGCTGATAAAATAAACTGCACTTAGGATCTCTATCATCTCTTTGAAAAGTTCTTTTTAACATGTAATGGACTGATTTTTCTGTTCATGTTAATTATTATTGTAAAAGAACATGAAATAATAGAAATTACTGATTTTAAAAACATGTTCTTAAAACAATTACCAAACACAGCTGGTGTGGCAAAAGTACACTTATCACAAAAGACCAGTAGAGTGGATCAACTAGTTAAGTAGAAGGAAGCAAAATCTTTCAGTTAATAAGTTACCGACCGCAAAGATTGAGTTGTTTCAATGACGACATCAAAAATAAATCTTAAATGGTAAGAACCCATTAACAGCCTAGATGCTTCCAAGACTGACCCTCTCACAGAATGTATAGAGGTCTACTTTCTTTCTTTTTCCCCCATTTTTAATCATTAACCCATCATTTTGTAGAATACCATGACATGTTGATTTTTTATGATCCTTGTAATGACTGTTCTCACTGACCATACTAATATTCTAGCTTGTACATTCTGCACCTATTGTTAAATCAAACCATATATCTAACTGTCTGCTCAGATGGAAAGCAGTCCTCTGCACCTTCACAGTCACAGTTATGAGAATATGCAATAAGTCCTTCTTCAGTGTTGATAAAATGCTAATTGTGATTAAATTATCTTTGAGGCACATCTGCAGCTCTCTCAGTGAGAGGTGGCCATCACTTGAAAATGGGGAACCTGCAGTGTCATTGACAACTGTAATCAGTAGAAAATAAACTGTTCTTTTTCCTTTTATTTTCTTTTTTTCACTTGAAAGCACGTGTAATGAAGTCTGAGTCATGACTGACTCATGTTCTCTCTCTGGAAACAAATTCATTGGTAAATGAAAACAAGGAACAGAAACAGAGGCTACAGGATCTGTAGACAAAACCAGTATTTTATCTGGAGCTCCTCCTAAGATGCCAAACGCCTTGACTAAAAAGACTTCATTCGCTGCAAATGATCCAAACTGGATAATACATGTTTTCTTCTTATGATGTTTTCTTTCAGCCCACCAAGAGTCAGAGTACAAACTTGGACTATCACTGTTCTGTTTATCAGTTTTCAAGTCTTGCTCTTGACTTTAAGAGATAGAATTAAGACTTTAAGAATAGAATTATTCTTAAAAAAACATTTTTAGCCATAGGAATATTTCAGTGTTAATAGTTATCAAAATTCTCCATTTTTATGGTTTAACAAGGCAAACTGATGGGATCAGAACAAGAACGGAGTTGTAATTAAGTTGTACATAAAACAGTATGACAATGACTAAAAATATGTTGAGCCCATTTAAAATTTTTGAAAGCAAATAAAAGTGTTCTAGGCTTTGCCACTGTAAATGTCATCTAATTTTGTTCATAATGATAATGCCCACTACATCTTTCAGACATGTTATATACAAATGAGTAAAAACATACCAGAAAACACATCCTATAATCTGTGTGAAAAATGTGTAAAAATTTGAAAGAAGAAAATAAAGATAAAAAACTATGGTTATTCATTTCTGGATGTCACATGAAATCTTTAGGTGAGAAAAGGTTCTAACCATCAGGTCCAAGTCATAGAATCATAGAATCATAGAATCATTAAGGTTGGAAAAGACCTCTAAGATCATTGAATCCAACCGTCAACCCAACACCACCATGCCCACTAAACCATGTCCCTAAGTGCCTCATCTACACGTCTTTTAAATACTTCCAGGGATGATGACTCAACCACTTCCCTGGGCAGCCTGTTCCAAAGCTTGACCACTCTTTCAGTAAAGAAATTTTTCCTAATGTCCAAATTTGCATATTGTTCTCTCCTTCTTCTGTCTGTTAATTTGCCCAGTGAGTTTTAACATTACTGTATGAAATAAAAAAATTTTACTTCACCTCATCTTTGTGCTATAGACATTAGGCTTTTACATCGACAAATATTTCCACACGGATTATGAACTCTACAATTATCTGTATATTGCATATTGTTTGTCTTTCCTCTAATTCAGTTATGTTTGATACAAAAAAGGCTTGCTAAACCTATAGTATGTTAGATATATCCAATTCTATCTAACGTGTGACCAACTGCTTTCTACTTAGATCTTCTCAGACTTGAGTACATATTTAACTGTAGATTTACCTGCACATATAATTTCACCTCTATTTATATAACAGATAAAATTGTGATATCTCTCTCTTATATGACACTCAGAGGGCAAAATAACCTTCTGAAGAAAGGTTTCTGGGCACCCATGATGAACCAGCAATGACCTTCTTAACTTCTGTGGTCCAGTCGGAGGTTTAGTTCTCTCCTTCCCCAAGTCATATGATGAAAATACTTTACCTCTTGTTATATGTGTGTGTGATTTTTTTAGGTACACATCATTCTTGTCACAGGTGATAATGAATCTGTGAAAATGAGATCCCGTAGCCATATGAAAAACAGACACACACACGTCACATCATTCCTGACTGAGGTCTTTGATGCAGATAACCCTAAATACTATTCATAAGCACTCTTGCTTTAGCAATATCCTGTGGAGCTTCTCCTGTCTCTTATTTTCCACATGGCTACAGTTTTTTAGCTTAGAGAAGGTACAGACGTGATTCTTGTGGCTTTTGGATTTTTACGTCTATTCAAGGATTTTGGAACTTTCTAGGCTAAAGTATTTATGAAGAGAATGTGCCTTTACTATATGATAAAATAGATGGGTTTACAAGAAAATAATTGGATGTAGGGTTTGTGGGGTTTTTTAACATGTCAGTTGAATAATTTATACTTTTAACTGTGGTAATAGACAATAAAGATTTACAAAATCTAATGTAATATTTAGCTAGTTTATTTGAATGTTAATCCACGTACTTCTAAAGCCCTACATCTGAAATTATGACATTAAACATTATACCAGGTTTTAATTTCAGCTTTAAAATAAGTGCTTAGTTAAACTTTTTCCTTTTTTTTTTAATTAGTAATTTTAAATGAGCATATAATGTTCTATTTACAAACTCTAACAGAAATAACAGTGATTTACTGTGTCCATTCTCATTTGAATGGTATTAACTATGTGACCTAAAAAAATATGACCAATTGACAGGCTCAATTCCTGTGGACAGAAAAATGTGAGTGTTAAAATAACTGCTGTGAAGAAAGACAAAGCCTTTACAGATTATGTATCACAGAATCATAGAATAGTTTGAGTTGGAAGAGACCTTTAAAGGTCATCTAGTCCAACCCCCCTGCCATGGGGAGGGACATCTTCAACTGGATCATGTTGCTCAGAACCCAGTCCAACCTGACCTTGAATGTTGCCAGGGATGGGGCATCTACCACCTCTCTGGGCAACCTGTGCCAGTGTTTTACCACCCTCATTGTAAAAAATTTCTTCCTTATATCTAGTCTGAATCTACTCTCTTTTAGTTTGAAACCATTCCCCCTTGTCCTCTTGCAACAGGCCCTGCTAAAAAGTTTGTCCCCATCTTTCTTATAAGCCCCTGTTAAGTACTGATAGGCTGCAATAAGGTCTCCCCGAAGCCTTCTCTTCTCCAAGCTGAACAACCCCAACTCTCTCAGCCTTTCTTCATAGGAGAGGCGTTCCATCCCCCTGATCATTTTCATGGCCCTCCTCTGGACCCGCTCCAACAGGTCCATGTCTTTCTTGTGCTGAGGACTCCAGAGCTGGAGGCAGTACTCCAGGTGGGGTTTTACCAGAGCAGAGTAGAGGGGCAGAATCCCCTCCCTCGACCTGCTGGCCACGCTTCTTTTGATGCAGCCCAGGTTACGGTTGGCTTTCTGGGGTGCGAGCGCACATTGTTGGTTCATGTCCAGCTTTTCATCCGCCAGTACCCCCCAAGTCCTTCTCAGCAGGGCTGCTCAAAATCCCTTCATCCCCCAGCCTGTACTGATGCCAGGGCTTGCCCTGACCCAGGTGCAGGACCTTGCAATGTACGTCAGCTACAATTTACAATTACAAATGTTAGGATTAAGAAAATAAATTGGCTGACTACAGAAGCTTATTCTTAACTTAGTGGATGGGATTTGAAAATATCTGTTCTACTGCGCCTGAAGCAATTAAAAAAAAAAAAAGTTTAGGTGATTATAAGTGGATTTTTCTAGGACAGTGTTTTAGGAGATACAACTCTATTTGACAATGCGCTGCAAAATTGGATCACTATTTTACAATTAGGGTGAAAATTTGAGTTCTTCTGGGACTGAATGTGATGGTGTGCTCCCCTTGCTCCCAACCCGACTTTTTCCCTAACCCTGCTCAAGCAATAATCACCTGTGGCAATCATGATGAATGCATCTGACGGATGCAGATAACAACAGAACAGGCAATGCATTCACCTAACCACAGTGCTGATCAATGTGTGACTCCACTCAAATTTGGAAGAAACTAATGCCTGCAGTTGGCATGTAAATATGACTCTGAGTCATTCATATTACCCCCATAAATAGTGGGCAGCCCATGAGCCCTTTGTGCTCTCTTGCACAACAGTGGGCTGCATGCCAGGATCTCCCCTTGAGTAGGGACGTCTCTCAGGGTTGCTCCTCGAAGTTGAGAGATTTGTTGCCACAACAGATCCTCGGTAGGTGACTAATAGCATGATAAACTTTGAAATCTTAGGTAAGTGACATAAAGGATTAATTGTGCATATCTAATCCTTTAGACATAAACCATTGACCAAATCTGGGATTAGGATTGGATCCAGCCGCACCTAGACTCCTCTCTGAGAAGGAGTTTAGAAAGCAAGGGGGTCCTTTCTGAACCTCATGACTCAATGGGAGGGTCTCTCTGACAGTTTTGTCGTCTGACCCTGACCTCCATGCAGTAAATAATCAAGTGTATCTTGCCATCAAATCTTGTTAACTCACTGTCTTACAACAATAAACACATTGCTGCTTTTCTCTTACGAGTGAAGTGCCTCTCTCTCTCTCTCACTCCATCCACGACACTGAAGTTTATTATTTCAATTCTTGTTTTATTAAATTCCCACATTTAAAATCGGAGACATATAATAAAAATTTCCACATAGCAGAGCCAGCTAACTATAACAAATTCATATTCTTGGAAGGAACATTTTCAGTTAACATATTCATGGGTTTAACAGCCTTTAATAAAGATATTCTTGAGATCTTTTTAATTCTACTGCACAGCTGACAATACCTATGTTTTGATCTAGGTGCTCAAAGGACAAGAATTGCTATATTATTATAGACTTCCTAAGGTAGTATTCATTTTGCACTAAGTAAGAATTTTGCCTTTGAAAAAGTTTTCTGTGACATTTGAATTGGTATGCTCTTTGAAACTCCTCAGAATTTTCATGTTTGTATTGATGCATTCAGTCCCTAAAGGAGATACTCACAATTTGTTTTGCAATTAATCATGTTCTGTTAAACAATATCTGCATTAAATTAATGGCAGTCCTTATATAAATCATAGCATGTAAATACCTTTTGAACTGTAAAATGGAATTATATTATTGATTTTTCATTCTAACAAGTGAGTAGGACACAGTTCAAATAAGCTCTAATTGAAGCCAAAGATAGGATGAATCTATTGAAGCATCAAGAATAGAACAAAATACTGATTTAGTAGAACACCAAATTAACAAGCTAGGGGACCTGTCTGCAGATCACATTTCATATAAGATTAATTCCTGGTGCTCCAGAATGGATTGAAACATGTAATTACAGTAATTACCAGCAATTTTGCCCCCTACCAGGATTCAAGAGTGGGAAAGTTACTTTATGAAATGATTGCTCCCAAGAGAACCTGTGAAAATAAATTCAAAGAGGAGGAAGTATATAAAGAAGCTGCTCACTGCAGAAATTCAGGGTTCTCTGTGACGTGACTAACAGTACATATGAATGATATCTGCCCATGTCATTTCAGAGTATTTATTACAAATCACTGCTGCTCTCACGATTAGTAAAGCAGACAGGATGAATCAAGTAAACAAAGGAAGACCAGGTCACCTTCCTTGTTATTTGATTAGCCATATACTATTACCACTACATTTAATGTTCAAAATGTTATATAGATATAAAATATTTATAAATGTATCCTAATTATAATCAATATGGCCAAGTGGGTTGCAATTCTCAAAGCATAAAGGACTTTTATGTCACACAAAAGCTGTGTGGAGCTGGATAAAATTCCCACTTCCATTGAAATTATTGGGAATTTCCTGCTGATTTTCATAAGGCCAGTGTTTCACCTTTGCCTAGCAGACTCTATTTTAATGTCTTTTTCTACACATTACAAGCAAAAGAACATATTCTTGTCAAAGGTACTATTTTGAAAAAAGGTCATGCTGATTATTCATATTAATATAACATTTTTTCTACTCTCTGTTTTTGTGTGTTTAGTCCTGTCTGATAGACAGAGAAAAAAAAAAAAAAGTTACTTTTTGGAGAGCGAGAACAAGACAGAACAGGACATTTATATAAAAATATAAATATTTTTAATTTTCCTATTGCAAGAAAATTAACTCATTCACTTGTCACACCTAGCAATACCTTGAAATCTTTGATTTGGCTTTAGGCTTTGAGGCTTCTTATATGTAAGTGTGTATGAAGATAACTGACACAAAACTGGAGGGAAAAAAATCCAGTCAGGTAAGTTAAATTCAAGCTTTATGCCATCACATTAGAAAAATACAAAATGGAATGATATAAAACTATGGGAAAAGTGTGCTGGCATCTTTTAATGCAACTGAATTAACAATTTCTCAATGGATGACTTATTTAGAAAGATATTTTTTAAATGGTATTAAAATGAGATGGTAGCTAATACCCAATACAATGACTTCTGATTTTCTAATTTTTAAAAATATTTTAAATGTGAAACATTTCATCCTAAATCAGCTGAACAACAGTTAGATATGAACAGCATTTACAATTTGGATTTGAACTAATAAATATATTCTTGAGTATGACCTATTATTATTGAAAATCTGTATGTTTCAATGTAAAGATTTGGAGAGCAGATGTTGAGTGCAACAATTTTGAAAACAGCAAATGTAAAGAGAAAGAAAATGGACAGAACTCAAACCAACTTCACCATCTGATATTGAAAACTAAATGGATCCATGCTTTACGGTGTTCAATAAAATACATTTTCCAAGTAAAAGTTTTCAAACAGAAATGAGAGTGGAATTGGAGCTTCCATAGGCACACTAGGAGAAAATTTAAAGTGTTTTTTTTGTGGGGAGAGGAATGGTGTTTGGGTTTAACTGTGGGAGGGGGTTAGTGAAATACAGATCTGAATTATAGGTACTTCAGAAGTTTTCTTTGTCTTCTCTGCCTCTTAGCCAAAGCATTTGCTTTGGAACATTAAGAATTTGTTAAGTACAAGCACAATCCCCACAGCAAGCTATACCTTTCTCTTAAAGGGCAGAGGAGAAACACTATTTAAATAACTGGCACTTATAGTTTGTGTATTTACCAGCTCTTCTATGATACACGTCACTTATCCTCACAAAAACCTCTTATCATATATTTCTAAATACTTTCGGAGTTGGTACAGTGTACTTTAAATGAGTAATTAAGAAACACAGAAATTCCTTCACAATAGAACCATGTCTGTATCAAAACATACTAGATACAGTATATTTAGTCTCTAAGAAAATAAGCTTTTTCATCTCTGGAGTACCAAAAGAATATGATGTGATAAGCTTTATCTGTCCTTTGTTGATAGGTTTGAAAGCCACCACTAAGACCAAGACCCACAACTGATCTAGAATTGGATCCACTTTTCACTGAAGTCAATGGCAAGACTCCTATCAACTTTAACAAGACTGGGCAAGTCACTTAGAGCTCCTAAGTAAAACATCCCATAATCATAATAAATAAATTTCACATAAGATTCTTGACAACTGCCAGAATAATTTTTTTTTTTTTGTCTGCTGAGCTGTGTTTCATAATTATAAGAATTTTTTTTTTACTTCCACATATTTCTAGAATATATTTTCCAATGAGTTGATGAAAGTAGAATAAAAAAGATGGTGCATTTCAGGAGCTGTTCTTAACATATTATCTTTCAGCACTTCTATGAACCTAGATGATCTAAGACTATTACAGAAGTGCAATCTTAAAGTCTTACAGTTACACTTTGGCTTTTTTGAGATTGTACTAATTTTATGTTACTTGACATGTTTTTAAAATCTTGTAAAAGAAAGGAGGATGCATCACCTAATTGCAACTTAATTTAGTTATTTTTCTCTTAATAAATATTGCATTTATATGTGCTTTCCCTATTCACAGGCAATGAGGAACAAAGAATTAAGAAAAGAGTATATTATCATAACAAAGGGTGAAGCTGGAAATCAAATTTCAGAGATGTTAGAAGTACAACAGAAGGCGGCAATATCTTATATCAAATATTCTAATATCAAGATGACATAAATTTATAACACTTTTTCAGCATTTTTAGATGGAAATGTACCATAAATTATTTCAGTTAACAAGAATAATAGCAATTATCAACAGTACCTCAAAATATCTACAGTCACCTTTCCCATTTACAGAGAAATTTTATCTCCAAAACATAGAATGTAATTGCAATGTTAAATCAACAAATCATGGACTGACTCTGCTTTAGCTCGCAGGCTTCTGAGCTTAGGAAGCTTTTCAAAAATATTTCTAAGTCACTCCAGTCTCTTAAAAACTTAATTCACACTTCTTAAAAGGACATTATCTAAGGATACAATCAAAAGTAAAAGTACATAATAGAATGCTGTTTCCCTGTACACAGATCTCTAGATCCTTGCCTGACAAGTCAGGTTGGATTTTAATCTTCAGATTTTACCTATTTGTTTCGGAAAAAAAAAAAATATTTGAATAGATGTAACTGAAAGAAATCTGCCCAAAGGATTCATAAGTGATTAAGTAACTCCCACTGATCCATACTATATACCAATAACATATATAACAATTATTTTTCTGAGATACACAAGGGCAAAATTTCTGATTTTTTTGTCCACTTTGTCCAGAGGTTGAAGGTAGCATGAAGGGGCTTACATTTTATGTGTTTTACAAGAAAAAAAGCCACCACCACAAAATAATCTGTATGACTTCATCTCCTTGTTTGCCCATTACAGAAATAGCAAAAACTAACATGGTCTTTTTTACATGTGTATAAACAGTGTAGAAAATAGGCTGTGTAAGGTTTATACCCTTACTGTTACACAGTATGTACCTGAAGCAACCTAATGTGGATTCAGTACTTCAAATAGCGAAACAACTGATTTTTTACATCAGGGTAATTATTTTTTAGTGCAAAAGCTCATTCCAGCTGAGAGGAGCGCCTCATTAATGTGATTACAGTGGAGTACGATTAACAAATCTTGGCAGAAAAGAGATGTCTTATTACTATTTTGTCACCATATCTTACAGTGTAAAGACTATTGAAAGATTCTTTCTTTGACATGAGATTTTCTTTTTCTTACCTTTCCTTTAAAAAAGTTTATTAAATTTTTCATTTGGTTACTTAATAACAGGTTAAGAATAAGGCAAGCATGTAAATTTGAGATGAAGATCAACTCTACTCACTACTATAGAGTTCATATATGTAGATTTATGCATTTCTGTCTCCTGTTAGCCAGTTAGACTCCATGTACAATACTGTAAAATCAACTCTTCCCACATTTTGCAAAATTATTCAATCTTTGAAGACTGTATACTCACTTTACTCACTTCTTTTTTACTTAACTAGGAAAAATGCCAAGGTATCGTGTTTCAGATTTAAGTGAATTTAGCAAATACTTGTAGACAGATGAATGCCATGTATCACATATTTACCACCAGTATCCTTGATGTCTTTAATCCAGAGAAAGCTCAAGATATATGAGAGAAAATAAATGTGGTTCATAGCTTTTTTTCTGTATATTGTTGTTCTGTTCCAGTCTAAATGGGAGGAAAAAGTACTGTTAGAACTAAAATAAGCCAACTGTTAAAAAGACAAAAAAAATGTGCAAAGTGTTTGGCAAATATGAATTTCTGATAGTTTATATTCATATTAGCCAAAGATCAAAGTAATTATGAAGTCCCTAAACCTAATTACAGCAGGTACTTCAGGGAAAAATTGCCAAGGCATAGAGCATACCTAGTGAACACCACATAAGTACTTTTGAAATAAATATTCAAGAAGAAGCAGTAACATTTTAATTAGAACTAACCAGTCATGTTTACACTTGCCTCAGCAAAAGAACAACAGGAAAACAAGTATGCAAGGTACACCTTAAATATTTCTAGTTCTTTACACATCAGAAATCAAAACAAACAGAGACTTTGTACACTAAGTTAGTCAAGCTCTAAATGAGGTTGTTACTAATAGAATTAACCCCTTGTCTTGCAGACAAACCTTAATATGCCAGGGGAAGGTCTTAAAAAAGTAGGAGTTGATTAGCTCAATGTGAAATAATGGTGACCTCTCTGCTGAACAGCTCTTCATGTCCTTAAAATAATCTCTTCTTTTCAGCAAATAATTTTATTAAGTTACGCTAGTTTAAAAAAAAGTTTTGTTGCCAAGCTGAGGGTCCCCAAATGAACAACATGACATATACAAACTGACTGAAAACATACAGTTCCAAGATCCAGTTGAAGAAACATGAGGATGCGAAGCTACTAGTCCTCAAAAGGTTTATACTTGAGGGATGGCCAGAGGCAAAGAAAGAAACCTCATGCTTAATTCATCATTGCTGGTCTGTTTGTGATTAACTGATGGTTGTTGGCAGTTATGAAAGGAAAGAAAAATAGTGATTTTCAGCAGCATGAGGAAAGAAAAAACTCTTTAACTTTCATGAAGGACATTTGAGTATTGAATTATTTTAATAAATATATTCATTAAAAGTGAAGGACTTTTCCTTCGCAGGGTCAGAACAAATAAACAGATTGATTAGAGAGTGTTCAGATAGTCAAGTGTATTGACTGAAACAGCCCAGAGAACCATTATATTCTCCACAAGCACTAGAAGATCCTTGGCTGAACAGTACTGACTATTTTTGTATCTTAGGAAAAAAAAAATTATTTAGGACTTGATGGGACAGTATACAGAGATCCTTAAGCTAACATGGCACTGCACAGCAGAAAACACAGAAAATAACTCTAGTTCTGAAAGCTGCATGACTGTATTTGTGTAATGCTAATAGCTGCAGTCTCGGCAGAACTAATTAGCTGATCCACTGAAATGGCCATACTGAGGCCAGGATGGAGCTAGTTTAGAGACCTCTGACATTGCAATATTGATATGTTATAGCAGTTTTATTTCTGCCTCTCTGAAGACATGCTTTTTACTGGGTGTGCACAGCTGAAATTCTAGATTTACAGCGTGGGTCTGGAAGGTTGGTAGCTGCACTTGGTATGGTGTCATACTTGAGCAAAGACAACTTCCACCCTAGGTTCAAATCTGGTTTCTATGAGGGGAGCTAAAGAACTCTTGCTCTCTGTTTCTGGTCCTGGGACTAGCTTGTGTAGCTCAGATCTAGAAGAGTCTAAATCTATAAAGTAGAATTTTACTGAAATCTGATAAACAGAAATTGTCAATACTCTGAAAACCTGTTTTTTAAAATAAGGCAAAAGAAATGAGGAATGATGTCTTAAAATAAAAGGCTATGCATGCCTGTATAAAATTCATTTATGGTTTTAAAACAAGATAGGGGAGATTAGGAGGCTACAATATTTTCCTCAGTACCAAATCAGCTGGTGGGAGGAACTGTTCTTACTTTAGGAAGGAAGCAGAATAGTTGGGATTTTTACTTGTTTACATTTATAGAGATTGTGAGAGAATATGTAGTCATCTATTGAATTATTAATCCATCTGGTAAATTTTCCTTAAATTAAGCAAAAGTGATGATGGATTTTGGCAGACATGGGCAATAAATAATTTTCTTATTTTACTAAAATGGTGTGTAGAAGTGGCTCTGTTACACACAGAAATGAATATAAACCCTTTTGAAGCAGGGGAAGAATTACTTTTATGCATAAGTCATACAGAAGATCTGAACTTCAGTTTTCACATTCCCTTTTTACTATCAAGTGATAGATATGTGTACCAAAGACATACTGAAAATCAACTTCCAGTTAGAATGAAGTGAGACAAAACAGGTGATGCAATTCCTAAACTACTGCTGATCCAATACACCAGGATTCATACCACAGCAATAACAGATGTGTTACCTCTACCTGTAGCTTCTTGATAGTGCTTGACAATTTGGGCAAATCATCACACAGAGTTTGGTTTCTAGACTGATACTGTTTTATATAGTGTTAAGTGCTGGACAGTAAGCAGGAGTAGCAAATTCTGATACAATGCACCTCTGAACATTTGCTGAATGGGAAGTGCCACTATTCTGGGTTTAGCTCACCGATCAAACCCAACAGCCTCCTCCTGCTATGGTGAGACAGTCCCTGTTGCTGGAATTATTTTCACAAAGTTAGACAACTATGGCTGAGCAAATCACCTCAGACTTCATCATCACCACAGAGATATGCAGTTCATCTGACATACTTTGGGATGGGAGGAAACATTCCCTTACCTCTTTTATCTGTGCAGCCTAGATGTCCAATGTCTTTAAAAAGATTCTGCAATGGCTAACTCAGAGGTAGATGTCTACACCATTATATCTGTACCTAGCCAGATGAATACAAACCTGTTAGTCTCTTTCAATTGCTCAATGTAGCTGTTCTATTTTGATCCTAAGAAAAAATTCTATTGCTCCCTGTTTTACAGGTTGTTGGTTATTGTAGGGTAAACAATAAAAACTTGTTGCCTTCTTTCCAGAAATTCAAACAATGTTGAAACTAGTAAATAATTCTTTTATTTTTTTTCCCACCTAAAAGAATATTCCTCTACAAAGCATTTCACAATGGAAGAAAAAAAAATCTTGAAACATTCCAAGGTGATTCTTTCAGCAGGTCAAAGGTAAAACTAAAAGCACAAAGACAGGTAAAGGAGGTAAAGATAAAAGCTATCCTGAAAATAACATGGGACCTAAGAATTAATAAATAATCTATCAAGAATTATGCTCAAATAAAAAACACATCAGAGTATAATCACTACACTTATCTATATGCTATATGGTGAAGTGGTTTCCAAATAATTAAAAAAAGCTACCTGATATATGAGAGATAAGTATATAAAAGGATTCCTAAATTGCCATATCTGAAAGTGCTGAAAATGTACTTTTCTGTTCTTTCTTCTTATCTACAGTGGCCAAGTAATTAGTGGACATGGTTGACATTCTGGCAACAACGTCTACTGAAGTCAATGTAATTATACTGATTGTTAGCACTGATGAGTTGTTTTGAGTTCCTGAGATTCCTTGCTGCCTTACGTTTCTGGAGACAAAATAAGGAGCAGAAATGTATGTTAATATAAGAGATCCTTTTATTAGAAGCAGTGACTGGTATTTCTCCTGTAAGGCCAGTATTCGTGAACTTAAGAGGGGAAAATAGCAAATTTTTATTTCATTGTTTTTTCACTGTTATCTTAGTGATGAAGACAGTTTATGTCAGGACCTTTAAAGAATGTTTCAGGAAGTATCTGTAAGAAGCTGTTCATTTGGTTGCAGGAGTTCAAAAGACTTTTAACTCTAATGCATCTTCCAGGGTGTATGTCATCCATTTCATTTCCCATAATTACTTTTACATCTCTGAATCATTTAAATACTGTGGATGAAACGCTAGCTCCAGTAAATTCCACCATGAGTTTAGAAATTATTTCAATAAAGCCAAAATTGTATTTACAATATTTCAAGAAAAAGACTGATCACTCTTGCCAAATATTCTCCTATTTACAAAGTCACATACTAGCTGCACTGCTATAAAATGAGACAAACCCAAGGTTAAGAATAATGCGTCCTTCATTATAGATTATAGATTATTCATTGAATAGTCACCCTTAATTGGCATTGAATCATCTTTTCCCTCCAGTTTCTAATAGCTCAGAAATTATTCATTTAAAAGATTGCTCTTTGGTCCCTTGCAGAACTTCAATAATAAGGGAAGAGAAAAAAAAAAAAAAGCAGAATGATGATGCTTTCATAATTTTCTCTTTCTGTTGCACATATTGCCAGAAAACATTAGAGGGGGTGGTTCTAAGTCACATCAAGGTTGCTTAACTGAAGTTAATTAAAAGTATCAATTCTACAATCAAGACACACTATTTTGCTGTTGTTCGCTATTTTTAACAAGCCTCTGTAGGAAAACATATTAGGAGTAAAAAAACCCAAGAGAATAAAAAGCCAACAACTAAATACAGATATTTTAGAAAGCAGTTAAAATCAGGCTTTCAAAGTTATATTTAATAACAAAATAACCTGATTTTCAACAATACAAAGTACTTATCTACTCTCACAGAAGACTGAAACACTTTTTGGTCTACAATAGGACATTTTCCTCCCGAAGACAGTCTATCTCCCCTTCATCTTTATAATGGATTTTAAAATCCAGCATACAGACTTCGATACAAAATTACAGTAATTTCACCAAAATTGTATTTGGCAGATCACTCAAATTCTGGAACTGCACACAGACGAACTGTGTTGTACCTTTAACATTTCAAAATAGAAAAGAATACCCCATTATCAAACCATGGAACTTATTTCTTGACTGACTTCTTTCCAAAAGATGCCCAGAATATTGTTTAAAAACCATAGATTTTTTTTGTAGCTTAAGTCTGAAATTCTCCTAAAATACCAGCTAACAGCTGAGAAAGTAAGAGGCACACTTTTACTTAACAGTAATTAAGAGCTTATAGGAAGAAAATCAGAAAAAAAAGAAACAAAAAAATGCTTATAACTATTTGTAGCACTTTCCTAAAAACAGAGTATAATACAGTCTTACTTGACAGAACTGATGGATGCTGTAATCTGTTCTGTCAATGAGCATATATAAATAGTCCAATAGCAGTACTTTTGCAGTGCATCTTCAAGAATGATATGAAATGTTAGGTCCTGGTTTTAACACAGGAAGACAAAAGAGAAAGTGCGCTCACAGCTGGGGATCCTGACTTTATCTTTGTTTAACAATCTCTGCTACTTATTTTCTTTCTTTGCTTTTTATGAATTATAGATAGCTTCTTAGTCTTCTGACTTCTTTTTTTTATTCTAGGTTCTAATTTTAGTCTTTAAACAACAATAACAACAACAACAGATTTGTTGTGATATTTTACATTAGAAAATCAGTTGAGCTAGACTTTTAATGATCAAAATTAAAAATTACAACTTAATGAAATAGTTTATGGAAAAAAGAAAGAATACACTTATAGAGGAATTTAAATATCTTTTACTGTCATTGAGCAGCAAAATCTGAAATTATATTGCTTATCCATTACTTTAATTGTATTATTCCAAACACTTTTGAAATGCACCATAGTCAATATATTTCTGGGGTTACTAAAAACCACATTGTTCTAAAGTTCTTTGGCTGTTAAAATCAGCTAAATAGACCATAAGTGTTCTAAATGACAGATTATCTTTTTAAGGTAAATATAATCATCATAAAGTATTATGTAAATGCATTCATCTGCAGATGCCTGGCTTGTTTAATGACAAAATAAAACAATTCTCTAAACCTCGATCTCCTGAAATTCTAAGCCTAAAAGATATGCAATATATTTAAGATTTAAGAAATTAACATGCAGCTAAACTTAGAAAATTAAATTATTGCAATATTGTTTAGCAGCAGAGTCCAATGCAAGTTTCTCTCAGAAATTTCCCTTAAAAGTTTTAACTTTCCTTAAAAATCAATGAATGAAAACTGTCTCTGTGGCAAACTATCTATAGCATTTCACTTTTTCAGTACTGTCAGAAGACCTTCAGAGAGGCTGAGATTTGTGTGTTAAGTACAGGTAAACAGGGAAAGTATGGCAGCCTCGTGCTCTCTCTCTTCTATAAGAAAAAGCAAGAAGAGATGTTTGTTGTAGCCTGGCTGTATTGCAGCAGCGATATGAAAAAAAGAAGAGAGAAGCTCTGCTAGAGTCCTAGCTTTTCTTATTTGTCCTTATC
The DNA here is from genome assembly GCF_964195595.1 of Calonectris borealis. Taxonomy (NCBI): domain Eukaryota; kingdom Metazoa; phylum Chordata; class Aves; order Procellariiformes; family Procellariidae; genus Calonectris; species Calonectris borealis. The sequence goes on from NC_134312.1 coordinate 48,051,536, forward strand.
AATTTGTGGTTTTGACCTGCAACAAACAGCTATTCTGTGAAATGTAGAGGTATTAAAGGTGAGAAGGAGAACTCCACTGCTGGATACAGAATGCTTTGGAGAAAGCGATTGGGTTTTTTCCTTCAGGTCCCTTTCTCTCAAGAAATTCTTTGGAGTTTTCCTACAAGAAAATGCAAGTCTGGCCTTCAACTTAGATGGTAAAATTTCAGTTTCTCATATTATTTCAGCTATCAACATGTGTCTTGGATGTGAATTTTAACAGAAAATAAAACAAGCATGTCAATATTAATTTGAGTATTCTTATAAAGACTTGTTGGGTTTTTTTTTTAATTAAGAAATTAAAAAATCACTGTATTCCTTCTAAACTGCCTATTAAACTAATCTAAAATAACCTGATATCTGTCAATACATACATGTATGCATATACCATGACTGTCCATTAAACAAAAAAATAAACACCATGGTAAACCAAAACCAAAATTTAATTAGAAAATAATGCAAACAAAGAAAAAAATAAATAAAAGCATAAGGTTGGCAGAGTTTCTACAAAATGATACCACCAGTATAATTTAAACAGACATTGGCAAGCTCTTATGGTACAGAATGAAAGAAATGGTAGGATTTATTTCATAGAAAAGAGTTCAAAACCTCTGAAAGATTTGTGCCTATCCTTCCTTGTACTGGAGCTCAGTACACAGCTGAACACAGTATAGCTTAGAGGGCGGGAAAGAAAAGAGCATAACAAGGGACAGGCAGAAAATGGCAAATTCAGGTAGATCCCAGAAGCTCTCGGAGGGGCCCAGGCTGCAGAACAAAAGATCAGTTAGCTGAGGTAGATGATAAGAGGCCAGAGGGACCAAAACAGCTGAGCTGGAGAGCCAGAGGATGATTGTGGGTATAATGCTGGTATAATGCTGATTCACTCTCAGAACCAATGTAAAATTCCCTTACCTCCCCCTCTTAGGCAAAATAAGTCACTGTTCCCACAGGAATGAAAAAACATGCTTTCCAGCAAGGTGCATGAACTTTGCCTAACATTAATGTTTTCACAGGACTATTTTGGATGGGGGAAGGAGCTTCACTAATGTATGTGAGGTTATCTACCCACACCAGAAAGTGTAAAGATACCCTCAAAACCTCAGCCAAATGCTAAGTCTGAAATATTTTGCCCTGTCATCACTGGGATCTGCTTTTGCACTCCATTTCATGTTAGCCTGCCAGGCTGTGAAGCTATGACATGCTGCTCCTGCACCTGGCACAAACAGACCTTAGTTTGAGATCATACCTTCTTGATACAAGACCTGAACTTCCACTCAGAAGCTATGAGTAGACTTTAGGAGAAACAGAAACAGAAAATTCTGACTTTAAAAATATATTGCACTGTAAACCCACGGTCTGTAGTCCCAGTTAATTAAAAAATATATAATTGTCATACAGACCACTTGCTCTTATATAACTTAGGCACTTAATAAGTCCTGTTTGTTTTATGAAAGAAAATTTCCTTTTCTTCTCAATTTGAGAAACCCCAGTAGGTCTGTACTTCATACTGATACAAACAGCAACTATACATCAAACTTGTTAGAGAAGTATTTATTAATAATGAATACATTAATGAACACAAAGGATATAAAATAAGTGTGATGTGGGAGAAATGGTATCTTACAGACAACTGTGAATTAACTAAGATTTAGAGTAATACTTTTTCCCCATGCAAATTCTACTGCTATTTTCTATTAATTAATGTAATTGATAACAGTTATAAAGATATCTGGCATTTTAATCATGCAGATATGTTTTCTGCTGTCAGAAGAGAAAATTAAAACAGCTAGAAGTCTTTTATTTTCAGAGTTAGCTGGAGAAGAAATTAAAATAGAGCTGGTAATAAATGAGTGATACATTCAATTTAAGAGATCACAGATGTGAGTCGCAGGGGTAAGAGGATGCAGAGAAGGATCGTGACATTCTTAAAACTATGTTTCTTTCTAAACATATTATAAGCAAGTTGAAATTCTTACTGATGGGCTTGGTAGCTCATAAAGCTATCATTGATACAAAGATTTACAATATATTTAATGTTTTTACCATTAATGAACCGCAAAAATACCAAAGCAACCACTGAACAAGTTACACTTTGCATAGAGATTTTTTTCATTTAACTGCATATACATAGATTCCACTTTTTAAAGGAATTTACTCTGATGTTATATAGTTAATATTTCAGGTACTTCAAGGAAAACATGCACACTCTTAATTAATTGGGATCTGGGCTACATAAAGAAGTCAAATAGCTCTGATCCCTAGAGGAAAGTGAAAATTTCATATGGAGGAGGAGACTTGGACTGGATAATTGCTTCTGACCATTTACAAAATCCAACAGTACAAAATAATTTTGTCCCTGTTGAAAGAGTGATGCCTTTAACCACTCCTTTCTTTTGGGAGACATCAGAGAAACATTGAAAAATTAAAAGATGAGCACTCAAAGTAAGCCACTAAAGATCCTGGATTTCCATAATACATATGCCTAGCTCTTTTGGGTATCTCCAGTTCGAAGAGAGAAAATAGCCAAATGTTCCTTGATACTTTGCCTATTATTTTATGATGTAGTTGGTATTGAAGCCCTCTTGCTGTTTGTGGGTAGTTTTCCTGCTGATAAGTAGATGAAATAGACAAAATACTAATTTTATTCTTGTGGGGCATAATGCCAGTTCATTCCTTTCTTTCTGAGGAAACGCGCCCCTAAGCAACTCATCTTCTGCATTGCCTGCCATTTTTCAATGAAATAAAACAGAAATGCCTAAGATGAGGCATATATGGGAAAGCTACCGGGACTAATGGTGCAATCACCTGGTTTGGGCACCGGGCTGCAGAATTTTAGGTAGCTCCTTAACATCAGAGGATGCTAACAATTAGAGAGATCTCTGAGTAAAGTTCTACTGTGCAGATGAAAAATTTTGAAAGCCAAAGAGGTCATCATGTTTGAATCAAACCTAAAAGTATGTACAGCCTTTTCTGAGGGGATCTGTGCTCCTCAGGAGTGTTCTGGATCAAAACCAGTCATAAATATTATTGTGTGGGTTCAGACCAACAGAATATTAGCCAAGACTCTTGTGGAAAGACCTCTGGTAAAAGTAAATGAAATGAAAATATGTGGTCACCAGCAAGAGTCATACATGCCAGGCAGCATCAAAACTGATAAGATATCTTGAAAAATAAGAAATATATGGAAGAAAGATAAGCTTCCCCCCCCCCCCATACATTAAGAGGTCACAGAAGATATGAGTCACAGAAGAATACACAAAGAAATATCTTGCCAAACAAAATATCTTTTTTGTTCCCGCAGACATGCTGTAAAACTGAAACATGCAGTTTCTCTCTATGAACCATAAATAATAGTGCTATGTTACAAAGAACAAGGACACATTTTTTCAGTAATGCATAATACTCTCAGTATGAACTGAGAAACTGAACACTTGAGACTCTCGTTTGTCAGGTCAACTTTCTTAACGAGCCTGAGGAATCGATACGTATGTTCTGTTGTAGAGCATTTGCATGTGTGTGTCTTGAACATAATCTTTAACTTTCCTGGGAAGAATTGACTAGCCATTTATTAAAACAATGCATGCTGAGTCTCTGCTACCATCAACAGACATCTTTCTGCAGTGAATTTAAACCCAAAATGCAGAAAAAACATCAGTAGCAGGTTTCCATCTCCCTGCATACAAGAGACTAAGTAGCTACGTTCTGCCTTCGAAAATGCAGAGTACTCAGCCACCCATACAAACTTGGTACTGGACAATAGCATTTGGAAACTTAATTCTGGTACTCTACTATCCCACTGCTGACAGTGAGATTTACTGACAGTTAAGGGATTTTATTTCTTTGAAAGATATATATATGTCTTTGTTGCTTATTGTACTGAGAGTCAACATTTATTATGGCTCAATATTACTATGTTGAAGTAATAAAGGGATTTTTTTTTTGAATAACTGGTTTTTTATTACTGAAACTTGAAGTAGGAAATGAAATCAGGTGACATCATGTGTATCTGATTTCAATAAAAACAAAAAAAAATTTTAAAAGTTTTGAAGAAATCAGACAGAAATAAAAGCCATTTTCAGGCTTCCACAACTTACAAAAACTTATAAAAAATATAATACATGCAGACACATAAACAGACACACACAAAAACCCCATGAAGGTTAGAAAACAAGACAGACTACCACTGTCCTGAATCTGGTACAGAAATCTACTGCTGCCAAATTAAAAAAGAAATCATCAAACTCTATAGAAACACCTTGAGTATGCGTTGTAAACAATAATAACTACCAACATTATCATGTAAGTAAGAATCTCAGTTTAAGTGAATCCTTTTGCAAATATTGCTTAGGAACAGTGTTTCAGTTGAAATGGTGGTGTTCATTTGAGGTTTGGTGCTGAATCAGCTTACATGTCCTTTTGAATAGATGTTCTCTCTGTGTATGCACAAATGTACAATAGTCCTTCTTTTGCTTTCTTCAGTTTAGAATCCAGCAAATCAACCACAATACAAAAAATAAGATCTCTGAGATTAAAATATCTAAAAGAATTTTTTTTTTTTTAAATCTAAGGATTTGTAGAAAATCAGATTGAAATGTAAGAAGAAAAGTGAGAAAGCCAACACCCAGCAGAGATATATTCAGACTTAATTTCATGTCTCAAAGCACAGAGGGAAAAGAAAGAGTGAGACAGAAAATTGCTGGAGAGGAAAGGTAAAGAGAAATTCACAGGAAATCTCTAGTTCTATGACCCAAAATATTAATTTTTAAATCTTAAAGTCAGCAAAGCAAATAAGCTATTTCTTAATTTTTTTCTTACTTTTTTTAAAGATAAAATAAAACTTTCCACATTTATGATGTAATTGTAGTTCCAACCACACTGAATACTTCTTTTTTTTGATCCTTCCTTAAGTTTAAAATGTCCTTTTTTGATTTTCCTTTATAAACATTTTTTAGTAAAAATATTGTAGAAACACATTAGAGATAACATCAGATGGGGGGTGGGGTGGGTGGAGTGGGTTGCTGCTTTTTAAAAATTTATTATTTTTAACTTACAGGTATTTCCAGAAAATAGCTTTAGCTGTTTTCCAGACTGAGCTAAAATGAAAGGTGGTTAGAACAGGTGTTTTCCCCCTTCAACCAGAGGTTATTTTTTATATTCTGATTCAGGGCCTCATAGGAAGAAAATTGTTTTGAACTTTACTTTTATAGAAGTCCTACAAAAATTAAATCACTACCTGTGGTTTATAAATTGAGTAGTGTTATAAGGATGTTATCTATAAAATGTCTTATTTCAAGATAAAACTGAGTCATTTAAATTATATATGTAAGAATGCATGTGTATGTATGTGTGTTTTAGGAACTTTAATCCCTTAGAAATTTTTGAAAATCTTACTAAAGAACATGTTAATAAAATACAGATTTCTTTTTATGTTTGTTTGTTTCCTGACTACTTTAAAGCATATTAAAACAGGCACACGGAATTATATTATTCAGATTCAATGAACCTTTTTAGTTGCAACTCTGTGGCATCAACAGCAAAGTTGATGGCCCCCAAAACCTTAAAATTAAACCTAAACAAATAGAGAGAGATAGTTCAAATATGTCAAGCAACAATATATATAGAATCTACTTGAAGTTTATTCAAACAGTAAATTAAAGCTGAACTGTTGTATACTATTGCTTAGATTAGATCAAATCAGAAGAGCATACAAATAGAAATCAGAGTAATTTTATAATATTCCCACTTACATGTATATATTTTAATACAATAACAAATTCAAGACTTTAGTGAAAGACATAATATCCAAGTCTGTTTTACTACTCTAGACAATGTAGGTAAAAACTACATATTTGATCAAAACTAAAAGTTAGGCATAGCATGAAAATGCTTAAAGCTGAATTTCCTTTTTTTCCACAGATTTAAAAATGTTATTTCCCAAACCTCTATTATTCTCAAAACCTACAGTTGTGAACCATTTGCTTTCTCATTTAAATTACAGTGATCTCTTTTCTTCTTTTTCATTTTTCAGTGGCTCTTCACCACCTTAAATCATCTCTTTATTACAAGTTCATGACTGCAAATTATTAAAAGACAAAAAGTTAAGAGAGAAGACCATTGGCAAGCAACTTCATCAACAAGATTTTTTATGATACTAGGGATGGATGAACTATAGAGAAGGTTCTTAAGAATTTTATTTCAGAAAATGCATATATGAAGGTCAGTTTGAATGTTTCAGGAGGAAAAAGTGGAAAGATAATTGACCAAGTCAGTTCAGTAAAACATTTTTTGATCTCTCATTCTGACCATTTATAGAGAAATAATAAATGAAATTATATTAAATGATCAAAATCCAGTTTGGGATAATTTCAATAAGCACACTGGTCAATTCATCATGGCAAAACAACTACAACATGGGAAAAATGTTATCCTTTATTTCAGGAGATTTCTTCCTTTTAGTGATAGATGCGCTTATAAGAATTGATACACTCTGAAGAGTATATTGTCAGAGCTCCAAATGAAAGATTGTGTGGTATTATTTACACTACGCAGAGGCATAGGCAATCCTTAGACAGGTATTGAAAATCTATCATAAGTGCAAGAGAGGAAACAGTCAATATTTTTGGAAATTCAGGATCCTAAAAAAAGATTGCATATATGTTTAATAAAGAGGTAATTCCAGCAATAGTAAAACGAATTGTGAATAATGGCTTTTGTACCAGCAAACTTTCATACTGCAGCACCGTTTACTCTTTCTTATGGCAACTTCAGAGGCAACAGCAAAAAACATCCAGATTAGAAATTTGATGTAAGATAGTCTACACCCAACATAGCCTTTTCTTGCAGCAACAAAACTTCAGAGCATCAGATGCCATTACTAGTCACAGAGTTCTTTTGATTTTCCACTCCTAATATAAGTGATTGTCGTGCGTGTGTATAGTACCATTTCAGCCTAAACGGTACAGCACACCTGTGCTGTGACCTAAATGCAGGATGCTGGAGTAAAGTGGCAAGCTAGAAGATCCCTTCCTACAATTTCAACCACCTTTGGAGTCTCTAGGGAGATTTTCCCAAACCTCCTAAAGCAAACTTGTGCTCAAATAGAAAGTACTTCTGTTTGGTTTTTGTTATCATCTATTAAAGTGTCTACAGTTTGTTCCTTCTTGCAGAAGGTTTGCTGAACTTTGATGGTAAAGCCACATTAGGTGGATTTAAGGATACCAGCCAAATTTCATGTATCAGTAGTGGATGGTATAAACATAAAAACCCCCTGCTACATTAAACAAGCTCATATTTAATTTCATAATTCACTTTGTGATTCAGAAAGTGAGGAAAACATGAACAAATTACCAGAGAACAAATTGGACCTTCCCTCAGGCATCTTTAAATTATTCAGTAGTCTTTTTGGGAAAAATTGTTAAACATAGTTTCCTCCATTTAGAAGCTATTTAATGTATTTTTGTTATTTAAGCAGCAAATATTAGATAGAGTTTGTGCTGGTGTAAGCAGAGCGATTTAGAATTTACATTACATTCCTAGATAAATAAAGGGTTCTTTAGACACTCTTCAAGCCAATATTAAGAAAATATATTCTTTAATTGTAAAGCACACATATCTTTCTAACGCAAAATTAGAATCTGGTACAAATCAATGCAAAAGAAAAAAGGGGGCGGGGGGGGGAAGCAACAGATCAACTGGATACACAAGGTGAAAAAACAAGCAAGGACACATTGAATAAAAATGTATCATTCAATAGGCAACAGAGTGGAGCATCATGCAGGGAGAAAAGACTTTCAGGAAGAAACATTCTTCAGAAGGAACCCGTTATTCAATTAGAAGTGACCACTCATGCAGTAGCAGACACCTGGAGTGGAAAACAGCAAGATAAACTCAGCTACTGTATATCAAAGAGACAGCATACGCACTGTTCAAGCTAAGATAAATTATCCTCTATCCCTGAAAGTGAAGATGAAATATTGGATTTAATTATTAGAAAAATTGAGCAGTTCATAATGAAAGCTCAATGTGTTACTTAAGTACCACATATCCAGATGTATAAATAACAATGACAAAATCTTGTGAGAAAAGCCTGAATTAATAATTTGCAGTGAGCTTTTATTTTTATAAGTATACTAAAAAAAAAAAAAAAAAAAAAAAAAAAAAAAGAAAGAAAAATAGTTTCTTAGCTTTGTAAATCTGTTCTATACATAAGGCCAGAAATTACAATACAAAAGTAGACTAAAAAAACAGCTGAAATCATAAAAATCATAAGATGATCTCTTTACCCCATTTTGGACCTCAATACCAACTACACAAAATACATTGCACCAAAACACATGTTTAATTCCTCCTATATTGGCAGGTGAAATATGTCACTAAAGAAAAGAGACTAGTTATTCTTCCTTTTTTTCTTATTTTTCTATCCTAAGCCTTGATTTATTTCAGTCCACTTTTAGTTAAAGAAAAATGCTGATAATAGGAAAATCTTTCATGCCAGATGCTTTCATATATTTTCCACCTTTTCATGTCAGGTTGATAAGTATCTCCTTTTTTCATGAATTGTTCTTCTCTATCTTTTTCAAATACTCCATGGTCATATCCTCCTGTAATAACAGTAAAAACTGCAGAGTCCTAAATCCAGGAAATCAATGGGATTCTTCATATAGGTAATCTCTGAGAAATAAACTTAGCACTTGTTTTTCTGACTTTGTTGTTGTTGTTGTTTTTAAACAGAGCCATTTATACAGGGAAAGGAGTGGCAGGAAATAAATCAAGTGGCAATGGTGTGAAACCTGTCTGGACACTGTAACGGTATGTGAAGACAAGCAGGTGGCATGTGTCACGTTAAAGGTGTAACAGTGTAACAGGACACAGTAAAACTCCAGTGAAACCAGCTTTTATCCATTGGAAAAAGGAGAGTGAGGGAGAGAAGATACAATCTTCTTCTGATCCTTCTTTGGTTTTTTAAAGATTACATAAAGACTCATTCACCCTTTTAATATTACTATAAATTAAATGCATTATCTGTGTAAATAATTTTATATTTTGCTCTTTTTCCACATCAAAGTGATCACACATTCTACACGTCATCTATATCAATATTTTTCCATGGTGTGATAATTACAGAATAACTCATCCCTCAAAACAAAAAAATCCCAGCTACAGTCAAAACTTGGAAGCAGTCTCTCTCTGGGAAAGTTTTCAGTGTTAGATTTTCCTGGTCCAAATATGAAATATTATCAGTCAATCCTTATATCCATAAAAATTGATATACATGTGATAAGTTTGCAATTCTAAAGCCATTACATTCTGGTATCATTTCAGTATGTTATAGTTATAACAGCCAAGTCAAGGGGTCTATTATTCTGCCAGTGTAGCGGCATTTTTTTAACAATAAATGAATGTAAGTACTCCACAGTTTATCTTATTGTAAGACAAGAGTGTCGTTCCATTCTTAATTCTATTTTACACATACTAGGTGTAGTTCCATTCTTCATAAGTTCCCTTTATTCCTACTTCAATAGTTCCCTGCTGGATTTTTCTACTTAGGCAAAAAAAAAACTTTTTACTTTCAGAAAGCTGAAATCAGTTTTTCTTTTATATTTATACTGGTGTTGGGCGGGGGGGAAGGCAGTTCAGTACCTCTTAAATGCATTAAAATATTCTGTCAAAAATCCAGTAATTTCACAAGATTGTCAGAATGAAAAAGAAAATGCTACTTTTAAAATGCATAAGTACAAATATTAAAAAGCTAATTATTAGTCAGTTTTGATCTAATATATCTAAAGTATAGGTGAAACTAGAAGACAGAGCTAGCCCAAGATGACTCTGCAGCATAAGGTAAGCCTAAACTGAGATTTAACTCCGAAAGTATTTTTTCAGTATACACTGTGACTGTGACTGTGTATTTTAGTCTAATTTGTGAACAATAGCAAGAAAATTCCTGTAGAATTTAATTCACCTAAATATCAACTTGTCTAAATTACATTTGAATAACAATCTGTGAGGGAAGGAAGAAGACTTTTCTCCCGCATTTGTTCTGATAAGCAAAAACAAGATCAGGAGTTTCTCTGGCTTCCAGGCAAGTGGTGTGGCCTATTCATATTCACATTATTTACCGTTTGGTCTGAGGGCTCATCTGAGCAAAATATGATCATAGAATCAATGATGGGGCATCCACAACTTCTATGGGGAACCTGTTCTAGTGTCCCACTATCCTCATTGTAAAAAATTTCTTCCTTATGTCCACCCTAAATCTCCCCTCTTTCAGTTTAAAACCATTGTCTCTTGTCCTGTCACTACACGCCTTGGTAAAAAGTCTTTCTCCATCTTCCTTATACGTCCTTTTTATATATTGAAAGGCCACAATAAGGCCTGCCCAGAGCCTTCTCTTCTCCAGGATGAACTACCCCAACTCTCTCAGCCTTTCTTCACAAGAGAGGTGTTCCAGCCTTCCGACCATTTTCATATCCCTCCTCTGGACTCTTTCTAATAGGTCCATGTCTTTCTTGTACCGGGGATCCCAGAGCTGGATGCAGTACTCCAGGTGAGGTCTCACACGAGCAGAGAAGAGAAGAAGAATCACCTCCCCTGACCCGCTGGGCATGCTTCTTTTGATGAAGCCCAGGATATGATTGGCTTTCTGGGCTGCAAGTGCACATTGCCGGTTTATGTCTGATTTTTCATCCACCAGTATCCCCAAATCCTTCTCAGCACGGCTGCTCTCAATCAATTCATCCCCAACTTGTATTGAAATTGGGGATTGCCCTGACCCAGGTGCAGGACCTTGCACTTGGCCTTGTTGAACTTCATGAGGTTTGCACAGGCCCGTTGCTCAAGCCTATCAAGGATGCATGCCTTCCCTCACCACTCAGCTTGGTGTCATCAGCTTGGTGATACACCTGTTGCCCTGAGATATAGTATGTTTGCTCACTTGTTTGTTTTCAGTTTAATGTCTCTAATGTCTCTAATGTCTCAGTTTCGTGGTGTTTCCATAGTGTGAGATGGAATGTAGGTGTTGCATATCCAGGTTTGTGACTTAATGTCATACCAGAGTGAATGAGATTGCTGACATAAAGATGGATTAAGGTGAAGGGAGTCAAATATGATGCAAGCGTCTTCTTCAAACAGCCTGCTGAGAGTGGTTTCTGCCACATTCCTCTGAACATCTCAAGAGCAATTCTCCCACAGAGCCCTATCTGATATGGGTGGAAACCATGCAAAGGATGTTTTAATAGGGAAGCAATAGATGATCTGTGATCCACTGTTTGAGTTCCCTTCCTCCCTCCCTCTCCTCTTTTACTCAGCAGTAAAGATTGGGAAGAGGATGCAATGGGTAGTGCTGTCTTTAAAACAGATGAAGGATGAATGCACATCATCTAACTTCAGGCACTTAGTCAGATATTTTAAAGACCTTAGCAGATATCTTCTTTACTCAGCAGGGAAAGCAAGCACTCCATGACAATTATAAGCAGGAGCATCTTTTGCATCACTAGTTACAGAAACAGATAAGATTAGCCTTCTGGCATCTGATTTTCTTAGATGACGTGATTGTTAAAAGCTTGATCTTTACCTCTACTACGAATCCTGAATAGAAGCAATAAAAGGCAAATTTTCTTTAATATCCTTATTTGTTTACTTAAAAAATCAATTAAAAATTAGAGACTGATAGAAAATAGGTGAAGAACAGAAAGCAATGCAAAGGAGAAAACTGAGAACACACACAGTGAGAAGACATACTACCGAGGAGAACAATTGTTCATATAAATGGGGAAAAGCTAAAACTTACCAAGTATTCTCATTTCCAGAGGCTGATGTTTATAAATGTGAAAAGCTAAAGGACAGCTGATCAATTTGATAGATAAATAGTAAAGCAATTATTAATGCACTTTCCTATCATTATGGTTATTTAAAAGATAATCAAGAACCTAAGCTAAGCATAAGCATATCCACAAGTCTCCCTTTCATGCATGTTATTGTATAGCAAAATTACCTCTTAAAAGCTAGCACACAGAAGAATTACATAGCGTAATGTGAAATTAAGTCCCAGTTCTGCACTGAGTCACAGAGATAAAGTGTATATCTGCAAGGCCTTCTTTACTGATGATCTATTTAATAAAGATTTTCCTTAGGTGGTTGTGGTGGTGCATCCCTCCCCCCTCTTTCTCCTGGACCGCTCGTCGATCTCAGAAATTCCCATGAAACCTTGGCCTTGGTGTACTGAGTCTGACAGTTGAGCGCTCCTTGACCATATCGGAAACTGCATGGCTGAGGCTGGGAACGTACTCCCACTGCCTGGCCCAGGCGCCATCTTATCTGAGTTGTAGCTCAGTTGTAACAACACTGAAACCTTCAGAATTTTAGTCACTACTGCCCTGGACTGTGGCCAGGCTGGAAATATACAGATGACTAAAGTCAATCATCTTGCGCACCTATAAATGGTGGTCTTAAGCAAGACCCTTTGAGCTCTCCTGGACTGCAGCGGGTTGCACCCAGCATCTCCCTTTGAGTGAAACGCTCCTCAGAGTTTGCAAACTCTCGAGTTTGTGATATTCGGAGGACCATTGCCGGCTGGCATGGGACCTGGGCTGCAATGCTCCTCGAGGCTCAACCCTTCGCCCGTTGAGAAATGCCAAGACATTTTATGTCAGTATTTCACTAAACTTAAGGGGGATTTTTAACAGGTATACCTTTGTATATTTATCCATCTTTGCATCCGTGTGCATATGTGTATGTTGATGAAAGTACCTGCTAGCAAATATAGTCTGCTAAAGTCTTATGATCTATCTTAAGATTGTAAATGAATCTTAGACTGCTGCTAAACACATAATCTTTAGACATATATCATTGACCAAGTCTGGAACTAGGGGTAGGCCCAGCCGAGTCTACTCTGAACCTCGTGACTCAACAGGAGGGTCTCCCTTAACCTTTTCATTCTCGGCCTCTGTATAAATCATCCCAACTCAGTTCTAACACCATACCCTGGCTTCGGCTGGGATAGAGTTAATTTTCTTGCTAATAGCTAGTATAGTGCTGTGTTTTGGATTTAGTATGAGAATAATGTTGATAACATGCCGATGTTTTAGTTGATGCTAAATAATGTTTACAGTAGCCAAGGACTTCTCAGCTTCCCATGCTCTTTTCCTTTGTAAGCTTCATCCGTATAGTAAGTGATAGAGTGAACCTCACCATCGAACTTTGCTAAGTCGTGTTTTTATAAATTTCTGTTAAAATCATTTTCTGCTAATACGGTCAACAGTGATTCTTTGAGCGGCCTCTAAACCACTCATTCGTGTCAGTGGTGCAGGACAGTTGTTACGATGTAGCCTTCCACATAATAAAGCATGTCCATCTTTACACAGGAGCACTTGGTAAAGTCTGCTAGCAGTATATAAGGAGAGAAAACTCTTACTGTCTGCAGTATAACTGGTTGCATTTTATTGTAATTATAGAGTCTTATCAAACATTCACCATGACTCTTTTTTACCGAGTACAGTAAAGGACCACCTCCTCAGCTACAATCTGGTAATTACCTGTGGTGTATGATTGCACGGACTCTCACATAAGCATGCGCAGAATCATTTATTGTTACAATACAGGAAAATATATCCTTTACCATAACGGGGAGGTCCCGCTGTCTCCCCCAATCATCACCCGATTCGTATCCCTTATTAACTAAGAAAAACAGTCTCTCTTCCTTTTGGCAATGATCCACACGACTGCTCTCAGATCCGCTTAATTCTCACGGTTAACCAGTTACATAATTCTCTTGACGTTTTCAGTTTCCTTACAGAGGAGACAACTAAGCCCGGTGTTCAGGTCTTATCTCAGGCAAATGTGCGCGTCTGCTAGTTCTCAGCGCACAGGCTGAATTCCTGACTTATCTTGGCCGAAACTCCCAACTCCACAATTCTTCTCCACAACTACCTGTTTAAAACAATGCATTTTGCTTGTTATTTCAATGAACTAATAATTTGAGCACTACCACGTGTTTTGTCTTACAATGGCAAGCAGTTGTCTGATCATGCCTGTGCCAAGACCACTTGATGAATCACAGCAAGGAGCCCCCACACCACTCAAATAAAATTCCCTCTCAAAACTGAGTATTATCTATAGGCAAAGCACAGGAACACTCCCTCGCTGAGGAAGCAATGATTCCCCAAGCTGTCTTTTCCACCAGCCTTGCAAACTCTGTCCTGAAGACATAGTTTCTTTCCCCCACCTATTTAGAATATCCCTGATGTGGTAATTTCGGAAGATTCCCAAAGCAGGTGATCAGCTGGAAGCTTTGGCTGAGTCTTTTGAGACAGATAATTTAATATTTGCAATTTTTTGTAGCTGACATTGACATTGATAATACTCATTATTAATATAGCTTTTTAGAGTTCTAATACAATGTTCATATCCCCTAGCTACTAAATGGTGTTTGGGTAAAATATCTCTGCTTACCATGGCTGAGATAATTACAAAGACAGCTTCTAAATTACTTTTGTCAATTTGCCAGGAACAGATTTTTACTTAAATGATACACTTTACTGCTGAATACACATTACATTGAACAAGCTAATGAGGGTGGATTTGATATTTTGCTTCAAAAAATGATATATCTTGCAGCAGAGCTGGGTCTGGATTCTTTGAGGATTATAATTATGCTCCTCTCATAGGGTTTTTTTTTCCCCCCTTTTAAAGAGAAATACTAATAATGTTTGAGTTTAGGCATAAAAGTATCAACTATTTATCAATTTGAATGTGATTAGCTTTCTCCTCTCTCCTTCTTCAAGAATGGACTTATTTATACTTTTCTATTACCAGATTTCATGCTCATTTGGCATTTGAGAGCAGTTAAAATATTTATCAACCTGCCTGCTGCACAGACACACACATTTTGGTGCTTGTGAGTTTGTGGGTTTGACTGTGAATGTGAGTAAGTGAAATCAGTTTTGCTTTAAAACAAAATCACCTTCCCATCCTTTAAAATCTTACATTGAGATTTTCTACAATGTTTCAGTATTAGTCCCTACATGTCTGTTTACATGCCCATTTCTAACAAAATCGGTTTCTCTCGTCTTCCTCTGTTGCAGCCCCTCTTTGCCTACAGTCCCATATATACTGACTGTATATATGGGAAGTATGAGTCATTATGAGTGAGTCCTAGGTATCTGCATTTTGAATACTATAATAACTGGATCCCAAATGGTAAGTGTGAATCTATTCCTAGATCAAAAAAGCATCATTTCCCCTCAAAAAGATTTTTCATGGATTTATAGGGTTACCACCCTAAAGGGTACAGGACTGTGATTGTCCTGCCATCCAAGAAGCTCTTGAATTGCCACTCAGATTCAAATTTCAGAAGTAGTACAGAATCGATAAACTCATTTCCAACATTCCTATCATGTTAATGAATGTTTTTTTGAGAAAACCAATCCAGATCAACCAGAAGAGAGAGAGATATGCATAAAAAGACTAATAATTAAGACATGGACGTAGAACAATTTTCAGGTATCAGGAATCTCAGTACTTCTCACTGAGTCAATAAAATAACTTTTGGCCTCTTAAGCAATGCTGAATGCCACTAGCTTATCAAAGTCAAAAATAACGCTATGGAAAGTAAGGGATTTGGCAGTATTACAAAGGGCAGGGAGAAACATAAGGGAGGCAAGGTAATGTAGGTGTGAGGTTTGGCCTGATTTTGGTAAATGCCCTTAAAGGCCCACCAAATTCCATGCAGTGAACATCCCTGCTCTGAACCCTACCCACCCTATAACTCCTTTATAATAATCAAACAAAACATAGAAGTATCTTTTGAAAATCTTGATGCTTTTTTCACATTTCTGATTAATACAGGGAAAAAAGATTTTCTGTGATAATGGATGCTGTAAACAAGTCCTCTTTCTTTTTCTTGTTATGCATTGCTCAGCTCTCTATCTCATAATTATTCTGCTGCTGCTAACATGCAAACTAGGACTACAGAAAAAAAACCCAAACAAACAAAATAAATAGAGGTGCATTTGCTTTTTCTAGACTCTAAAGTGTTATCCTTATTAAATCCTTGTTATCCTTATTAAATACTGCATTTTTGTGATCACAAAAGCTCCTTAAAACTTAAGGATCTCCTTAAAAGTTTTAGTGTCCTGAATTTCCATATATAATGGGTACTGTCAGATAGGTTTCGCTTGCAAATGTCATCATCAAATGCAGAAAGAGTAGTTTACAGCAAACACCAAAGAACAAGACACAACAGAGATCAGAAAACATAGTCAAGGATTTAAAGCAATCACCTGAAAAACATTTGCATTTAGAATATTTAGGAATTACCCACACTAGTTTCTGAACTGAACTCTCTGCTGTCCAGCAATAGCTAAGAATTGAACTGGTATTAAAACTACACCAAAAACTTAAGAGCAGTGATAAACAGCATGCCTGGTAGAAGGCTGGACATGACTTCAGGGAAATAAACTCAAGCATAACTTGGGCACAGATACTCTTTTGTGTCAGTAGGCCCCTAAACTGTTGTGGGATCCTACTGGGGAACAGAAGAGTCCAGAACATGAAAAGATGGCAAGTATTTCCATGTTAAACAGCTTGCAAGGTCATCCTACACTGTGACCTGAAAAGTGAAGTTACACGCCATTGTTTTTTTAAATAACTTCTTAAAACCAAGAATGTAGTCTGCAAAATAACTCACTCAGTTTTTCTGATACGTAAGATTTCCTCCAGGAAGATGAAAAGTAGAATTAGTCTTTTCTTTCCTGTGAGATGACAAAACAGAAATCAGAACTTTGGCAGTGTAAGATCAGGTAGGAAATTATTTGGAAACTTCAGTGTGATCAGAATTATGTTCAAGATCTTCTGATTCCCAATCCAGAGTGAGGTGCAAGGGACCATATAGCCATCATTCAGCAGAGTGACGTATAGAGCACTTTGAATAAGAACCAAAAAGGAATTAATAATAGGAAATATTTGAAAACTGAAATTCTAATTTTAATTGTTGTTAACAAATCAAAATTTTGACAGAAAATTTTTGGACAAAACCAGTCACTGTCAGTTGATGTTAACTCCTCTTCTTTACAGGATAACTTTCTATTTTGAGTATAATTTTGATGATTTTTAGTTTCTTCCCAAAGGGTTTCTAGAATCCAGTCCTGAGTCACTTGCTAAAAGCAGAGATTTTCTCCTGTACAATAGTAACAATGTTGGCTTCTTAATTGTATTTTCTGTCTAAATCGACATAATTTAAATAGTCAGTGTCATAATAGTCAGATCCATCATTAATTATAATGTCATTACTGATTTAGTAGTATTAAAAAAAAAAATACCCAAGGCTCAAAAGTTTCTCCAAAGTATTCATTCCTGTTCTTCTGCTCTTTTTTATCTTCTCTGAAATGTCCAATCCTTGTATACCCACATTTGACACTGCCATTTCTGTAGAACCAAGACTTAACATGAATAACAGAAAACATCCCTTAAAAGTATTGTGTCTGTCTTGGTTACTTCTCCAGATCTGATTTCAGATACTTAATTCTTCAGAAAGGTCTCTAGGGTCTGCAACATTTTTAATTATGGTATCAATCCCAATTGCGTTATTTTTTATTAATGAGACAGTGATAAATTATTCTACAGCAATTGCTTCATACATTCAAATCTCAGTTGTTCTTAACTGTTCCTTTTAGAAAAATCTCTTTTCCTCTCACATTTTCTTAAAACATGAAGGATCAGCTATTACTGAGGACAGCTTGTAAATCTGCAATCTATATAATCGTTTCCTGCACTAACTGTATTCAGGTATGAGAAAGCAGCAAACTATAGCAGAAACCCCCTACATTTCTTGCAAATACTGATAGTTCTATGACTTTCTAATGATAAATAGTAATATCTGACCCAAATTAATATTCTGCTTCATACATTCCTCATACACTAATACAAGAAGACTGATTAATGATAGCTACTGTTTCAGAAGTTAAAACACAGCAGAAAAAGACCTAGGAAAGTATTATTGCTTATATTTGTTTAGTAGTGTACTAGTTTCAAAGAAGATACAGGTGCACATCACTCCTCACATTTCAGTGGTAAAGAAAGCTAAGCATCAGGTCTGAAAGGATGTCCAACCTTTGCCAAGGCACTGAGTGCAGACCACAGTCCCCTTGGGTGCCTGTACATATTTTCAGCAGCAGCTTCAGAGTATATTAGGAATCAAACTGATGATTCAAAAGCCTAAAGACTGGAATTTACGTCCTTGTATAGGTAGGTATTGTGGGAATTGGAGCAGGAGAAGAGAAAAAGTGGAAGAAAGTAGGAGCACACAAGGGGACAATTCAGAACATTTAAGACATCTTAAGTGAGATCGTGTGAAAGTCACCTAAAAAAAAGAAACTGTCTTTACTACTGATTTTTATTTGAAGACTGCATGTCATAGGTACAAACATAAGCAAGCAAATTGCAAGACTGAAGATAAACCCAGTTTGGATATTTGTTTTATCTTACCAAAGTAAATAAATAAATTAATAAATAAATGAAGAAATTAAAGCAAATAAGTTTGTTATGTCAAATGCAATTACATATTAGACCTTTTTCCCTTGCAGAAGCGAATCAATGCAACATGATAAAGAAAACTTAAAAGGTATTGTGACTTCTTTGCTATGCTACTATAGAAATAAAATACACCACTGTCTGATATTCTTTCTCTTGAAGATGAATCCATCTTGGTATTTATCATAGAATCATAGAATCATAGAATCATTAAGGTTGGAAAAGACCTCTAAGATCATCGAGTCCAACCGTCAACCCAACACCATCATACCCACTACACCATGTCCCTAAGTGCCTCATCTACACGTCTTTTAAATACTTCCAGGGATGGGGACTCAACCACTTCCCTGGGCAGCTTGTTCCAAGGCCTGACCACTCTGTCAGTAAAGAAATTTCTCCTAATGTCCATTCTAAACCTCCCTTGGTGCAACTTGAGGCCATTTCCTCTCGTCCTATCGCTAGTTACTTGGGAGAAGAGACCAACACCTACCTCGCTACAACCTCCTTTCAGGTAGTTGTAGAGCGTGATGAGGTCTCCCCTCAGCCTCCTCTTCTCCAGGCTAAACAACCCCTGTTCCCTCAGCCGCTCCTCATCAGACTTGTGCTCCAGGCCCTTCACCAGCTTCGTTGCCCTCCTCTGGACACGCTCCAACACCTCCATGTTTTTCTTGTAGTGAGGGGCCCAAAACTGAACACAGTAGTCGAGGTGCGGCCTCACCAATGCCGAGTACAGGGGCACGATCACCTCCCTGCTCCTGCTGGCCACACTATTTCTGAGACAGGCCAGGATGCCATTGGCCTTCTTGGCCACCTGGGCACACTGCCGGCTCATGTTCAGCCGGCTGTCAACCAGCACCCCCAGGTCCTTTTCCTCTGAGCAGCTTTCCAGCCACTCTTCCCCAAGCCTGTAGCGTTGCATGGGGTTGTTGTGGCCCAAGTGCAGGACCCGGCACTTGGCCTTGTTGAACCTCATACAGTTGGCCTCAGCCCATCGATCTAGCCTGTCAAGGTCCCTCTGCAGAGCCTTCCTACCCTCGAGCAGATCAACACTCCCACCCAACTTGGTGTCATCTGCAAACTTACTGAGGGAGCACTCGATCCCCTCATCCAGATTGTTGATAAAGATATTGAACAGGACCGGCCCCAGAACTGAGCCCTGGGGAACACCGCTCGTGACCGGCCGCCAGCTGGATTTAACTCCATTCACCACAACTCTCCGGGCTCGGCTGTCCAGCCAGTTTTTTACCCAGTGAAGAGTGTACCTGTCTAAGCCGTGAGCCGCCAACTTCTCTAGGAGAATGCCATGGAAGACAGTGTCAAAGGCCTTACTGAAGTCCAGGTAGACCACATCCACAGCCTTTTCCTCATCCACGAGGCGGGTCACCTGGTCATAGAAGGAGATCAGGTTGGTCAAGCAGAACCTGCCTTCCATGAACCTGTGCTGGCTGGGCCTGATCCCCTGGTTGTCCCGCTTATGGCTCGTGAGCGCCCTCAAAACAAACCGCTCCATAATCTTTCCGGCACTGAGGTCAGGCTTTATGACAGAACAGAATTTTCTTTTGTAAAACAAATATTAAGAAGTATGATACCCAAAGAAAAAAATCTACAATGAATTCTAATTTAACATACAACAGCTTCACTGATTTGCAGTTATCAATCTTCTCCTAGCTAAACTGAGGATTACTGTGGTAAAAAAGGAGGCTCAATTCTATTAGTATGATATGTGGAGTTAGAAAAGGATTTGGGGAAGAAAAAAGACTATTTATTCTTAAAAAGTGTAAAATATATCACTGCTATTTACTTCATCAAAAGCAACATAAAAACTATTGGGGGCAAAAAACATGTTAGCCCCACAAAAATAATTTTTAACAGATAAGGAGAAAAAAACGTATTGTTTTCTGGCCTGTTTTAAAATACCAACATTCATTCACATTTTGCAGAAAACAAATGACTGTCCATTTAAAAAAGAAGGGAGAGGAAGAGAACTAGGCAAAAATGGAATCAACTGGAATAAAGAAATTTAAGATAGTTACTAAGTGTTTTGTAAATTTTAAGAATTTACAATTATTTTCTATATTTACCAAAAGAAATAGATTCTTAATTGGAACCTGTTTAAATATAAACAAAAATGTACTCAAATAGATTCCAGATCTTTTTTCTTCATCTTGTTCCCCATACTTCTTGGGGGTTTTGTTTGATTTTTTTTAAAATAAAGACTTTTATATAGAAAATTTTGGCTAGCTATAACGCAACCTTAACAAGGACTCAGATAAAATCCTTTGTTAAGTTCAGTTACTGTACATTTGAAAAATAGAAATGTAGTATAAAGGAGAGGAATGGGAACAGAGTAAAAAAGATGGGGAAAGAAAACCTGAAGATAATGACTCAGCTTCACATTCTCACTGCATGCTGCTGGATGATTTGAAACATTATTGTCATAACTGGCTATGTAACCAAACAGATTGTGGTGGTGCATTCCTCCCCCCTATTTTCCTCTGGGCTACGATACGATCTCAGAATCTTCTGCTAAGCTTTAGTCATTGTGTATGAGTTGGGCAGTTAAGCATCCCCTGTCTGTACCAAGCGCTCTTGCATGGCTAAGGTGGGGAACAACACTGATCGTACCAGGGACACTAGCTACATGATCAAAGTAGGGAACAGAAACAAGAGATAATTTGTCATCTCTGATGGCTCTGAAGCATTCCCTACCTGGATCATAGCTCAAGTGGAACAATACCATTGTTACCGTGAAACAATACCATAATTACTACCCTGGACCACCTTGGATAGTAGCCAAAATGGAAATCTACTGATGACTAAAGCCAATCATCTTGCAAACCTATAAACAGTGGTACCAAGTGAGACCCTTTGAGCTCTCCTGGACTGCAGTGGGCTGCATCCAGAATCTCCCTCTGAGTGGGACGCCTCTCAAAGTTCGCAAACTCGAATTTGTGAAACTCGGAGGAACGCCAAGGTTTGGGCTGAAACTCTCCTTGGGACTCAACCCTTCGCCCATTGAGAAATGCCAAAGTATTTAATGTGAGTATTTCACGAGACTCAAGGGGAATTTTTAACAGGTATACCTTTATAAATTAGCTAGCTTTAGGCCTTTCATTTAACTTTGGTACCATATTCATATGCACATATATATATATGTATTTTGATCTAGATCTTTTTGCGCACTTATCTGTACAGTTACTAACAAGTATAATCTGTAGTTAAATTCTTTTAGTATTTGTAGTAACTTGACTAATTCTCTGTATAGCTGCCAAATTGATTAATGCTTAAGTATTGTTGGACTCTAAGTTGCTGCTAAACACCCTTAACCCTTTAGTCATATACCGTTACCCATGTCTGAGACTAAGGGTAGATCCAGCTGCACCTAGGCTCCTCTCTGAGAAGGAGTTTAGAAAGCAAGGGGGTCTACTCTGAACCTTGTGACTCAACGGGAGGGTTTTCTTATCCCTTTTGTATTAGACACAAACCATTGTCCAAGTCTGAGACTAAGATTGGGTCCAGTCTGATCTCCTCTGAACCTCATGACTCAATGGGAGGGCCCCTTTTTACCCTTTCATCCTCAATCTCTGTACAAATCATTCCCATACAATTCTGTTACAATTTTCCCCTGTGTATACTTAATCCATGTAATAAGTAACAGAATGAACTTTGCCATCAAATTCAGTTAAGTCACGTTTCTACAAATTTCTATTAAAATCACCCTTTGCCAATACCTTTGCCAGTGATTTTTTTATGCCGTCTTAAACCACTCATTCGTGACACTGATTCATAAACTCAAGCACAGTGATGCTTTCTTGGCCAATCAAGTTCCTCCTTTCATACCTTCTATCTTTAATCTATTAATTCTATCTTTTAATCTATTTTTAAGCAAAATATCAAGACACAAAATGATAACAAAGAAGCTGCTAACCCAATTTATAACACTTTTCTGAATGAAATACAAAGAACCTGTTTCTGTTATTCTAGTTTTGTTTCTCCCTTTCACTTTTACCAGCTGATTTTACAGATGACAATGTAAAAGGAAATGGTTTAGAATCTGTTTTTCATTACCTCCAAGTTCATGAACTTATAGCCTCCTGGCTACACAGGAGGCTTTTTCATCTGTGTGTATTACTCTGACATTTCTTTCTCTTATCACTCTTTATCAAGAGTGCCAAATGGACAGGACAGATGGTGGCATTTTTTTTTATTATCATTCCTGTAATCTCTTTTCAGTTTCTGTTATTCAGTATTAATATAATACCTCCTAGATGGCGTACAGAAAACCTACTGTCGTTAGATAATTTTAAATGCTCCCCATTTTGGTTCTTTCCGTCAAATTTCATTTGAACTTTAGTTATTGCAAATCCAGGGGGTTTATGTTTGATATTTTTTAAAATTAAAGTCACACTTCCAACATTCCTCAGGCAAGGAATCTATATTTAGAATAATCTTTTTGATCAGAGTGTCAGGGAAACCATGAAATCCTAGGTTTGGAGAATTCTCTTCAGCACTTTTAGTGGGACAGTTCATTTTAACATATTCCAGATACTTCAAAGTTTGAAATTTAAATTTTCTCTTCAGCACTTTTTAACTACCAAAGTATATTTGAAATAGGTAGCATCACAGAGTAATAGTACAAAATCTACAATTTAATGTGAGAACAGGTCTGTTAAGAAGGATGTGACAGGCTTGTCTTGTTTCAGATGTTTATTTCAACAGTTTTACATCATATTACATTGTATTCACTACAGGGAGTTAAAAATTGCATATTGTGAAAATGACAAAATAATATATACCAGAATGAAAAAAATAATTTACTTAGCAAACAAGAAGTGGCATCATTCTTAGGAAACAATAGCACTGGAAAAATCTTACAGTGAAACAATGGGATATATCTGATTAAGAGAGAACTCAACACGAACATATCTCAAAGGAATTTGTGGAATCTCTGGTTTAAACTAGTTACAAAGATGTAGGTAGTACATGCATTTAAAGTAAAGCACATCAACTCCTGGCTACAGCTTCAGGAATCTTGAAAAAAAAAAAATCCTGTAAAACTAAATATTCTATTTAGCAATTACATATAGTTCAGTTTTCAAAGATGTTCAACAACCACAGGTTTTATCATTTCCATGGAAATTGTGGTTGTTCACAACTTGGAAAATGTCATGTGTGAAAGCTAAGAGAATGGATAACAAAGGACATTATTACAATGAAAATAAGAGACATTAGGGAAAGGAGATAAAATTTAAAAAACCATATCATTGAGCCATTTACTGAGAAAATTAATCATAATACATTAAAGTCTTTGACATACTTTCTGTTAAAATTTAAAATTCTTCTTTCCGCTCATTTCACCAGATTTTTGTATCAAGAGAAAACCAAAAAAGGACTAATTTAGAATCAAGACTTTGTTTTAATCTAAAGTTAGAGACAAACTACTCAATATTCAAGGAATAGATAAAAGAAACATAAATGTAACCTGCATTTTCTTGTACATGGCAAAAGCTTTTACCTAATTGTCAGTGCAGTTAGTCTCAAAAAGTTCTGAAAATAGTCTGATTCATCATTCTTCAAATCTGAGTCATAATGGTATTTCTCAAGATCATCAAAGCATATCAGAAGCATTTGCTAGCTTGATCCATATGAACCACAATTTGTTTAAAACCTTTTTAACAGGTATCAGTCCTGTACGTGGATCTAATCTTAAAATGAGGTAATTTCAGATAAGAAATCCCACTTTAAAAAGCCATACTGAAGAACTGTCTCATTCTGGAAACTTACACCTTACTTTTTGAGCAACATTTCTCCACTGATATTATTACTTTAGAGATTATTTATAAAAACTGATTCTTACCTTATCAGTAAAATATTTTTCTTCCAATATTTTGAAATGAAAGTAGTTCTGCAGATTGACACTTTAGGTTATCTCTTAGACTAGTAGTGGTTATAAAGTTATACCTAACAACATACTGCGCTTGTCATCTTGAGCCTTTTAAACAATCTGTCTTCACTGAATCTTGACCATCGTAATTTCGGGGGGAGTTTTGCCATATTCTCCAGTCTGACATTTAAGTTTCTGAAAATCTACATTCATAATCCATGGGCTGAATCATCTTCTCTAAATAGCTACTTTTCTGCATTGAGAAGTTGAGCATTAACTGTTAAAGATCAAAAGATTAAAGAAGAAATCAAAAACAATCATGCAAAAAGGCAGTGCAAAAAGAGCTCTCTTTGACCCTTTCAACTCCTATGAAAGGGTTATATACGTAATATATAAGCACACATTTCTCCTGGTAGTTTTAGTTTGAATGAAAAATATTCCTCTTCTGTGCACATAAAAGTAGTCATTTGGTACCATTTTGGTCCTGAAATAATCTCATTTTCTTTCAGTGGCAAAGGCTTTGTCACTGTTGTTTGCCAAAACATGTGCACAAACTTGCCACACCACCACTTTAATGTTCCCTTATCTGTCTATGTTACCTTTTAAAATGTATCTAACATCACAAAATCATCTTAAAACACTCATATTTTGGTCCCTATTCCTTCCATTCATTTTTGGAGCAAGACTAAATTTATAACAAACATAGGATTTTTATTCACTTCGAAGCAGAGATACTTTACTCTCAAAGCCAATATTCACACTTCTGAGTGAATCCTGGAAACACTATGGGGAGGTTCCTAACTAACAAAGATTTGAACAAATGTCTCTAATTCTTTGTATGGTTCAAATTAAAGACACATCAACTGGAAGACTTTTGAAGGAGTCCTCTTACCATAACAAAGGTCTTTATTTTATTTGAGTGTAGAAGAGAACAGTTACTTAATTTTTTAGATAGCTTTACAGGACAGGAGAATGTTTCCTGTTCATGTACTGCTTAAAATTCTGTTCCATGTAAACAAGCATTCACAGTTTGATCTTTCTTGAGTAGCACTGAACAAATAGTCTATAAAAGATAATTTTGCATGCATTTGTGATGGGATTATGAGTCAGCCACAAGCTTATGATGAGCATATTCATCCTACTGCCTCTTTTTTTTCAATATAAGCTTGACAAAAGACAATGAAAGGTTTGTAAACTCTGCAATTAGGTTTTATCAAACCACAGAAAAAAAATGATATCGAAGAAAACAAATTTCTAGAGAGAAGAAACTTAGATCTCCTGGATGAGATATTAAATAAAATACCTGAGAAGTAATTCTACGCTTTCCAACAGTTTGGAGGAGGAGATGTCCTCCCCTTGATTCTTTCTTTCCATTCCAGCAACTTTCTTTGATTTACAGGGAAGAAAGTTTCCATGTTATCCCCTGGGAGTCCCAAAAAAAGACTTTCTCCTGTCTGTGACTTACTGGCTGAAAAACTACTCTGCTCCTTTCAGGAATCTGCCAGCTATATCCATTTTGCAGGCTTTCTTCTTGTTGGCTTTTTCAGATCTGTCTGTCTCACATTGCACTCCAGAAGCTCTTCTGAGCTAAGTGTTGTGAGTTCTCAAGGAAGAAGAACTTTCCCCTGTATGAAAATTATTCCTGTTCGAAGTGCTTCAGTCACAGTAACATGGTCAGGGAGCCTTCCTCTCTGCTGCTTGGCTACATCCTTTTAACCAAAAAGCACATATACAACAAACTGTGAATGAACAGGCTAGGCAGATAGACCACCTGTTAGCATCACAGAATAATTGATAACATGTCATTTTTGTTTTTTCTAATTAAGTATTTACATTTTAGGATATTGAATGAGCAGAAATACTTCAAAATGTAACCTAAGTGCTACTACCATTGTGATTCTGCCAAGTAGGAACACAGACCTTATGTACAATTCCATGTTATAGACTTGTCTATAAACTTAACTGAAGCATAAAAATGTAACAGATCAGTGCAATTCTGGTAGAATTATTCTAGGCTGCAACATTGCTATAATTTTATTTTTTCCTTGATCAGGCCTTGATTTATTTTCATGGTCAGCTCTTTCTTACACCATTGCATGCGATTTGTTAATGAAAACTGAATCTATGAATCATGTTAACATTTACAAGCTCTGAAAGAGTCTTAAAAAGTTAGCCATTACCAAAAATAATAGGCTTACTGAGATACTGTTCCTTAAAAACTCAGGAATTGCTTAAAATAATGAAATTTTTATTATTGAAACAGCTAGGACAAATGTTGTGCAAATAACATCATTTTAAGCATAATATTAATATTGGATTGTCATTTTCTCAAAAAGCTCAGTAATGATAATAAAAAACCCTGGGAACTATTGTGAACCCAGGAGGTGATAAGAATTTAAATTCAGAAGGTTCTTGAGCTGTATCCAAATTAATAGAAGTCATTCTGGGAAGAAAATATTTTCTGATGTATACAGACATTAGCAGTATAACAGTACAATAAGACTGAAAAAATGTATTCATCTGATACATTTCTAACAAAGAGTTTAATAGTTTCTCTACTACGGATATCATTTTAAATGGAAACAATTTTTTTCCTTCAGAACAAGTTCAAATACTATACAAAAACAATTTTTCATGTTAAGGAAAAAAAAAAGAAACAACTTCAGGGGAAAAAACAGGTGCAGAACTCCTTTGCAATGGTCACAGTTGTAGACTATGCAAGGCTGAGAGCAGAGAAAAATGGCAATCATGCTATAAAATTTCCAAGTGAACTTAGTAGCTTAAATGAATTCACTAAGACATCTGACATACTGTCATAGAATGAAAAACCTGACTGAGAAAAGATGGATAAAAGTCAGAGAACAAAGATACAACCCATTGTTCTTATTAAGAAAAAAAAAAAAAAGCCTAGAGTTTTTTTTGTTAAGTGTGAGAATGTTCCACCCCTATCGTTATGAGCTGATACATAAATATATCCATGAATTTAACAAGCAACTTGGAAATTTGTTCTCTAGTGAGACTGTGTATGTTGGAATTTGGTTAGAATATGAAATGCCTAAGAACTAATTGCTAAAAGTAGGTAACCCACACATAAAACCCCAACAGTAGGCTTTGTGAGTTGCTATCATGGCGATAGACACTCATTGACATGACCCTTCTTATTAGGGGACTGTATGCCTAAGAAAAACCTCACTGTACATATGCACATTTATAGCACAGAGAAGATTCTGGCTATCCTCTGCCCCAGAGTGCCCAAATAACTTAATAAGGCTATCTGTGCCTGAGCACCTAGCCACAAGTTAGGTGAGCATTAAAGAACAGAATACTCCCAAACTGCATGGTGATTCTCTTTGCACTGGCACTTAATTTAGTACCTGCTTTCATACTTGCTATGAAAACACTGGACATTTTGGTAGGAATTTGGACAAAAGTAACTAAAATGAAGATGGGATATTGATGCATTAGGTTACATAAAAATTATTTTGTTGCTTGATAAAGGAAGAAGTAGTAAAGACTATGACAATTCTACATATATAGTATACACCACACAAACAGAGTATGTTCTATATGTACACATAGGAGCAAGTAAACACTTGTGATAAGGTAATAAAATTACTTGTGTTTGCAATGTGCTATAGTTTGTTGTGTACCTTCTTTTCTTCTTAAATAAAGTATTAAATACCAATATCTTTCTAGAAAAAGACAACTTCACACTCTTTTAAAATTGAATAGTGACATTTTCTATTGTCAGAAAATGGATTCTAGGGTGGAGGATCTTGTATACTGCCGATTCTGTTACCCACAATTTTTCTGCTATATACCAGAATTAGTTATTACTTTTAGGACATGCCTAAACTTGACAAAGGAAGTCTTTATAGAAAGCTTTCTATTTAGCTAAGAAAGTCACCATTCTGCATGTGATGTCAGCTGATTATAATTTGTTATCACTTGCAAGGAAGTCAACATCTTTTTATATAGTTCTTTTCTCTTCTTAATGCCACTCTAATATTATTCTAAGAATATCCTGAGTCAAGGCAAACTATCACTTTCTGGAAAAAAAATATTTTGAGAAAGCTGCCTATTAGCTAACAGCTAACACACAGAATGAATCTAAATCACATATAGCCAGTTGATTCTCAAAGATCAGCTCCTCCAAGCTCCAAAATTGTCTAGTCTATCATGCCAAAAATAGCAGGCAAGAAAAGGTGACAGGAGGCCTTTACAGGTGAACGAGCAGATCCTAACAAAACTTAAACATAAATAGAAGCATACAAGAATTGAAAGCAGGGCCTGATCACCAGAAGGAATATAAACACACTACATGAACATGCAAGGGATGGTGTTAGGAAAGTCAAAGTCCGCCTGGGCTTGTGAATCCGGTGAGGCACATGCAGGGCAACAGGAAGGACTGCTACATATGTATCATCAGCAAAAGGAAGATGAGGGAAAATGTAGGCCCATTGCTGATCAGAGCAGGAGAACTGGTGACAAAGGACATGGGAAAGGCTGAGGTACCCAATGCCTTGTTCACTTTGGTCTTTACTGGTTAGACATGCCTTCAGTCACTACTGGCCAACAACAAGGCCAAAATTTTTTAACTTAACTTCTTCATTAATGACCTAGACGATGGGACAGAGCGTACCTTCAACAAGATGATACAAAACTGGGTGGAGTGTCAAGGATGTATGAGATGAGTGCGCTGCCATCCAGAGGGACCTCGACAGGCTGGAGAAATGTGCAGACAGGAACTTCACGAAGTTCCACAAAGCGAAATGCCAAGTCCTGCACCCGGGGAGGAACAACATCGGGCACCAATACACACTGGTGGCCAACTGGCTAAGAATCAGCTTCGCAGAGAAGGCCCTGGAAGTACTGATGAACAAATTGACTGTGAGCCAGCAATGTGCCCTTGCAGCAAAGAAGTCCAAGAGCATCCTGGGATGCATTATGCAGAGTATTGCCAGCAAGTTGAGGGAAGTGATCTTTCCCCTCTCCTCAGCCCTGATGAGACACACCTGGAGTGCAGGGTTCAGTTCTGGGTTTCCCAGTCCAAGAGAGACATGAACTTACTGGAGCAAGTCCAGCAACTGTCCACAAAGATGACTAAGGCCTTGAAGAATCTTTCATATGAAGAGAGGCTGAGAGAGCTGGGTCTGTTCAGCCTGGAACAGAAAGGTCTCAGGGGGGATCTCATCCATGTTCTAAAGAAGATAGAACCAGACTCTTCTCAGTGTTATCTAGTGACTGGACAAGAAGCAATGGGCACAAGCTGAAATACAGGAAATTCCTCTTAAACGTAAGAAAGATCTTTTTCACTGTGAGGGTGGTCAAACACAGGAGCAGATTTGCCACAGATTTTGTGACATCCCCATCCCTGGAAATGTTCAAAACCCAACTGGATACAGCCCTGCATAACCTGCTTTAGCTGATCCTGCTTTGAGCATGAGTGTTGGACCACATGATCTGCAGAGGTCCTTGCCAATGTGAGTAATTCTGTTGTTCTGCGATGTTACATCTTTATGTACGTACTCTTTCAAACCTCTATGCATGCTCAAATAATTTTATTACATAAACTCACAGGATCATAGATTAATTTAGGTAGGAAGGATATCTGAAGGACATTTGACTTAACCTCCCTGGTCGGGGCAGGAGCATGCTATGACTAAACTAAAGTGATTGTGCCACCGTCCTTCAAAAAGGTCTGGAAGAAGATACAGGTAACCAGGATACCCATTTCTTTCATGTACCCCCTCATGTCATTAATTAGAAGATGCTATTGTGAGACATTATGTGACTGATTCAGTTTCTTACAAAATATAAGGACAAGTATGAAGTTTCAAAATTATCAGCTTCCTAGATATAAGTATTCTTAAAAATCAGAGCTGGTTCTTGCCTAGTATGACTTTAGCTCATCCCAAATAAGTACGATAATTTGTGGGCTGATAGAGAAAAAGAACAAAAATTTGCTTTAATCTATCTCCTTTCTTAAGTCATTCAATTATCAGAAATTACTTAATTGAACAGATAGAAGAATCAAAATATATATTGATATTAGAAAAAAAGTTTCTGAAATGTTTTGTTTCTTTCAGAAACTCCCTCCTATAAAATACAGTGAGATATATCAAAAGCAGTGGGTATCAAGTCTCTCAGTACTTTTTAACAATTTATTATATGAAATGTTTATAAAGTAAACTTGGATTTTTCATTTTTACATCTCAAATAAAGAATAAACTTTTACAATATGGCTTTAAAAACACAACCTTGCCATGGATTGATAGTATTTAATATTTTTTCATATATTAGTCTTTGATTAGCCATTAGGAAGATTTCTGTTGTAGCAAGGCTAGAAGATTGCTGTATCTCAAAGCTCAGCATGAATTTCAATTTTAGATTATTTCATATACCTGTAGCTTAGTAAAGTAATCTTGCCAAAGATCACTTGAAATCACAGGTATGATTTTCTCCTGCTTTATTTGGAGCATTGTTTTTCTCCCATTTATACGGACAGCCTAAAAAAAAAAATTGCTGTATGACAAATGGAATAACTTTATCTTTTTTCTGTGTCATTCACCTTGTTCTTCTTTCTCTGTAGTCCCCAGGGCTTTATGCCCCAGTGAGTGCCTGAGGCTGATAAGAAGGGATTACTCTGAGTAAGCAAAACAATTAAGCCCCTAATCAAGTAATGAACTTTCTGTCAATCACCTTTTCATACTGCAGGTGACACCTGTCTGGCACTGTCAGTTCCAGCTGACATGGATTCCATGTTATACATAAATCTCTTGACTTAATGATCAGATATGAAGTTATGAGTCCACCAACTCCTACATGTAAAAATATTTTTTCTGCCTAAGCTTGATCATTAACATACCTGTGTTAATGACTTGGAAAGTCAAGTTGACATGCACTGTGCTAAAATATTACTGTAAAGACAGATGCTAGGCTAGTGTGCTGTATTCTGATGCTTTTTGAGGAAAATTACATCCATTCAAGGTATTCCTTATACTCACTCTCAGTGAGGCTAAGTATTCATCAGCTCCAAGATTTCTTTTGCTTAAAAATTCTACTGTGTTATATAGGGAATATTTCTAGGGAAATACCCATCATGTGAGATACATTTCTATTCTATTTTCTGACAAAAATTCTTTTCACATTTGCCTAAGTGAGCAGCATGAATTTCATCATGGACAAAGTTTTGTTTGTTTTACATTTCTGACCTGCTAAGTTACATTATGTCAAATTATGGCAAATTACAGGGCATCACATCATCTTACATCGTTCACATTGTAAGGCAATTCAACTTGACACAATATGACAAAGTAATGCAATATATCAGTTCTATAGCCACATACTTTAAGTAATGAAGTAATATCTCAGCATACAAACCAGAGCACTTATTTAGTATTAAATATCCATCATCTGCTCCAACAGCGGCATGTGATGCAATTGGGTCAAGTATCTACAGGAAGAGGATACTTTTGTTGTCTTCCTTGTTAATTGATTAAACAGTACCATGCTAGCATTCTTTCCACATTATAAAAACTTATTTCATTCAAACACTCGCTATACATGTCAACAGTCTGGGAACAGTACATATCTCAGTTGATAAATATATGTGTTACTAAAACACACAACTTGTATTTTAAGGAGCGCTGGTCTTCATTAAATCCATGAGTGAACATACTGCTTCAGTAATCAAACTCCTATTGAATAAGAAATATTCGTGCAAGATTGTGATATGGACAGAGTGTTTTCAGGGCAAGAAACTTAAAGTGAATTTTGCTCACTAAAAATATGCCATTTGATTGCAGTAGTAATCTGTACAGTAAGTGTGGCAGGAGTGGCCAGAATACTAGTCCCTGTCTCCATACGGCAAATACAGCACTAAGCAAGCTGCAGGCCACATTTACACTGCCTCACCATTCATGTTCTAAGGATTCATCTGGAGAGCAACGGCCCAATGACAATGCTGCAACATCAAGGAGGTGCAATACTAAATATATGTCTACAGTGAGACGCAATGCAGAAAACAGGTACTTGAACTAGTTTTGGTAATCAGTAGCAATTTAAGCTGTGACGTGGAACTCCACACAAATTTGAATGGTAATCTACTCAGCTTCTGGAGAGTGTCCACACTGACCTCCATGCTACTAACATGAGGTTGCTCCTGGTTACGCTATAGTACATTAAAAACTGAAGTGTGATGCCTCACTGTTGTTTCTGTCAACTAACCCTCGCATTCAACAGGAGAAACCCTTACAAAGGTAGCAGGGCTTTCAGTCAGTGCCCCTTTAAACATCCACTATAGTGAGAGAAAAAGAATGGTGAGTAGAGAAGCTAATTAAGCAGCCTAAGTTTCCAAAGCAATAATCCCATGAGCTTCTTCAATTAGACGGTTTAAATGGGAATGGAAAATATTTTAGAAAGGCACTTTTTCTTTGATATTTTCCAGTTTAGTTAGCCATGTAGCCAGCTGTACATCCTTTTCCGCCATATCGATAAGAGGAGCAATGTCAGGAAATTTAGAGAGGGAGGAGGCTGCTTAGCCCAGCATTTTTGACATAATGTCAGTTGTTGAGTTATGGTCCAAGGAAGAAATGGAGGCAATATGGAGGAGAAGGGAAAACAAGCAGAGAAGTGTAACTTGAAATAGACAAGTCAGAATTTTATTAATTTTACACTAAAAGGTGCAAATCTTTCTATATTTAAGAAATTCCTTCATCCTGTCTTTTGCCAAAGAGGGCTTCTATGGGAAAAGCAAACATTGTTATCCAGAAAATTATATCTGTTTCTTATTCCTGGCTCCCAAAAATGTACAGTGAAGCATATCACCACTTTTGAGAAAAATCACTATTCAGGCAGATAAGTATAATTTGTGTGTTTACAAAATAGTCTGTTTCTACTTTTTTATAAACCATATTAGAGACCTCTGAAAGGTAAAAGAAATTATCTTTTAACAGTCCATTATACAAACCAGTTATCTCTCAATCTAAGAATACTAATCAGAACACTGCTAAACAGTATTTTAATTGCTAAGTAGAGTGCCTTATGTTTCAGATAGGTTCCTTAATGTTTATATGCAAAGATTATAGAAGATAAAGGTTTTTGTAATTGTATACGTAAGAATGTTATAGATCTTCAAACTAATTTTCAAATTAAGTTAAAATGTTCCATTTCAGTGTCAAAGTCTATTTCTTTTTTTTGTCATGATACTATTTTTCCTTATCATTCATACCTATCTATCTATCTATCTGTTATATATATATCTACTCACAAACATACATACAAAAAAAATTGTCATCTAACATCAGAAGCAAGTCTACTTTGGTCACTTTTTTTTTTTTTTTAAATAATAATGGAGTATTAGATGAAGTAAAAGGCAGAGGACATGCACTAATAGTTTATAAAATACACATTTTCTGTTGTAGGTACTGAAAATAATACAACTGAAAATAAAACATGTCAAAGTACTGCACTCATAAATTCTATGTGGTAAATGTGTAATATGTTTTTAAAAGTGAGACAGATTGTTTTAGATGGATAATGCAGTCACTAAGAATAAAATTTCAGGTTGATAAGCTACTTCAATTTGGCATGATGAACCAATAAAGTTCAGAAATTATGCTTTTCTGTTTTTTAGCCAAACAAATTTTCGCTTGATGATGAAGTAGTGTTTTATATTGCAGCTAACTAAACCTAAATTTTAAAAAAAATAGTACACAGCTAAAAACTAAAATACTTTTTAAGGCCTTCCAAAGTATTGCATTTCTCTCTGTATAAGCCCTTGTATGTGCATTACTTGGGTAAGGCAGGTTTCATTTGAAGCTGAGAATTTTGACATGCAGTGTTGGCATTGAACCAAATGTGTGTTTACTTGCATACCTTGTATCTGTGGTTGGGAATGGATACTGCATATCAGCTGTGCATTCCTGAGATTCAATTACACCATTTGACAATAATGAAAAATGTAAATCCTCTCCACAGAGCAGGTAAGGGACCTACAGGAAATCCCTACAGGAATCCCTGGCTATGGAACAAAGCTAACATAAAGAAGATCTATTGCTAGTGAATGTCTTGTACAAATCTCTTATTACAGGTAGGAGGGATACTCACAAGAAAAGATTCATTCCCTCAGTTAAAATACCCCTAAGGCTAGGAAGTTTCAAGCTATTAGAAATCAATTGTTTGTCCTTATGTGTTCATACAAATACAGGATTTGAAAAGACATCCTGCAGATTTTGTTCAGAAGAAAAGTTAGATACCTGCATGGCATTATGGATTAAGAAGTTTTTGAGAACTTTTTTTTATCTTTCCTGGGCACTGAGTTGGCCTACTGCTTTATCAATACAGAATATTTTTTCACATTTAATTCTAAAGGAAAGAATTAATAGATTTAATCTGCATGTACTTAGAAGTCTACTTTATTGCACACAGAGGCCAAGTATTTCCCCAACATGACCTGGAAGTCTGCCATTCTTATACCATTAGATATACTGTTTGTAGTACTTTTATTTTGAATAACTGCATCACATACAGTAAGTGATCTTTATTATCTCAAAACACAATTGCTTGCTCATTATGGTTCAACTCATACATCCTGGCAGTTTTCTCTACCAAGTTCATTATAAAACAATGCACTATAGTGAATGTTGCCATGTGTTCAACATTTCTGCTCACATGTTTATCTGAGTTTCTATCCATTTCTTCTTTTATACTCGCTCTTTCATTTCAGATGTGCAGAGGTGTTTTTGGTATGGAATTTGAGCTCTTTCTGTAAACATGGTTGTCTACCAATACTTACTCAAAATCAATATGAGAAAATATGTCATTGTCACTTTCATGTGGCCAGGTAATTTCAAGTTCAAGTAAGAATTCAGCTTTTGTTCCTGCTATTTTGTTTCTTCTAATACTAGTAAACTAAAGAAAGCAACCAAATGAAAGATACGGATTTGTATATGATTAAGTTCCACTGGTGTCTTCATAGAAAATTATGATGTTTGCGATACATAGTTTGTAATTGCATTTGCAAGTAGTAAAGTGAAATGTGAAAACCGGTGATGGCAGAGTAATACTATTAAAATTTACAAGACATCATAAGAACAACGTAAAATTGTATGTCATTTAAACATTTCAGGCAGTGGCCAATACAGAGATGCCTACAGAAGATGAAACATTTGTTTTATACTAAAGTGTCCTTCACTTATCTATGTATGTACTATCACTCAAAAAGAAAGTATGTTGTGTTTTATGTTTGTCCTCAGAAGGCTGCATCCGTCTATGTAAGTAACACGAAATAGCATATAATACCATATACTAAATGTTATGCTATTTTTGCCTTTACAGGAAAAATAGAATAATCTCATCAGCTCAAGCACCATTCAGTGAAGATAGGTTTCAAATATACCAGCTGCCTGCAGCTAGTGCTACTATTAAGTGTACAAGGAGTTACTATTTCTTGCTTTTTCCATCATGCCTAATTCCAAAATGCCTAATTTTGATTTTTTTAAAACCTTTTCTAATAGGATTTAGACAATACTATATTAATAACAATACATATTATTAATATAATAACAATAATAGAGTCTTAAATATATATACATACCTATGTGTGTATATACATAGGTATACCTATGTATGTATATAGCCTTTTGTCTTCTGTGGTCTTGAAATGTGATTGACTTGGTTTAGGAAGCAAGAGATGTTTTAAACTTGTTGCAAATATTCTGGCTCATACACTTAATTCCACTTTCAGTACGGGCAACCTTTTACGAATAAGCTCTATTCCAATAATAAATCACTGTATTTTTTTCCCCTTAGGTATCACAGTAATTCTATTAAGAAAAAAAGGTAAACAAGCAGTTTTGGGGATGACCCATTTGCAGTCAGTGGCTCCTTATTTAATGCTGAGTTTCCACTAGACATGTGTATATCAGCTTTCTTTCTCACCCAGAAACCTGGAAAACTAAAATATCAAGTCTCCTTTGTCTAATATTCAAGACTTATAAGCACTCAAATTAAGGATCTAAACCAAGAAAATAATAACACATTTTCTCACTAGTGGAGAAATAGGAGAATACATTAAATTTAACATAGCAGACCAACCAATCAGTCAAGACAGACTGACAGTTGCATACAACAGTACCTTTAATCTTGCTTCCTCCTTTCCTTCAGTACGTTCCACCTATAGTTGTTGTTTTTTTTTTAAAGTGTGGTAGAATCCAAAATGTTGACAGATTTGAGACACTTCACTCCATTTCCTATATTGGCTTCTGCTGAGATAATATGACCGCTTAGATCACTAGGTCCTCATCAGTTACTTAGTTCTCACCACCATCTTGAAGATAACTCAGAATCTTAAGGGGCAAATTGATTGTGTATATAAATCCCTTGATATCACAACCACAATGGAGGGATTCCTTATAGAAGTCCCTTATTCCTTCACCGTTTTTGAGTTTTGAATCATTCCTTTGCATAAGAATTCAGATTACAGTCTTTCATCTGATGACATCTTAAGTTAAACATATTTTGCATAGTTTTATTCACTATCCAAAAGCTAAAATCGCATTATATTATCCTTTCAGTTTTAACCAAAGATGTTAATTTCAATAGCTTTCCCTTTCATTTAACTCTTCTTTCTCACCAATAGGTGCAGTCATCAGATAATTTCTGCATTTCTTCATCATAGAATAGAACTGGATAGGATAGGATAGGATAGGATAGGATAGGATAGGATAGGATAGGATAGGATAGGATAGGGTAGGATGGAATAGAATAGAGTAGAGTAGAGTAGAGTAGAATATTTCGGTTGTAAGGGACCTATAATGATCCCTTAGTCCAACTGCCTGACCAATTCAGGGCTGACCAAAAGTTAAAACATGTTATTAAGGGCATTGCCCAAATGCCTCTTAAACACTGACAGGCTTGGGACATCAACCACCTCTCTAGGAAACCTGTTCCAGTATTTGATCACCCTCTCAGTAAAGAAATGCTTCCTAATGTCCCCTGGCGCAGCTTTGAACCATTCCCACGCGTCCTGTCACTGGATACCAGGGAGAAGACATCAGCACCTCCCTCTCCACTTCCCCTCCTCAGGAAGCTGTAGAGAGCAATGGGGTCATCCCTTGGACTCCTTTTCTCCAAACTAGACAAGCCCAAAGTCCTTAGCTGCTCCTCATAGGACATTCCTTCCAGCCCTTTCACCAGCTTAGTTGCCTCCTCTGGACTCATTCGAGTACCTTCACATCCTTCTTAAATTGTGGGCCCAGAACTGCACACAGTACTCCAGATGAGACCACACCAACACTGAATACAGCAGGATAATCCCCTCTTCAGACCGGCTGGCTATGCTGTGTTCAATGCACCCCAGGATGCGGTTTGCCCTCCTGGCTGCAAGGGCACATGGCTGACCCATACTGAGCCTGCTGCCAACCAGCATCCCCAGATCCCTTTCTGCAGGTCTGCTCTCCAGCCACTCTTCTCCCAGTTTGTACTTGTGCCTGGTGTTGCTCCATCCCAGGTGCAGAATCTGGCACTTGAACTGGTTAAATTTCATCCAATTAATCATTGCCCAATGCTCCAATCTATCTAGATTCCTCTGCAAGACCTCTTGTCCCTCAAGAGAGTCAACAGCACCTCCCATTCAGTATCATCAGCAAACTTGCTAATGGTGCATTCAACTCCTGCATCCAGATCATTGATAAATATATTGAACAGAACTGGCCCTAGAATTGAACCTTGAGGAACACTGCTGGTAACTGCTGCTGACATCACATTTCTACAGAGTAGCTAGGAGTCATTAAGATGAAATAAGACAAAAAAAAGGAAAAAACTGCTTGATTTTCTGACTTAAAATCCTAGTTCTAAAGAGGGAAGAATGTTTTTTAATAAAATAAAATAAAAAATGTTGCTTGGGATCCCCAAAACAGTTTGAGGGAGATAAAAGAAAGTAGATTTTGTAACATTTTTAAGCAATATATTATTTATTTCAACAAGGAGAAGTGCAAAGCCATGTACCTGGGGAAACGCAACCCCATGCAATGATATATGCTAGGGGTCACCCAGCTGGAAAGCAGCTTGATAGAAAAGGACCAGGGGGTCTTGGTGGACACCAAGTTGATCATGAGCCAGTAATGTGCCTTTGCTGCAAAGGCAGCTCCCAGGTTGTATTAGGCAAAGCATTGCCAGCAGGTTGAGGGAGGTGATGTCTCCCCTCTACTCAGCACTGGTGAGGCCACATCTGGAGTACTGTGTCTAGTTCTAGGCTCCCCAGTACAAGAGAGACACTGACAAACTGGAGAGAGTCCAACAAAGGGCTACAAAGATGATAAAGGGACTGGAGCATCTCTCCTATGAGAAAAGCCTGAGAGAGCTGGGGCTGTTTAGCCTGGAAAAGAGAAACCTCAGGGAAGGTCTTATCAATACAAACAGTGTACAAATAGCTGAAGGGAGGGTGCAAAGAAGATCTAACTGGGCTCTTTTCAGTGGCCCAGTAATAGTGACAGGACCAGAGGCAATGAGCACTAGCTGAAACATGGGAGGTTCTCTCAGAACGTCAGGAAACACTTTTTTACTGTGAGTGCAGCTGAGCACAGGCACAGGCTGCCCAGAGTGGTTGTAGAGTCTATATTCTTGGAGATATTCAGAAGCCAACAGGATGTGATGCTGGACAACAGGCTCTAGGTGGCCCTGTTTGAACAGGGGTGTTGGACCAGATGACCTCCAGAGGTCCCTTCCCATCTCAATCATTCTGTGATTCTGTGATTCCATTTTACTGTATTAGGTAGGAGTTCCAGTCAAGAATTATGCTTTGTCTGAATACATGGAAAAGATGGTCCTGATCAAGCTGAAGATTAAGATGCAGCAACACACAGAGTAAAAACTTGGAAACACTTAAAGCATTGCCCATTTCAAGATTTACCCAGATTCTTAGCACAGTGTGCCCAGTCCCTTTAATCTTCAGCATTGCAGTGGCAGCCAGAAACAAACAAAGAAACAAAGAAAGAAACAAACAAACCCCCAGACTTTGAAGGAGGGGGACACAGGAATGACAGACCCAAAACTACAAAAAACAAGCAAGGAAATCAAAGAGTTTTTGGAAAACAACTTGCATCAAGAAAAAAAAAAAAAAGAAAATCTTAAAAATTCACTACTGAGTATGTAAACATATTTTCCCATTTTTATAAAACTGATCAGGTTTGGGCCTTGTTGAACTAGATCTAATAAACTAAACAGCTGGGTCTTAGATGTCATTATTGACTTACCACTTTAACTAGTGTTGAAGAGGGTGTTTTGACGGCAAGAGAGGCTTCAACACTCTAAGTGATTTCCATCTCCCTGTCTGGTTGCCAGGCTGCTTTTCCCCAAGAAGGTACACACCAGAGCAATAAGACCTTCTCTGAAAGTGAGCAGATATCTTGCTTTTCCTCCACGGACTTTTTGACAAGGTAAGGGAGACATACAAATAATGCAAGGTGGTTAAATGTTATAGCTGTTGTAATCTAACAGTTTACTGCAGCAAAAAGGAGCAAATCCCTCCTTCCACCTCATTCCTCTAACAGCCTCAGTCTCCCTGGTCTTCTGCTGATGTGATTCAGGTCTCAGATTCATTGGGTCCTTAGCTGACATGATTCAAATTACTAATCTATTGGAAAACCATGCATTTTTTCTGCTGAGTTAGCTTTCCATCAGGCTTGTGCTTAGAGTGGTTCATGGAGGGGTTTGGCAAGCTCCAGAGTCGAAGCTGCTGAAAAGCCTCTCCAGAAGAGGGAAGGACATAGCATGCCATCCCTTCAGTGTTGGCAAGATGCTACAGTGGCTCAGCTGTTGCATCATACTCATGCACACCCTCACTTCCTACAAGGAACAATAGTAAAACATATTATATGATGGACATTTAATTAACATGGATTACAGCAAGAAGGAGAATATCAGTTTGTACATAGGAGGGAGTGGAAGAGGACTGAATCAACTGCCGAGCAAGAAAGGCCAGAATCAGGAGTGACATTTCAGTTGTTTCAAAGTGCTAAAAATCATCCTTAAGTTTCAGAGACTGTGTCACGTTAATTGTAACAAATCTATAAATGCTCTTGGGAATACAGAACACAGAAAACAGACCAAAATTTTTTTCTTAGAGTATTAAAATACATTGTGAGTCTGACTTTTTTTTTTTTAATCTGTTCAGTTTGGCAATGTCTGTTTTCTCCATGACTTCACAAGCAAAGGATAGACAAAATAACTTATTAATCCCTTTTACTCCTATCCTGTATATGAACAAACAGCTGGAGAAAGCATACCGGTCCCTATATTTCTTCAAACATAACAGCCTGATAAAGTAGAACCTCTTAAATTTGAGTTTCTCTCACATTTGTCTAGAGTACCAGAAAAGTTCAACCTGACAAATGAAAGTTGATCAAAAAAGATAAGAGGAAATACTGGAGAAAGGAGGTAAACTTTATCTAGAGACAGTTATCAACTCCTTGATTCAGAGTGTACTTTGATTTTATAGAGAACTCTTCCATCATTACTTATACAGTAATGTTCTACACAAATTAGAAATGCTTCTTGGTTCATGTGAAAATGTGCATGCTTGCCAAGGTTTCTTAATGTTAATTGCTACTCAGAAAGTAGTCAAATTAGAACTTGAATTTTTTTAAAATAGAAGTGTGTATAATGACAACACATCTTAGAAGTGTATCCCAAGTTTCATACCCTTAAAATAATGAAAATTTGGGGCATCAAATTAATAAGAAGCAGTCAAGGAACTCTTTAAAATTCTTTGAAACAGAATTTGTTCATCTGCCTTAAATTCTGACAAAGCAGCTTTCAAAATTTGAGAAGCTATGGACAGTTGAAAAATGTTGCTAGTTTTCAACATCAGCTTGAAGAGGAAAACAGAAGCAGTTTTATGTCCGAAGAAATAATCTATCTTTCAAAGCCTTATTAGTAGACATAGTTTAAGATAGGAACTTCATGCTGATTGATGTGTAGGGGCAAACAGGGATACTTAAACATACTGAGCCTGATTCCACTTTCATTTATTCCATTGGCTTCAATGTAGAGACTTCTAGTGGTGCAAGAGGTAAACTGGATATTAAATGACATTCAGAACAAGATCTATTACTATCATTTCGTCAGGAATGTTATTTATCTCTCTATGTGAGACAGCAATTGTAATGACTGCATTAAAATAGAAAAGCAATATTGAAGCTCCTCAAACAAACCAAATTTTTAATTGCCGGTTTTTAATTGAAAAAAACCCATTACAGAGAACCCCATGTATTTATTGGCAAGAAGAAGAGACCAACCCTGGATGTTTCAGAATAACTTCCACCCTCAGCAATATACAAAAGAAAGAAAAAGCATAAAAAAAAATTAAGGGTATAACATTCCTACTTTTTGAGGCATATTTACTTTCTACTGCATAAAAAGGAGGAAGAAGACTAAAATCTACAACAAAAACTTTAGTTGAAATAATTCTTGAACCATATGCTTACAAGTCTTCAAGTTTTCCTACTCTAAAATTAGGGCTTTCCAGAAAGGCAATAGGGGTAGTTATTA
The DNA here is from genome assembly GCF_964195595.1 of Calonectris borealis. Classification (NCBI taxonomy): domain Eukaryota; kingdom Metazoa; phylum Chordata; class Aves; order Procellariiformes; family Procellariidae; genus Calonectris; species Calonectris borealis. The sequence continues at coordinate 48,093,534 of NC_134312.1, forward strand.
TAGGTTTTCAAATGTGGTTTCATGTCATTTGGGGGGCGGGGAGTGGGGCAGGGGGCACCAACAAAAACCCCCAAATCTTTGGAAGCTTTTCAAAATAAAATGCTTTGCTTAAACTGTATCAAACTAAGGTCAGTCATAGAACAAAGGAATTCAGATCCACTGTTAGAAAATCATATTTAAAAATATATAATCTGAAAGATATTACCCTAAAGGCAATATTAATTCATTTAATCATGGACGTGTCGATATTTTTGTGATCTATGTACCTTTCAACAGAAACACCAGTTACTTTGGGCTGTAAACTTTGTCTATTAGGAGGGTATAAGTAACCAGAATTGTGTTTTTAGTTGATCTGAATTCTCTTAAGAGATGGGGACAGAGTAAGGCAGGAGAAGTGTATTTATCTTTTTTTTTTTTCCTTAAAAAAAAGATGAACAAATATCTACTCAGTGCTTAAATATCAACTTCTACTAAAATTTCAGATATTCTGCATAACTGAACTAAGGGGCTGGAAGATACAACACAAGACTTATGTGAGGCCTTGGACTTGTACACGTAGCTAGGCAGGGTAACCCACGGTTTAAGAAGCTGGATCACAGTTTGAGAATGTGCTGAAGCATTTCAACCAAAATAAGACAGCTTTACAAATGTGTGTGACAGCTTTGTATGTTCTTTCCATGTTCTTTCCACCGTTATTTCTTGATGTGATTTACAATAACCAGATACGATTCTCAGGGGAAACCATCTTTTCACTCTGGTTCACTCAAAATTGTGAAATTATGTATGTGAAAACACAGATTTGCTGTATGTCATTAGACCTACTTAAGTCTTAACAGAATTATTACATAATCGAATGTGTTGTCTAGCTAACAGTCTGTGTAAAAGATACACTTGAAACAAAAGAATACACGTCATAAATGCTGTAAATAGCGACAAGTCAGTCCTGAAACCTAGAAAGACATATAAAGGGAAGAAACTAATAAGATCATAGCACATCCTCATGTTAGAAATATCCAGTTTTTGCCTGAAAGCTTTCATTCTTGTTTTACAAATCCTATTGTTACCCAGGCCCTTCTTTTTCTAAACATTTTTTCCAGTAGTTACCTGTCAGAGATCAAAGAACAGATAATGTCAAACAGTCATGAATTAATTTTTTTCCCCAAAAGTCCCAAAGAGATGTTATTTACATCCACTGTATAGAATAAGTATAATTACCACAAACACATCCCCCAAGTAAGAAAGAAGAAGAATATAACAGAAGTAATAAGGTACCTTTTTTGCACCAAGTTCTACATAGTATCTGTACCTTCTAGAGGCTCGCTCTGGGAGAAGAATAAACTCCAACCTCAAACAGCTGTTAAATAAGCACAAAGGAAAACCAAGAGCATTGCAGAAAAAAAGTCAAAACTGATCTTTTGATTTTTTGATTTGTCTAGCACACAGCAGAACAGCAAGGAGTGGAACCTAAGAAGATATGCAGGAAGGAATACAGTCAACACTTAAGCTTACTTACTCAAGCAAAGTGGAACACAGGAGATGAGTGGTATTGGCTAAGGACTGCTGAAGAATGTAAACAAGACAGGTCAGTTTGCTGTACTGCTGTAAATTCCTGTGGAAAACTAACTTCCTTTTTTTTTACTTCCTTTTTTTTTTTAGGAAATTGTTAACATAGGAAAGAAGAAAGAATAGCAAACTAACAGTGGAACAGGAATACCAATGGAACCAGGACAGGCAGAAGACTACACTTCAAAGAGGATGGATTAAACACCATAACAAACAATTTGTGCTTGAGTTTTCTTCCTTCCCAGAACAGTTTCATCTGTTTATGTTATACCACTTTTTGTACTACAGTTATTTACACAAATGGCCTAAAAGGATTTCAGAAGGCAGCAGAAAGTTCCAGATGAAAATGGCATAATATGTGGGCACACCATAGACCTCTATCAAGAGAAGGGGGCATAGCTGTTACTGCACAGCATGATAGATAAAAAGAAAAATAACAATGTGAAGGTAAAGATAGAACATAAAGGTATTAATTTATTTTCTATTATTTAATATTATCCTTCCATTTAAATCTTTTTTAATGCTTTTTGTTTCATCTTTGAAGAAAAGATAATCAAAGATATTGTTATGTTGCTATTGGTTACTCCCCAATGCCATATATCAGAAACAATTATATTTAATTAGCTAGTGTTTTAAGTAACCCAACATTTAAAAGGAAACATACAATTGGACCCAAAGGAGACAAAATGGAATCTGATCTGGAAAAGTTAGGTTTTCATATGAGCAACCTATAACAAGAAATGCCCATATTACCATCTCAGGCTGTGACATTCATAAGTGATTGCACAAAATGCTGAAATATCCATGGGTATTCAGAAGCATGTTAAGAGGGCTCTATATATTTAAACAAGAAGCTTGGGAGATTGGGAAAAACACAGCTAGTGTGCATACTTCCTTTAAATGATAGCTTGCTGATGGTAGGAGACTCTAGGGAGAGTTTAATGAAAGCCTTTTTGCTTCATTCTTTCTGAGTTCCATAGGAAAGGAAGTACTTTAACAGAGTTCATTGGAAACGGGACAGAATCAATTTCTCTTCTTTTTCCTTCAGCCTTTCCAACCCTCTAGAGGAAAGGAACTTTCAGGTGTTGCATACAGGAGCAACATATACTGCCGTAATTTGTTATTAATGCCTTGAAAATATTATATTCCATAAATAGAGGAAGTTAAACGCACTAGGAGATGCTCTTATATCAGACTTACTGATTTTAACCCTTACGGGCTTCTGAAATCTCCTTCTTCCTCTATCTTTTTTATCTATTACTATCATATTGCTTTCTTTCACTAACATCTTAAAAAATATGACAAACATCTGCCACTTGTGACTAAACATTCAGTTCAGCATATCCACTGCACTATCAAGTACACCATACACAAGCTCATACATCATTTACTCTTGGTCGCATGACAGCAGCAAAGCAAGTGTACTGGACAGGAAGCTACAGGTAAGAATTTTTTTTTTTTTTCAGGGCTTAACTCTTGCTTAGCTGTGCATTTGTCTTTTTGTGCTCAAGTCTCAGAGCTTGTACTCAGGTAGAGTGTCAACTCAGGAATGAAACAAGGCCAGGACTTTAACTTGAATGTGGCAGTGCTTTTTCCATATCTGCAGCAGCTCCCGCGCTTGGAATAGTTCAAAAATCTCTGTCTGCTTCTGCAATTTAGAGATCTTTCATTTTTAGGTCAGCCTGCCTCACAAGCTACACTGACAGACATGCAGTAAGCATTTCAGATTAGGAGACAGATGCTGTAACTCTTATTTAAACACAAAAGTTTAAAAGGCAAGAAATTCTTCTTTACAGATTTTGTTTTTAAAACCCTTGTTGTGATATATAATCCTTATGCTTTACTAAGAAGCTCCTGGAGTCTGGCAGTACAGATGTAACAACAGGCTTCTGTTATATATCTAACATCAGATATTTTCAGAATTAAATATCCTAACTGTCCATATGAAAGGGTAGAACATCACAGCAAACAAGAAAATATCGAACCCCACAATTAATTTGTAGTACTTTAAGGGGACTTCTGCCCGTACCCAGGTTTGGAAAATATTTTGCGAAATAAATATTCACTTATAACAAATCTAAAATCTGAAGTATGACTTTGCTCTTCGTTATTCATTGTTTCAGAAAAACAACATTCTCTGGACAGTCAGCATCAACTTGAGGCAATGTTATATGCAGCACAATGGATTTTTGCTTTTTTTGTTTAAAGGTTAGGGATGGCTTTTTCTTGGGGGGATTGCTGACAAAGCACTTGGCAGCAGGTACAACATATCTACAGTAAGTAGATCAGAGTATTTTGCCTGCAAACATGCTGCAATAAAGTGCCATCATTCAATCAATACAGATTACTTAGTTAAGATTTTTCTTAATGTATCTGGATTACTAGTTCATTAGATCATTACCTGATAAATAGTGTGGGTAATGAATTGAGAGAGTAACTACATACCTTCAGGAAGAACCTGCCCGATAACAATAATCCATTAGAAAAACTGGCAGTATCCTCTGATCTATTGCCCGCAAAGCTATGACTTGATGGAGAGTTTCATTCCCTCTGCTCAGCACTCCAGAAGAAAATCAGCACAATTTAAATATTTCTCAGGATGTGACAGCTCTCTAGATCCCTGGTTGCATTCTGTTCCCAGGGGTTGACAAGCTGGTGTTCCAGTGTGCATAGAGCAGTGAAGATGAATTGAAAAAGCTTGAGATAAATTAGGGATGGCTAAGTTAAAATTGTCTCTGCTCTCGAGTCTCTCATCTGCAGTCTGCAAGCCTATTTTGCTGTGAAAAAGCTAGATGGCAGGCTGCCTCAGTGAGTTCTTCTTAAGCGACAGGGAGCATTTTCAATGAAGAAAAATTCTCCCATTATCTAAGCTAATGTGACTGCAGCTAAATCTAGTCTTAAAAGTGTCTACTAGCATGAAATTCATTCTCACTGTTGCTTTCTTTCAAGCCACAGGTTAAAAAAGAAAAAAAAAAAAAAGGAAAAAAAACCATAACCACCCTAGATTTTTCTTTCTGAAAGAAATACTCAAAGTTTTTAAGCTGATAAATGGCAACACATTTCATGATATAGCTGTGCCTGACAATCTAAATAGGGGAAATTTTCACTGTTTCCTAAACTTGATCTGCTTATACTCCAATTATTCTTCCACTACCTGTTATTTCTGTTTTGCTTTTAACGGTTGTCATTTCTTTGCAATTATCTTCATTTTGAATGTTCCAGGAGAGAAAGTGGCAGTATTTTCCCCTTGTTGAAGAAAAAATGAAGCGACAGCTAAAATTTTGAACAATTAACATTTTTAGCCTTGCTAGATAATCATCCAAAAAAAAGATGATTGATGTTTTGCCATGCCAGTAAAAAGTTTTGTTCAAAATAAATTAAAATTTTGTAACAGGTTGTTGATCTTTAATTATGAACCACTTCTCTGATTGCACTAGTTTACAAGGAAGATAGAACTGAAGTTTTCTAGATATCAGTTTAGTGCCAAAGCTGTTTGACAATGTCACTAATTTCAAGCTGTTATGTAAAAAGTTGTTATATAGATAGCTCAAGCGCAGGAGGTTATCATTACACATAGTAGATGAAATTTAATATCTTATCCTCTCAAACTTTGGATACAATTTAAAAAAAAATAAAGAATAATTTCAAAGAGCCAGTGTCAGTCATGTTCTCTAGTAAACAGGCACTTTTGCAAATCCTTTCTTTAGTTTCAACTGATGTAGCTTTCTGAAGTCCTCAGTATCTACCACCAATAACTTTCTCAGATTTAAATTCTCAATGTTATGGAAATTCAGGCCCCCACCCTAAACTGTAAACAGGCAGAGATGCAGCTGAATACATGTGAATATAGCCCTAGTTCTAGAGTATTCTGAGAATGATAAATAAGTAACCAGCCACCAGGTCTATAGAGCCTCCATGTTCCATGTTGAAGGCACTACACTTAGCCTAAATCTTTTAAACAGAAGCTCCTTTGACCTTTGTCCCAACAACCACCCCTTGGAGCATATGCAAGCACTTGATGAGACCTAATTGTTCAGTAAATGCAATACACATAAATGTAGTCCAAAATAGCATATATATCTAGAAGGATTAAAAAGTTTCCCATGCTGCCTTGCTCTAGGATTATTTCTGGTGTTGTGACACTCACACTTCTTAATTCTAGGTGGAACTGGATGTGCTGCAGTCCTAGCCATTAATATTTGTACATTCTCTGTGTAAACAGATCATGATATAACAATTACAAACAAACAAACAAAAAAAAATCAAAAAACTCTCAACTTGGAGAGAATTTTTGATGCAATTTTGCAAATCAGAGAGAAAAGATGGGCAAGTATATGGATTTTGATTGGCTGAATTTAACCTTCACTAGTAACAAATTTAGTTACATCTTGTAAGGCATGTAAAACACAGTTTATCTTACAAAGATATTTTTGTAATGAGTATGTTGTCTAGAAGAGATTCATGGTTAGTGAAAGAAAAAATGCTCAGCTTCACTTGTGATTCTTATGACAACTTTTTTAATTTGTGTCACCATTTTTCATTTGTTTTCATTTTAAGGTTTTGCCAGCATGTTGAGGGAGGTGATCTCTCCCCTCTGCTCACCACTGGTGAGGCCACACCTGGAGTGTTTTGTCCAGTTCTGGGCTCCTCAGTACGAGAGAGACATGGACATACTGGAGAGAGTGTGATGAAGATGGTGAAGGGACTGGAGCATCTCTCCTATGAAGAAACACTAAGAGAACTGGGACTGTTGAACCTAGACAAGAGAAGGCTCAGGGAGATCTTATCAATGTGTATAAATAGCTGAAGATGCAAAGAAGATGAAGCCAGGCTCTTTCCAGTGACAAGACCAGAGGCAATGGGCACAAACTGAAACATGGAAGGTTCCCTCTGAATATCAGGAAACATTTTTTTACTGAGCACTGGCCCAGGCTACCCAAAGTGGTTGTGCAGTCTCCATCCTTAGAGATATTCAGAAGCCGACAGGACATGGTGCTGGACAGCTGTCTCTAGGTGGCCCTGTTTGAGCAGGGGGGTTGGACCAGATGACCTCCAGAGGTCCCTTCCCACCTCAGCACTTTTGTTTAGGAACCACCAAAATCCTCAGCTCATGGTGCCAGGGATTTTCTCTATTAAAATGGTTCCTAGTTTTGTTAAGATTTTGTTAGCCTTTATTGTCCGAAATACCTGTCATGGTTTAACCCAGCAGGCAGCTAAACACCACACAGCTGTTCACTCAATTCCCCCCTGATGGGATGGGGGAAAGAATCAGAAGAGTAAAAGTGAGAACACTTAGGGGTTGAGATAAGAACAGTTTAATAATTGAAATATAATAATAATAATAATAATAATAATAATAATAATAATAATAAAAAAATGTGTAATGAAAAGGAAGATAACAAAAAGAGAGAAATAAAACACAAGAAAGACAAGTGATGCAAATGGAAAAAAAAAAAAATACCAAACAAAAAAAACCCCAATTGCTCACCGTCAAGCGACCGATGCCCAGCCAGTCCCCAAGCAGCGGCCCGCCAGCCAGCTTTCCCCTAGTTTATATACTAAGCATGATGTCATATGGTATGGAATATCCCATTGGCCAGTTTGGGTCAGTTGTCCTGGCTGTAACCCCTCCCAGCTTCTTGTATATCTGCAGCCTTCTCAGTCGGTAAAGCATGAGAAGCTGAGAAGGCCTTGACTCTCAGGGCACTTCTCAGCCGTATCGAAAACATCCCTGTATTATCAACACTGTTTTCAGCACAAATCCAAAACATAGCCCCATACTAGCTATTATGAACAAAATTAACTCTATCCCAGCCAAAACCAGCGGAACATATTTCTTAAATAAGGTTAGATTATTAGGTTCCTCTTCTCTTCTGCTCACACAAGTACGGCATCTGCTGCTGAAACTAAAGAAACTGTCTGGAAAAAATATTGACCAAGACCTCACTGTGCAACAGCCCAGCTGTAAAGTTCCCAAAGTCATACCTCTTCACAGTAAGGCTTGATGGAAGAATTTTTAGAGCTGAAAGCACCTGCTAGCCTTAAAGATAGGATTGGTTTGGGTGTTATTTATAAATTTTAGAATAAGCATCACTCACGTCTCGCCTCTATCAGCAGCTACTGCTTCATGTAACTATCAGTGACAAGTGGGCTGTTTTTCTTAGAGCCTCAGTACCTTGGCTCAAATAGTCACATCAGTGTCTCAGCTTCTATTTATGAAAACCTACTAGCTTGAACAAATTTTAAAAATAAAATAATTGTAATTCATTATTTCTAGTGGTATCATTATATTACAAGGTATGATTCATTCATGTTTAGTGGTTTGTATCAGCAACATTAATATGTCATTTTCAAGGAGGTTTCTTGTTGGATTTTGGGGTGTGACATGGAAGGAAATAGAGAAGCAATTTAGCCAACAAAACAAAGTAATCCAAAATGTCTTAGTAAAATTCTCAGCTTTGACCATATATTCAACTCAGTGTTCCCTTCTTCAGCGAACAGGCAGAGAAAGAAAGGTGAACTTCAGTACTAACTAATTGTTTTTTTTCCAGAAAAAGAGGTTTAATAATCCCTGAAGATTATCAGGGATTAGGCCCAAGCCACCCAGCAAAGCGCAGTCATTTGTCTCACAGAGTTTTAGAACAAGATTCACAAGAAATTCTCAGACATTACCAGGAGAAAAAACGAATAGGGCTTTTTTTCTTTTTCCTTTCCAAGTTATCTACTGATACAGTTTAATATCTTTTTGGATTAAATGGACAGTCCTAGATGTTCAGGTTGGAAGTAGAGGTGACATTGTTGGCATAGCATGCTAGATATTTTTGGTGCGCTGTAATCTAATTATGAAAACGTTTCAAAACATCAAACGGCTGAACATGAGCCGGCAGTGTGCCCAGGTGGCCAAGAAGGCCAACAGCATCCTGGCCTGTATCAGAAATAGTGTGGCCAGCAGGACTAGGGAGGTGATAGTGCCCCTGTACTCGGCACTGGTGAGGACGCACCTCGACTACTGTGTTCAGTTTTGGGCCCCTCACTACAAGAAAAACATGGAGGTGTTGGAGCGTGTCCAGAGGAGGGCAACGAAGCTGGTGAAGGGCCTGGAGCACAAGTCTTATGAGGAGCGGCTGAGGGAACTGGGACTGTTTAGCCTGGAGAAGAGGCAGCTGAGGGGAGACCTCATCACGCTCTACAACTACCTGAAAGGAGGTTGTAGCGAGGTGGGTGTTGGTCTCTTCTGCCAAGTAACTAGTGATAGGACAAGAGGAAATGGCCTCAAGTTGCACCAAGGGAGGTTTCGATTGGACATTAGGAGAAATTTCTTTACTGACAGAGTGGTCAGGCCTTGGAACAAGCTGCCCAGGGAAGTGGTTGAGTCACCATCCCTGGAAGTATTTAAAAGACATGTAGATGTGGTGCATAGGGACATGGTTTAGTGGGCATGGTGTGTTGAGTTGATGGTTGGACTCGATGATCTTAGAGGTCTTTTCCAACCTTAATGATTCTACGATTCTATAAGACAGCAGCAGTGTTACGGGCAGAGACTGAAAAAGGTGATCATGGAGTGGTGCATATTGTAATTGGCCACCTGGGCACACTGCTGGCTCATGTTCAGCTGGCTGTCAATCAGCACCCCCAGGTCTTTTTCCTCTGAGCAGCTTTCCAGCCACTCTTCCCCAAGCCTGTAGCGTTGCCTGGGCTTGTTGTGGCTGAAGTGCAGGACCCAGCACTTGGCCTTGTTGAACCTCATACAGTTGGCCTCGGCCCATCGATCCAGCCTGTCCAGGTCCCTCTGCAGAGCCTTCCTACCCTCGAGCAGATCAACACTCCCATCTAGCTTGGTGATGCCTGCAAACTTACTGAGGGAGCACTCGATCCCCTCATCCAGATCGTTGATAAAGATATTGAACAGGACCGGCCCCAGAACTGAGCCCTGGGGAACACCGCTCGTGACCGGCCGCCAACTGGATTTAACTCCATTCACCACAACTCTCTGGGCTCGGCCATCCAGCCAGTTTTTTACCCAGTGAAGAGTGCACCTGTCTAAGCCGTGAGCCGCCAACTTCTCTAGGAGAATGCCGAGGGAGTCCGTGTCAAAGGCCTTACTGAAGTCCAGGTAGACCACATCCACAGCCTTTTCCTCATCCACGAGGCAGGTCACCTGGTCATAGAAGGAGATCAGGTTGGTCAAGGAGGACCTGCCTTCCATGAACCTGTGCTGGCTGGGCCTGATCCCCTGGTTGTCCCGCACATGCCTCATGAGCACCCTCAAGACGAACCGCTCCATAATCTTCCCTGGCACTGAGGCCAGGCTGACCGGCCTGTAGTTCCCCGGATCCTCCTTCCGGCCCTTCTTGTAGATGAGCGTCACGTTGGCAAACCTCCAGTCGTCCCGGACCAATTCTGTGATGTAATACTTACCTGCATAACAGAAGCTGTAATTGTTTTAAGAATACTTTGACCTGGGTATACATTAGAACTTTAGGAAAGTTAATTTCTAGAAGCCAAAGTTACACACTGGGTCTATTTAGTTTTTAAACTTAAATAGTAGTGTGATTCTAGAGTTACCAGGCAGATAGCTAAAGAATATTAAAAAAAACTTCTATATAATAGCACACACTAAAATAATTATATTTGGCTAAAACTTCAGAACTACAACTCTCCTTCAACTGGTAATTCTCAATGAGGAAAAGAACTCAATTTAGATAAAGCTTTGTCTTTTCTATTTCCCCATCATTCTTCACTGGAGACAAAATAACAGTTAATGAATTCAGAATATTTTCTCCATGCTTTACCCTGCCTCTTTTGCATTAGGTTTTAGTAGCAGAGAAGAACTTCTCATGGGAAACCCCAGTGGGACTGGAGATATGCAATTCAAAGATGAAAACTTCAGAGTCAGAAAGTGAGATTTTTTTTGCTACTGTATATTGTATTTTGTATACATATATATAACAACTTTGAAAAAACTACAATGTGTATGTATATAAACATTCAGTAAACTTTTTGAAGTAGCTTTTTCATTATTGTGGATTGAACTCTTGAATAATTTTAGCTGCTTCATATGTTTCTTCACTGTTTGCTCTTGAAATACGTGTTACACTGTTGTTAGTGCTTTTATGTTTTTTAGGCCATAGCTTGTTGCCCGTTTTTCTTTCTTAGATTCATAGAGGATTAGGTCTGGATGAAAATAAAACATTTCAACAAAAATATTTTTGCTAATCTTAAGATTTAATAGTAAAAAGTGTTATCTTCCACTATAAGTGCACCTTAATCAAGTGCACAGGGACTACATAGTCTGCTTTTTTGCCAGTGGTTTTCATACACTAACAACTTGTAACGTGGGAAACGACATCCAAGATAGACGTTGGTGTGTTATGTGGGACTGACTAGATAACTTCAGTGGGAGAATTTACTTAAGCCAGAAACATGTCCTAGAACAGGGAGTGATTTAGGCTAGTGTCAGCTGAAAGGCTCTCTTCAAACTTGTCTGCCACTTTATATGTTTCCCAGAAGAAAGAAGTTGAGACTTAGTGAGAAGAAGGATGGAAATATATGCTCTGAATATGCTGGTGTTCATTCTCCTTTTTTACTATTGTTAAACTTCCTGCTTTCAAGCCTTCTTTACTGTGCCTTTTAGAAAAGCAACAGTTTTCAGACCAGAACATACAACATTAAACAGTGAGATTTTTTTTCTCCCTCTCCAAGGTAAGCAGGTAGGTAGATTGTCCAGTTCTCTTTCCTTACTACATTTGTACACTAACAGAAGACAATAGAACAATTATATCCCAAAGACCATTTAAGTATTTAGGTGGCCACAGATAATAAAAGATGTGAGAAAAAATCAACATAATCGAAGAATTCTTAATTTGAAGTTCTACGTGTTTCTCCTAATTCTGCCTTATGCAGAGTTATCAATCATTGTCTGACAACTGGAGACATAATTTCCTTGCTTCCATCTTAGGCTCAAAGCTTGTCACATGATCCCTGTTACAGGCTATATGTTCTTCTTATTAGTCTATGTGCAGTTTAAATACTTTATGAACAGGTGTATATATTAAAGAACACACATAAGCACTCTTACACTTGCTATAAGAGAAGTTGACTATATCTATTATCACCAAGATGTGAAGACTGGAAAGATAAGATCTGTAAAATGTAGGGATCCTGACATCACACAGTATGTATTTTTCCACAGTTTTCATTTCCATGGTATCTAGATTTGTTCCATGTATTGAATATGCAGTTGGAGTGCATTATGTGCACTCCTAGGGTGAGTCTTTTTTTGTGTTTTGTTTTATTTCAACCAAAAGGAAACCAGATCATACTCTCTGACACCACTCCATGAAGAAACACAGGAACTGGAAACACATAGGATGTTTGATTCAAAATACTAATGTACATGCCCTCAGACCGAACCTAACAAAGATAAAAATGAGAACTGAAAGAGAAGTTATGATCAGTTATAATTCAAATAGTTAAAAACCTACCTATGTTCAAACGAACAAACAAAAAAAACCCCACCAAACAGGTGCCCCTCTCCTTCACTCAACTCTCCTACCACTGTTGATTTTTTCAGGTTTGTTGCTACTTGGAGTTTTGCAGTCAGTCATTTAATTTAAAAATATTTGTTTTATAGTGAAAGATCTAGTGAAAGATGTCCCAACCCATGACAAGGAGGGTTGGACTAGATGATATTTAAAAGTCTTTTCCAACCCAAACCACTCTATAATTCTATGATTCCATACTTCATTTTTCATTAACATTCCCAAGCTGTTTGGTTTTTTGGGTTTTGATTTTTTTTTTTTTTGACTTCTGTTTCTTCAGATAATTCCATTTAAACCTGTAAACACCACACATTTAAAAAAAAAAAAAAAAGGTCAATAATACATTTACATTTTAGTGGTTGGTATTAAAAAACCCACAACAAAACCACAACTTGATTTTGTCTTGAAATTAATTAAATACTTGTATTACAAAATAAATAGAATCTTACTGACTAAGAGATCTCATTTCAGTTTATTTACAGGTGTCTCAAATTATTCAACAAGAAATCTCCCAACAGTTTGCATGTTATACACAAAGCATTTCTTGTTCTGGCTTCCATTGTCCTCTCTCCTCCACTGGCTAGACTGTAAGGAGGCACACATGCTCCTAGAATTTCAGCAATCAATGATGAAAGATCCTTCAAATTTTCTGCTTTCAACCTTTTAGCTACATATTTGTTTCCTTTAGGTCTCATTTACATTATAGTGAATAGTGTCTTACTTTGAACTCATATATCACCTTTCATCTCAAAAGCTCAAGGCAAGTTTAATGTGCCTCTCTTGAAAGCCATAAAACTTGTGTTACACAGCCTGAAATCTCAGCAGCTGTATGTGAATTGAGAACAACAGATTAGGATATTGGAGGAAAATAAAGCCAAACAAAACCCCTGTTACATAATTGTAGCCAGGTGGAGCAGGGCTTTTAGACACTACTACAATACAAATAAATAGCTAACTGGAGAAATAACGTCTTAAGAAATGAGGAAGAGGAAACATGGAATATAAAAACTATGCACCCTGTGGGAGTACACTGCAGAATTCAGAGCACATTCAAGCAAGTCCAAACATTTTAGTTTGTTCAGAAAGCTTGTGCTGAGCTTTGAGGTACCGTTGAGTGGTAAACCTGATAAACCTACCTTGAACATCCGGATTTTAAATAAATAAATACAAAATAATAAAGAAGAAAAGGATCATAGACTGCTATTTGTTCTATTGAAATTGAATAATTGTCTTTAATCTTAAAATTACCCTACAAATAAGATATCCGGGGGCAAGGGGGAATCTCCTTTTATCTTATTTTACCACTTAACATTTTACGAGGAGATTATTTAAAGAGAATGTAGGGAAAACAATAGGAAGGTTCACACCTTGTTTCCAGTTCTCCCATCAAAACAGAAAAATAAAAAAAAAGGATAATACATCACACATAAAAATAGACTCTTTTAGACTTTTATTCAAAACTTCAAGGTATTATTCATCATGTTTCATTTTACATATAGAACAGAGAGAAATATGAATCTTAAAAACTAAGAAAAAAGAAAGTGCATCTTGATAAAACAGCTCTTATTGTGAATTTATAGTAAATTTATCTAGAAAATAACAATCCTGGGACATGAGAAATTAACTCCCTCTAATGAAAATAGTGGTCAAGTGACCAGATATCCTTGGATGCTTAGATGTATCCACTGTTGAGAACTGTCTAATAATTCTCTCACAGTCAAGAATTCAGTGGTATGAAACCTAATTTCTTCTGTAAACGTGGCTCCGATTATACATATTTTTCAATAGAATACAGTATGAAAAGGGGGGGAAGAGGGGTGGTGATGGCTGTATTTCAACAGAAATCTGGCCAAATAAAACCATGTCTAGCATGTCTAACATTGAACACAGTTCCCCATCTTCTGTGTACCTGGATTTGATTTTGGAACATGTTTCAGAGACATGCATTTCAAAGATAAAGTGCCAGCCTGCATTCATACAGAACACATGTGAATTCTTAATAGACCTATAATTTAAGACAAAGCAGAATAAATGAAAAAAAAAAGGCAAAACAAACTTTATTTCAGTTTCCTTGTCTTTGTCTTCATTAGAAAAACAACTTCATAGAGTCACAAAAGCATAGCCTTCCTATGCATTTGTCATGCCAAAAGAAATTGTCACTCGTTCCAGTAATGAATGTGAAGGTGCATTAGGAAACTTTATTTAATGCACTAATGCATTCTCATATTAGAGATTTCTATGGGCATAACCAACTGTGTTGCACAAAGGTACACTGATGGATACACTCCTAGCATGAAGAATACATGCATGTTTGGAAAATGAAGTAACTTTTAAATGCAAATAATTTATTTGCTGTCAGATGAAAAAAAAAAAATCATATATGACTGTATAGCTGAGAATACTCCTTTGGTATGCTGCACAAAAATTTCAATTTGAAAGAATAGCCAAAAAAAAACCCCAAACAAACAAAACCACTGCAATTGACTACATGGATCCCACCATTCATTTTTCAAAACTTGCACAGGACAAGATTAATGGCTACAAGGAGATCAGTTTAGGCTTCAAAAAAGTTTAGACTTCCTATTGTATAAAATGGTGGTTTCAGTCTGAAATATAATAAAGTGAGATTCCTAAAATCATCTCTGTATTGGAATAACAATCAGTTTAAACCCAGCCTTTGACTCCTAGATTATGCTTTTTTTAATACTACTGAATACATTAATTGGTAAGGGAAAAACAAACAAAATAAACAAAACCCCAGTGGTATTCCTTAAAATGAGTTTTTATATCCCAAGATGTTACTGGACCACAGAGGTGTGGTCCAACAAGATCCACACACAGTAGGGAGCATAGAATTTTTCTTCAGTAAAAATTTTAAATGTAATCTGATTGCTTTTTTTTTCTTAAGAATTGTAGCACACAGACTAAAATGAGTCTCTGAAAAACTGGGCAGATCTAAAGTAAATCTTAGTGATACATCTGCTATTATCAATTCATAGCAAAGACTGTGTCTTTTAAATGAATGAGGTGGTCAAATCCTTTGAGGTATCACTAAGTACGTTGGATTTCAAACAGTAATAATTTAGACAGGCCTGTTGTCCTCATTCATGCGGGAAATCAGACTAGATTATTCCAGTTGTACTTTGTGGATTTTAGAAAATAACCAATGAATTACTCAGTGATCAGTCTCCCTCTGAGACTGGCACATCTTCTCTGTTTAAAAGAGTTGTGAAGACTTCCTTTACTCATCCGATATTTAATAACATGACTGCTGCTGCAGCTACATACCTTTAATTTTGATATATTTATTTGCATAAAGAACAGGCCATTCACCATTGTGATACCATAAGAAAATCTCCCAAATGTCTAAGTCAGCTATGTTTTAATTATTTGTTGTGCTATTTTAAGTCACCATCTGAAAAAGGCATCGTTTCACTTCAGAAAACTCAGACTTAAAAAGCCTTCTGTAGATTGAATTGCAGCTTTGACAAACTGCTTACATTTTTGTGGACACATATACACTCTCCAAAGAATCCAGTGACTGCATTTAAAATAATTTACAATACATATGATCTACCTCAGTATGAAAAGAGTTTATTGATGAGAAACTCCCTCCCTCTTTAGGAGGTAAAATGAAAAATAATTTCTGCCTAATCATTGATTTTAAACCTTCATTGTACTTTACCCCACCAAAAAAAAAGTTTTGCAAGCTGTCAGTTTCACTATATAATTTTTTGCCCCCAACAACCACATTTTTAAGTACTAAATTTAACTTTAACGGAATTCTCTTTAAAGACTGTGAGGGAACATGAGAGAAAAAAGATAACAACAAAGTGCACACATACTCCGATGAAACATGCATATACACTCATTTAAATGCAGCATAGAGCAAAGCTTATTTTACTCTCCCAGTGCTGTTTCTAGTATGAAATAAATTAATACAGCAGTTTCCTTCTCACTGGTGAAAACAAAATTGGTTCTTTCACAAATAAATTGCCTGTATATTTAAAAAGGAACTAATTCCTCACACACAGATTTTTTTTGTACTTCTGCAGATTTTTAAAAAGACTTCCTCACCATCACTACCATGCAGGTCTTCTCTCTCACTGCCCCGCTCCCCCTCAAAAAAATCACAGATTTATTGAGAAGCTATTTTAATATTATGCCCTTGACACTTTTTTTAGAACATTTTCCTTTTAAACAATTAAATTATTTTTAAGCAAACAACTGTAAGCACTGTGACAGCAACTTCCCTTTAGCTGTGCACAGCATTTTCATTGGCATCTTGTTGCAGATCAGTTTTAGTAACCATTGGAGCAGCTGTATGGGGAAGATTAATTCAGCTTCTAACCAGAAAAAATGGGAGGAGGAACATGAGAAAATGAACCTATATCACTTGGTCAAAAGGTTATCTCACATTTACTGTGGCCTGTTCCTTGCCATGTTCTACTCATCTAGATCAAGGAATGATTCAACTTGTGTCTTATACGAGTTCAGCAGAGCACCGGTGTTGCCTTTGCAGTAGTCAGCAACAAATCACCCTGGAATTCCTGCTGGTGCAAAAGTTTGTCCACATCCCCATCTTGTAGTGATCCGTGAAATTATATCCTACAGACATCTTGTTCAACTGGACATGATGGCATGCTGGTAAATGAGACAGAGCATCCTCACTGACCCTTCTTGAGGAATATCACCCACAGCTGATCGCATCTGCAAGCTACTTGCTGAAACTGGAAATGAAAGTGCCTCTTCACACTTCTTGAGGACCATGGGCTTCCTGTACTCCATGATACTCACAGTTATTCAGACACTGGGAAAGTCTCATCACCAAGAATATGCCACTGCAACGCACCTTCAGTGCCCAACAAGCTGCATGATATCATCCTACTTGGAAAGTGAGGGCAAAGGGAGAGTAGCATTTCTGTAACCAAAATGCTCTCAGCTAATAACTTTGCTTTCTAACTAAAGGCAAGGCATCCCAACATATGCTTGCTGTTTTCCATGGGGCTGTTGATGAGAACTGGGCAGAGGTCTTCCTGATATCTATATTCCCTTTCAAGGATCTTCTGCAAGGTCCAGGGTGTGGATCCTGAAGCAGTACCAGGGACTATGGCCTCTTCCAAACTCTTCCACGTGGCGTTCTCAGATCCCAGCATGCAAAGGTCCAGCCAAGTGGTAGGCTTAATGATGTGCTTCCACTCAGAGAGCTTTTTACATTCTCCAAAGTACATCTGCCCTGAGGTCTAATTATAGCTTGGTCTTCAAAACAACAGCTTTCACCTTCCTGAACCATATGCAACACTTGCATCCATCAGCAGTGTAGGAATCAAAACTGAATAAAGATTCAGCGTAAGTCATACTTTTTCCCTTCAACACATATCTTGCGTCCTACAGGCAGCTACTTTATTTGCCAGTAGATAAATGGCAACAGCAACACAGCTAAATCTCTCTATTCATTTTACATGTATTTTCTTTTCCTTCCTTTCTTTCAGGCACCTTTCTTTTCCCTGTCTTATTCCTCGAGTCTCCACATGGACGATTTCTAGTATAATTTTGAAGGCCTGCACAGAGTGCACGGATGAAAGCAACTAACATTAAGCAACCTTATCTGAAGAAGTTTGGCAATCCCTTTTTAAACCAAAAAAGAAATTATCCTTCTTTTTCAACTCTGGAGTACCTTGTTATCAGTATTAATAAAAAAAAAAAAAAAAACCAACAAGCTTTTAATGTTATATTTTATTCTTATTATAGTCTATTTTAAATATTTAAGGATAAATATACTGTATTTACCATAAATTTCAATGAAGTTACATATGTGATTATATTCATTTTATTAGCTTTCATTATTCTGAAACATTTCATACAATGCAATAAGACAGAGCAAGTGGAGTAATTTTATTCTTGATGCATTTAATAGCTTAGATTATTATTATTTTAAAACAACATTTTTTCCCCCCCATTTAGTTACAGTTAATATAGCAAGCTTTGTGTGGGAGATCTTCTCTTCTACTTCTTTCACCTGAGTGCTAATGTATCTGATGTATCAATGCTATTAAAGCTGCTAATAATTTTCCAGCCCACATCAGATTTCTTGACTAAATCTATTCACTTAATAACACATTCCAGGTAACATCATGAGACTGTATCCCCAAAATAAATAGGAATGTAAAACATTTTAGAATAAACATTTTCTTATAGGTAGATATATGCATACATTCATGCACTTGAATGCTTTGCAAATGACTACTTTGGGCAGTAAAGAATTATAATAGGTATTTGAGATTAAATAGCCTATTAATTTTTTTACTCAGGTTCAAATGCATCTAACTGGATCACATGTAATCACAGAGATAAAAAAATTTTCTACAGATGCTTTCTCCATTCCACGTTCTTCCTTAAAAATAACTGCATATTCAATTTTTTGTAACTAGATAATTTTCATTTGAAAACATCTCTTGTTGCTCACACACTTTTCAGCAGAAAAAAATTTACAGTGCCGTGGTACCTTAGAATTAACTTCTAAATTAAATAAAATGCCTTGAGATTTAAAGTGAAAATAGAATACTCCTGTTAACCAACAATTGTCAAGTGGTTCATTTCAACATGAAACATTGTGGACAAAAATTTACACTGGGTTCTATTGACCACTGAGAAATGGTTTCTTATTCTTCCTTTTCTCTTTACTAAAACTTTACTGCTACTTTCAGTCACTCAGCAAAAAATTCGAGGGAAAAAACACCTTGGAGCATGTATTTTTGGCTGTGGTTTTGGCTTTCCATTAGTAACACATACATGTAGATCATTACATTTAGAAATGGATTTTGCAAAGAGAAAAAAATGAAATAGGTTTTCAGCTGACACTGAATTTCACATAATCAATTTTTTTTGTCAGTCCATGTGCTACATTTTACTATGACTCAAAAGAAGATTGTACAGCATATTTAAGCTATGGTACATACTGTATTCCATTTGATTAACAGCAATTAGAAATATTTACTGTAGATTAGTATTTATTCCTTGTTCTAAGAAAACAGGTAAGGATTTTAGCTGGAAAAAATAAAAGAAAAAAAAAAAGACAAAAACAAATAACTCAAATGTGAATTGAATTCTGTATTCATGGTATGATAAAATGCAAGTTTCTTTTTACAATAATTATACTATTATATTGTGTGTGACTTGGTTTATTTTATTCATTGGTGTTTTTTTTTCTTTACAAATAATACTCAAAGACAATTATATAGCCAGTATAAGGTTTTCAGTACAATAATCTAAAAAACACATTGTTTTTTGAAAGTACTTTAGATACATATGTACTATGAAGAATATTCAAAAAACATTTTACCATTTTGGACAACTGCATTTCCCGCACATTCCACATCACATAAGTTCTACCAGTGCATTTACTAAACTTAGCATTTGTGATGTTAGGAGTACGTGATTTAAAAGTAAAAAATAATTATAGAATAGGCACCTGACTGATGGATGTGGCATTCTTCTACTCTTTTTATCTCATCAGGCTTGTTTTGGGGCTGTATATCAAGGTCAAAGCATTTCTGAACCATTCTGTTCTCAACTAATGTATAAGTCTTTTTGAAAATATTGCTAATTAACACATTTGGAGTTACTTTAAGATTATTTTATGTTGTGCAGAATCCAGCCACACCTTCATCATTAATGCAAAAGCAGTTTATTTAAATCCTTTGTTCATTATGTTGTTAGCTGCACTGAGGACACTTATGACAGCTCTGAGAACTGGTATAAAAAAGTTCATTCAAATAAATGTCTCCCAAAATTTCCAAATTCAGAAAACAATTTCACCACTATTTGACCTTTTAGGATAGAGATCTTGCCTATGGCTAGTTTATTAGATAGTTAAATGGTTCTAATTAATTATATACTTAAGGAAAGAATGTGCACGTGAAGTGAAAATGAACCACTTACTTAACTGATATTTCTTTTGTGGTCTCGGCAAGTCCAAAACCAAGAAGGAGGAAGAAGAAAAGAAAGGTTTTATCCACCCATTCAAGTTGCAGATGACAACTGGGTATACCATGACTGTAAGAATTCAGATAACTTTGGTACTTCCGGCATTTACTGAGATTACTGAGGCCTACACAATCTTTTTTCATAAGTAATCTGTTTTGCTAAATTTTTGTGGCATTTGAGAAAAACATAAATAGATGTTTCTCCCCCAGTTTTGACATCAAACCCACTTCTGAATATAAGAATAGAGTCATTCATAATAGTAGCAAAATAATATTTCAATCTGATCCTTTACTTAAGCATAAACCATTAGATATATTTATGAAGCAGGCTTAAAAGAGAGGAGAGTTAGGAAGAATATTAGAGATACCTTTTAAAAATCCCTAAATTTTAAATCTTTCTAGTAGATTGTTAAGCAATAATATTTCAGTGATGTTCTATTAAGTGCTATACCACACTAGTCAGAATGCAAATAAATAAATAAATAAACTCCTTATCTTAATGTTATTATCTTTTTCATTGCTTTTATATTTGGAATATTTTACTCAATTACAAGTGAAAAAGGATTTTCTTTCTGGATGAGAAACAAACACATTGTAAATACAAACTATTCAGATGGATGGTCATTATTTTAGGTCTTTGCTGTGTATTGCACAATATGTTCTTGTGAAAAGGTGCAACACAGATCAACAGCTTACTATACCCTTAATGCTCACATAGATCAGGGGACATTACTCAGTTTGGGGATGTTTCCAGAACACAAAAGGAAGTGGGAAGAAAAACGAACAAGAAGAGATGTATGCAGCAAGAAGAGACCAAGGGATCCTGAGAAGAGCAGTGAATAGGTACACAGCCACACTTCAGAGGAGACTGAAAAGACTTTTCTTGGATACCCAGGGGTACCTGCATAGAATCTGTTGCAAGTCCGAAAGTCAGTGAAGGTTGCTGGATGAAAAGCAAGACTGGGGGAAAAGAGCAGTACAGAGGGGATAAGAGGATTCATGAACACTAATTACTATGTCTATAACTATTTTAGAAGTTCCCACCTGTGTAGCTCTAACTGAAGCTAGCTTTAGTGACTCAGAAGATAACACCTGTGACATTGTAATTACACCAGTACTTGTATATTTTACTTGGGATCTGACTCAAACTTCTGCTTGAAGGTGTAAACAGAATATACAGCAGGGTCAATAAAAAAAAAAAACCAAGAAATTTTTCTAGTGCTTAAGCATCATCTGGCAATACACACTATAATGCACGATTTGTCCTCTTTTTCCCCTTTTTCCTGTCAACACACATGGTCCTTTGCTCTGACAATTTTTTTTAATATAAATTTCCTCTTCTTGTTATTTCTCATAGCTACCACAGCTCCATCACATCTTCAATAACAAGAGGCCTGATGCTAACTAAAAATTGGATCTAATTAATCAGGATCTATAAACTACTAATTGTTTTATACCTGCTCTGAGCTGAGGAAGATAATATGATTCAGGTAGTCTTTGGCAGCCACCTGAAATCCTATTTATACAAGCAGACTCACTATTATTGTCAACAGGGAAAGTCATTTTATTTAGAAATGTCACCCATAGCTACATACTTTCTATTGGGAAGCAAAAGCAAATGAAGGTTTAGCACAAGTTTTGTTAATTTAGTCAATAATTGCTACAAAGCATGTCAGTTAAGCTAACTGCTCCTTAGGTCTGCCCATTTCTGATATATTACTCTGCTCTGCTCTGTCCTTGCAATATACGTTTACGAAGAAAACAAATTATTACTAGTGACAGAAAATAACAGTAAGTAACCACCCATTCTTTATTTCCTGTAGTTCTTCACAGCACTAAACCAGGGTAGGCATATACCTGTATGTATATGACTAACCTTACAATTTGTCAAAGCTCTGAAATCATACCAGAGTATGCATCCACATCTATATTATGCTAAGCTACTAAAGGCAGCTCTGAAATGCAGTTTTTTGAAACATGTTTCCTAATAAGATGTTCAAGTGTCATGCGAATTCAAGACTTGAACATGGAAATATTTAGGCTGATGATTAAATTGACGTATACAAGGAGCTCTATGGAAATCAAGAAATTATATAAGTTGAACATATGTATAACTATGTGCAAAGCTGATCCTAATTTTTTTACCTGACTGCAAGATAGTACACATATGTTGTTTCTAAGAGATTACTTATTCCCATGAAGCAGAGATAAAGTAAAAGAAAACTGATGAGATGATAGAAGTTCTTGCCCAGCAGTCATTTTATCATATCACAATTCCACAATATTACCTACACCACAGACCTTTCAAAGACCTATAGTAAAATCAATATCATATATTCTGTTTATTTTCACTTAAGTGAGAGACCATTTATCAGAGACTGGAAGATCAGCTTCAGAACAGTAAGCGTACTTTAAAGGTTTCTCTTTGTAGGTTATCACTGGAATTAACCAAGGTTTTCAGATACTACCTGTTCCTCACAATTACTTTATGCTTCTAGTTCTTCCTCCACTAACAATTAAAAATCTGGGGGGAGGGGTGTGGAAATAGGGAACAGCCATAACATTCAGTGGCTGACATCTCACATAACAATACTTTATTTTCCCTTTATTAAGTAGATATTTTCCTCTCTTTTCAGTTTTTCACTATTTGTTATAGTTTCTACAATTCAGGACTATTTAGCAAAGGAAACAACATTAGTACATTTGCTCAACTAGGCAGGAAGGTTTTAATCCTATCTGGTTTTCTGCAAGGACAAGCTGACCAGAACTCTGGGGCTTTCAACACAGGGGAAGGAACATCAATCTTGGGGGAATACTGTTACACTGCATGATGTCTTATATAGAAAAAAAAATGAGAGAGGTATCCACAAAAGCCCACTTTGAGAGTGCTAAACTAATTAGGCTATAATATACCACTAAAAATAATTTGTTTGTACTGCTAAAACTCTGGGGAAATCTGGCTCAGCAATAAAGCCCAGCTGTTGCTATTAACTATATTGTGATTTTGGAGTTCTTGCAGTTCAGGTAATGTTAAAGGGATGCAGCTGTGAACTGCTCTGACTAGCAACAGTTTGCACCTGGAGTGAAGTAAAAGTGAGTTGAGCTACTACTATTTTCTCTTTCTGTTTATAATATACTATTTGTACTTGTATTTCATAAGCAAAAAGCTACTACATGGTTATTAACACTAATCCCAAATAGGAAAAGTTGGTATGAGAAAAGGTTCTTCCAAGTTCTCCAGCTGGCTGTACAACGTAGTTACATACAGAACTTGATCTAACATGTGGGATTCTACCTATTCTACTGTTTAATGAACTCCACTGTGAGAGTCATTTGAAGACTCACAGTGGAACAAGCATACAGATTTTTAGACATTTGCTTGTAAAATCTTGCATTACTGACTTCCCATGTTTTGCAGACACCAGCAACTGAGACAAAAACCTCTGTCTAGTAGCATGAAGACATAATGTGAAACTCTACAAGCTAGTATTTTATGTTAATTTAAGTGTTAATATTTCTAAATATTGCAGACTTTGCCACCTGTAAAAGCAAGGCAATAAGAGATATAACTAATTAAGAAGACTATAACTTATTTAAATTAGTGAGTAAAAAAATAAAGCAGTTTTTCATTCTATTTCTCCCACCAGAAACTTTTACAATGTAGATCTTAGCAAAATGAGAACAGTTATTAAATAACAATGCCACTTAGGCATTGAACAGATTAATCAACCTTTCCCCTAATTAAAAAAGATTATGCCTCCTTCTACCAACAGAGATATTCTCAGACCACAACTACAAATTTTATTGTTCTGTTACTGCTTTTCACAAAATAATATTGTGATAAGAATCTTGTGCAGCCTTAAAATTACATATGTTACAACAAATCACAGAAGTTTAATTAACTGCCATTTTATTAATCAGACCTTCATCATCATAATCAGAGTCAGACTGCCAAAAAGCAGAGAGAAATACATTTGGTGAATCTAGACTTTGGACTTTCAAAGAGAAGATAGAAAAGTAAAACAGACACACACAAAATAAATAATGTATATACATCTTCAGCATTAGGCACTAATTTTCACTAATCAGTCATTCTGTCCAGACCCCACCTCAAATGTCAGAGAGGAGAGAGAGTAAAAAAAAAAAAGCTTACCCAAAGGAAGCAAATACATCCTCCACACCAGTGACAAAAGCCTCCATATTTCACAAAGACTGAAGTGGTAAAGTGAACTGGGCATGGAGGACATTGCTATTCTGTGTATGCGTTTGTTTTGTAACGTGAGTTAGTTTTGTAATGTTAAGATTGTTTACCTATGGAATTACTCATGTAGTTGTTTGAAGAACTGATGTCCATTTCATCCTCAGGGAAGATAAAACCCTACAAAAGCAGGGTACTGCTAGTGTTAAGACCACTGGGTAGAGGAGGACAAAGAGTAGAGCTGTGGAAGGAGTTTGGTTTTTAGCTGTTTGGTGACACAAAGTAAGTCAATCATAATTAATGCCAGTCTTTAAGTGAGAATCATAGGGGTTTTGTTTGGGTTTTTTGTTTGTTTGTGGGATTTTTTTGGTTTTGCTTTTTTCCCAGTAGTACAGCCTCTTTTTAAAATTGAATTCTATAAATTAGACAGTTTGGGAGAAAAGAAGGCAAGTAATTTTTTTTTTACCTTTAAGGGAAGTATAAATCATTAGTTAACTATTAATAGTTTAATTTTACTAGCCCACATTTCATTTACTGGGAAATTTAAAGTTATAGCTCTTATTAAAAAAAAAAAGGCAAATAAAAAGATTATTCAAACAGTTCTCGGTCATTTGAGATGATTCATTTCCATTTGATTCAGTGGCCTGGTTTTTACTTGGTAGCAAGTTCTTTCCAAATCCATCCTCAGATCCTTTCCCTGCTTCAGTTCCTTTCCTCTGTAAATCAGGCAGCCAGCCTGCTAGCTAATACATCAATGGAAGTCCCACTAATGTGATTTTTTTCAGAACCTTTTTCTTCAAGGACACATTTGTTGTTCAAACAATTTAAAATTATCAGACTGGGTAAACTGTAGAGAACCACCTGGCTCAAGCTGGAGTTTCTTTCTCCAGGACCTGCTGCTCCTGCTTCTGTCATCTATAGCAATATGTGCTCTGCCAACTTTTTCGGTTGACGGGTGTGGTTATCCTTTTTTTATGTTTTGCCTACAGATACAATACAACCAATACAGAATGGCACTCTAATGTAGAAGAAATCACAGGCAAAAAAAGTAAAAGCTGTGGCCCTTCTGTATACTGGGATACAGATACAGAATAAATATATATATTGAGTGAGTTAGGATCCTCCATAACATCTCAAAACAGACTTTGTCCCTTTTCTGTTGATACCTTTCCTCTGAATAGCTCTGCATACAACATCTTGTTTGATTCCTGCTGCTCCCTACCTTAGTTTAGCCTGACATTCTTTCCAACTACAAGGAATTAGGTTAAAATGGTGGTATCAAAATCTAATATTATGTTCAAGTAACATATTGATGAAGATGTATTACTTTAATGGTTAGAACATTCACTGAGGAAGCAAATTCTCCCAGAAAGCTGGGTTGGTCTTGTTATAGTTAGATTTGTTTGCTTGTTTGGGTTTTCGGATTGTGGGGGGGTGGGTTCAGAATTAACTGAACAGGGTTTTGTGTTTACTTCTGAAACACAGATGACCTTTGGGTTTTTTTTTTGTCATGGACTCATTAAAAGCCAATGGGGAAGGGCAAAGAAAGACTAGAACTTGCATTCTAAAAGAAGAATATTTTCAAACTTTGGAGGTTTGGGACTATGAAATCCACCGAGCGCTGTGGCAGTATATTTCTCTCCTGGAAACAGGGAGAAGAGGATTTAAGACACACCTTCTCTGAAGCATTCCTAAACTCCTCTGAAGTTTTAGTGATAACCTACTCTCTGGCTATTGTGATATCACAGAATCGTTGAGGTTGACAAGCATCTCTGGAGATCACCTGGTTCAACTCCCCTGCTCATTGCAGGACCAGCTACAGCAGGTTGCCAAGGACCGTATGCAGTGGGGTTTTGAATATCACCAGAGATGGAGACTCCACGACCTCTCTGGGCAACCTCATCCAGTGTTTGACTACCCTCACAGAAAAACAGTGTTTTCTTGTGTTCAGGTGGAATTTCATGTTTTTTAAGTTGTGCCCATTGTCTTGTCAGCTAGACTAGAGTGTGTTAAATCTCAGCTAGCTCCCTCAGTACTAGCAGGTGTCACCCATCAGTCCCCATGGACTTATGTATGTCCAGTTTGTTTAAGTGCTCTGTAATTTGATCTTCCTCCAATGAGGGTAAGTCTTCCTCCAGACTTTCCCTCTGGTCTCACAGGCTTGGGATTCCTGAAGGCTGATCTTACTAATAAAGACCAAGGCAAAGAAGGCATTGATTTTCTCTGCCTTTTCCATGTCCTTTATCACCAGGTCCCCTGCCTCATTCAGCAGTGAGTCCATGTTCTCCCTAGCCTTCCTTTTGCTGTTTATATATTTTCCTTTCCTGTTAGAATCCCTTGACAGATTCAACTCCAGATTGGCCTTGGCTTTCCTAACACTGCCCCTATACAATCAAACAACAGCTCATCCTGGGCCACCTTCCTTGACTTCCTACTTGTTTGAATGGACCTTTCTTGAGTTTGGAGGAGGTGAATATCAACCAGCTCTCCTGGATACCTCTTCTCTCCAGGGCCATATCCCATGGGATTTTTTCAAGCAGATCTCTACTTTTTTCATGTAAATTTTCTTTTAATTGTATAGAGAACCTAGTTGACTAATTCAGGACAGTGGATTCTACTTAGATAAAGCACCTGAAATTTGTATTATTTTACATTACAACAGCAACAACAACAGCAATGATAATAATATATTGTTGCTGTTATTATTGATATTATTATTATTTTGGTGGGCAAGACCCTTGTGGTTATTTTTTTCATTTCAAGGTGAATTTCACTCAAAATGGATCAGATCAATGAAATATTATTTCTATTCTCTGATTATCCTCTGATATGTAATATATATGTAATATATATTGTAATATATATGTTTTCAATTCTATAAATAAAAGTAGAGTATCATCTTCTAGTTCTAGGTCTTCCAATATCCCATTACTCAAACACACACACACACAAATGTGAAATTAAAACCAATAGTACCTTTACAGACTGCGTACTACACAAAAACTCTTAGTGAAAGCAGTAAATTAAAATTTCATTGTGATGGTATTTCAGAAGGGAGACAAGCAGGAGAGAACAGCATTTCAAAATGGAATACTGCAGCACAAGGGAGCACTGTCTATAGCAGAGCGGATAATCAGCAAGGCAGAGAACTACATTTTATCACATAGTGCAGGCTGCATGGCAGCAAAAGATAGTGCTTTGGTGCCAGATAGAGGCAGCACAGTGAGCTTGGCAACACAGAAGAGCACTTTTTGTAACAATGCAGACAAGCAAAGTGGCAGCCTCCTTGCTTCCACACAGAATTGATTAAAAAGCTCTGTGCTTGAAATAAACAGTGATCTGACTTTTTTTTTTTTTTTAAGTCAGCTACATACAGAGGTTCCATTTTGACTATATGTTTTTGTAGGCTGTCATCTGGGGTTTTGTTTTGTTGTTGTGTTAATTAAAAGCTGCCAAAAAATACAGGGCTGTAAAATACACCAATGTATCTGTAATACATTTCTTTTTCAAAAAATCTCCTCAGAACTCCAGAAGTTCTATCTCACCAAATATTCACATAATTTAAACTTTAAACTTGGTAAGTTCTTATCCTGGTCTAATACTTATTCATCTTGACGGTGACCTACTTTTTTGCACATATGTTAATACCTTTTGAACTAAAATGCAAAAAAGCAACATACAAGAGATGGAAATGACAGGCAACAAAAGAGAAGTATAGAGGCATTTCTCAGATACTCAGGGAGAAATTCAAGAATAAAGCTCAGCTGAAGCTAGACCTAGCAAGGAACATTAGAGGTAAGAAAAAAAGATCCTACAATTAAACTAATTGCAAATAGAAGTCCAGGGAAAAAGTGGGTTTGCTAATGGGTGGGGGAATAAACAAGTGAGAGGTGACATGGAGAAGGCTAAACAACTCAGTGCCTTTATGTCTTGATCTTCATAGAAATTGCCTGCTCTCAGAGCTGTGTATGTAACAGCATAGTTTGAGAAGGAGTGAGACAGCTAACAGCCGGGTGTGAGAGACTGAACTGTAGAACGTTCATCTCAAAGATTGCTTGTCTATGCGAAGAATCCTCTGAATACAATAAGAATGGCTACGAGGCCACAGAGACCTCCAGTTTGCAAAAGCTACTCTGTGTGCAAGACTTGGTTGAAGTCAACCGAAGGTTGCAAGAGATCCAGCGCTAGCCGCGTGAAGAGTGAGGCTGGAGTCGCGAGGAGCGTGTGCGCATGTGCAGCCTCATGATAGCCACGTACTAGCCGTGTGAAGAGCGAGGCTGGAGCCGAGTGAAGCATATGCGCATGTGCAGGAGTGTAGCAACGTGCAAGTACGTGCCATTGTCATGGAAACCGCAGCCCTTCAGTGAGTATAAAAGGACTGCCAAGACAAGTCCGCAGTGCGATCGCCCACTGCCGAAACACCGAGAAATTTGGACCCTGGCGTGATCGCCCACCGCCGAAACACTGAGAGATTTGGACCCCCGGGACGCCGCGGGTCCATGGTGGTGACTATTCTTGCAACTCTATCCCGACTGCTTGCTTGATTCTGTCTTTTATTCTAATCTATCTTATCGTTACTAATTTTTACTTTTGATAATAAAAGTTGGTTAGGACATGCGGCATTTGACCTCGTTTGTGTCTTAATCTCACTCTTGGGATCATATCAAAACCTCTCCCGACATTGGATCGGGACACTGGGAGCAACAGCTCAAAAGAACCTAGAGAAACTGGTTATGTTTAAATCCATCAGCTTGAACAGCATCAGCATTTCATCAGCTGTTTCAGTTTGAAGGTGCTGAAAGAGTTGGTGGATCATAATTGTAAGGCTACTGCATGTCTTCCGTGGAAAAGAGTGACAACTGGAGGAGGTATCCATGACCGGGCAAAAACTTCATGTTATGCCCATCATTAAGACAGACAAGAAGGAGAACCTGGATAACTATGAGTTGGCCAATCTCTTCTCAGTCCTTGGAAAGGAGCATGTCCCTTTGAAATACATTTCCAGGCATGTGCAAGACGAGAGTAACCAGGAATTGTCAACATAGATTTACCAATGGCAGATCAGGCTGGATGAACCGATTACCTTTTACAAAAAAAATGACTGGTTATATGGATAAAGCAGAGGGCTGGAAGTTCTATACCTTGACCTCTTTAAGCTTTTTACTCTTATTATGAACAAGGCAAATTGTGTCCATTAGGAGTATTTTGAGGGAGGTTATATTCCCCTCTACTTAGCACTGGTGAGGCTACGCCTTGAACACCAGAACAGGTCTGTGGCCCCCTAGTTCATGAGTGATGTGAAGAAGCTGAAGGAGGGTTTGTTATGAAAAGGGTCAGTCACCTTTAGCATGTGACCTTTAAGAATGGGTTGAGGAAACCTGATTTCTTTCATGAGCTGAAGAGGAGGCTCAGGGAAGAAATATCAGCCTGCAGCCAGAAATAAAGGAACCAAACTCTTCTCAGTACTGCTGCATGATACAAAAAGGGGCAACAGCTAAAAATTGTGGCTTGGGAGTTTCAAGTTGGACATTAGAAGAACTTTTTTTGCTGTGAGTATGGTGCAGCAGTGGTACAGGTTTCCCAGATAGACAGCAAAATAAGCTCAAGAATCACTTAGGCAAAGTTACCCATGGCTGTCCTGATCAAGTGTGGGCGGTAATCATCCTTTGAGCTGGAGGTTGTACCTGATGATATCCTGAAGACACTTCCAACCAATATCTCTGTTTCTATGATTTGTGGTCCTATTAAAACCCTGCAGTTCACATAAGAAATAAGAAACATAGGATTTCTGTACTTCAAAGAAATCTTATCAATGTCAGATATTTTTGGCCTGTCTGCCTTAATTTCTTGCAGTTACTAGGATGAAGTTGACAGGTACACCCCAGAAATCTAATAATACTTATAATACAAGTTCTAGAAGCCACTGTATTAGAAAATAACAAATTTAAAATAGAGAAAATACATTTTATACAGTGCAACATTCTCTTTTAAGTATATAATAACATCATAAAAGCTAAAAATTATAGCAGGGTTCAAAAATTTACACATGGAATTTTGTAGGGTAAATGAGAAAATAACGATTGTGAATTATGTAAGTATTTAAATATGGAAAATTATACTATACAATAGCACATAACTACATAGAATTAAGGAATATTTGTGTGTATGTTGGGGTGGGGAATATACTAAAAAGTATGTTTAACCAGATGGATGAATGGTCAAATCTGATGAGCAATTCATATGATCCTATGACAGACAGAAACATAAGAGCTATCAGCAATTTAAAATGTATTTTTTTGTCTGTATGTATCCTTCAGTTACTCAAAAGAGCAGAGGATGAAACTCTGGCCCAAATGCAATCATGAAGTGTTTTGTCATTGACTTTAGGAGTGCTAGGATTAAACCCAAGAAAGTTTGCTAGCTGTAACCTCCTGTAAAAATAGCTTATGTAGAAGACACTGACAGTAATTCTTTTACAGTTTTTTTGATTAGTATTAGTATTTTTTGAAGCAAAGCATAAAGTAGAATCAACTACTAATTCTTATTTCTGAATCTATTAAACATATAATAGAAACAAGGTATGAAATTATTATCTGTTCCTTCCACAATCCTTTCCACTACGTTTTCTCTAAAAGCGGTATGTATTACATAATGACTCATATAAAGTGATAAAACTTTAGCACAATAAGTATGAGATTTGGCTTTTTTACAATAGAAATATTGATGTGAACAATCTGACACTGGCTTTATCAATTCTGTGCCCCAACAAAGTGCACAACTTTCTACTTTCATGGGGAAATAAACACAACCAATTACAGGAGTGAGTCAACTACTAGCAATATATTGGCACTTTATAAGCAAATGTTCTTGAAATTCCTTGAAAAAAGTATAGTTTGTGAAATTACTCTTATGACTAGAAAACAATTTTCAAAATTGCCTATAAATTGTTGATGGTCTTAGGTGATCAGTCTTAGGTGTTCCATATCAACCAACACAGAGCATGCCACTCTACCAGCAATTTTTTTTTCAGTTTTTAGTCCACCAGATAACTAAAGATTTAGTTAAGAATCAAAGTTTATGGTTGGAAACAACAAAAAATAGTGAATACAGAGAGACTCCAGTAATAACTTTTTAAAAACACGCCACCAGCAAAAATCTAGATAGATTCTGTTTTACATAAGGACTGCTCAGTGATACATTAGCAAAAACATAAAAAAAATGCTTCATGGAAAACAATCACTTAGGAAAACATAGCAATTGCAATACACAGTTCAATGATAATACCAATAGAATTCCCATTACCGGTCTGTATAACATGTTTACCATCACAACACTGGGTGTCCCCAGTTGCTGGGAAGGAATATGTGGGTTGCAGCCAGCTCAAGCCCATTGCTCTCTTTAAAATCCTTTTGTTTGTTGTTTAGTTTTTATATGTTGGGCTGAGCCATGTGATGACTCCCCCCCTATGCTGGTCTGGTTAACTCAGGGAGTAACATTTATACTACCAGTTGATCCATAAAACTGACATAGCTGTTTATCTAAAACAAAGGTCACCCTCTGGTCCCCTTTGTGTTGAGATAAAGTCAGCTTTCTTTGCAACTCTGGTCAGTCACACCCTGCATTATTCACTGAGCTTCACGGGCACATCGCCCTTGCCCATCTCTACTGAGCCTTCCTCCATTGTAAGGGTTTATTTGTCAGTTATAAACCCTTCAAGCCTTTTTGCTGGTTTTGTATTACTTTATGGAAGCTTAAAATGAAATTCATGGGCACAGGGTGAAAACAGTGACTAATATTGTCAAAAGAAAAATCCTTGGAATATGTGTCTCAAGTATTTTTTTATTATTATTATTATTTTGCTTCTTTCTTGCATGCTCTTATGAGGCTCTATCATAATTTAATTTGCTCATTTTCCCTACATTTTGACTCTGAGGTCAAAAGGTATCCTAAGTGTTCATTACAGAAGAATTATAGATTTTTCAGAAGAGTTTAACAATCTATTAAATTAACAATTAATTTCCTCAACTTTTGGAAGAGTTGTCTTCACTCTTACTACACTAAACACAAAATTCTTCCTCGGTGAATTCAGGTTTTCATCCTGAATGTTGTTTAGATACCCTCAACTGTGAGATCTACAAAATCTAGTTTTGTTTTGCTAGCCAAATTGTTTCTGATTCATCAATGGATGAACTGATGCTGACAAATCCAACCTCTGTCAAAAGCCTAAATATGTTTTCATTTGAAGTTTCTAAGGAAAACAACACAGCTTAAAAGCAAAGGTAGAACATATCTTTTATCTAGACTGGCAGTGTATAACAGATGCTACTTTTATATAATAGGTATTTTTTGCACTACTTCTTTCATTGTTTACCCTATTCCTTTTTCCTCTGCTTGCAATCTGTATTCTGTATTGTGGACCTTAGCGAACACCCCTCACTTCTCTTCAATAGGGCAAATACTGAAAAAATGTTAATCTTTCTTAAAGACTCTGCTAAAATCTTGGTATAAAACATACAGTATTTTTTTATGGAACAGCATTTTTCCTGAAAACTTAAAAAAAAAAAAATTAAATCTGAAAGGTGTTTTCATTTTACCCAGTGTTATTTTGCCAACACAATCATTACTTTAGCAAACTTTTGCTTGCAAACTCTAAGGTCATTACTGGTAAAGTCTAAGGTCATATTGTATGTCTAGTGGCATCAAGTCACACATTAATCCTGCTAATTAATTTACATATCAACTGAATAAAGACTTTTGTAGCTGTAGTCTAAACCTTACTGTATAATCAGTAGTTTGGAGCTGTGAAATTATACTGCTTCTATTGAAAAGGCACATAACTAAAACTGTCAATAATGCAAGATTATATGACTTTAATTAGATTGTAATTTGAAAGTAAATGTAATTACAATTGAGTTTTTATAAAGGTATCATTTCTTATACATAGTTCCAAAATGTCATATTCATAAAAGTTCATCTGTCAGATGAAAGGCCATAAGATTTCATTATTAAGGAAGACTTCATTACAGATTAGAGAAAAAACTGAAGGATTCTGGTTAAATTTTCAGTCCATTTTAAATTCCATATCTTTAAATTACATTATTTTTTTAAAAAGAGAACGAGTTGTTTTCAACTACTGTGGGATCAAACAGCTGAAATAAATAACTTCCTTAACCTGAGACCATTGTCTGTTCCCCCTTCCCAAACAAAATTTATGTAGCAGGCCAATGCAGGTAGAGGGAATTTCATTGAGTGCTGATTTGTGAATATTTCCTGTTCCATGCAGAGAGGAAGAAAAAAAAAACAGATGCTAAAAGAAGAGAAGCAGTGAAACAAACCACAAGCACCATCAGCTCAGGGAATGTCAACACCTGAAGGAACATGTGGACTAAGTGCTCTGCAAAACGCTTTGTCACTAAGACAGTCCTGCTGTTTCTTCTCTGCTTCCTGTTGTGTTTATAGAAATAGCATTTTGTACCATCTTTGTAAACAGGATTGCATCAAAGAAACACCATGTTTGATTTTTCCTCCTAGTGGAAACAATCCATAATTCCCCAAATGTGGTAAAGTGCTGGAGACAGAAGGGAACATTGCATCCTGTTCAGTTTGACTTGCCTGTTAAGTGAAGGGAAAACACAGCAAAGTATCTGAGACAAAGACGGGGTGGTTTTGCATTAAAGATGGTCATACAGCATAAAGGTATCTCTACTCTGTAAACAGGACATACAGCTCTTGCTGAAGGGATGAGGGATCATTCCACATAAGGAGGAAACATCCACCAACATAGCTGAGAGTTGTTTTTAGAAAACTTCTTGAAAATATCATTAACATTCTTCCACACAAGAAGCCAGAAAATAACTTTAAGGTGACTGTTAGGCATGATCACTAGTCACAAGTTTCAGAAAGGCAGAAACACCAGTTTCTATGTGATTCATAAATACTCATTTTCCATACAAGAGTAGAAGGAATGTGCAAAGGGTGTCACTATAACTATTTATATATGTTATATATAAACATAACTGAATATGAGCCAGCAGTGTGCCCAGGTGGCCAAGAAGGCAAATAACATCCTGGCTTGTATCAGAAATAGTGTGGCCAGCAGGACTAAGGAAGTGATTGTGCCCCCATATTCAGCACTGGTGAGGCCGCACCTCGAATACTGTGTTCAGTTTTGAGCCCCTCACTACAAGAAAGACATTGAGGTGCTGGAGTGTGTCCAAAGAAGGACAACGAAGCTGGTGAAGGGCCTGGAGCACAAGTCTTATGGGGAGCGGCTGAGGGAACTGGGGTTGTTCAGCCTGGAGAAAAGGAGGCTCAGGGGAGAACTTATCACTCTCTACAACTACCTGAAAGGAGGTTGTAGCGAGGTGGGTGTTGGTCTCTTCTCCCAAGTAACAAGTGATAGGACAAGAGTAAACAGCCTCAAGTTGTGCCAGGGGAGGTTTAGATTGGATATTAGGAAAAATTTCTTCACAGAAAGGGTTATCAAGCACTGGAACAGGCTGCCCATGGAAGTGGTTGAGTCACCATCCCTGGAAGTATTTAAAAGATGTGTAGATGTGGCACTTAAGGACATGGTTTAGTGGTGGACTTGGCAGTGTTAGGTTTATGGTTGGACTCGATGATCTTAAAGGTCTTTTCCAACTTAAATGATTCTAAAAGATTCTATGACTGTATGATTCTATTTTAAATGATGAAGATACTGTTTTGGTGTTTCATGCTTTTACCAGTACAGTTATTTCACTGTTGCCAGCAAGATAACCTCAAAACTAATTATTTTTTTCATTATTTAAAGAACAAAATAATGAATGGGAAAGGAAAATGAGGCCCATATTTCCTTGTCATGTGCATCGGTAGAATAAAATTACTGTGGAAATACAAAATGAAGTTAATATTATAGAGTTACAAACTTTTTTGAGGTGATGCCTGAGACACTAAAGGCTTCACTGTATGTGTTCACCACTGAGTTAATGTTTATAAAAGTGTGGGCACAGGTGCCCAGGTGTTGGCAGCAAGGGCTGCAGGGGCCTCAGTGAGGAGAGGGTGGGGCTGCCCTGTGCCCAACACAGCCAGTTCCAGCCAATTCCAACCAACTCCCAACAGGGCACAGCTAAAACCCTCAGCTAAGGTGCCCCCTCGGCACCTCTGGGAAAATGCATTTAAGAAAGGGTGAAAAAATGTCTGACAGGAGTGAGAAATAAAAGAGTGAGAAACAGCAGACGGAACACCAAGGTCAGAGGAGGAGGAGTGCTCCAGGAGCTGGAGCAGGAGCCCATGGAGGTCCTACACCAGAGCAGGTGGATATTTCCTGAGGGAATTGCAAGCCCATGTGGGGAAAGCCCATGCCAGAGCAGGGTAAGTGTGTGAGAGGGAAGGAGCAGCAGAGATAAATCATTATGGACTGACCATAAACCCTTCCATCCCTGCTGCGTCGCTTGGAGTGGGAACAGGTAGAGGAGTTGGGGGTAAAGGAGTGAAGTTGAGTCTGGGAGAGCTGGGAGGAAAGATGTTTTAATGTATGTCTTTTCACTACCTACATCTATTTTAATTGGCAATAAATTAAATTAGTTTTCCCAAGTCAAGTCTGTTTTGCCCTCAATTGTAATTGGTAAGCAATCTCCCTGTCTTTATCTCAACCCAGGAGCTTTCTCAACCTGCTTTCTCCCACTGCCTGCCTAAGGAGGGGGAATGAGTGAGCGGATGGATGGGATTTTGTCTGTTCGCCAAGGCTAAACCACCACAGAACAATAAAGTATTTTCCCAAAGTAGTTTGATTTGAGAACTGTGTGTTAAATGAGTACTTAACTAGAATTTTCTAGGACATACTTTTTAATAGCATAATACTTTTATAAAACTCAAAAAGCAACTAAAAAGATCGACTAACAGCGGGATTAAGTATTTTATGCTTGCCTGTCATTCATTTGCAGAACAGATCACCCAGTAAAACCCTAATACTCTCTTAAATGAGATCAAAGATAAAATTACTGTGAAGTAAATAGATGTTTGGTGAACTCGGAAGCCTACGGAGGTCAACTGAACTAGGATTTTGTCTATTACCTTTGTTAGTTGGAACCAATAGATATGATGAATCTATCAAGCATTGTATACTTCACTTCTAGGGTTTCAATGTAGCACTTACTCCACTTCACCTCCTGAGTATAATCCAAAAGGAAGAAGAAAGTAAAGAAGGAACTGTAAGCTTGTGATTAGTCATTTAGAATAACAGTAATGACTGTTTTAATATGATGTCAAAGCAAACTCCTGGGAAGGAACAGTATTCCTTCTTTGCCAAAAATGAGAGTAGGAGTCTGACAATCTGTTCTGCGTATCTTCACTGACATAGGAATCTTCAGCAAATCATTTGATTTCAGATTGCTACTCAATGATAGGCACCATCATTAAAATTGTTTCAATTCATCATGTGCCTTATGGATAATTAATTCCACATTTAAAATTGGTGGAATGCTTTCAAATCATTGAATAAACAACAAAACCAAATGTAATTATTTAAAGTTTTACTTTAGCATGAACAACTGCCAGCTTCAGAAACAGTAATGATAAGGATATTAATTTATATTATAGGAGATTAATACATGTATTGCTAGAACATTCTAGAAAAAAAAATTAATTGAGATACATTACATGCCTTTGACCTGTTTTTTCACACACTTATATTCCTAAGCCATCCTATTTTTACTGCAGAAAGCCAGCAACTATGTCCAAAAATGCCTTCTACTCCCTATGACAGCAACTATGACAGCACACTTCAATAACATAGATGGTATAGTGTGGCATTGTAACACAGACTTGAATGGGCAGAAGTTTCATTTATGTCTACCACATGCAAGAGATAAAAATGTTAACCATTTCTACCTTCAAAATAATATCTACTGTATGTTTTCTATTTACTGGATTGTATCATTTTATTACTAAGGTGGCCAAATATAATAAACACCTTGCAATCAAGATGAGATTTTACAAACAACTTAGAATATATTCTTCACGTATTTTTTAGTACACAATGCCAATCCTCCAATGCATACTCTCCATTCTGCCACTTCTCTGAACAGAGTAGCTTTTTCTCCATGAACTTCCAATGGTACAGTTTCTCCTTCTCTATTAGAGAGTATTCTTTCCAAGCATAAGAGTTCTAGCAGTTTCTCTAAATGTTCTGCAATGTATAATTTAAATCACAGTCTTCTCAGAAATTATTTGCCACAAAATACATTATAATCTAAGAACACTAGTTTGAGGTTCTCAAAGGTACTGCAGAAAGCACAAAGTAATTCACAAAGTAATGGACTGAGAAAGCAGTTATTTAGAAAAACAATGTGAAATGGTAAGTGTAGGATAAATTCTCCAAGATGAGAGAATCATTATTCGCATTCTGAAAGGCTGGACCTAATCCCAATGCACATTTGAATTTTACTAATTCACCGCTGTGTAAAAATTTTTCTGAAGGGAAAACAGAAAAGATCACCAAGATGAGATGAACGTATAGTACTGTTTTCAAATTAGACAACAAGCAAACCCACAGAGATGATTAAAGATTTAATTTCAATTTCCTTTGGACTGGATGAATAACAAAATTGTTGGCCTTGGCCACAGCAAGAAGTTGGACATCCAACAAAAGCATCTTGTCAAAGAAAGGTTAAACTCATCCACAGCAGATATGGGGAGCAGCTGATAAAGTAACAGATTATGAGATTATGAGAGAGAGTTTTTCATCTATCTCTAATTTTATTTTTACCTGAAGTCAAGTGTTTAATCTGTAATTTACCTGAATAAATTAAGTTATTCTTTTCTCCAAGTAACAAATTTGGTCTTATACTCAGTGGGAACAATTGACTGAGCAATTCTTCCAAAATTGTGAACATATCTTTAAAGATGGATTGGAAAACTCAACTATCAGTAAGTTATGAGTGGTCTCCATAACATTAATTAGCACGTGTTTTCTATCTGACTGCAGAAGGCAGTTTCCCAAATTTTCCTAATTCCAGTATTATGCCTTTGCCTTGCTACTTCTGCTGAAATGTATATTCATCAGTTATGAAGAACTTTCCATTTTTTCATCTCCACTTGTTTAACTGTTGGCCGTATTTATTTTTTCTTTTCTTCATTGACCATATCCAATTTCATGTCAACACCTGGAAAAAAGTCACAACCTCTTCAGAATTAAGTGATATGTAACCTGCACTGTGGTAACACTACAGGCTGGTAATCAGGAAATCTCACTGTGTCATAATAACCTCCAATATGTTGTGGAATTAAAGGTCAATAAAGTCAGGTTCTTCTTGACATGTCGGTATTTATAACTTTTCCATTACACCAATAGACTATCACTAAAGAATGAACAGTACCAAAAGATTCTATGTTGTCTTGCTTAACAAGATCAGGTAGGAGACCCGACCTTTATCCTCCACTAGAATTCAAATTCACTGAAGAAAGGACATTGCTGTAAACTATGTTCTCATTTAACTGAGATAAATCCAAAACAATTCTACTGATTGTAAGACATCTCTGCATTTTAAATAATGCAGCTAGGTTTAAAATCCATTAATGTGTTAGCCATCTCACTCACTCTACTGATGAAAAACCAGAGGCAAAATCAAAATGAGGCAAAATAAGATTATTTATCTTAGAGTATTAGGTGTCAGGTCTGTGTCTGTAGACACACAGTCTGTACAGTTCTTTCTTGAAGTAGTGAAGTTATTTTTATAACAGGGAAAAAAAAATCTCACATACCTGCTTTGAGAGCTGTAAGTCACTGCTGGAAATACAACTGGACTTCACAGAAGGGCTTTCTTTGTTCCACATTCCTCTTCTGTACAATAACTTGAAGTCTTGCACTGCAGAGTGAATTTTGAACAGTTACATCTTTCTCTGCATTTTTTAAAGGATAATGTTCACTCAATAGCACAACACCAGAAGTACATAATTATAAAGGGTGAAAGAAGCTGCATTCAAATTACCCATGAGTCTAAATGCTTGGCTCTGTATAATTACTTTCAAATTATTTCTGTCAAACAGACGTTATAGTTGAGTTAGTAATTTATATTTTAAAAAGAAAACTAAAAAAATCAAGGAAGAACTTGTTTGGAATTTTTAATAAGAAGAGCTTGTTCCTTAACAAAAAATATCAGGTTTTTAAACTACTTAGTACTTAGCCAACTAAGTTCGTGTGGATATGCTGGAAAACAGATTCATACGTTAAAGCCTACAACTCCAGCATTCGCTATGGACAATATGATGATCCAACA
The DNA here is from genome assembly GCF_964195595.1 of Calonectris borealis. Classification (NCBI taxonomy): domain Eukaryota; kingdom Metazoa; phylum Chordata; class Aves; order Procellariiformes; family Procellariidae; genus Calonectris; species Calonectris borealis. The sequence goes on from NC_134312.1 coordinate 48,133,078, forward strand.
TTTACAGTTTAAGATAACTGTATGTTTGTATGTGAAACTTTTGCATATTTTAAATCAATTTTTCATTTCTATGAATTGGTAGCTTTTACTGCTCTCACTCCAGCACTGAGTGAGAACTCTTGAAATCATAACATTGTGATGTAAATCACATTGTGTTCTATGTAATTATTGTGTTGATGGCTAGGACAGGAGACAAGGGAAAATAAAAGAAACCTACTGTCTTCTTCACTGCATTTGTGTTTATGATCACCAATATCAGCTGTTCTGTGAACTTCAAATCAATTTGAAAGGAAAGAGGCAACCACCCATTAATAAAGGTGCATAGCAGGGCATCTGGAAGCTCCAGGACGGATTATCTCCTTCTGATTTACCAATCTTTTTAAAAGTTACTTTGGCATACTTTTATATCAACAACTGTACCAATCTGTACATCAATTAATTGAACAGAGAACAGGATAGGCAGACAGATGTGAAGACAAACAGCAAGTAGTAGATGATATGTTATTGTATAAATGAGTTATGCCACAGAGTTATGATAGAAAATTCATATGTTATATAAACCATAGAAATACAAATAAAACCATTTATATCATACCACATAATTGTTTTCTACACATTTTATAGAAAAATAAAAACCTTCAGAATTATTGAAGTGTTAAATTTTTATTGGTTCGTTTTCCATATTGTTGTTGTTGTTGACATTCTTCACCCTGTAACGCTAGATTTTCTGAGATCTAAAATAGAGTCCTGTGTTCTAAGTCTGTTGATTTTGGAAGACTTGAGAAAACTGATGAGATGCTTTAACAGTTATAATGTCAGAGCACTGCGGATAGAAGTGCTTGCCTCTAACAGTACTTACTACATGCACTTCATATTGTAAGGAAAGATTTCAGGCTTTTTATTTATTTAAAGATCCCACTTCCAAACCTTCCAAAATGCAGCGATCATCTCTAAGTCATCTACAGTGGGGTGGAATTTAATGGAAACTGTCCTAACTTAAACTTTACCATAGGTGAAAGTCTCCATTGGATTATCTTCTTCTAGAACAGAAGAGAAAAAAAATCCTGGATGGGGAGTTTGCATGTTTTGGATGGGTTTGAACAGTACAGCTGTGTGGTTGGCTGCATAGTGAGTCTATGTCAGGTGTCTGTGTGTGGCAGACCACCGAACATACAGCTCCACTTCATGCCGCCTTTACCTTTGTCCCTTGAAGTATCCACACACAGATACCAGAAGGTTCGCCACATATGAGATGTAACATTCCTTATGTCCATAGTGAAATCCTTTGGCCAAGATATTGAGATATTGTAAATTCAAACTTGTTGACCAAGCTGGAAATATCGTCTGGAAAATGGAATTTTCTTTAACTTCATTAGAGTCTGTTTTTAAGGTTAAATCGCCCAAATGCTAAGAGTCTGCCAATACTTTCCCAGGCGCCTTCCAGTGAATGTTCAGAGTCTACCCCGTACAGCAAAATCGGCTAAGAAGAATCCAGAATTATTTAAAATTAAAGTGTATGCTGCCAAATACATATGAAAAAGTTCACAATATTTGACAGCAAGGGGCTAAGCTGGAGTAGTTAGGCAAACCAAGGATCTTAGATCTCAATATCTGTTACTGCCTTTGCTGATGCATTGGAGATAATCGCTTCAGTGTGTAGCACAGGATTGTCACAGGAGTGGCAGGGGAAAATATTTTGGGTTGTGATGTCTACCAGTAACTGGGTTGATACAATCTTTAGTATTGTTGATAAAATACTTATGCATAGGAATGCTTTTCTCTAGGAAACAGCTTTGAGCTTGAGAAGAAAAAAGTGGGAAGAATCAAATAAAAGCAGCTTTTTACAACTTGGTATATTCCAATGAAAGTGTTGCATATTCCATTGTGGTAAAAATTAGTACAAAACCACAAGTGCCACAAAAATGTTACCTAATGCTATATGTTTCTCCATTAAATATGTCTAGATTTATTTCACTAAGGACAGCTATTTTAGAACTGACAAGGATGTTGGTTGGATCTGTTTCTCTGGAGACTTTTTTCTGTAATTAATTAAAATGAAGAAATACATTCCAAACCATAGCATCATCAGGGATCTGTGTGGGTGCTGGAATTCACCCACTTGGTATTTTCTAAAGGAATAAAGCATATGTTAGAGGAATTATTGTAGTTGATAAATAGTTCTTAAGTATAGAACAACTTTTTGATCCTGAGTAAGAAGTCATTTGATTTGAACACATCACATAAAAATTAGTGTAAAGCAAAAGTTGTATGGATTCACAATTTGTTCTAAATATCATAAAACTAATTTTCACCTTAGAAACAAACCATTTTACTTCTTGCTGCAAAATTCCTAAATACCAGTCAGCTTACGCTAAACTGTTCAGAATGTGTTTTCAAGAGATAGAAGTTAATATTTATTTATTAAGCTTAATTGGCACAAAATACTGAAATATATTTATTTCAACACTTCAGAACTACATGTTTTAGCAACAGTTGGGTTGTTAATTTATAGTAACATATCTGTTGTGATTTAACCCTAGCCAGCAACTAAACACCACACAGAAGCTCGCTCACCCCCCGTGCCTGGTAGGATGGGAGAGAGAATTAGGAGGGCATAAGCAGGAAAACTCGCAGGTTGAGATAAAAACAGTTTAATAATTGAAATAAAACAAAGTAGAAGAGTAATAATAACAATGCTAACAACAACAATAATAGAATATACAAAGCAGGCGATGCACAATGCAACTGCTCACCACCCGCCGACCGACGCCCAGCCTGTCCCGAAACATGAGACCACCCCCTTCCCGGACCATGACTCCTAATTATATACTGAGCATGACATCACATGGTATGGAATACCCCATTGGCCAGCTGGGTCAGCCTCCCCAGCTATGCTACCCCCGCCCAGCTTCCTATACATCCAGCAGAGCGTGGGAAGCCGAAAAGTCCCTGGTGCAACCACCACTCGACAACACCCAAAACATCAATGGGTCATCAATGTTTCTCTCATAACAAACCCAAAATACAGTACCCCCCATCTACTGGGAAGAAAGTTAACTCTGTCCCAGCCAGTGCCAGGACAATAACCTTCCTTGGGGAAAGGGAAACCAGCAGGAGATTGGACTTAGTTGCAATAAAAATTAATTTTTTCAGCTTCAGTGGAACACTGTTTTGGATGACATGACTATTTAGTGTTAACTGGTTTAAGTGTGAAAGTTATAATATAAATTCTGACACATTTAAATGGAAAAGAGACAGCATTGTAATTAAGCCTCATAAGAGTGGTGGTGTGAAGTGTGAAAAAAGGAGGCTTATTCAGCACCCAAGATAAATTGTTGTAAATCCATAGTAGGTGTATGTCAAAAATGAATTCAAAGTAACCATAGAAGATTTTTCATTACTTCTAAAACTCTTGACAGTGCAAATTTTACTGCTGACTGCTGTGTTCAGGAATTAGGCTCTGGAAAGGGATGCTAACTAAACTGTTTGTAACTGAAAGTCTTCAATATGCATTATCCATATGAATTCCATACGCCCAGAGCACTGGAGAGAGAATAATTTGTCTCACTGCATCCTTTCTTTGATTTTGTTGTACCTTCATCTTTGTATTCTCAATCCCCATTAAGTGCATAAATCAGAGAAATAAAAACCAACATCTTTGTAAAGACTAAGACAATTATACTAACATGTTTATTAATAGAAAGAATTCAGAAAATATTTATAGAACATATATATTAAAAAAAAAAATCCTGCTGTAAGCCAGCAACTTGCTTTCCTGTTCAAGCATTTGTCTATGTATAGCCAATTCTCAAGACTCTCAAGTAGCATTCAGAAATCGAAAAAAATCATTTGAACTGAAGTAAAAAATCCTGTAATACTGCTCAGCCAAAATAATCATCTAGATGCGTTGACTGAATAGGTAATATCCAGCACAAAACTTTGTGTTTGATTCTGTAAATACATAATCTAAAAACATAGAATCATAGAATCATAGAATCATAGAGGTTGGAAAAGACCTCTAAGATCATCGTGTCCAACCGTCAGTCCAACACACCATGTCCACTAAACCATGTCCCTAAGGGCCTCATCTACACGTCTTTTAAATACTTCCAGGGATGGTGACTCCACCACTTCCCTGGGCAGCCTGTTCCAAGGCCTGCTCACTCTTTCAGTAAAGAAATTTCTCCTAATGTCCAATCTAAAGGAACTATCTAAATGTCCTAAAGGAACTATCAGAAGTGACTGTCCCCAAGTAGAACATGAATGTCTGGAGTATTCAAGTGTGGACACCTCATTGCAACTCATTCGGTTGGGTGCAGCTCATTAACTGGATTAAGTGAGATACCTTGCAGAAATTCTAAGCAGACTCATCATCTGCAAATGAAAGGCAAGAACACAAACACTATTCTCATGAAATACTGAAACAAAAGGTTCTATCATAAGGACAGATAAATTAACAACTTTGTGAACTGTAGTTGCTAGGAGGAGCAGTGCCTCCATAAACTAGTGAGGTTATCTTTACTTTGAAAGATAACCTTCTCAGCCTGGTATGTACTACACCAGAACTCATAACAGTGCAGTTGCTGATTTGTAAAATGTTTCTTATAAATATATTTAAAAACTCAATTACTAGAAAACAATTTATGCTTATAACCAGATAAGATATTCAGGAACACTCAAGTGGATATGTGTTTAAATTATTAAATAAATAAAAAATATTAACTTCTAGCAAATTAGGAGTTTAAGTTTTGGAATTATGAGAAAACTATGCTGAGATGACCATAGAAGAGTAATCTCTAGTCTGCAGCCTGCTAGAACTTCAAAACTGCAGTCTACTTTGTGACCTGAACATACAGTTACCAAACATGTGAAATAAATTCTATTGCAACTAAATCTGCTTTCTTAATAGTCAGTTTTCTTTCTGTATAATTTGACTGTGTGGGGCGCTGGTGAAGAAAGAACACAGTCTGAATGATCAAGTCGGGGAAAAAAGAGGTTTTGGAAAACTTCCCACTGTTCAATTTCAGACCTGTCCCTGACTTTTTGTTGCTTAATATTCTTTAAAACAGTAAATTCTAGAGGGATTATGAAAATAAGATAAACTGTAAATCCAATAAATTAAAAAGGTTTATGAGAAAGAATGCAGATTTTATCTTTTAAACAAAGAGTGCTCCATTTCTTTTTCTGTTATGAAACGATAAATGTGGTCTACAAAGTCCATATATTGCTCTTGTGATAATTTTATAAAACATTCTTGATTTGAGAGAATTATTTATGGAGGCTGGCCTGGGAATATATTTTGAAAGCAAATGCTAATATGCATACATACCAGAACTAAGCTTGGGAAGGTTTTTTGTTTCTTTCTTTGTTTAACCTTTAGAAATAATGTACACAAAAATTAGGTCTAATAACTCTGCTTGGCATTAAAGAATTGCTTTTAAGTATCCTCACATATAAGTCTGCTTTTACGGAATCAGAGGCTGTGATAACTTTTTCTGTTAATTATGGAAGAAAAGCAGAAGACGGGTGAAGTTAGGACATCTCAACTTTTAGATAGAAAAGATTTTGTTTAATGAGTAAGCCAACATAACTCTATAATTATGATAATATGGTAAATGCTGATAATTTGACTTAATGGAATTTAGTAATTTAAATAACCTATAAGAACTAGATACCTAACATGTTAACAAGCTGTAAATATGGAAATGATTCCAAATGACTATAAACTAGAAAGTACAAGGGTACAAAAGACAGGCACAAGGGTGTGGTGCACATTAACAAATGCTTGACTTTTTGTTGTCATAAAACTGTGATACCTTGTAGTTGTCTCTAGAGCTGTTCAGTGAAACAAAACTACCGGAACTAATAGATGTTTGGTCCTATCTTATCTAAATCTTATCTGACCACTGACATCAGTTCCACAGAAAAATTACCTGTTCATCAACTGTAGATAGATCTTGAATCCTTTTGTTGTGTTAGCAAATACAGTGGTGGTATTTTTAATGTTTTCTTATAAAACTTTTGACCCTAATGTAGAACAAACCCATGTAGGCTAGATTTTCCTAAAGTTTAAAAAGCTGACGTGAAGGAGGAGGAATTGCCATTTGCAACTACTCATTGTGACATTAACCTCCCTTCTATCCCTGTCTAACCTCAGCCATGTCAGACAGCCATCAACCCTCTCCCTGGAGTAGGAGACAGTGGGCACACCTATTGATTACAAGATGGTCCAGCTGATCGGTACTTTTAAGACAGTTGTCTGAGACATAACACTAATTTGGTCAGACATTCATGAATGTACCTGGAAGCTGCAAGCTGTTTGAACTTTCTGTGTTGTAAATGCACTGTCTCATATTTTATAGTGTACTTGATGAGTTATTTTCATATTTTCTTTATTCTATGCTCTTCCTTTTGAAAAATCTAAGAAAGAAAAAATGGAATTATCTGGCAAAGCTTGCACGAGTAAAATGAAATAGTTTGGTTTCCTGAGATCTCACACTGAATGCCCATGACATAGTTTCTGTCGGATCAAAGTATCAGGAGTCAAATCCTTTCTTCTGAAACTATACAAGTTTTTTTTCTAATGCTATGAATGCTAATAGGATCTAAAATACTTGTTGAAATAAGCTCTCATGAAAGGAATCTCTGTACAGAAGCAGAAAAGGTGACTAGAGGTAAGGGATATTATGGAAGTGAACAGAATGTTCTTTTTTATGGCTTTTCTGTCACTGTTAATGGTTTTCCAGTCTTCTAGAAATAGTGAATAGTTTCCAGAAAGGATAAGGGAAATGTAAAAATCCTTTGAGATGTGTCAGAGTCACTTATATAAGCATCAAGCTGATGATTTTGATGGAGGTGGCAACCAGTTAGAAACTTTGGTCACTGTTTAAAAGGATCTCTTTCTGTGATTCTGTTAGGTTTTATTAGATGGATCTGAGCAAGTATCAGTGTGGTAAAATGAAGAGTAAAAAGTGGTCTGTTCATATGAAAAGTTCTATTTTTCTTAAATGAATATAAATACTTCATAAATACAAAGATCATTTACTCATATTTCAATAAGTATAAAAATAACTGTTTCATTTAAAAGAAAAAAAATCATCTTATTTTGAACCTTTTTTTGGCAGCTCAGAGTATTACTCACACAAGATTTCTTTTTATTGTTTGTTTGTTTTGTTTCAAAGAACAAACTGAATAGGGAGAAAAAACTATGCAGGTCAGGTGAAGATGAAACAGAATGTTTTTACTCTTTTATAAATCTTTCCCCATTTGAGGAATTATCTAAACTTATGGTAGATTTTTTTTGTTTGTTTTCTCAGTCCATACAGATTATCAGAGTTTTATAAATGTAAAGGGAAGAAATGGGTAACAGGTATAGTTGGGATTTGTGACCCATGAAATACAGAATTTCTGAGATGAAACTGTTTTTCCAACTTCATATTCAGAAAAGTTCAGGATGTGATAGTGATAAGCATATACTTGCAGAATATGAATTGTGTTGAATGTTAACTGTACATAGTAATAGGGTCATTACCAGCATGTTTAATTAAGTTTCTCTTTCCTGCAGCTGTTAAATTAAACTGTAAAAGTTTGAAAAGAATGTGCTTAAAATCCATTGTTTACCATTTTTCATAGTGGAATATTTTCTGAGAAACTGGATTTCATCAACAGAAATTACAAGAATAATTTCAACGTTCCTGGTTGCATTAGGAGTGCATTAAGAGCGTAAGAATGGTCAGACTCATGAACAGTCTACAAACACTACTTAGGAGAACACTGGAATAATTAATGTAAATGTTTTTGTGTTCTGCTTAGTTTAATAGAACTATTACAAAGTTCTTATTAAAAGTTAATATTAAGCTTAGAATGTATATATTCATCATTACACAAATCTTAATGTTTGGTACTCATCTTTAAAAGTGAGAAGGGCCAGAGCCTCAGCTGATGCAAATGGTTATAGAAGCATTCATTTTCAGTCACTCCTGTCACTGATATGTGAAATGTTTCTCTATATTTTGCACCTCACATTTTTTTATCAATGGAATTTCAGAATCCAACAGTTTTTGCCAGCATCCTTTTGTCTTACTTAAAGTAAGATCTCACCTATCAGAGAGCGCTTCACTTTGATGCTCTTCCTGGTAAAACAATCTCCTAGCATATAATCCAAAATCCACTAAATATATGTAAAGCCACTCAATGAAGTAGACAGGCTTTGAATGAAATCCTCATTACATTTGATGATGTGCATTGAAATATGTTGAGATAAAACACATCTTTTAAGAGTTAATAAATACTTTGCTTTTTCCTGAGGAGAATATCTGTGGTTAATTTTGATTATTACACATACTTAGCTCAAGTGAGCCAAGGCCCCACAACCCTGGATAAAGACAGTCACTGGTTAGGGAAGTTTATGGTACGGACAAAACCTAAACATAATCCCCTCAAAGTCCAGTTTAGTGCCCTAAAAACAAGGTCATCCTTTCTCTGTTACCAGGCATTGTCACTTTGAAGCAATCCCCTTAAGTTCTTAATGACCTTAGTTAGATTTAAAATTAAGTTTGTCAAATATCTTCTCATCATTCTAAATCTCTACAGACTTGGTTTACAGTGTAGAGTGGGAAGATGGGACAGTTTTGGGGGGTTGCACTTGTTTTAATCTCCATCAACTCTTAAGTCACCTTTTTGAGCCATCCACAAAATATTCAAATATTTTTATATCAGTATGCCTTCATTTAAGTTTAATGTAAAACTTCTTTCTGTTGAATTCTTTTCTACTGATAAACCTGGGAAGTGGATGCAGATGGATTGCACTGTAACAACAAATGTCTTTGTTCAGAAGGTAAATACAATCCATTAAGACTTCAACACATACTGATGTCTCAAATCCATGGAACTGCTGGAATATAACCCAACAAAGAGGAAGGCAGGCAAAAACACCAGGAGGCCTGCATGGATGAACAAGGACAAACTCAAAGACAAAAAGAAAGCCTACAGAGGGTGGAAGCAAGGACAGGTAGCCTGGGAGGAATACAAGAAATTGTCAGAGCCGCCAGGGATCAGGTTAGGAAAGCTAAAGCCCTGATAGAATTAAATCTGGCCAGGGATGTCAAGGGCAACAAGAAAAGCTTCTATAGGTATGACGGGGACAAAAGGAAGACAAGTGGGCCCTCTCCTGAACAAAACAGGAGACCTGGTTACCTGGGATATGGAGAAGGCTGAGGTACTCAATGACTTTTTTGCCTCAGTCTCAAGCCTTACCGCCCAAGCCACAGAAGGCAAAGGCAGGGACTGGGAGAATGAAGAGCTGCCCACTGTAGGAGAAGATCAGGTTCGAGACCATCTAAGGAACCTGAAGGTGCACAAATCCATGCCCATGAGTCCTGAGGGAACTGGCAGATGAAGTTCTAAGCCACTATCCATGAGATTTGAGAAGTCGTGGCAGTCCGGTGAAGTTCCCACTGACTGGAAAAGGGGAAACATAAGCCCCATTTTTAAAAAGGGGAAAAAAGGAAGACCCAGGGAACACAAGCCAGTCAGTCTCACCTCTGTGCCTGGCAAGATCATGGAACAGATCCTCCTGGAAACTATGCCAAGGCACATGGAGGACAGGGAGGTGATTTGAGACAGCCCACATGGCTTCACTGAGGGCAAGTCCTACCTGACCAACCTAGTGGCCTTCTATCATGGAGTGACTACATCAGTGGACATGGGAAGGGCTACCTATGTCGTCTATCGGGACTTCTGTAAGGCCTTTGACACGGTGCCCAACAACCCAGCCAGCACGGGTTCATGGAAGGCAGGTCCTGCTTGACCAACCTGATCTCCTTCTATGACCAGGTGACCCGCCTAGTGGGTGTGGGAAAGGCTGTGGATGTGGTCTACATGGACTTCAGTAAAGCCTTTGACACTGTCTCCCACAGCATTCTCCTAGAGAAGCTGGTGGCTCACGACTTAGACAGGTACACTCTTCACTGGGTAAAAAACTGGCTGGACGGCTGAGCCCAGAGAGTTGTGGTGAAGGGAATTAAATCCAGTTGGTGACCGGTCACAAGCGGTGTTCCCCAGGGCTCAGTATTAGGGCCGGTCCTGTTCAATATCTTTATCAACGATCTGGATGAGGGGATCGAGTGCTCCCTCAGTAAGTTTGCAGGCATCACCAAGCTAGATGGGAGTGTTGATCTGCTCGAGGGTAGGAAGGCTCTGCAGAGGGACCTGGACAGGCTGGATCGATGGGCCGAGGCCAACTGTATGAGGTTCAACAAGGCCAAGTGCTGGGTCCTGCACTTCAGCCACAACAACCCCAGGCAACGCTACAGGCTTGGAGAAGAGTGGCTGGAAAACTGCTCAGAGGAAAAGGACCTGGGGGTGCTGGTTGACAGCCGGCTGAACATGAGCCGGCAGTGTGCCCAGGTGGCCAAGAAGGCCAACAGCATCCTGGCCTGTATCAGAAATAGTGTGGCCAGCAGGTGTAGGGAAGTGATTGTGCCCTTGTACTCGGCACTGGTGAGGCCGCACCTCGACTACTGTGTTCAGTTTTGGGCCCCTCACTACAAGAAAAACATGGAGGTGTTGGAGCGTGTCCAGAGGAGGGCAACGAAGCTGGTGAAGGGCCTCGAGCACAAGTCTTATGAGGAGCGTCTGAGGGAACTGGGGTTGTTTAGCCTGGAGAAGAGGCGGCTGAGGGGAGACCTCATCGCGCTCTACAACTACCTGGAAGGAGGTTGTAGCGAGGTGGGGGTTGGTCTCTTCTCCCAAGCAACTAGTGATAGGACGAGAGGAAATGGCCTCGAGTTGTGCCAAGGGAGGTTTAGGCTGGACATTAGGAGAAATTTCTTTACTGACAGAGTGGTCAGGCCTTGGAACAGGCTGCCCAGGGAAGTGGTTGAGTCACCATCCCTGGAAGTATTTAAAAGACGTGTAGATGAGGCGCTTAGGGACATGGTTTAGTGGGCATGGTAGTGTTGCGTTGACAGTTGGACTCGATGATCTTAGAGGTCTTTTCCAACCTTAATGATTCTATGATTCTATGATAACATCCTTCTCCCTAAACTAGAGAGATATGGATTTGATGGGTGGACTGTCCAGTGGATGAGGAATTGGTTGGATAGACGCATTCAGAGGGTAGTGGTCAACGACTCAATGTCCAGATGGAGATCGGTGATGAGTGGTATCCCTCAGGGGTCTGCACTGGGACCAGTGCTGTTTGATATCTTCATCAATGATATAGACAGTGGGATCGAGTGCGCCCTCAGCAAGTTTGCAGATGACACAAAGCTGAGTGGTGTGGTTGACATGCCTGAGGGATGGGATGCCATCCAGATGGACCTGGACAATCAAGAAGTGGGCCCATGTGAACCTCATGAGGTTCAACACGGCCAAGGTCCTGTGCCTGTGTCAGGGCAAGCCCCGGTATCAATACAGGCTGGGGAATGTGTCCTGGTTTTGGCTGGAATGGAGTTGATTTTCTTCCTATTAACTGGTATAGTGCTGTGTTTTGGATGTAGTGTGGGAATAATGTTGATGACACGCTGATGTTTTGGTTGTTGCTAGGTATTGTTTACGCTAGTCAAGGACTTTTCATCTTCCCATGCCCTGCCAGATGTGCAGGGGGCTGGGAGGGAGTGTGGCCAGGGCGGCTGGCCCAGCTGTCCAATAGGCTATTCCATACCATATGACGTCACGCTCAGCATATAAGGCTGGGTGAAGAAGAAGGAGGGGGGGCGTTCGGAGTGATGGCGTGTGTCTTCCCAAGTAACCGTTACGCGTGATGGAGCCCTGCTTTCCTGGCGATGGCTGAACACCTGCCTGCCAATGGGAAGTGGTGAATGAATTCCTTGTTTTGCTTTGCTTGCATGCGCGGCTTTTGCTTTCCCTATTAAACTGTCTTTATCTCAGCCCACGAGTTTTTCTCACTTTTACCCTTCTGATTCTCTCCCCCATCCCACCCGGCGGGGGGGGTGAGCGAGCGCCTGCGTGGTATTTGGCTGCTGCCAGGTTAAACCACGACAGAATGAAGGGATTGAGAGCGGCCCTGTGGAGAAGAACCTGGGAGTACTAATGGATGAAAAGCTGGACGTGAGCCAACAATCTGTGTTTGCAGCCCAAAAGGCCAACCGTATCCTAGGCTGCATCAAAAGAAGTGTGGCCAGCAGGTCGAGGGAGGTGATTCTGCCCCTCTACTCTGCTCTGGTAAAACCCCACCTGGAGTACTGCCTCCAGCTCTGGAGTGCTCAGCACAGGAAAGACATGGACCTGTTGGAGTGGGTCCAGAAGAGGGCCACAAAAATGATCAGGGGGATGGAACGCCTCTCCTATGAAGAAAGGCTGAGAGAGCTAGGGTTATTCAGCCTGGAGAAGAAAGGCTTCGGGGAGACCTTATTGCAGCCTATCAGTACTTAAGGGGGGCTTATAAGAAGGATGGGGACAAACTTTTTAGCAGGGCCTGTTGCACAGGACAAGGGGGAATGGTTTTAAACTAGAAGAGGGTAGATTCAAACTAGATATAAGGAACCTGATCTAGTTGAAGATGTCCCTGCCCATGGCAGGGGGATTGGATTAGATAACTCTTAAAGGTCCCTTCCAATCCGAACTATGCTCTTTGTTGTATCTTCTTTTCATGGGGAGAAAGTCATGTAATACCAAATAGCATCACTTAAAAATTTTAAGATCCACGCAATACATTAAGGCACATTAGTGTCATGTAATTCCTGTAGCTTTACCACATTGAATGCCTTCTCTTTAGTACTGAGCTTATTTTTGCTTTTGACATCTTGTTTCTATTTCAACTGATTTCCTACGATAAATTGTGCAGCACCTTCTCTCTTTGTTCAATTCAATGATAATCTACGATTATCGTTAGCTTACTTGGCTTTTACATTAAGTTAATATAATATAATCCCTACTTGTCAGGGATATAATTGTATTTTCAATAATTCTTAGCTTATTATTTTATGGTTTTGTTTTATGTGTTAGGAAGAACAATTCTGATTGAACAATAATGTTAAGACAAGTCATATGCAAACTAAAAGGAACCTTCTGAAGAGCAAGTTTAAAACCTAGTTGTTTGGGGGCAGTTTACAAGCAGTTAAGAATTGAAGATCAGTGCATGTTATAGTTCTGAAGCAACGTCATTAAAAACAATTGATAGAATGTATACTCTGTGTCATCTTTGCCATGATCTGTATTGTCATCATTTAATTGTCCTAAAGTTCCCAAATGACCTACTCAGAGATCTTTAAAACAAACTAAAAATCTAGTGTTACAGTACTGATAACCTTTGGAACCTATATTAAAAGTGATGGCAATAAAATTATTTGCAAGAGATGAGAGAGATTTACCAGCTGATGAATCACATAACCCACATACAAAATATTAGTAACCAGTTATAAAGTTTTTCTGAGGGAACCCAATGAAAAGTATTGAAATATAACTAACATGAGAAATCATGCTAGTTTGAACCTAACTTAGAAGTAAGTAATAAATAAATACATAAATAAAATAGAAAATAAGATAGTTGTAGATAACAATATGAAGATCTAGAGAAGAATCGTTTCCAGCAGAGTTCGTGACATGTCATGTGCAAGCAAAGACATTCTGTCTGTCTCTAATTTAGGCAGAGTAAAAAAAAAAAAAAAGAGACAATAACTATTGAGAGCTTGAATGTAAATCTAGGTGGAAAGAAAGAACCTTAAAACAGGAAAAGCATCACTAGTAGCTCATTATTAGACTGACTGATTGATTTATCTCTGCATTCAATTATCTTCAAGTATTCTATTCTTTAGAAAACTACTTTATGCTTCTCTTAGCTTTATGCATGCATTTAGAGGAAAATATTCAATTAACACTGGAAAAGATTATTTTCTCATCCTAACATGTATGCTGTATATTTATAAGTATTAGAGATAAACATTGGTTATGAGTCAATGTACAAACTAATGTGGGGTTTCAAAATAAGTAGTTGCATGATTCTGTGTCCTGAGTACATAGAAAGCATTGGTTTAGGTTTATACTTTTAAAGCTGTATTTACTTCCTTGGGAAAAAATCACAGGACAAAGCTTTGGCCATGGCTAACATTTTTTTCACTTCTTGTCCTGTCTGGGAGACATCAATTACTCTCTAGTTCTAAATTCTGACTCTGAAACAAGTTCAACTGCCAAAAAACCCAAACCAAACCAAAATAAAAATTTTGGAGACCAGGACAAATGATGGAGGAGACCATGCATTTATGAGCATGTCTGGAAAAATATTGTCAAAGTTAATCATCAGCTACATTTTAAAGTGAATTTTTTCATCCCATTCTGGATCAGAATCTAAAAATTCCAGGATAATCTTGTCTGTGTATTTATAGTGTGTTAATAATCCAGTTAAGTATCTAAAGAAAATGGATTTGTCTTATAAGTCTATTTGTATTGTACTCTATCATCATTGCTATTGCTTATACTATTTATTACTGTGCACTGAACTCAGTATTTCAACCAAGGTCTTGTGCTATGTCTTGTATCAACAGAATTAATAAAGTAGTAAATAAGCAATATTAATCTGCAACACTATTTGCCAATGATTTATCCTATACTCAGGGTATCTTTATCTATTTTAATTTACCATACTTTGCACTTTATTATATTTATTTTATTTTTATAATATCTCAATTAGAGAGTTAGCAATTCCAGGGTCTTTACAATTTCTTTCAAAGAGGCTTCTTAGCTGAAGATACATGATCTCACACCACTGCCTTTTTTTTTTTTGGCTACTACCATTGTATTTTTATTTGTAACGGGGATTTGCATCCCTCTTTAACTAGTCAAAATAGACACATTTAACTTTTGCCAAATTTACAGATACTTCATATTTTCACTACCTGTATTTAATGTCTCCACGCTTCATGTCATGGCTTTGCTGACTGTAGAAAAATATGCCTTATTATTAGCATATGAGGCCAATGAAGAGGTGATCAATCCAGGGGAAATACATGTTCTCTTGTGGTGGTAAACACCTGTGTTGTATTTAGTTTACATTTTTATGTTATTATATCTATGGTATCATTTTCAGTTGGCTATGTCTGAAAGAATTGAAAACTTTGGAATAGTAAATGAAACACATGATCAAAGATGTACACTGACTGAGGTTTTCTTAATGATGTAATGAGTATTCAAATTTTGATGTTATGTTTCTCTTTGAAACTAGATTTCTGTGGTGCTTGTAGCTTTTATAATCAAGTTTCTATCTTTTGCTTCCTGAAAATGTGAATTATATTAAGCAGAGCTTCTTTTGTGTATCATTCTGAGTGGGGATGAATGATACTATAACTTTGCCAAAATTCCCATTTCTGATTAAGATAAATATTTCTTTTGTCTTTTTGTCTGGCTAATTTTTTTCACTGTTATTTCAGTAACTGCTCACTTCAAAACTCCTTCTTGTAGTTTATCTGCCTAAGATGTTTTAATAAAAAAAGTATGTATCAGTTCTTCCCCTGAAACTCATTGTTCTGCCATTTGACACTCTACTGAACGCCTGTTAGGTGCAGAGTTTTTCCAACTGATGGAGAACTGTTCATCTTAGTTGATATCACTCACTTCAAAAAATATTTTTACGTTATGATAGTCACTAATAGAAAAACTTTCTTAGTAGGAAGCATGAGTGGAAAACCCAAGTTTAATATTATTCTTCTCTTCATGAGTCTTAAATTCCACACAGTGTTCTACCTCCCTTTGTCCAGAATTACTATCATTCTTCTCAGTCATTTGTATGTTATCATACATTCTGTACTCCTCCCTCCTTCACAATTTGCTGTTTTCTGGCCTGTGAAAATAGTCTCTTGATTAAACATAGCCTGGTTTGGCATTGGAACTGGTGATAAGAGAGGGTTTAACAGCGGCTCAGAGCACAATGTTTTCTATTCCAATTTCTGGGCTCTTCTTTCACATGCCATAAGTTGTTTTTTGAGAGAAGTCACGTAGTTTGTATGACTGATTTTTATTCATGTCTTTTAAAGGCTAATAATTCATATAATCACATAAGGTAGCCTTTGCCCACTAAAGGTATTATCTGCATTTTATAAATCTAAGCCTAGGTGTCAGTGCATCATTAACCGTTTCTTTTGTTGCTTCATGGTGCTGACCTGTAATCTTCCCCAAATAAATATACAGAGTGTTTGATGAAGTTGGTATTTATGATGACCATTTGATTGAAGCAGCAAAACAAATCAACCAAATAACATTTTTTCTGTTACATCAAAGGAAAAAATATATAAAAAAAAGGTAGACCATGCTTGGGGAACAATCTGCACTTGAGGGACAATTTTTTTTATTTTTTTTAATCTTTGACATATAAAATATTGATATGTCTACCTTAATGGGGATGGGAAGAAATGCTAGCATATGTAAAAATGAAGAAGACTAGGAAAGTCTAAGCATTAAATCCTTTAAAAATAGTTTTGTTTGAAGTATCTCATTTCTTCTTCAGCGTAATTAAGTGAGATGAATCATTTATCATCATTGATTGTATCAACAATTCTTTCAAAATGATGGAAAATAAAGACTAAAACAGCTTGGGAAACATGTATCATCATCTCACCATTCTGACTGAACATTAAAAAGTGAATAAAAAAATAGCAGAAGTTAAAGTTTAGATTCCCAAGGTCTATACCCTTATACAAGGGGAATTAAAGTTTCTATTTTCTTCTACAAGGTCACAGAACTTTCTTACACATAGAATGTGTGTTGTTGCAAAATACCTTTATAACTTATACCCTTTTGGGGTATAAAAATGAAATGATAGTCAAGTTAAAATGTTGATACTAGTATAATATTTTAGGTACTTAAGAACAATGTTTAATGATCATAACAGAAAATACTGCATGAATTGTCTTACATGTATTGTACTGCCAAGTTCATATCAAAACTAACGAGTACTGCCTACCCTATCTACTCCATATCTATTCAAATGTGGGAGAATTATTTAAAAAACGATGGTCAGTTGTTTGCATGCTTTTCTATACACTTGAATGAGTCACAAATAAGAGCAAATATTTTGAGACTGTGAAACCTTTCTGAGTTGATTGTGACCACTGTTTAGATCCTGCTCTTTTCCAGTGGTGTAGAGAGTCAATCTTGGAGATCATTACAGATGGAAACACAATTCTTCCAATACCAGTGGAGTTTGTGGTCTCATGCAAGAGGATATTATTTTTTCTTGACCATCATAAAGTTAAAGAATGTGGTCTTCCTTTTTGCTGATATCATTAAGGGGAACACTGAGATCATGGTATATGTTTGTACTGACTGTACCGTCACCAGTAACACAGATGAGAAAACCCATAAATAATATGTTAGAATATCTCTCAACGATGATGCATGCACAGCAGTTTTAAAAGCCACATACACGTTTCCTTATACACCATTTCACTATGAAGTTGTAAAAAACCTGTCGTGTTTTGGAAAGCAAACCATGTCAGTGGCTATTATATAATTTGCACAAAACATTTAGTTTATGTGGTGCTTTGTATTTCAGAAAACTCAAACTCAAAAATAAACATTTTATTAGAAAAGAGGTTTTTTTTTTTTAAAAGGTAAGGATTTTCTACTTTTTAAGTAAGACTTGTTCAGAGCATAATTTTGCCATAAAATAGACCAAGAAAGTCTTCAATTTTGTTTTTACTGTATTTGCTCTGTTTGTGTCACAGCTGCACACTGCTTTATGCCTCTGGAGGAAGCTTCGTGTAGTGGCAGTTCTTGAAAGGTTAATGGCATTTACTGCATTACTAATCTATTCTTTAAACCACTGATTAGCATTGAAATTGATTCCCAGCTCCTCGTGGCTGAAACGACATTAATCTAGTCTCTGCTATTAAAAATGTTACACCTTTCTCATGTTACCAGGTGATAACACATCATTAATTTGACGGCTTCCATTGTTCTGTCCTACATTGGAACACCTACAAATGTGAGCAGTGAGCAAAAATATAATGTATTTATTCAGAAAGAAAAATTACAGTAGGTTATCATTAAATGCATTTGAAATGTGAAGGACAACTATTTTTTGTAAATGTCAGGTATCCAAAAGTATGGATATAGACATGAAGTTGTGGTCAGACAGATACAATGTTATTACAGTTATAAAACTTGCAAATGCAATCTACTATGACAGTGTTGAAAGGTGGGTGGACAGTATCCAATTTTCAACTACTACTGCCCTGTCTCCATATGGCATTCGAATTACAAACAAACTGATGATATAGTGTTTTATTCATCACACCAAACCCAGATGCACAATTCCACAATGTGAAGTGCAAGAAAACATTGAACATCAAAGAACATACACTCTTCAAAGCTACTTTCAGTTTCCAAGTACCAAGCCCAGCCTTGCCATTACACTACTGGATTAGATACTCCAAGAGTGACAACTCTTTTGGGTATGTAAAGTCCTGTGGCTCAGCTGCCTTTTCCAGAATCCTACTTTCATAATTAAATTAAATAGATTGTAAAGTCAGAACTTATTTTAGCAGGATAGTTTATTCCTCTTAATCCTTATACGTATCAAAAGTAAAAACCTTACATAACAATTTATGCATGAATCTACAGCCTCCTTTTAAGCTGTAGAAAATATTTTAGAAAATAATCTATCCTTGATGGAAAGATAGGTGGTGATAAACCACACACTATCTCTTTACAAATATTCACACCTGGTTTATGAATTTTCTGGCATCAGTTTATAATCGGAAATTATCAAAAGAGGGGGAAGAAATAAAATTCACACTATCATGACAAACATTCCGGACTGGGGTTTTTTCACTCTAGTGAGCCAGCTGAAAAAAGGCTGGTGTTGTCAGTAACGTCACTGAGAATGCATTCTAAATCTTCATCTCTAATTCAAGTGCTTTGCTAATACATATATGTGTTCACCTTGAAAATAAAATAAGAAATTACTAGAATGGCAGCTTTTGTAAACACTGTGTTGTTTTATGACAGTATTTCTGGCACACTGAAGGTTAAAAAAAGATGACAAGATATAATATATTGAAATTTCAAAATAAGCAAAGTTGTAAAAAAATAATAAAAGCATCCATAAGACTTGTCTGTATGTTATAAAACACGGACGAGTTTTGCATAAAAGACACAAAGAAAGTGAGCTGCAAGATCAAGAGAGCTCTAATAACCCCTAAATAACAACTATGTTTTTAAAAAGAAGAAAAAGATCATAGAATCATAGAATAGTTTGGGTTGGAAGGGACCTTTAAAGGTCATCTAGTCCAACCCCACTGCCACGAGCATCTTCAACTAGATCAGGTTGCTCAGAGCCCTTGTCCAACCTGACTTTGAATGTTTCCAGGGATGGGGCATCTACTATCTCTCTGGGTAACATGTTCCAGTGTTTCACCACCCTCATTGTAAAAAATTTCTTCCTTATATCTAGTCTGAATTTACCCTCTTTTAGTTTAAAACCATTTCCTCTTGTCCTATCTGTTGTGGTTTAACCCCAGCCAGCAACTCAGCACCATGGCACATGGTCATTGCTGTTAGGAAAATGTTCCCAGGCACAGCACACTAAGATGATCAGCAGTACAGCAGTACAGCAAGCAGCTAAAGCAAAAAGCAGCCACTAACGAGCACTAGACTCTAATATACAGTAAAGCAAGCAAGCCCCATGTCAAGCACAGGAGCTTGCCAATTAATAGCTAAACAGCAATAACAGCTAAAAACAACAATAACAGCTATATCTAGCACATTCCAATCAAACCTGTTGTTATCTTGAACCCTCCGAGCCCCACACTGGGCACCAAAAAGGACTGTTGTGGTTTAATTCCAGCCAGCAGCTCAGCACCACACAGCCGCTCCCTCACTCCTCTCCGGTCGGGTGGAGGAGAGAATTGGAAGGGTAAAAGTGAGAAAACTCATGGGTTGAGATAAAGACAGTTTAATAGGTAAAGCAAAAGCCGCACATGCAAGCAAAGCAAAACAAGGAATTCATTCACCACTTCCCATCGGCAGGCAGGTGTGCAGCCACCTCCAAGAAAGCAGAGCTCCATCACGCATAACGGTGACTTGGAAGACAAACGCCATCACTCCGAACATTTCCTCCTTCCTTCTTCTTCCCCCAGCTTTATATGCTGAGCATGACATCATATGGTATGGAACTGACTCCCTTTGGCCAGCTGGGGTCAGCTATCCCAGCTGTGTCCCCTCCCAACTTCTTGTGCACCCCCAGCCTACTTGCTGGCGGGGTGCTGTGAGAAGCAGAAAAGGCCTTGACTCTGTATAAGCACTGCTCAGCAATAATGAAAACATCCCTGTATTACCAACACAGTTTTCAGCACAAATCCAAAATACTATGTCCCATACTAGCTCCTATGAAGAAGATTAACTCTATTCCAGCCAAAACCAGCACACTATCGCAACAGACCCTATTGAAAAGTTTATCTCCTTCTTTCTTATGAGCCCCCATTAAGTATTGAAAGTGCAGTAAGGTCTCCCCGAAGCCTTCTCTTCTCCAGGCTGAACAACCCTGACTCTCTCAACCTTTCTGCATAGAGGAGGTATTCCATCCCCCTGATCATTTTTGTGGCCCTCCTCTGAACCCACTCCAACAGGTCCATATCTTTCCTGTGCTGAGGACTCCAGAGCTGGAGGCAGTACTCCAGGTGGGGTTTTACCAGAGCAGAGTAGAGGGGCAGAATCACCTCCCTCGACCTGCTGGCCACACTTCTTTTGATGCAGCCCAATACGGTTGGCCTTTTGGGCTGCAAGCACAGATTGTCGGCTTATATATAGAATCATAGAATCATAGAATCATTAAGGTTGGTAAAGACCTCTAAGATCATCGAGTCCAACCGTCAACCCAACACCACCATACCCACTACACCATGTCCCCAAGTGCCTCATCTACACGTCTTTTAAATACTTCCAGGGATGGTGACTCAACCACTTCCCTGGGCATCCTGTTCCAAGGCCTGACCACTCTGTCAGTAAAGAAATTTCTCCTAATATCCAGCCTAAACCCCCCTTGGCACAACTTGAGGCCATTTCCTCTCGTCCTATCACTAGTTGCTTGGGAGAAGAGACCAACCCCCACCTCGCTACAACCTCCTTCCAGGTAGTTGTAGAGCGCGATGAGGTCTCCCCTCAGCCGCCTCTTCTCCAGGCTAAACAACCCCAGTTCCCTCAGACGCTCCTCATAAGACTTGTGCTCGAGGTCCTTCACCAGCTTCATTGCCCTTTCTGGACACACTCCAACACCTCCATGTTTTTCTTGTAGTGAGGGGCCCAAAACTGAACACAGTATTCGAGGTGCGGCCTCACCAGTACCGAGTACAGGGGCGCGATCACGTCCCTACTCCTGCTGGCCACACTATTTCTGATACAGGCCAGGATGCTGTTGGCCTTCTTGGCCACCTGGGCACACTGCCGGCTCATGTTCAGCCGGCTGTCAACCAGCACCCCCAGGTCCTTTTCCTCTGAGCAGTTTTCCAGCCACTCTTCTCCAAGCCTGTAGCGTTGCCTGGGGTTGTTGTGGCTGAAGTGCAGGACCCAGCACTTGGCCTTGTTGAACCTCATACAGTTGGCCTCGGCCCATCGATCCAGCCTGTCCAGGTCCCTCTGCAGAGCCTTCCTACCCTCGAGCAGATCAACACTCCCATCTAGCTTGGTGATGCCTGCAAACTTACTGAGGGAGCACTCGATCCCCTCATCCAGATCGTTGATAAAGATATTGAACAGGACCGGCCCTAATACTGAGCCCTGGGGAACACCGCTTGTGACCGGCCGCCAGCTGGATTTAACTCCCTTCACCACAACTCTCTGGGCTCAGCCGTCCAGCCAGTTTTTTACCCAGTGAAGAGTGTACCTGTCTAAGTCGTGAGCCACCAGCTTCTCTAGGAGAATGCTGTGGGAGACAGTATCAAAGGCTTTACTGAAGTCCATGTAGACCACATCCACTGCCTTTCCCACACCCACTAGGCGGGTCACCTGGTCATAGAAGGAGATCAGGTTGGTCAAGGAGGACCTGCCTTCCGTGAACCCGTGCTGGCTGGGCCTGATCCCCTGCTTGTCCCACACATGGCTCGTGAGCACCCTCAAAACCAACCGCTCCATGATCTTCCCCGGCACCGAGGCCAGGCTGACCGGCCTGTAGTTCCCCGGATCCTCCTTCCGACCCTTCTTGTAGATGGGCGTCACATTAGCAAGCCTCCGGTCGTCCGGGACCTCCCCAGTTAACCAGGACTGCTGGTATATGATGGAGAGCGGCTCGGCAAGCTCCTGCGCCAGCTCCCTCAGTACCCTCGGGTGGATCCCATCCGGCCCCATAGACTTGTGAACATCCAGGTGGCATAGCAGGTGATTAACTTCTTCCTCTTGGATTATGGGGGGTTTATCCTGCTCGCCGTCCCTGTCTTCCAGCTCAGGGGGTTGAATACCCTCCGGATAACTGGTCTGACTACTAAAGACTGAGGCAAAGAAGGCATTGAGTACCTCAGCCTTTTCCTCGTCCTTGGTGACAACGTTCCCCCCCGCACCCAATAGAGGATGGAGATTCTCCTTGGCTCTCCTTTTGTCATTAACATACTTACAAAAACATTTTTTGTTGTCTCTCACGACAGTGGCCAGGTTGAGTTCTAGCTGGGCTTTTGCCTTTCTAATTTCCTCTCTGCATGACCTAACGAGATCCCTGTACTCTTCCTGAGTTGCCTGCCCCTTCTTCCAAAGGTGATAAACTCTTCTTATTTTCCTGAGTCCCAGCCAGAGCTCCCCATTCAGCCAGGCCGGTCGTCTTCCCCGCCTGTTCTTCTTGCAGCACATGGGGACAGCCCTCTCCTGCCCCTTTAAGTCTTCCTTCCTGAAGAACGTCCAGCCTTCCTGGATGCCTTTGCCCTTCAGGACTGTCTCCCAAGGGACCCTCTTGACCAGTGTCCTGAGCAGGCCAAAGTCCGCTCTCCGGAAGTCCATGGTAGCGGTTTTTCCTGGCCTCCCTCCTTACTTCACCAAGTATCAAGAATTCTACCATTTCATGGTCGCTAAGCCCAAGTCGTCCAGCTTTTCATCCATTAGTACTCCCAAGTTCTTCTCCTCAGGGCTGCTCTCAGTCCCTTCATCCCCCAGCCTGTATTGATACCGGGGCTTGCCCTGACCCAGGCGCAGGACCTTGCACTTGGCCATGTTGAACCTCATGAGGTTCACACGGGCCCACTTCTCGAGCTTGTCCAGATTCCTCTAGATGGCATCCCGTCCCAAAAGCATGTCAACCCCACCACTCAGCTTGGTGTCATCCTCAAATTTGCTGAGGGTGCACTCGATCCACTGTCTATATCATTGATGAAGATATTAAACAGTACTGGTCCCAATGCAGACCCCTGAGGGATACCACTCGTCACTGATCTCCATCTGGACATTGAGTTGTTGACCACTACCTTCTGGATGCTATCATGCAACGAATTCCCCATCCACCAAACAGTCCATCCATCAAATCCGTATCTCTCCAGTTTAGAGAAAAGGATGTTGTGGGGGGACCGTGTCAAAGGCCTTACAGAAGTCCCAACAGATGACATAGGCAGCCCTTCCCATGTCCACTGATGTAGTCACTCCATGATAGAAGGCCACTAGGTTGGTCAGGCAGGACTTGCCCTCAGTGAAGCCATACGGGCTGTCTCAAATCACCTTCCTGTCCTCCATGTGCCTTGGCATAGTTTCCAGGAGGATCTGTTCCATGATCTTCCCAGGCACAGAGGTGAGGCTGACAGGTCAGTAGTTCCCAGGGTCCTCCTTTCTACCCTTTTTAAAAATGGGTGCAATGTTTCCATTTTTCCAGTCACTAAGGACTTCACCGGACTGCCATGACTTTTCAAATATCATGGAGAATGGCTTGGCAACTACATTAGCCGATTCCTTCAGGAGTCTGCGATACATCTCGTCAGGACTTATGTATGTTCAGATTCCTCAGGTGGTCACGAAAGTGATCTTCTCTTACAGTGAGTGGGACTTTGCTCCCCCAGTCCCTGTCTTGCAGTCCATCCAGTTAAGAGGTGTGGCAAGAGAGGTTGCCAGTGAAGACTGAGGCAAAAAAGTTGTTGAGTACGTGAGATCTCACAATTAAAAGTGCCGAACAATTAAAAGTTCTGTTTCAGTTCTAGCTGAAAAAGAAAACTACTAAGAGTTTTAAAAATATATATAGAGAGGCAGGACTAAGCAAAGTCTGTAATTTAAAATGTGACACAACACAAATATCATCAAAGGAGAAAGAAGAAATAGTTCTTATGAACTACTATCCCAGAAAAGTCCTGTTCTTCAAAACAAAGGCATGCAAATGTAATGCAGCTGAATATTAAAAACTCCAAAATAAAGAAGTACCAAGTTAGTTTTAATTTTAAAAGATGAGGTAAAAACGCCCATGAGGGCATCAAGATGGTAGGTCACTACAAAGTGTGTGCAAATACATTAGGCATCATGCTGCACTTCATAAAAAGACAAATTTCCACAAGTTATGGTGAAAATATATATGCACAGGGTGGAGAAATACATTGAAATTCATTGAGAGACAAACAGTGAAAGATATATCTGGGAGATTAATCTGTAAGTATCAGTATTATCTTTTTTATAGACTAAAAATTTTCTCCTGTTAATATTAAGAATGAAGGAGAATGGAAGAAAAGTGCCAAAGAATCTCTGTAAAAGACCCAACTATTTCTATCATCTAAGGTTAAAAATAAAAAACAACACAACCTAGTTAGAGAACCAGTCTATGTGTAACCTGACATTTTGTGTTGAATGAAGGGATAAACAAAAATTTCCAAAGGAAAGAATCTGAATGCTTTGTAAAATAGGTGTTAATATAGAAAATTATCCCTGTGAAGAATGTATAATTAGTCATACAGGGCTAGATTACTGATCTGCCTAGTCCGGTTATTTGTCTCCATCAAGAGTTTATGCTAGATGCATTAGGAGAGCATGTGAAAAATATCCTGGAAGATGCTTATAAAACAACTCATCTAAACAGTTTCCATTCATTGGAAGGTCACTAATATTTAGAACTACCAGAATTAATATTAATTCTAAATACATTTTTTCAATGTTCATTTTGTTGGTCGCTATAAATTTTTAGATACTCTGGATTATCCCTATCTACAGATGTATTACTGATCCCTTTTTGAAGTCAGATTTCAAAGATTATTAGGTACATATTAACAAAAAATTTACTTCCCCATAAGCAATTTTTGGTGCTTAATCAACTAATTATGTATTGTTTTCTTTTGATAGCTGTAAAATTGCTGTGTTTTAATTTAGTTGATCTTCTCTTCCTGTTTTCTATATAAGGCGAGATAAAAGTTTCTAATCTCTCTCTTGATGACAGAACTACAATGTACTGTGTATCTTTTAAAAATCATTCCCAATATTTTCAGTCTTTTTTATAGGGTTAGGTTTTTGTTGGGTTTTGGTTTTGGGTTTGTTTTAGGTTTTTTTCCCAAATGTCTTTGAGTATTCAGAGTACACTTCACCAAACTTCTTCAGTTACTACATTTCTGAAAAGCTTTTCATGTGAAAATATAGTGACAGGAAAAAAAATTAAAATTCCATAGCCAGACCATACTAAGTCACATTCCTCGATTGAATGGATATAAATTCTGATTCAAGTGGGAAATACTGGACTCCATTTCTATCAAATACTTGCATCAAAACAAAATTAAAATTGTACAGAAATCAAAATGAGTAAAAGATCAATGATAAAAAAATTAAAAATATATGTTAAAAATTCCTTAAATTAAAGATGAGATAACTGCTAAGTTTACCCAAAACCTTGCCATTGTCAGAGAAGAGAAAACTCAAATTCTTGAGATGGGAAAGGTGAACAATGAACCACATGTAAGGCAAAAGAATAGTATATGGTAGAAATATACTGCTTTAACCACACATTTTAATCACGTAGAATTAATGTTAAATCCAGAGATACATTTGGAGATGCAAAATAAAGAATAAAAGGCAGTGTTTTAGTCATTTAGATTTCTGATTTCTGGTAAAAGATTTTTGAGATAGTTCTGGCAATTTTTTTTCCCCCTGTCTTTCCATTTCCATGGAAGGAAGACAAATAGACAGGCAGACAGACAAACAGATAAAGTTTCTTAGCAGATGGTGGCTGAGAATTCAGAGAAAGTAATGACCTCTTTCTGAGTAGCTGAGGAAGAGGTGATATCTCAGGGGGTTTTTGCTAAGAGAATGAAAATTAAGCAGATGGTTTCCATTCTCACCCATAGCTGAGATGTTACAGTAGTATTATGTCATCATAAATCTATAGCTGAAACAGTAACTATGCAGTTTCTTCTCTTTTTTAACGAGTCTACAAAGAGCAGAATAAAATCAATTCGATGCTGCTGGCCATATTACTTTCTGCTCGTAATATCTGATACTAAAAGTATCAGATATTGTTGCTTTCTAATCTGCATATTTGCAGTAAGAATTAAAATGCATCCAGATTTGTTAGATTACATAATAAAAGAGATATAATTTATACAGAATAAAAAAAAACACAGCCAATTATTAGACCAAATCAGAACTTTAAATAAATATGATTGTGATTATCTTTCTTAGCAAAACTGTTTTCTAGAATAATCCAATTGTGTAATTTTTATTTAATATGAACTACTTAAACCAAGCACTTTTACTGAAACACAGCTCAAAAGGTTAGAACAAGCACATGAAAACTGTCTTTTACAACCTTGCATGTAAATATATCGTCTGTTTTGGTAGTTTGAGGCCTAAAAGTTCATATTTGCAAAGTTCAGGATAATACTGTTGTATGCTAAGTAATCAACATCTATAGCAATCATACTCATCCTCAATTCCCTTTAAGAAACTTTACCTTTTTTTATTTGCTAGATAGACTGTTTAATGCTGCTAATCTAGCAAATACATATAACTTTAACATATTCTAGACTTCTGAACAACAGCAGCCTGAATATTAAAATAGTCACTTTTGAAGCAATAAGAAATTCAAACTGCTCCAGCAGAAGAAAGATTGATTACTATCAAAACCTTAAAAAATCTTACAAAAGGTGTTGTTCCTTGCTCTTATTTCAGATATTGGTGGTGGTAAGGGGAATTTGACTGACTAATATGTTTTGTTGCCAGCTCAAGACCTATTCATAACTTTACTGGAGAAAAGCATTAAAAATAAAGAAGGTCGTCTTTTCCCCCCGCAAGCAGATTTCGTAACATGGGTATTATGGCAGCTCTGAGACATAAATGTCAAGCATTTAATGATTTATTTAAGCTCTATAAAGTAATTCTAAGAAAAGGATTAATGTATCAGTGTGATAGTAATACAATATCCTATTTTCAAATATCTTGCCCTTGGAAATTTATAAACACATATTATCAATGTAAATGAAATCTCTGGAGTTGAGAGAGCTCTGAACAGAATCTAGAAGAGCCCACACTTGGAACAAGATACCACAGGATATACAATATGTTATGAAGTTTCTAGAGCTAGTCAAAAGGAAATGGTTCATATTTTACACTCCGAACTCTGTGGTATTATTTATTTATTATTTATCTGTGGACTTAATTATAAACACAGGGTGTACTTGGGATCTTATATAACTCACATTCTTTTTTTGTTTGTTTTTGATTTTGGATTTTTTTCCAAGTTCTACTTCCTTTCCATTTTACTATTCTCCCTTTGACTAAAACACTGTAGAGATTTAAATGCTCACAGATAATATAAGAAACCTGAATACAATTCCCTCCACCTCATGGGATTTGAAGTTTAAAGACAGAGCTATTCCATATTAAAAAAAAAAAAAAAGAAAAAAAAAAGAAATCTGGCAATCTTTTACACAGCTATAAAGCAGCTTGGCAAAAGAAGGCCTGGGGGTCCTGGTGGACACCAAGTTGATCATGAACTAGTAACGTCCCCTTGTGTCAAAGAAGGCTGATGATATCCTGGGCTGCATTAGGCAAAGTATTGCCAGCAGGTCGAGGGAGGGGATTCTTCCCCTCTACTCAGCACTGTTGAGGCCATACCTGGAGAGCTGTGTCCAGTTCTGGGCTCCCCAGTACAAGAGAGACATAGACATACTGGAGAGAGTCCAACAAAGGGCCACGAAGATGATGAAGTGGCTGAACCACCTCCCTTATGAGGGAAGATTGACAGAACCGGGGCCGTTTAGCTTGGAGAAGGCTCGGAGGGATCTTATCAATGGATATAAATAGCTGAAGGGAGGGTGCATAAAGGACAGAGCCAGGCTCCTCTTTTCAGTGGTACCCAGTAACAGGACCAGAGGCAATGGGCGCAAACTGAAACACAGGAGGTTCCCTCTGAACATCAGGAAACACTTTTTTACTGTGAGAGTGACTGAGCACTGGCACAAGTTGCCCAGGGAGATCATGGAGTCTCCTTGGAGATATTAAAGAATACAAATCTCGACACAGTCCTGGGCAATCGGGTCTAGGTGGCCCTGCTTGAGCAGGCGGGTTGGAGCAGCTGACTTTCAGAGGTCCCTTGCAACCTCAACCATTCTGCGTTTCTGTGGTGTAGGGTGCTCAAATTAAGCACAGCTTGGTGAATACCATATTGTTAAGTGAGTTAAGCTTTAATTGCTTTCTGGCAATAGAGAAAATCAAAGAAAGCTTCTCATATTAGTATATTATATAAAAGGGAAAAGAGCATCCCCACAAGTTTGAAAGACATCTGATAGTGCAGTTACAGGGCCAGTCAATAGCACTCTGGAAAGACTGCCATGTTCATCCCCTTAAGAATAGCTGAAGGTTTTAAGAACACCCTAATACCCCAAAAAATAGATTTGAAATCATGGTCTGTATCCCTAACTATTGACTAAGCTACTTGTAGGCATGTGCAGAAACAGAATTTTCAGCACCTAGGGAAGCACTGAAAGAGAGGCACAAAGAGACATGAGGGGGGCACTTTTCTAAATTAAAAATCCCAATATGGCATTCTGCACCAGATACCGAGTGTTCAATCATAAAGGAATGTTTTTATTTCAGTCACTATTAGAATGGCCTAACAACATCTGGAACAAGTTCTGATGTTATGTAAAAGCGTGGTGGATGGCATTTCCTGCTAAGCATTGATTACCATAATAACATAAAATACAAGGTAATTCTTAATGTTGTATTAAATAAGAGCAGCATTAATTCAACTATCTTTAACAATAAAAACTAAATTGTTTAACCACTTTATTGATCAACAAAATAGTATTTCTATAATATAAGATATGTAACTCCATGGTTTTTCTCAATAAAATAAACAACCTTACTGTGTACTGGACTGGGTCAGAGATTGTCAAAGAGTACAGCTGCTGAGAGAGAAATAAAATAGATTTTCTACCTAAGGGCTGTTTCATTATGCCAGACAACACTTTGTATTGATCATTCTCTATTTATTTCTAATTTTGTTGTCCCTGATTGAGCTGAGCTCTAAATCTTGTGATGGCTTACACGCTGTTAGGATGCAGCATTGTTATGTGAAGGTGCAAGGTAGCAATGTTCTCATTTTAAACTGTAATTTAGTCTGATTTGCAACAAATTGGGCTTTCTAAAGTAGCATTTTAGTACAGAGAGCCTATTTGTTTCATGTGTTTTCTATAATACACTTAGAAATTTCTGTACTAAGAAGTCAGTGAAGTTTTTTTGTTAGTTTTGCAAGGGTCTTGGGAATTGCCTAATAATTTAAAAAAAAAAAAATTTACACTTCATATCTAAACTTCTCATTTTTTATGACAATACAAGAAATATTTCACACCATTTCATCATTTCAAGAGGTCACAGAAAATAGAAAAGAGTTAAACAGCTTTTTGTTAGGCTTTTCTTGATTTAAAATATATGCTGAATTATATGAAATTGGTTTACCAGACTACTTTTTGTTCCTATTTTTGTAGATCACAACTCCATTGCCTTACAAGTAATGATCATTCAAGATAAGAGCAGGAATGGAAAAGCTGGGTTCCTGGTCAGTAGAGACAAACTGGCAAAAGATCAAATGGCATGATAATTCTATGAAGTGTTTTAAGAAAGTGTCCAAAAAAGGAAACATAGGATATATTACTAATTGTAAAGAAGTTGTATTTTCCCATTAATGTCACCAGTCTTACACAGATCCCCTTTCTTGGCAAAATACATCCCTGATGTACTCATGCAATATATTTGGTTACATAAATGAAAGAAAATAAATTGCAAGCATTTGTTAACATACTATGAATTTTTAAAAGGAAAAAAGAAAAGCTAAGGAGGGAAAGAGATGTATGTAAAGTATATAATCTCCAATCTAATAAACGTCACTCTTTTCATTACAGATGATCCAGGTGATCACTCTGGGACTCAAAGTCTGCTAGTTAACATTTTATAAAGATAGTAGGCTTCTTTGAACATTTCATCCAAACTGAGAGAAATACATGCTTCTCGGGGGGAGGGGGGGGCGGGGAATAGCAGAAATCGTCCTCAGAGATCTATGTTAACCATTTTTAACAAATTGTACAGTAATATATTTACACCCTTCTATACATCTGCATAAAGGCTTTTGGGGGGGCGGGTAATGTATTATGAAGAGAAGGGAAGTTTAGCTTTTAAAATTAGTTTTAACTAGTTTTTAAATGTGGAGTTTATATTTTCATGCTCCTAACACTATTTGCCAGTCATGGTCTCAGTATCTTCAATCACATACAGATAATGCTGGAAGAATGTTGTCTCTTGGTAGATAAAAGTCTACAGAGAAAGGTTTTCTGTTATCCTTCTCTTGGCATAGTTTTATTGTGGATGACAAAGTAAATTGCTTTTGCAAAAGAGGTAAGTCACATTATAAAAATTATATTTTTGTTTTATGTGCATTTCTCTTACCCTTGAACTTGTCAGAAATGTAATTTTTTTTACAGTTATAACTGACAAACTAGTAGAACTCTGAACTGTAGATTTGGCATAGATTAGGCTACTTTTTGTGTAGCCCAGTTAGCTATGCTTAGAAGAAAACCTCTTCTACTATCTTGTATGAAATTGGGTAAGGGGCAATTTATCTTCCTAGCTGCCCACATTTTACTATACCTTCTGCTGCAAGTTTAGACAGGGAGCTAATTCAGTTATGCACGTCCATGCCCATGGGATATGGGATGCCCACGGCTCAGAAAAGAGCTGTCTGAAGTGCCCTGAACCCAGCATGAGTGCAGGCTGTCTGTTAACACTGCCTGCATTTGAGGAACTGTTACCAAGGTTTCCCCAAGAAACACCATCTCACAAGCTGGTAAGTATACATCTGTGGCCTGTGATAAGATGCAACAGGCATCAAAATTACCACTGTCCCTCTTTGTCTTAATTTCTGCCCTTTGGAAAGAATTTCTATTCAACATTCAAAATGCTTGACTGGCAAATTTAAACAAAATGGCAAGCACGGATCTGCAGGTATACTCTTTGTGTCTTTATTGCCATTAGGAGGAGCTGCCAGATAGATCCATGGTTCACGTATTAGGGAGAAAGGGTGACATTTTTGATAATAGCACATCTTAAAAAGTCATATTAACAATACACTCATACTCAAGCAGCAAGGTTTTATGTTAAAAAAATCTGGAGGTCAGATACATCTGATTTAGATTTACTCTGGAGACAGGCAACTCACAATATAAGAATCATTACCATGATATCCTAAAATGAATTATATATAAAAAAAAAATTTTTCTTGTTTAAACTAATTTTAAAAGCAACAAATTTAGCTGTGAAAATCTAGCCATTACCATGCAGGGAAAAAAATGTATAGGTTCCTCCATATATGTTCAGTTATAGTGAATGAAGACTTTTTTTTTTTTACAAAATCTTTACTCTGACCTTAATTGGAATTCATCTTTGACCTTAAAACAACAACAACAACAACAATAGTAATAAACCTAAGTTCATTCAAACTGATAAAAATTAAAAGCTGAAAATAATTCTAATTAGATACTTTCTTAGGCTTTGTGTTTGACATTACAATGTAGGCTGAAATCCACTAAATCCTTCCTTTGAAGAGGCATATAATTGCAGACATGAAATTTACATCTATCTCTAGCTATCTCTATTAACACCTTAAAGACATGTGATTCTTTTTTAATTCTCAGAAAAAAAAAAAAAAATCCAGAATTTGACTGGCAAGAAAAAAACTAAGGTCATAATGGTCTTTTGTGTAAACCCATGTGGTTATTTTGTCTAGAATATAGCATGAAGCATTGGTCATCCCTTCATCAAAATGGGCATAAATAAAAAATTCAAAAAGGACAGAAATTAAACTGAAAGGAACTGGGAATATTTGCTTTAAAAGGAAACAAATAATACACCAAAATTAAAGTAAATAAACTGTGTTTTCCCCCTCTTAGAATTTAAAAAGATGATATGCGGTAAAAAGAACAGAAAATTTGGTTTGTTAAAGAAAATACTCTTTCATACAACTTGGTACTTAGCCGTGGATAGAATATCTACAGGTAATTTTGATGTTCAAGAAAATAATGCTATTAAAAAGATTAATTTATTCATGAATATGAAGGGTGTGGGGTTTCTTTTTATTGTTGGTAGATTGGTTGTTGTTTGTTGGTTTGTTTGGGGTTTTTTTGATTCTGCAAACAGTTGCTTATTTCAGAAAGGATACTTAAGCCTCTTTTTGTTCTCCCAGGTCTTGATAAAGAAATACAAATATCGTGTATTGCTTTTGATATAAGTACAACAGTTAATTTCATAAACCTTGAAATGTATCACTTGTTAACACAATTCAGAAAATAACAGGATTTTGTTGAAATTATAAGTGTTTGTCAAAGTTTTATCATTGTTTGTTCAATATTTCATAAACCAGTGACCCTGATGCAATGATAGGGTCTCGTTTGCTCACGTTTTTGCTACTGTTATGAAAAAAAAAAAACAAAAAATAAAAAAAAAGAAAGAAGAAAAGAAATTACTCAAAAAGCTGGCATCACAAAATGTGCTGGCAACACAAAATATGATCATAAGTGATTATATTTCCCAGGATTGTTAACTCCTTTGTTATTTATCAATGAAAGTGAATTTCTCAGAGGTATCATGCAAGATAACTCCACAGTTCAAGTGAATTGCTCAAGAGTTTATGCAGATTATTAATTCCACTCATCTACTTAAAACTTATCACATGAACTGAAACAATCTTTAGATTGAATAAATATGCCATCCAGTTGAATTTTCATTAGCAAAAGCAGATGGGACTTGGTGTTTTTGTAACTACTTTGACCTAAGAGTGACATTTAAACGGATCCTTAGGAAGTAGAAATCTACAACAAAAACATACCAGCGTTCCAGTACTCTGAAAATATTGACCTTGTGAAAATATAAATTGACATGCAGAATAATCATAGCTGCTATGTTTTTTGTTGATTATGTTTCTCATTAAGCCTTATGACGGGTCCTTAGACAGAATTCAAAGAAAACAACTTTGTTAGGCTTAGAGAGTGAAGTACCTGTTTCAACTAATGAAACAAAACTTGGCTTTAAGAAATTTCAAACCCTGGCTTTTCTAGCTCTGCCATGCACCAAAGTAAATTCTAAAGTGTTTTCTTTTAATATCATATTATGAAAGAAAATATTTTAATAAAATATATACTTAATTTTGTCTAATTTTGCTAGCTAGTTACTTAGTTGAATACTAAGATGTGTGACATCAAGGTTCCTTCTCTATTCTTATCATAACTTTGAAGTGCATTCAGTTACACAACACTATTCAAGTATGACATATTCTGAAAAAAATTCCAGACTGCACAGAGACACAAATAGGAGCCTAGGAGTGAATCCCACTCAATGGGAGGATTGCCACTATAGCTAGCAATTGTCATCACATAATCACAAGCTTCTGTTGGAGTAGAAATAATAATGTATAAGAAACTAAAGAATTATGAAAAACATCAGCATTTCAAAGTTATGAGTGAACAGCTGCCCTTAGGTCAGAAGAGATTATCCTACAATTTTGTTTTGGTTTGGCTTAATGGAGGCACTCTGTTTCATCTCTTCCCCAGAATTACTGAGAGTAGCCCAAACTTTGAGCACAGCTCTTTGGGATATATTCTGCACCTTTTAGACTCAATTCAACTTAAGCTTTGGATTGTGTATTGACTATAAAATTCAGCAATTTCATTCATTATAGTTTTCATGAAAGAAAAGAAGTATGTCATATCTAAGAAAAAAAAGGCTATTGGAGAAATAGGCTGGTCAGACTATGAATTGCAGGATATCACTTAAACAAGGAACAGCAATTTGGTATCAGCAGATAAGAAACAGAAAAAAATGAAGAGATATACACATTCATCTTTCTGTTCCATTTTCTGCTCTCATCTATGTGTCATTTCTCTTCCTGTACTTCTCTTTTTTACCTTTGCAATGCTTATCTCTGTGATGTTTATACCTGTTGAACTTTCATACCTTTCGCAGAATCACAGAATCATAGAATCATAGAATACCAGGTTGGAAGGGACCTCAAGGATTATCTGGTCCAACCTTTCTTGGCAAAACCACAGTCTAGACAAGATGGCCCAGCACCCTGTCCAGCTGAATCTTAAAAGTGTCCAATGTTGGGGAATCCACCACTTCCCTGGGGAGATTATTCCAATGGCTGATTGTTCTCATTGTGAAAAATTTTCCTCTTGTGTCCAGTCGGAATCTCCCCAGGAGTAACTTGTACCTATTACCCCTCGTCTTTTCCATGTGACTCCTTGTAAAAAAAGGAGTCTCTGTCTTCTTTGTAGCCACCCTTTAAATACTGGAACATGGTGATAACTCCCCTAAACCTTCTTTTCTCTAGGCTGAATGTTCAAACCCAGTTCTCTCGGCCTTTTCTCATATGGCAGGCTTCCCACACCTTTGGACATCTTTGTGGCCCTTCTCTAGACCCTCTCCAGCCTGTCCACATATTTTTTGTATAGCGGGGACCAAAACTGAAGACAGTATTCCAGGTGTGGACTGACAAGCGCTGAGTAGAGTGGGGTAATGACTTCTTTATCTCTGCTGATGATGCCCTTGTTGATGCAACCCAGCATCTTGTGGGCTTTCTTTGGTGCAGCAGCACACTGTTCACTCATATTGAGCTTGTTGTCCACCAGAATCACCAGGTCCCTGTCCACAGAGCTGTTTCCCAACTGGGTAGATCCCAGCCTGTGCTGCACTCCTGGATTATGTTTTCCCAGGTGCAAGACCTTACACTTGTCCTTGTTGAACTTCATAAGGTTCTTGTTAGGCCACTCTTCCAGCCTATCCAGGTCTTCCTGCAGAGTGGTTCTCCCTTCCGAAGTGTTCACTTCCCCACTCAATTTGATGTCATCGGCAAACTTCATCAGGGTACGCTTGATCCCATCATCCAGATCACTTATGAAGATATTAAACAGCGTTGGGCCCAATATTGATCCCTGGGGGACCCCACTTGTGACGACAGGTCGCCAGTTTGAAAAGGAGCTATTTACCAGCACCCTCTGGGTGCGGCCTGTCAGCCAGTTCCCCACCCACCGCACAGACCACTTGCCTAGACTGTAACGCATCAGTTTTTCTAGGAGGAGGCTGTGGGAAACTGTATCGAAAGCCTTGGAGAAATCCAGGTAGACAGCGTCCACCGCTCGCCCCACATCAACCGAGCAGGTTGCTTTGTCGTAGAAGGTGATCAGCTTTGTCAAGCACAATTTGTCCTTGGTGAATACCTTAGTGTAACTAAGGAAAGGAAGCCCATTTTTACTTTGCCATATATTGAAAACCAAACGCTGTTCTGGCACGTGGAGATGAGGAGGGCTGGTGCTAGTAAAATATTTTGAAGGCATCAAAAAATTGTTGAGACAAGGGTGTGATTAGACTAGTACTGATACTTTCTTGTGGAATTCATGGCTCATGACAACTATACAGAGCTGTGAACCTGTGACTGGGCATATGTTCTATAAAACAGTCTATTAATTATGAGACACTATATTGTACCACCTGTTCTTATGTTACTCTGCAGCTGTTAATGTATTTAGGTTACCTTGGGGAAGGTAAGGTTTGTTAGATGACTCCCATCTTTGGATTCTGTGAAACAATAAAACCCATTTTACATATATCCTGAAGTCCATACTCTAATGATGTTAATAGGAATTTTGTCATAAGTGTTCACGGGCCAGGTTTTCACTCTGGTACACTTCACCCCGGTACACACCACAAGGTACACTTCCAGTATAAATGTTTCACCTTTCTGCTGGTGAAATGATCTTCCTACATTTGATTTCTTCCCAGGTTCACAAAGTGACATGTTAAATCTTCCAACTTTTCCTCTCCTTTTCCTTCCTAACTTCATCTTTCCATGCAAACATATATAATACACAAATAGATAAATTCTTTAGATATTTTCCTCCTTTTTCTGAAATACCTGATTTTGACTATTGTTAACAACAAGCACATGATTACATTGCAAATAGATAAGCCTTTTTTTTTCTTTTTTTTTTCCCCCGATTCCACTGAAAACAACCAGGTGTTTTAAATCTCTGTTTAGAATATAGCACAGCAAAGTTTTCCAAAAGCCTCAAGCCAGCTTCTGTTTATTAGTGTGTAAATGGCAATGAAATCAATCATAGAAAAGGGTCAGTGTAACTCTGGAACAGACTACAAGTAATTAGATTCTTTTCCTGAATGGAGTTGATGCATATAAATTATATTGCTTATTTTTGAAAATTCACTTTTCTTTTTTTTAAGAAATTCATCTGAGAAAATCCAGATACATATAAAAATCTTAGACATGAAAGACAAATACCACTTCCTTTTTTGCATCTATTACCTGGAACGTACTGTCTCCTAATCTTCTCTGTTTAGGGTTGGAAATGGAAAGAAATTCTCAAAATCTTCCCTCCCAATAAAGAAGTTAAAATTTAGAGGTAATTTATGATCTACTTTTGCATATGTAGATGTAGAAAGGAGATTTCTGAGACTATGCAGAATCTAGGAAAAAGAACATCACAAAAATAATGCTTAAAATTTACACTGGAAAAATTGACTCAGGTTAATAATAATGTGCCAACTTTTAAAGCGTGGGAGTGATCACACAGCTGGAATAATTTACCAAGGAATGCAATGAATTCTCTGTTGCTTCAAGTCTTGAGAGAAATTAAATATCATTTGAAAGAACATGCTCATTTTTTGCAGGAAATATAAACTTTATTCATTTTTTCTTCATCTGGAATTCCCTGTCACATTATGCAATAGGACAAACCAAATTATCATAAAAGTTTTGGTTTATTTCTAAATATGGGATAGATGCCACAAAAAAAATGATTCTACCAATAAACCCCGACATTCCTTAAGAATTTACATTCCAGTAAATTCTGTACATGTAATATAACTACACTACTTACGCACAAAACCCAGACATACTTGAACTCTATCCTTTTCAGGGATACTAACAGTAACATCTTAACAACACATTCTTTGATCAAATACTTTGACTCATTTATTAGAGAAAAAAGTCCTGCTGCCCTCTAGAAAAGTTCCTTTCATGGAAGAAAACTCATGTAATACAGGTAAACCTCACTTCTGTTCAACTGTCTGAAATTTTATTATTTTGATTATCTGTAAATCTTAAAATCCTTTTTCTTTGCTACGTTGCCTGTAGTTTTCAGCTAAAGATTTCTTGGAAAATTTGTAAGAAGCTTTTATTCTGCTCCACTTCTCATGAGCATAAAGGAATTAAAAAAAAAGAAAAGAAAACAATTTACATATACAACATTTGAAACTGCTTGTCTGTGTGAAAGGGAAATTTCTGAAGAAAATTTCATTGATCACTTCTGTCTCCATGTGCACCTCATTGAGAAATTAATTAGTCAAAAAGAACTGAAGTTAATGAATTTGATGAGTATCTGTGACCTGTGTTCACATACCTTGACCATGACATTTTTGTCCAATGTTTAAAGAGATGTATAAACTTGCTGCATTCCTCCAAGTGCAAACAGAAGCTGATGTAAGAACATGAGATAATTTAAAGAGTATAGACCCAACGAAAGAAAGAGCTTGCTTTCATGTTTTAGTAAATTAACATAACCTTGTTATCGGTGATGAGGCAATATTCTTAGTAGGCAAAATTCAGCTACTCTTGAACTCAGTGTCCTATTCATCATTTTTGTGTTTTACTTACACATGCAATCTGTCTTTTAAAGAAAAATAAATTAACTCTTTGGCCAATATAAATCTGCACAGCTTCAGTGGCATCCATGAAAGAATATGAGGAATGTCATAGGAATTCCAGCACTTAGTATATTCTTTGGTATTGATAAGGTGAAGCTCATTTCATGGAGAAATAATATCCAAAGAGATAGAATTTATGAAGGATTTAATTATAAATCCAAGGAAGTTTTCCAACATTAAGCTTTTCTCACAAGACTACTAAAAAAAACCCCAAGAGTATCAAATGTGTCATTTTTTTCAGAAATAAAATACTGATTTTTTTAAAAGGAAATATTTATAGTGAATTATTTTGTACCCCAATTTTATAGCGCATTTTGGTGTTTGTTTCATAATTTTTGTTTGTTTTTCTTCTATAAAGATATTTCCATGCCCTGTATCAGTAACATACTCAGTAATATGACTAGAATCTGAGTCAAGCTATAAATAAGGTGAATGCTTTTAAAGAATCTTGAATGACTGTAGCTGAATTAGGCATGTAGGAGGTATTAGAGATTGCATAATCTTCCGCAGTCAACAGGGACAAACTCGAACTCCAATGTCAAACTTTGTATATGTGTGTTTCATTTTAGGGATACTTATATAATGCTATTCTATCTATTCCACTACTTATTGAGTAAAAGAGGAAAAAGTATTCTTTATGAGAATTTAGGGACTATTTAGAAGAAACATTGAAATTCTGAGTTATATCCCAATTCCATATTGGTATAGCACCGCTAAAATCTATAAATATATTCAGTGTTACCTCACAGGTTTTTTCTACTGTAAGTGTAAATTTTAAAGCTTTCTTAAATATCTGTGTATGGAAGCTGCTGCTAAATCATGACATTTGAGAAAATGACTACTTAGAGATCTGTAAATAGCCCATAATGGTTTTGTGCAGGGGATGGTATATTTCAGATTTTTCTCATAAAAGCTCCAAATTATTACACTCTTTATCTTTCAGCTTATATATATATTAAAAGATAACCACTAACAAGGATAGGTATATATCTATGTGTGTATTTGAAATCTATGTTGAAGGAACTGTATATCGCTCAGAGAATACACACATATTGAAAGTTTTCCTCCCTGTACAGACACTGCAAAGCAAAAGAGAAACATCATTCAATTTTATCCCCAGGAACTGTTATCTATTTAAGGCTGCCTAACATGGGAAAAGTCCTGAGTAAGCATGGCAAGATATACTGGTTTTAATCTCCAAACACCTTTAAAGCTATATAAAAGGATTATTGCTTTTATGAGCTTCTTTTAATGTGGTATCAATATTGATCTTATCATATAATTATAGAAGATTCCCCAACCCTGTTTTCCTGGGGATGGGATGGAACTGTTTCAGAATTATATAAAAGTTGTTTAAAAATTGTTTCACTAGGTTTGAGTATGCCAGAATGAACAGTGCATTCAGATTTTTTTCAGCTCAGAGCTTTTTATGTCCTCCAAATATAGTCACAAAGAAAATCTAATTTATTTTCTGTAAGTATAAAGTAAGGGCTAGAGTCAATAAAATTGCTTTCCAACACAGTCACAAACACTGGATAAAAACAGGCAAAAGGATTTAAATGATTATATTTGCATTTAATTATCATTTGGCAGCCTAGCTAACTCTCTGATGGCTAGTACATGGATGATGCCAGATCTCCATTTCCAGGATGGGAAACTGGTTCCGTTGAAGGTGATTTTCTATCTTTAAGAAAAAAGTCCAAGGCCATGACATACAGTTGAAATGTACTCATCTGCACCTTCTTTCTGGTAATCTGCCCTCTTATTCTGGTCTGTCATCAAAAATTATTATCCTCCTCCTGCTGCTGGATTGTGACATGCTAGAGTAGTATCCCACACAACTAGGCTGAAGTGCACTTCCCAGATGAATAAGAAAAAAATATTTTATGGTACTGGTAATGGCAAAAAGTGGAGGAAGAATACTAAAAGTAAAATAGTTTTTATTTTGTGATGATGCCTGTTTTCTAGGGCTTTGCTGGAAGCTCAGAAATATCAGCCTGTCAGAAGGAAAAATGGGAGGAAACAGATCTGAAGAAGAAACATGCCTTCAAAATTTGACTCCTTTGGGAGTATACATTTCAGTGCCCCAGGACCATACAGAGCACTTTGTGGGCTTGACTAGTATTAGGTGGCATCCCTCACAGCTCTAGCTTCAGAAAGCCCTCTGTCTACATAACACACCCATATACACACAAACACTCAGAGCTCAGCAAGAATCTCACAAAAATAACCATTACCTTCTGATTCAGATGTTTATATCTCCAACTAAAAAAATGGAATGCTTGCTAATTATAAAAATACAGCTCTATACTCTATATCTCATGAGATATTCATGAGATGTTCATGTTGCTCTTTTTAAATTGGTAAAACATTATTTTATACTGTCGTGCTCATCTTATGTGAAAGAAGAAACAAAAATTAATCACACAGCTTTTTTGTTCAGAAATTAATTCAGTTTATTTACTTTTTAGCAGAAAAGTCAAACTTAATTTTTCTTATTTCTGTTAAGTGCTCATGAAAAGTTCAGCAAGTTTCCTTTTAAAATAAATCTATACATAATTTTTACAATAAACTTTACGCTCTTCTGTTGTTCTACATTAATGGACCAGATACCGAATATACAGTAATTGCAATCATGAAAATGTCAGACTTCTCAGTTAGATTTTGATGACTATCATAGCAAAAGAAAAGTGTTTTCCCCTTGCAAATACTAATTTCCATATGCTTTCCAGCAGAACCAAATCTCACACACTTTACTCAGAATAATTTTGGCCCGTTCTTTGCTTGCCTTTGACACATACTATCAATTACTTTAATAAGTGATGAAATGCTCCATCATTCTACTAAATTTTCAAGTATGTACTATATACTTACATGTTAAGGTGATTTTTAACTCATGTTGTCAAGTCAATGTACTGGCCCTATAATAATAAATATCTTCTGTTGGACTAATCTCAAGACAATGCAGTCATTTCATTCTTCAGTGTGAACGATCAGACTTTTAAACTCACTGAGAGAAATTGTGCCACCAAGCCGGTGGCATTTCAGTGAATTCCATTATTGAATACAACAACTTATTAAGGACTTTAAGACTGCTAAGTAAAAGCATCCAAGCTAGGAAATTATTAAAGTAAAGTTAGTTGTGCAACTTAATACACATATATCCTTTATGCATACACGTTTAAAGATAAACTGTGATTAAACAATCTGTTAATTACATTGACTTTTTTTTCTTTTGGCAGTACAGTAACACTTATGGGATTGGCTAAGAGCTAGAAGCTGATATGGTTAGCTCCACTGAAATTAACAGAAATATTTTATTTTTATATAAGTAGCTGAAATAACATAAAATCTCTTTAAACTTAGGCTTCATCCCTTAATTATAACTCTAATTTTCCATGAAGAGGTAAAAATTTCGTATGTGAAATAAACAAATGTGGTAAAGCTACCTGAAAGGTCAATGAAAATATCTAGGTTTGCTGACTAAATAAACCCCTAGTTGCTGAAGTTCCAGTTGCAATATTCACTATGAGCAAGTAATACTAAAGCACAGAAAAGTAAAAAAAAAAAAAAAAAAAAAAAAAAAGGAACTTGTTTATGCAGTATTAAAAAACAACTCAGTGTTTTCTGCAAATGAAAAATCATTCAAAATCAAAACATGTTTCATACCTTATGTATTTCCTTTATACTTTCTTCAGATTTCTTAAGAGTATGAAAAAAACAGACCTAACATCAGACTCAATCTCAATGAATACACATTTGTGAAAACCAGCTTGGAAATGGTACCTAACTGAAGAAGGAACATGTTCTAGGAAAGGACTACACTTTGCAATTCTTTATCATTATTCCAGAAATAGGCAGTTTATTTGGTTAGGGAGCCTGTCAGGGGACATTTTCATTTGTCCTGAACAGCCCTGCATAAAACCAGATTACAGAAACTTCTCTGCTGTGCTGAAGTGCAGAAGGAAGGTACGAGTCAGTATAGTTCATTCTCTGAGCCCCAAGTTTGAGCAGGTGAGATACTGAAGACTGTGCAGGTAGAGGTCTGTTGGAAATTTGAATTTCAGAAACTGTTGTTCTCAATCTAATTGTTGTGGTTTAATCTGGCAGGCAGCCAAATACCACGCAGCTGCTCACTCACTCCCCCTGCCCCCTCAGTGGGACGGGGAGAGAATAGGAAGGGTGAGAGTGAAGAAAACTCGTGGATTGAGATAAAGATAGTTTAATAGAACAGAAAAGAGAAAATAATAATAATAATAAATAATGATAGAATATACAAAATGAGTTGTGCACAATGCAATTGCTCACCACCCATGCTGACCGATAACCAAGTAGCAATCGGTACTTCCTGGATCACGCCTACCCTTCATATACTGAGCATGACGTCACATGGTATGGAATACCCCATTAGCCAGCTGGGCTGGCTGTCCTGATTATGTTCCCTCCTATCTTGTGTACCTAGTTCAGTCAGTAGGCACGGGAGCTGTCCTTGGACTAGGAGGGCACTTAGTAGCAACTGAAAACATCAGTGTGTTATCAACATTCTCCTCATACTAAATCCAAAACACAGCACTAGGAAGAAATTTAACCCTATCCCAGCCGAAACCAGGAACTAATAAAAAGATTTTTTTTTTTTATTTAGAAAAATTCACATTTATTATTTTTCCACTTCTCTTTGTCTCATTGTAAAACTGCTATAATATTCCTGTATTCCCCCTCCATCTCATTTTTTGCTCTTTGCTTTAAACATATTCTAGAATTTGCATGCACATATTTCCCCGCAATATATTTTGCTTGTGATATAATCAAGGACCTTGAATCAAGAATCAAGGAGCTTAAGAAATGAATTCTTAGGAAAGTTGTCTGTTTAGGAGCAAAGTGAAGAGCCCTTTCTAGCATATGCAAATGCCCCAAAAGATGAGGGCAACTGTCAGAGGTAATCCTTTCTGCAGTCTCCAAATCTCAGCCCTCTTGTATATTTATCTGCAGGTTAGGATTAATGAAAAGGAGTTTGAACAGCAGGATTGGCCTGGCATAATTCACCTGGGATTTTTTTTGGTCGATCATGAAAATGTGTGTATGTGTGCATAAAAGCATACTGGAACTGCCTATGAAGTACTATCTTACTGCTAAGCCTTCAAAGAATACTTTTCAAATATTGATCTTCCACTTCTTTGGCTGTGCAGTAGATGTGATTTCAAATTAAAGTCTCAGAATCTTTAAAATATAAAAGAGTGGAACCACCTTTTTCCTTCCAAAAAGTTTTAAAGAAAAGTGACAAAAATTGTCACATGCTGTCCTTTTGTATAAGGAAAACATCTGAAGACCTTGCTGCTTTAAATTTTTTCGGTATGAAATATAGTTCACCAATTAAATATTACTCTATAGAGATAGAAACCAAGGCATAGGCAATCCACTGTTAAACAACCACCACTCAAACCTTAGGCCTTAAAAAATGTGGATTTCTCATCTGACTAGCCCACTTAGTCTATTTACAAGGACAGTTTATATCACAGACTTGAAAAAGTGCTGCCCAGCTCTAGACATCAAGTTCACAAGCAGCAGAAGTATTGAACCCTTGTTTCCTCTAGATCTACAGTCTCCTACTAATGGTCTTCTACAATTAACCACTACCTGGAGTTTTGGTAGAGAAGATATCTCCATGAAAACATCATCTTAGTATTCAGTGGGGACCAAAAAAAAGCAAAACAAGTGTTATGAATAGCAGGAAAGGAATAAAGAATAAAACAAATACATAAAATAATTGTATCAATCTATGGTTTACCCACACCTTAAATATAGTGTGCAGTTCTTGTCCCTTTATTTCAAAAAGGCTAAGTAGCACTTGAAAAGGCACAGACAGCATCAATGAAAATGATGAAAGGTGTGAAATGGCT
This sequence comes from Calonectris borealis, assembly GCF_964195595.1. Classification (NCBI taxonomy): domain Eukaryota; kingdom Metazoa; phylum Chordata; class Aves; order Procellariiformes; family Procellariidae; genus Calonectris; species Calonectris borealis. The sequence continues at coordinate 48,177,126 of NC_134312.1, forward strand.
TCTCCACAAGGAATAAGGAAGTAGGCTAGGATTCTTCAGATTGGCAAAGACAAAACACCAGAAGTCCCTTCTAACTTAAATTATTCTGTCATTCTAAAATATGATAAAGAATAAATCCCAGTGGGGGTAATAGCTGCAACTTTTCCTCTTTCCCCTAGATAAGCAGTTTTCCTGGAATCTGTAGAGACTTCAAAGCTTTGAAGTATCTTCACTTCACTACACTTACTTTTCTACATCTCACTGAAACTTGAGTTGAAATTTGCTGAAAGTATAGTTGACACAACTCACATATGGACAGATGCATGGAAGCGTTTCAACCTGAATTTCTTAACAAACCAGGCCATGCTGTGCTGTGGAACCGTACTCCTTTTGCTAACTGTTATAAATGTCCAAATTCATATCTTTACATCTCTGAATTTTTCATTTTTCTATTGGCTGCTATAAGAAGTTTTCACAAGATCACCAGGACAATAAAAGCATTTAAAACTTCAACTGCAATCTACTCTTGAAATTATAAAAATACTGAAGAGCCAATGTCACTCTGGTGAGCTGAAGGAAGGAAGACCTATTTAGAAATTGACAAATTCCACATCTGGAACAGTACTGTAGATTATCATGTTTTTATAATGAGTAAATATTTTAAAATTCTCTGCATGTATTTCTTTTCTTACATTTTTAAAAGTCAGCAATTCTGTTTGTGTAAAAAGGACGAGAGAATTAGGTTAACTGCAGAATTATTTCCTACTGGTTAAATTAACTTAATTCATTTCAGAAAGTATGCTTTAGATACTGATTTGCTTGCCTGATCCCATGGCTAAGAAAGAATGTGAACTCAATGACTTAAAGACACAGCTATGTAAATATAGCTTTAATCTCACCTCAACAACAACTACTCTATTCTCAGGCCTTTTTATATAAAGTCGCTTGACTCCAGTACTTTTCCCTTGAGGCAATGCAGCGGAGTCTCTTTGTTTTGGAAATATTTATTCTCTGCAAAAACTGAAGTCTTCTGTTCTTCTTTCCAAAATATTTACATCCCTATTTCTTTCACCTTTTCCTGTTAGCCCTTGTAGTTTTTCATACCCCTTGTATTCCAGTTATTTAAGCTTCTTAAGTCATCATGTGGTCTTTAATCTTTCCTTGTTAAGAGGTGGTAGTGAACCTACTACTCAATGTACATCTGTGAAGACTTTGGAGGTCTGGAAGGTGGTGTCAAGTTTTTTTCTCCTTTTGAATGAATTGTATTCTCTAAAGCTCTATTAAAAGCTCCAGGTGTCTCATCTCTTTCATTGCCAACAATTAAGAGCTAGAATCACCTACTATAGTAACTTGAGTTTTAATTGTTGTAAAAATATATTAGAAAAGAAGAAAAATATAAAATCTGTTCCTCCAGAACTCTAGCATTTTAAAAATATCCAGACTCTAAGGGAAAAATATCTCATAATTTATTGTTATTTTTCTATTGAATTTTTAAAATCAACTTTGCTACTTAAGGTTTAGAAAAATCCCACAAAATCCACCTGAGACATCACGAGTAAACTGGAGTTTTGTATCAATTGCAGAACGCGTCATTGTTGAAAACGCTCATTCAAATTCATAATACATAACAGCACACAGCAGAGTTCAAAAAATTGCCAAAGATACTTCAAATTACGAACATGTAAAATCAGGAAAACATAAGCTATACGAAAATATTAAACATTATTTTTCTTATTATTTGTTGTGTGTACTTTTTCACTTGCAAATCAGTATAGTTCATCATCATTTGTTAACTGTTCTCTGTCATGATTTTTTTTCCATTTCTTGCAGACATATACAAGTAGAGAATTATTTGCATCATTTAACCATGCTCAAGAAAGAACTATGATGATCAGCAAGTGTATCTTGAAGTGGTGGGTCAGAAGAGGGTTCTTTGAAGATCTTTCATGTGACTGAAGAAAATGTTTTTAATGGAAATGTGAATTTATGTTGATCTTTAGAAGAAAGGAAGAAAGGGAAGAATAAAAAAGAAAAAAGGTACAAATCTCGAATATACAGAAATGAAGACGTTCCAAACAATTTTAATTCTACATGCATTTGTGTTTTTTTCAAGATGAAGAGATACTTTTCTCAAGTTGTAAGAGACTGAACTGTAGAACATTTGTCTCAAAGATTGCTTATCTAAGCAAAGTATCCTCTGAACACATGTGAAAGACTGAACTGTAGAACACTTGTCTCAAAGATTGCTCTGAATACGATAAGAGTGGCCTGCAAGGCCATGGAGACCTCCGGTTTGCAGGGGCTGCGCTGTGTGCAAGACTCGGTTGAGCACAAGAATGTAGCAATGTGCCGTTGCCATGGAAACTACAGCCCTTGAACAGGAATAAAAGGGACTGCCAAGACGACCCAGGTGTCATCCCCCACCGCCGACCCCGGCTTGCATCGCCCACTGGGGACCCCGGAGCGCATCACCCACTGCCGATCCCTCCGCGACTCCCCACTGCCGAAACACCGAAAGACTTGGACCCCTGGGACGCCGCAGATCCATGGTGGTGACTATTCTTGCAACTCTATCCTGAATGCCTGCTTGACTTCTATCTTTGTTCTGATCTATCCTATCGCTACTAATCTTTACTTTTGATAATAAAAAGTTGTTTAGGATATGCGGCATTTGACCTCGTTTGTGTCCTAATCTCGTCTTGGGATCATATCGAAACCTCTCCCGACGTTGGATCGGGACACAAGTCTATCTTGCTGATCTGATAAACTTTATTTATGAAGACACATACAAACACACACAGAAAATAAAGCTACCACAAAGTTTCATCTCTGCTGAAATAACCTGTGACAAGGTACTTTGTGCTCTCCTTGGTACTGACCTATGTGTTCACTCCAGTCACTGATTCTAAGCAAAGGTTTATTTTTTGCTCTACAGAGAAATTTCATTTATGAGCCTATGATTAAGAAATCACTGCCAGGTTTTTTTTTTTTATTAATTTTCCATTCTTTTGGCTGAAATTTGTATATTAGAAGATTAAAACATACAGAAGTGACATGAGAAGGTTGTTTGAATGTCAGCATGTATGTCCTCATCATGTTTCCGATTAAAGCTTATTGCAATGGATTTATTGATTTATTTATTTATTAAGATGAACTGGACACAGAGCAGAGAAGAGCCAAATAAATGAGCTAGGAAAGCTTAACCATGTTTAACTTTTTATGTTCCACAGATGATCAAAATTAAGCTAGCCATTTAGGCTCTATCTGTAATCAATTGAGAGGTATAAGCAACATCTTAGCAATCACAGATATCTCTGTTACTGGGATGTAATTGTCTCAAAGCTCTGTATTTGTTGGTCTGCCTCTCTGTTTTCTACAGAAGGAGCCGACACAATTAACTTAGAGAAGATAGCTAATTTCAAGACAGCTAGATTTAATGAATCCCACTCAATATTATTAAGATGTTTAAAGCTATCATCAGAGTAGTGATTAAAAGCTTATTTCAGGATAAAAAAATGAAGAAATTCTTAGAACAAACTCAATTTATTTTTGCAAAATATAGGTCTAGGTCTTATTGTAATACTTAGTCTTTGTGCTTATTTTTACCATTCATTAAGTTACAGTGACAATATTATATGTAATTTTTTGACCCCACTGGTTGAAGCATTATAGTGATGACAAGAAGATAAATTTTGCTTTTTAACCAGGACTTATAAAAATCAAACAAACTACAAAGCCAAAGAATCTCCAGAAGCAAATCAGTTGGCAACGTGAGCGTGAAAAGAGAGCAAGAGCTCTTCTGTTGCATTTACTTTAAAATTCATAACTAGTTTTTCAAAATACACCATAGTCTGACAAGATTAAGACTTGAACTAGCATTCAATTTTACATAAAAGGTACCTCTAGAGGGAGAACAAAACCTGTAATTCTTCCTAACTAGGGTTAAATCATTAGTCAACTAACTCCCTCCTAGGGGTATTCTAGAAACATACATATATACATAAAAACATACTTAGGTTTTACTTATCTTTCAGAACTTTTAACTTGAAATTCCTATTCAATGTGAAACATAGTATGTTAAAATCAGCTTGAACAGTTTGGATTTTTTCCCTTTTTGAACACACCTCAAAGTAAAACTGAGCTTGCCATTAAAATAGAGGTTATCGCAAAGAGTAAATAGAGTTTAATAGACAAAAAATAATATTCTGACTTTGTATGCTCTCTGGATTATTTAACACCCACGAAATAGAACAAAGTTGGAATAAGAAATAACTGAGAACAAACGACATATTCCCTCTTTGCAGGTTGCCACTCTTTGCTAGGGCGAGTAATAACTTTTAAGTGCTAATAAATTGAAAGGAGCAGTTATTCCTCAGTGACTAATGGAAACAAGTATTGGCTGGGACATTAAATGAAAGGCCTTACCAGATCCTTTGATTTATCATTCATTGAAGAAACATACTTCTTTGTTATTCTTCTGACACAAACTGCTGAGAAGTTGTTTAAATTAATCTGGGTTAGAATCTTCAAAATGCAATTCAGCCTGCATTTAAGGCGTGATGAAATGCTTCCTTTATTAAACTTATATCTGGCTACTTAACTATTGGGGTTGTGTAAGCCCATTTCAGACAAAGCATAACCAACAAAATTTATTTTCTCTCCCAGTTTTCAAAACCAAATGAATACAATTTTCTCCACTGCAGACTTGTTTGTGAGAGAAATGTAAATAATTTGCACCTCAGTATACACAGGACATCAGTAAAACAACCGGTAAGGCATTCAACACACTGCACATCACTCAGCTGAACATATATTTTCCTCATTCTTTGAGCAGTAGATTCATCAGCAAAGAAAGCAAGTCATGGTCGGCAAGAAAAATACTTGAAACATGAAGTTATTTTTAGGGCCCTGAACAAACCACCAGCTCTGCAATCTTTACTCACCTTGGCTATGGCTGCCTGTGCTCAAGGGCAGCTTTGCTATGGTGCAGCTGAGTCACCGTGAATCAGACTGCTGGGAGAACATCTGTGTGAGGAAACTGAGCTGGGGACCTTTGTCCTATGCCTTGGGGTCTGCTCAAGCATTTTCCCTTGGCCCTGGCCTGAGCTGTGTTGTAGATGTGCCTGTGCCTATCCTTGTACCTGGCCTGGCCTATCTGAATTGACTTGACTTTGAACCTATAAACGTATGCTGTGACTATGGTCTTCTCTGGCTAGCACTGGATATGGCTGACCCTGGTTGTCACCACCAGACCTGCTCTGCTTTTCCTCAGGTAGTGTGGGGCAGACCCCTTGTTGGTGAGGGCACTACCCTGCCTGTCATGCTGTCACCCTCTGCTCCTGGCTCAACATCCCTCACAGGGCAGCACACTGTTGCATTACTATATGAAATCTTGCATAAACTGTAACTGTACTTCTTTTTGCAGATAAGAGGTTGCAATGGTTGGGACTGTTTTGGGTGGATGATTAGTACTGATTGAAGAGTAAGCAAATTTGCTCAAGCCTCCCAATACCTGAAAGGGCATGACTGAGAAGAAAGGGTCAAACTCATTAGCGAAGTGCACTGGAGAGGCCAAGACATAATGGTCGCAAACTGAAACAGGAGATGTTCTGACTGGGTAACAGGAAAAAGTTTTTCCTAGATTGCTTAAAGGTGTTGTGTAGCCTCCATCCCTGGAGTTTTTAAAGATCCAACTGGACAAAGCCCTGAACAAAATGGTCTGATGTCAGAGCTGACCCAGATTTGAAGCAGGAGGTTGGACTAGAGACTACCTGAGGTCCTGTCCAATCTCAGTTATCTTATTGTCTCAAGAGGGGAGATCATATTTTTTGAAGGGAGAGATTAATTTGTTTACTTCTGTCCACCTAAAGTCTAAGATGGTAATCTATACTTCTTTAATAGTTCATGGAGAGAAATTGGTGAGAAGAATCCCTCTCTGCAGATGCTTGGTGCTTTCCACTGATAATAGCAAGAACCTAGGAATTTAGGCAAGACTGTTAGGTTTTGTATAGACAAAGGCAGACTCAATGAATCACACTGTGAAAAGAGAGTAAAATTAATCTAGTCTGTTTAGACATAACATATCTCTAGTACACTACATACCTAGGGTATGTCTGTCAAAATATGATGTCTGTTGGGTGGGTATTTGGGGGAGGGGAGTTGTTTCCCCCCTCCCAAAGTACTCAGAGTCAGTAGAATAGACTTCTTCCAAAGAAAGATAAAAAATAAAACATAAAACCCCTACTGCTAATTCCCAATTCCTAACAAAAACATTCTAAAGCATGTCTAAATGTTTTCTCAAATCCCACTTTTGGTTTATCATTTAATTGCTATAAATTGAGTTAATATTTTCCTCGATGAAAATATTTATCATTAATACTTTTTTCTCCATTTTTATTTTACAATACCAGGCAATTAAACCAATTTTTTATTTTCCATTCCATGAACATAGGTATATGTGTTGTTGGGCTTTTTTCTTTCATGTCATTTTGGAGTTCATTATGCACATTTCCACTACCTTTAGTGACATTTCTGATGTTCCCTGTACCAGTAAGATCCCTACAATCACTATTGGAAACTATGAACTTATGGCATGACCCACAACTAATACAACACACAAATTCCTGCTGGTAAATTTTGTGTTAAAAGGATGTGTTGGTGATTCCTCTCTTTTAGCCCTAGCCTAAAGAGGAGATTGATGACACCAAGTCATGTTAAAGGTTCTGTGCACTTGAACAAAATGCACTGTACTGACATTTTCTTGTCTTGACTGAATTCCTTGAAACCACTTGATCCAGAAAGCAGATTACTGCATATGTTCTATTATGCATATGAAAATAAATTAAAGGGACATTAACATATGAACTGAACACATTCAGTTCACCAGAACTGAATCCAAGTATTTTGCAAACATTAAAGAAATTACCCTAAAAAAAATAGGCAAATAATAAAATTGTTATTAGCAATACTTTGGATAAATACAGAGGGAATAAGATTACAAAAATACAGTATAGACTCTACTTCAGATCTTGATTAATTGATCCTGATCATATCTATGCAGAAGAGAAAGTCAGCTTCTGCTTTAATGAAATCTCACTAAAGTTATTTCTCAGTTTCTCTACCAAACAGAAATATTCTCTGAAACAGAACATTAATATCCAGCAATTTATGGGATAATAGCAACTGTACGAACCCACACAACTGGTACGTGCTTTTTTAAATTGCTAATTAACTGGTTTGCTGCAGGGCATACGGGAAATCTGTGCCAAAGCTACCTGTTTCCATCAACTCAGGGAATCATGGACTATGCCTCCTTCCCTCCCTTAACCAGAGGCAGAAACTCTGAGTGCACTGCTGTCCCCTCCTTGCCATAGTACGGCCACCCTTGTCTCACCTGTTCCTCTACTAGCAGCTCTGCCTTCTCCCCCACACCCTCTCTTTTGAGTCTTTATGCTCAGCCTAATATTTCTCTTCTCTTTTCTAGAAAAAAAAGAAAAACAGCCATGAAGAGGAATGAAGGAGAGGGTAATTTTTTTGCTTTAAAATTTCAAAGGTTGCTATCAATCACTTCTTTGCTCTACAAACATACATAGAAACAGTTAAATGGCTGGCTAATCAGATGTTTGATGTTTTGTTCATTCAACATAATAATTTCCAGAGCATGCACTGACATTTTGAAACTTATCAGAAGCCCAATTAAAAATATTTTACAACCCACCCCCACATTTTAGTTCAAAGCTTTGCTTCATTCAGCTGTCATATGTGAACATGCATGTGGACTTATTTTGAAAAACCACTTGCTGGTTTCCCAAAATTTCTATTCCGAATATTTGTGAAAAGTTTATAAGCAAGCAAAAATACTTATTTTTTAATTTTCATTACATGAGAGTGGAAGTTTTATTGTGTAAGTAACAAAAAATATAAAAAACATATTAAAGAACATTAAAATCTTTTTCAAATATTTTTTAAAAATAATTTTTAAATCTGTATATGATATTCTTCCATGAAGGGAATTTGATAAACACATACAGAGGAAATGTCATGAGCATAATAAAAATGTGTTCCTCTCAGAAGTGTTAACTAAAACACTGACTTTAAAACTGGCAGACTTCATGCTAAATATTCTGACATTCTCCTGACTGATATGTTACATGAAACTTGAATCAGGTCAGATTCAGTTCATTTATTCTCTGTCAGATAAGGTAGCTCAATGTTTTCTGGGAGAAGGTCTGGCTGGAGATAACTGAAGTTATGCCTCTTCAAATGGTGAACAATAAATTATTTTTTTTATTAACTCACTTAATTTCCAGTTTTCTGAGATAATAATTGAGCAAATTATACTCATTTAAATGAGATATTTGACAGTACAAGTAGGCATACCATTGTATGTTCATTAAAAGTGGAGTCTCTCCCTACAAGAAAACAAAATTAAATCATCAAATCCGTTAATATTTTGCCAATGATCAACTGAGTTTGAGAAAATTTCTGTCTCCAGTCCTGTTATTTTCAATTATAATATGATTCCAATGATACACAAACTGATAGTTGTAGACACAGACAAAGAACGTATTCCTCAACCCTGTGCAAGTAGACATACCCTAAGGAAAAATACATTCTATGGAGATGTATAACTAATTTGTCCACCTAGTACAATATTTATAAACAAGCTCCTAAACTAATACTCGCCCTACCAACACACATAGGGTTCACTTAGTCAGGATTGTACTGCAAACAGTGTATTAGTTAATGCAGACCTAAGAACTTTCACAGTTTAGGTAAAAAATCAGGGCAGTTAAAATTCACAGTGAGTCTATTCTGAGATTCACACAACTCTTTTTCACTTTTTTGTTCCATCCATGTGACTTTTCAAGATCGAAATTCTGTTTTTTTCCTAATATTGAAGTCAGTGAGATGACTCATGGAACAATATTCAAATGTTACTTCTGTAAGAAGAGTCACCGAATCAGTCCAATCTCTTATGAAATTATTTAACATACAGCCAACAGAGTCTCAAACAAAAAACTGCCTGAAATTTCAGTTTAAAGAGAAGTTTTGCTACTGAAAAATTATATCATGATGGTTTAACCCTTGTCAGAAACTCTCCCAGGCTTACGAGATGCTCTAGCTGAATAAGCAGATCTAGACAAATATGTTGATTGAAGTCCTTAATATGGTTCCATGAAAACAGGTAATTAACTTCCTAAATTAAATCAATAAACAATTAAGATCCTTTGGAGTGATGTACCCAACAAGAAATCTATACCAAAGTGCAGCCATATGGAAATCAATGAGAGTTCCATTTTTTTTTGGCTATTTGGTTTTCCTGAATTTAGTTGATAGGCAGATTCAAATCTTAAACTGCTTAACAATTCCAAACAACGGAATTATTACGTTAATGTTTTTGCAATTGCATACTATTTTTCTTTATGTGGCATGATTTTTCTTTCATTTGCAATTTTAAAAAGTATTAAAACTTAGAAAAGAAAGCATCACAGCTCTTTATAACTTAAAACAGAATAAACATGGTAACTTCTGATTTTTTTTTTTTTAAATCCTGTCTTAAACAATACAGAAATTTGAAAATCTGGTAAAATTATTTTACCGTGGGGAACCCCCCCCCCATTTTTCATCTAACAAACCTCAATACCTTACTTTATCAAGCATGATGTAACTGAGTTTTTTACTTCATGTTTACTGTCTTATTATAAAGCAGAGAAAGTGCTTTCCTTCTGTCTTCTTTAAAAAAAGAAAAAAGCACTCTTAAATCAAATATGTTCTAACTGCTTTATTTGGAAAGATTTTGATCCCTTAAAGTACCTCTAAGTATGTTCTTGCTGTAGATAATTACTGTAACTCCCTCTTTCTGATTGACCATGATCAGATCAAATTTTTAAAGTTGCACATATGAATTCAGTAATGAATGTCTAATGGGCATTAGTGGTTTTGCAAAACATTTTGTAATTTCAAATACTAAATTTGATTCACGTAGAAGTTTTAAGGGTCTGTTCTAAGCATGAACAGTTTCATATTTCAGTATGTGCTTGGCAGTCTAGAACTATATATCCTATTTAAATGAAAGTAATTTTTTTTTTTGTACTTCATTTTGAGTAGGCAAATGATGATCATTTCAAACACTTGTTTAAATTTCTTATAAAAAACTTAAGCACGTGTGTAAAACCAAGCATGTGAATGTTTTCCTTGACCACAGATTTCAATACTAAGCTTAAACATTTTTGTGAATCAGGACTGAAGTTTTGTTAAAACTTTGCCACAAATATGAACCTTTGCAGAAAATATCACATCATAATTCACATGTACAAAAATTTATTATCTGTCAGGTCAAGTTAAAACTGAAGCACAACCCAAAAGGTAGCCAGGAACTGACCAGATGCAGTGCTGGGCCTGAGCTGATTTTCAAAAATCAGCTCCTTTTAGTTTACCTGAGTAAGTAAGTTCCCAACGCCTCTGAAAAATCAGGTCATACTAGGGGATGAAATTATTTCTACTGGGTAATACTATCACAAAGACACAATAATAAAGATATTCCCAAACAAAGATGAGATGATTTTAAAACATCCCAAAGAGCTTCTTACAGTAGTGTGAAGAACTTGTTTTTCTAAAATGATTTTAAAGTGATATTTAAGAGAAGGGAGAAAGGTTAATACCCTCTCTGAGGGAGGTAGGTATGTTCATATCACCAATCAGGTACACTTCTCAAGCAAATCTGTCAAATGGTCCCTAGTATAGTTTCTTGCTTGAACAGTTTGGCAGAGTAAAAAGCAAGTTCTGTGACCTTCCTGCAGCTTTTGCACTGAGGATAATTTCTGCTGAATATGGCTAAAAATAATCAGGATACAAAAATGTAGAGCATAGGTATCTGATCTCATTTCATCATTATGGTACAAGTAGTGAATCGTATGAAGATTACACTTTGATTTTAATTTAAATGGATTTTACTGGTAAATTGGATTTTGTCATGCATCATAAGAATATATTTCACGAAACGAGCTGAATTGCTTACCTTTACAAATTGATATGGATCAGAAGAGAAACTTCATTTCATGCAACCTTTGAAATACCCATACAAAAATGTAAAATATACTCTTGCAAGTCATCTGTGGCTCTAATGCATTAAGAATTATTTTTATCTAACCAGATGCAAAAGTTTGGTTTTTATTTATCATATTTTCAGTTGTTTTATTTTCATCTCTAACATCAAGCAGTATTTAAAATATAATCTCTTTACATTTCTAAAAATATTTCTATTAATTTTTTAATTCCACTCATTGTACACGTGCCTCAATTTCCTGCTTTATTCCTATGACTCATTCAAGGTAATCTTTTTCAAAGTAATTTGAAATAACTCTTCACTCATGAGATACTGAGTATGAACTTTATACAGACTATAATTCTGTTTTTCTGGAAGTTTCAATAAAGCAGACTATGCTTACTTCATTATACACTTCTCATAGGATTCTGCATATGGTTTTCTGCATTGCTTCACTCAGGCCATGAAACTTAGGGGGCAAGTAAACATACTCTGAAGTTATGCACTCACTTAATTCTATTAGTTACAATAAGAATTAAACATAAACTTAAATGCTTTATTGAAGAAGGATGCATTAAACTTTGTATAAACAATTATCCAATAGTCCTCATATCCAGCAAATAATCATGTTAAAACGTTTTAGTTATTATAGAACTAAACTGTACTTAGATAATAATACAGAAAAAATTCACTCTATTTTGCTTAAATGAATATCTTCTTATAATCTATGGAGTACTCTTGGTATTTAAGTTCTCTATATTTTTAATATATTTTATTATATTTTACTCTTTTATACTATATTTAGTCACTCAGTATATTAACATTTCATAGTATTAAGAGTACATTAACATATCTACTTGTAAATCATCTACTGACAAAAATATCATAATACTCCCACATGTGTTAGTCTAAAACTATATAACCAGAAAATATCAATCAAAATTATGCTTCAAAAAGCCTAAACTGCAGTTTTCAAGGTATGCTTAAACCCCCCCTTACAAAACCACAAACAAAACAGCTATTATAGGTGGTTACTCCTATTGCTAAGAAGAAAATGACTTAAAATCATTTTACATGCTAAAAATATTATCTTTTATACATTAAATGATTTATCTTATAAGATAGCTATGTGTCAGCTTGTCTCTAAATATCATGTCCTGTAGTATGACTTGGGGGTACTGGTGCATGAAAAGCTGGACATGAGCCGACAATCTGCACTCGCAGCCTAGAAGGCCAACCGTACCCTGGACTGCATAAGAAGAAGTGTGGCCAGCAGGTCGAGGGAGGTGATTCTGCCCTTCAACTCTGCTCTGGTGAGACCCCACCTGGAGTACTGCGTCCAACTCTGGAACCCTCAGCACAAGAAAGACATGGACCTGTTAGAGCAGGTCCAGAGGAGGCTCAGGGGGGTGGAATGCCTCTTCTATGGGGAAAGGCTGAGAGACTTGGGGTTATTCAGTCTGGAGAAGAGAAGGCTTCGGGGAGACCTTATTGCAGCCTATCAGTACTTAACGGGGACTTATAAGAAAGATGGGGACAAACTTTTTAGCAGGGCCTGTTGCAACAGGACAAGGGGGAATGGTTTAAACTAGAAGAGGGTAGATTCAGACTAGATATAAGGAAGAAATTTTTTACAGTGAGGGTGGTAAAACACTGGAACAGGTTGCCCAGAGAGGTGGTAGATGCCCCATCCTTAGAAACATTCAAGGTCAGGTCGGATGGGGCTCTGAGCAACCTGATCTAGTTGAAGATGGGGGGTTGGACTAGATGACTTTTAAAGGTCCCTTCCAACCCAAGCTATTCTATGATTCTGTGACTCTATGTTGTAATAAGGCACTTGGGAGGAGCAGTGAGAGGTTGATGAAGGTAAAGGTTAGTTCCATGCTGAGGTCAGATCTCGCTCTTTTAAAGATCACAGGTGAAGCCAGGGTAGAATTTGAGGTCTATTCTGGATTTGGTGATCCACAAAGCTTTCAAGTTCAGGGAGACTGGGTGGAAGTAATTGTAAAAGGTATGTGTGTCTGTGTGGTTTTACCTACACCTTTTTTCAACATGTTTTTCTATAACAGATAACCACGTTTTAGCTGTATTCACATATTCCAATCCAAAATTGCTTTTTCTCTTCCCCTACACCAGGTACCCAAAACATTTTAGAAGGTCAAATTGTACAAAGCGGTCAAACATATAATGAATTTTTGCTCATAAATTTAAGGTGCATTTTCCTGATACCAAGCCCTTCCTGCATTAATAAGTGTCTTGTAACATTTTTATGGAGTAAAGGCAGTGTAGCTTAAGTGAAGGAATTTTAATAAAATATCAATCAGTTTTGTCTTATTATTATATCTGTTTCCAAGGAGATTAAATTTAATATTTATCTTCTCTTAAACATAAAAATGAAAAGGTATTCTTCTTCCCAAGACTACACAGAGCTATGTTTGTGGTCAACAAAAATATTGTGAGTGCTGTTGCCTAGCAACCTTCATGTGAGGAAAATTATATTCCTGAGCACAGTTTACACTGTAATATAAGATTTAAGGATGCCTATAAAATGTTGAAAGCTACAGTGTTGGTTCTATAAAATGAACTCAGCATCCTATAAAATACAGTCTGCCAATTTAGATTCATGCTAAGGGTTTTAATTGTTTACTGAAAAAAAGCCAAGATATGAAAATACTAAATAATGTGAAAAAAATGTTTGCAATGCAATGAATCACATCATTAGATGCTAGGGAAAACACATTCAAGTCCATCATCAACACTGAGTTCTTATTAATTCCAAAAATTATGCCATGGTGTTTGGGGACTTTTTTATTAATGACAAATATTGCTACCTTAAAGAGAGACCTTATTTTATTAAAGTATAAAGAGTACGTCAGTGTGTGGAAAAAAACATATGTATATATCTCAGTAATATTAATGTTATTTATTGGATGAATGGGACATCCTACCCAGCTTCATAAATTCACAAGATGGCTCCATTAGAAGGTTAATCATGCTTACCCTATACGAAGGCTTGTTTTCTTTATCTTCTATTTTATTTCAGATAAAAATAATTAGGATTGAAAGTGTCCATATTTTGCAGAATCAGAAAAAAAAAACTGAGATATTTTGGTGTAGAAACTAGCACAAAAGTTGGCTTCGCCCTCAAATACAATCAACATATAGAAACTCCTTAAGCAAGTTCAACACTGCAATGAACACCCCAATCAATACAAAGCCACAATATTCAAGCAGTGCTTTCTAACAATCGTGTTAATTCCATTATGATTAAGAAAAAATAACACTTACAAAACACTTTCTCTGTTGCTAAAGGTCATGTTAATCGAGGCTTAAAATAAATCTATAAAATACTTACTGTAGTGCTTTCTGTAGAACATTTTGAATTGAGTGTACAACAGCCATGTGCATGAGAAGTAATGAAAGTAATAATAATTCTGAAAACTGCTCTGAATCATCATTTTTCATGTTAGTAGCCTTGTGCAACATGTTTTGTGGTCCCATTAGAATGGAGATATTTGGATTCCATTTGGTAAATATTTAAAGTCTACTTAATTAAACTTTGATAAGTTATATATGCAATGCTCAATGAAATTTGGCAACTCCTCTGAATCACCTTGTCTTCCCTCTATATAGTTTGAATAAGACAAGCAATGTGACCTCAGACTTGTTAGATGGATCGGTGTAGTAACAGCAAGATATCATTCAGATATGCTGGTTACCACCAAGAATTATTTTGTGATTTGTCAGAAAATAATCAGTGTTTCTTTTATTTGTAAGTATGTCTAGTTTTAGCAAAAAACAGCAGGAGAGAGGCTTTTAATTTTTCTATTTGCTTGTTATAAATAGCCACTTGAACATCAGTATATAATACCACATCTGTTGTATTTATAAAGCGATACCATAGCCAAAAAATATGAAATAATGTCTATTTAATTTTTCTTCCTTTGATAACATCACCCATTTCTTTCTAATAATCCTTACTGAGAGCCTTTTTAGCTCCATCTATTTAAAATGTAGAGGCTACTATAAACTAATCTATTTAGATTGCCCTATAATCTATGCATAAACTTTTAAAAAAGATCCACTTAAAGAAGCTTTTCTTATCTTAGATGGTTGTTTTAGACTGGAATAAGTCATTGCATGCCTGTGTATCTCCCCTGGCTATAAAAATAACAAAAAACACTAGCTCAAACTAGGCACAACAGAATTTCGTATTTTATCTCAGGTAAGAATTATGATTATAAGGATTAGAAGGATTATAAGCACTACATATTTTAATTAGTATTTATGGCTAAAAATAGAATTATTTTGTTAATTAGTGAGAAGCAATTGGCATTTATTAACTTGCCTATCTTATTCAAATTCCTTTCATTTCCCCCATCTAACCCAACTCCCTGGGTAATTTTTAATTGGAAAAAATAATATATTTTTTGTCCAGAGCCTCTCATTTCCATAGCAACTTTAATTGGTGCTCCTAAGTATAAGAAATATCAAGTATTCTGGCTTCTCTGTAGCTGATGTTGAAATAACAAATGCACAGAAGCCCTGCTTCTTGAAAAACCAAAATCTGATGATAGCAAGTGGGAACAAAATACCAGAAAACAAATTTCAGAGCATTGAAACTTTAGGGGAATGGTCTGAGCAGTCTGACCAGAGCATTCTAGGACTGCTGGACCTGCCAAGAAGAACCTGGGCAGGATTCAATGGCTAGACCTTCCCAAAGTGGTTAGGGATTTGGGGTAGCTACTTCTTTTCAGTCTCTAAACGTAGGTTTTTCTGCAGATTCCTGGTAAGTTGTCTTAGATGACATCTCACACAGGTGATAAGGGCAGGAAGATTTTTTTTTTTTTAAATATATATAAATGTTATTTTTTTCTTAAATTTTGGAAATCCATCACTAATGAATAGAATATGAGATTGTGTGTTGAAAGTATTCTCATTCCAATGACCCTTTTTCACTCTTGCACATACTGAATACTTAATTGATTCAGGTCTTGCTCCTGAATTCAAGCTCCAGTGGGATTCTTCCACTGCAAAATAAGGAACAGAACCGGATGGAACAGCTAGCTGAGATCTGAAACATAAGAAGGTAACGTTTACATTCAAATTAGAAGTTTAACCACAGTTTGAGGTCCATCCCATCTCACTGAATTTTCACTACACTGAAAAGCAAGAAGGAAAACTTATGTTAATGAAGAGATGACAAGACGTAGAAGAGAGTGTTTGGGGTTTTTTTTTTGTTGTTTTGCTTTGGGTGGTGTTGGGTTTTGGATTTAGGTTTTTTTGGGGGTTTTGCTTTTTTTTGAGAAAGAAGGATAAAGAAAAGAAATAGGTCATGTCACCAGAGGTACCCAGATAGCAAAATCAGAGAAAAAAATATTCACTGCAACTCCGTGCTGTCCTTTGAGATAAAACATACAGAGGGAATTCTCTCAATTTTTCGATATAGAAGCTCAGTTTCAAAACCCTGCCCATTGTCAGGGAAGAGTTGTTCCCAATGACTGTAAATAACCCTTCCTTCTTGGCAGTTCTGCTACTGCAGTAATACTGCCAGAAGATATAGGCCTCAAGGTATCTACAGTACAGAATCAGTGAAATGTTTCACTGTGAATAATGTATTTTGGCAGATGCTTGATCTTATCTTTTAAAAGTAAAACTGAAACTAGACTTCCACAGAGTTCAGACATTTCATCTTTTTGAAAGGGTTCCTTTGACAAAGTAATAGAGACTTGGCTATCCTGTGCCTCTTTTTCTCCTGTTACATCAAGATATTAAGCTGTACAACTTTGATGAGCATGTCATTCCTTTCAAAATCATGAAAAATATTTCAAAATGTCTATTAAAATAGGCTGTCTGCAGACGTTACCTCCTTATGTTTCAGATCTCAGCTAGCTGTTCCATCCGGTTCTGTTCCTTATTTTGCAGTGGAAGAATCCCACTGGAGCTTGAATTCAGGAGCAAGACCTGAATCAATTAAGTATTCAGTATGTGCAAGAGTGAAAAAAGGTCATTGGAATGAGAATAGTTTCAACACACAATCTCATAATCTATTCATTAGTGAAAGTAGCAATCACGGGAAAACATATCTGAGATGATAAAACAAAATCAAAAAAATGGAGACAGCACCTGGGACAGAAAAAAAGGAGAAATTATCTGTATAAATGTGTATGTGAACTATATCTGGAGAGAAGAATGAAAGACAAAGAAATGAAGAAACACAAGCAAAGAAAGATATTGCAGGGGGAAGAGACTAAAAGAAAAAATAGCTAGAGACACATTAAACTGAAAAAAAAGTAAGAAACAATTTTATTAAACATGAAAATAAGAAGACGTGGTAAAATAAATACATACATATATATCCACTTAACAGCACCAAAAATTTGAAAAAAGAATAAACATGAATAAATGGACAGAACCAACCAAGTCATTTATAATGAGAAGTGTTTAGTAAAGAGAAGGAAAAAAAATAATGTGAATAAAGAATAGGAAAACAGCACCAAAAAGGTAAAATAAAATCCAGACTGGTGAAATAATAAAAAAAAATATTCATTAGTATTAATTTGATACATTAGATTAATTTGAGATTAGGCTTTTTTTCCATATGCAGGCATCTAAAATTTTCAGTTCTGTAGCTTACATTCCTGGTTCTTCTAAAACAAGCACTTTCTAAAAAATTCACACTAATTCATGAAATTTCTGGTTCTGAACAGTGTTTGAAAAGATTTGAGGAAATGGGAAAAGCGACAGCAATAACTCTTAGGAGATCAATTTAACATCTTGCAAATAAAATGAGGAAAATATATGCCTGGTCTTTTTGTTTACGTGCTTAAAGTTTTTATAGCTTTAGTTTGTTTAAGTACCATATTCTCCTTTATTATTTCTGCTCCCTTCTTCTGTAAGTTATAATATACTGTGACACATTTTTTTATAGTGAATTTAATTTCCCACTGGTATAATTTCTAGAAGCAAGTATTAAACTTCTGGAAGAGGATTCATGTCTAGATTAAAAATCCAAAATTTAAGTTTCCAGATTTTAGCTATCTGTGTGTGAATCAACTGTTTAGTCTCATGCTGCAGTAAATGGAGATATAGTTAGGTATTTCAATAAAGCTCAATGAAGTGCACATTAGTGGTTATGGCACTTGTCTTCCCAAGTAATATTGACACGTGCTGAGGCCATGCTTTCCAGGAAGTGGCTAAACATCTACCTGCCGGTAGGAAGTAGTGAGTAAATTCCTATTTTGCTTTGCTTGCATGCACAGCTTTGCTTCACCTATTAAACTGTCTTCATCTGAACCCACAAGTTTTCAGCTTTTCCTCTTCTGATTCTCTCCCCCATCCTGCTGGGACAGAAGTGAGGGAGAGACTGGGTGGGTGCTTCGTTGCTGGCTGGGGTCAACCCACCACAATAAACAACTGAATAGAGCCCTTGGTTCATATAGAAACACCTACACAAAGACACCCCAATATTTACTTTCAGGAGTCATAATGGACATTTTGTATAGAAACTTTTACTTTATGCAGTTTTGGAACCGTTAATTCAGGAACTCCAAAGGCTCAACTGATTTTCTAAGGCTTCTAACTTTCCATTATTTCACTTTTAGTGTCTCTAGTTCACTTCCTGCCATTGGATATTTAGTTTCATGACTGCTATACAGTGCTGAACAGTAGAAAATCAAGTTATGCAAAACACATCGCATTTATTTCTACACACTCCTAATGGTGTTATTTCATGATCTGATCATTGCAAACAGTGCATAGGCTGGACAAGTTTCATGGGCAGAAAGGAATGCCTAATTCAGCATTTATTTATAGCAGCAAATGATTGCTTCCCCTATGAGCATTGAACACCAGACCTGATTATGAGCCTAACATTTGATAGGCTGCATGATCTGTGAGTCAATAGGTGCAGCAGTACTTTCTGGATAGGTTAAATCTTGAAATGTGGGGGAGAGAGAAACTATGGAGGGAAAGATAATTGAATGAAACTAAGAAGTAAAGTCACAGTCACTGAAATAATACAGTTAATTGAATATTTCTAACTGTTAAAGTATACCTGGGGCATAAAACTACTAACACTGGAAAATTAAACTGACTTCTAGGAAGGTTAGGGTAGGAAATTTTGTTCTCAATTGCATTAGTCAATTATACTATTCATTGATGCAAATCAACTAACTCTAGATTTGCATTGATATAAATGAGGTCAAGTAGATCCAGCTGGAGAATGACCTTTCTTTAAAGGAAAATTTATTTTAGGTGTACTTTTTTTTAGTACAAACTTTAACCTAGAGAAAAAAATTCAAATTAGTGTACAAGACTGAAATAGACCAGAGAAGAAGAAAAATTTCATGTCATTTAAACCACTTCATATATTCTATATGTATAATAAATTATATATTATAAATACATTAAATTTCATATAAATAATATCTATTACCTGTATATATAAATGTATACATATAAAACCTTGTGTACATGTGTATAATCACTTTTATACCTTTTACACACACATATATAAGATATTTTAAATGGAAACATCATTTATAAATAAAGAAAAGCTATTTTTGTTATGGAAATTAAGCATTACCCTGTATTTTTTTAAAAAAGGGAAAAATCAAATAATGTAATATCTATGCTTTTTAAATAAAACAGGTCATTAAAGTGGCATTTCATGATAGAAAACCGTCTAGATGAACGTGTTCAAAACCCTTGGAAATGTATCATTTTTTCTAACTGTAAATAAGTCAAATGTGTCCTTTGCCTTAATATAATATTCTGCCCCTGTACTGAGGCAATTCTTCTTGGATTCAGACAGGGATACTGAAATTTTAATCAGCATTCTTTCCCTTGTCCATTAAAAATTCTGGAGGGGGGGTGGGACAGATTTTTTAAAATTATATGGAGTTAAAATTCAGTCCATTAAAATACAACAGTAGGGCATCTACTGAGCATCAGGAGAATTTTTCCATACAAATGAGACAATGTAGAACTTACACTGTGGAACTAATCATTAAGAATTCTAATCATCTGAAATTCCTCACTCCATGGGTGTTGATCTGATGGCTCCATAATTCAGTACATAAGAATAGGATTACATTAGAATTTTAAAAGAGTAATCTTCATGGTCACAGAGGGCCAGTTTTAGGCCTTCATGAATAATACATAGACAGGGAAGGGAAGAGATTTCATTCAGAGCTCTAACCTGAACAATTACAGAAGAGTTTTGGAATAAAATGTGTTTCTTTGATTCTATTCAGTTTTAAAGCTTTCACAATCAGCACAATCTAAATTTAACATCAATGTATGAATGAGCTATAAGTACTAGATAACTTATTTTCACCAAATGGTATTAGTCCTGTACAGATATAATGTTGTATTACTTCTTCAATTGAATTAGATTAACTAAAGATTTCTGCCTAGAATTATTTTCTATAGGGTTGCCACAAAATGTAACTGGTTATGTAAATTATTAGTTGCGCAAAACTCTACTCTCTCGCCTGGAAACTGATTCTGTAATATCTTGTTACTTCTGCTTTTCCCTTGAATTTCAGTGAAACTTAAAATTGTCCATGCTTGATCAGATTCAGAAAGCTAGGGATTCTTAGGAGCATTATTCCCCCAGTTCTCTGTATAAATGTACGACTCTGAATTATATAAAATCCTATCAGGAATTTAGCAAAAGGCATGCTGGCTTCGGCCAGAAAGGAAGAACAAGGAGAGTGAGAGCACAAAAAACCACAGGGACAGCAATATGTGAACAATCCATAAAACACAGTCCTACCTTTTCAGGAAGTGTCTCCTCAGCAAAGCCATTGCAGTGGAAACTGCTGAAAAAACTCTGATAATGTGTCTATCCCTCATCTTTCACCTATTAAGAGGGTCTATGTGATTATTTTGAGGACTATGACACATATATTAATCCAAATGTTTCCCCTACTGTGGACACTGACCAGAAAAGTACACTGTGGGCTCAGTTTTAATCACATTTTATCTGTGCTCCTACAGCTGCTTTAGCTTCTGAAAATATATACAAAAATCAGTAACCTACTGAATTTTGAAAGAGCAAAAACAATTACATTAAACTAATCATTTCATGGAAGACTAGGGAATTAAAGGAGGAAGGGAGCAAGACAAGAAAGAAAAAAAAAGAAAAAGAAAAAAAGAAGTGTCAGTTTAAACACAAAATAATTTCATTCCTTTCATAGAAAGAAACCTATTTCCAAATTTAATATGAGGCAACACATCTCTAGAATTTTCTATCCAATACCAAATACCCCAGCAAAATAGTGGTGATATTGTGCCTTTTTTTTTTTGTTCCTTTTCTATCTTATCTCAGTGCTTACTTCCATTCCCACATTTCCATTGGAAAAGGCAGTCACATCTTCATTTCCTCTTTGTTTTTGTTATATTTTCCAGATCTGTGCACACATCCATATAAAATCTCCTGCCACCAGTGAAAAATATGTCTGAGAGAGTCCCTACTTTTTTGAAAGAAATAAGGAAGTTTTTTTTTTTTAAATTCAAAGGATCACTATAATGTTTTCTGTTAGTTTGCTTTCAGACCAAAATGACATTATATGCATTCTATGCTAAATGTATTATTCTATAATAAAAACCTACATTACAAGGATAACATAATAAAAGTTATATTGAATATAGTCTTTGTCTTGTCATTGTTTGTACTTCAGATTTTAATTTCAATTGCCTCAACTTTCTTTCCTTTTATTTTTATTACTGGTTCCATTCACCCTTCATGTATGCTGCAATTTTTCTTTGTGCCATTCTACTACACTCTTCATCAGTATTTCTCTAATCTCATCACTGTCTGAATTTTATGTTCTTTTTGATATGAAACATTTTAGGCACAAGCAAAGGAGTTCAGGAAGAAAGAGTAGAACAGTTCATTGTTCACATAAAGTAAGGGTGCTAGTAACACCCTGATATCCTTTTGGGACAAAACTGATGAAAGAGAGAACAGAGTTTAGGAGTACTTTCTAATTAAAAGTAATAGCAAAATGGTTAGTCATAAGAGTCATAATATGATTAAAAGTTTAGAATTTCCAAGTACATGGTTTTCTACTCTGAAGAAAATTAAGCTGAAGTAACTAAATATGTGAATATAAAATATACTAAATACCTCCTCAATTATCTCATTCAAAAGACAGGTAGTGTTAATCTGCTTTAGCTTCATCTCTTTGAGGGAAGGGAAAAGAGACTTCCATACAAGAATTTAATGCTCCTTAAATTCACACCATTAATTAGCAGAACTATCCTAACTGTAGAATAGACTTCTTCTAAAAGCAGAATGATCAAGAACATTGAAAGTTGCACTGGGATTAATTTAAATAAATAGAAGATTTCAGGGAATCTGCTGCTGAGAGATACTTTACCAACTCATGTCATTTTACTGACTACTTAGGAAAGGTCAGTCTCAGCACTATTAAAACATCATTTCAGCAATCAAATCACTTGCTTTGAGCAAAGATGGTTCATAGAAGAATATTTTTTCAAAGAACTGTGCATTAAGGCAGGATTCTGGGTACAGTGAAGGGTATACAAATTGAGAGTGAAATTCTTATTGGCATTTTTATTTTAATCTTTTTATCATTAACTTTTAGTAAAAGAAAAATAATTTCAGTTTCCTGGGGGCGAGAACAATTCAAAGAAAACAACTGTGTCATCAGAGGCATGCAAGACAATCATCTGCAGAAAGAGGGATGAATCCTGGAAACAATTTCTAAATGGTAATTTATAAATGTAATTGAAACAATTAAACATGTGCATACCTGAGGGACAATAAGGAGCACTGCACTGAATAATTCCAGTAGTTAATAATCAACAATGACAAAGGAAAGATTGAAAAACCAAAGGAGGCTCTTTTTTATTCCCATTTGGTTTCCATTTACTTCTTATAGACAGCACTGAGAGATTTCTGTACATTTATCACTCTCATGATTTATTTTGAAATGTTACGCTGTTTTGTTAAGGAATCTATAAACCAGAAGGGACGTTGCTGAAAATTCAGATATGCTAGTTAAGACACACTCCAAAATATATTCTTTGCTTTTGCTGTTTGGGATGTGTGTACAAAATAGAGTGCTTACATCTCCTACATCTTCTCTCACTAATTCTGAAGGGGGAAAAAAAAAAGGGCATATTTGTCACATAAATGTGTTTCCACATTCGTTATCAGTTATGGCCTTTTCTGTGCTACTGCTGCTATTTCAGCTTGGCATTGCAGCACTGCATTTCTCCTGTTTCCCTCCCCTGTGCGCCACAATCCCAACCTCGTACAACATGACCAGAGCAGCAGGCTCAGGGGCCTGAGGGATGGGAAAGCGATGTGGGCAGGCTACCTGCTCCTTGCGCTCCCCTTGCTGGTAGTACTCCCACCTCTCCTTTTGGCCAAGTACAAAAGCCGATTATAGAGGCAGCAGGTACTGGGGGTAGTCAGTGAAGGTACAGGAGACTGTTCCATATCTCAGAAGAGCAGGAGACCATCAGGGTGTTACAGAGTCACTTTTACTGCATGCTGCAGCTTCCTTCTCCATGTGGTAGAGCTTCCAGAGGAAAAGGATGTTAGTGAGAATACAGGGATCACAGTCCTCAGCCACAATCAAGGCAAACCCAGTTTTTGATCTCTTCTCCAAAAGGCTTAAAAGTACTGCAGTGCTTCTTTGTATTGTGATGTTGTTTCATTTATGCATATATATTTTTACCTTTGGTCCCATGAAAGAATCAGAAGCTATTGATTATTTTTAATGTATAATGGGAATGAA
Organism: Calonectris borealis; assembly: GCF_964195595.1. NCBI lineage: Eukaryota > Metazoa > Chordata > Aves > Procellariiformes > Procellariidae > Calonectris > Calonectris borealis. The sequence continues at coordinate 48,200,931 of NC_134312.1, forward strand.
CCTCTTCTTCATATCTGGGTAAGAAAATAGACATCATCAATGAGCTGATGTGAATGAGATATTCAGCAGCAGTGGTTTAATCTAGTGAGATTAATCTAGCTGGATTCTTGATATAGGCAGAGGGGAGTTCTTTTGAAGTTTATTGCAAACCTAGAATCTAATTTAGGTAGTCTGCCCTTTCTTGGAGGGATTGTTTTCCCGGCTGGAGAAGGAACTTAACGTTCCCAGATTAACATTACCTTTTTTGAATGTTAACTTCCCCATTTTGAGTCCCCACAAGTCAGCAATTCTAAGGGAAAAAAACCCTGTAAAATCACCCTGAAATAAATCCATGGATGTTAATTGTTAATAATCATTTTGATTCATTATTTCCCGTACAGTTTCATTGAAACGGATAAAATTAAAATCTGAATAATAACTGTATATTTAGACAGCATTAGTATTCACAACTGTTGGATAAGACAAACCTATTAAACCATATGAAAACTAATTATGAGTTTTCAGAGGGATTTTATACAAAAGGGACTGGGATATTGATTTAGAAGACTTAGAAATGAAAGTTATTTTTATTATTATTCTAGTAATCTTGAAAATGATACAGTTATGTTAAGTGTTAAAACTATGTAAAATGATAAAGCTATGAAACAACTCATGTGCACTGAAGTAAAAGTGCTTCTACTTCTCCCCAGGTAACTGTCATCAATGCATTCCATCCTGTAACTAAATCATCATCATAAATGTGACCAAAATGAAACCAAACAATAATTTTTGCCGTCAGTGATAAAGATTTATAACCTGCTTTTCAATTTACGTCACTGCCTCAAAGTTATGCAGAGTAGATCCAGGGGAATTTTATTCATTCTATCACTGTGAACAAAGGATGTGACCTCTTGCAAAATCAGGTAATTTGCACTTAATATAGGGATGTAAACATTTATCAACATGGCAGTCTGTCATTGTGTAAGATTGTGTAGTCTGGGAGTTTTTGGGGGCTTGGTTTTGCTTTTAACCTGGAGGCTATCTTAACCAAATTGAATTAATTTATAATTTATGTTTTTCAGTAAGGCTGGTGATGCATAAGAGTAATTAAAAATACAGTTTCCTCATCGCTGTATTAAATAACCTAACTTCTGTACCACTGAATGAAATACAGCTCCTATTTAAACACTAAAATAGCTGGTGTATGACTCTAACTCATTTGAATTTTTAATGGACAAAAACATGACTGACTTTCACCTTAATTACCTCATCATTCCAAGGCAGAAATTGGACAAGAGAAAAATATAAAAGACAGCAGTGCAATTGAATCATTCATCTAAGTAAATAAATTCAGTTAAGCACCCGAGTATGTAAGGAAGCCCAGTTACATCAGTAGAACTGCCTAGCTGCTTTGAGTTAAATGTCTGCTTACCAACTTTACTGGACTAGGACCTTAATAAATTTTTATGCTTCCATCTTTTTTTACACACAGGTAAATGATAAATCTAGTGATTCAAAATCCTTTTCTTGCAATTTTATGAGTATCAAGAGTAAGGAGGTGTCATCCATCACAGAGATTGTTTCCCTAACAAATTTTTTTTTTTATTATTTTTAAGACACAGTGTTGTAAGGAATATAAGGAATGTCACAGGCCTACTGACAGCCTCTCAGAAGAATTTGTGATAAGGCATGATAAGTTTCTTACTAAAGTAGATGATCATCAGATTATCTAACACGGCTCCAATGAAGTTATGAATCCATGAAGATTTACCCCAAATGAGAAATGGATTATGAATCTGTTCCACATCTTAAACACAATTTTAGATTCAAATTCTGGGAATATTTATGAGCATACTTAATAGTAGGTACAAATTAATATTCATTTTATGATACTAACCAGCAATGAATACTTATTTTGGTATGCAGGAGAGTTTACTATATGCCTCATGTCTACTTTGCATTGCAGGATAAAACTGGCCAACCACTCAAAGTATCAGAAGTGGTGGATAACAACTTTTTTGGTGTCAACCTTGACCTTTCATAATGCGCATCAGTTTACACAGGTTTAGTAAAACATCTGATATCCGAACATCATTAGGAATATCATTAAAACAGATCTCTGGGTCCTATCTATTCCAACTAACTATAGTCTGTTAATATTTTGGAAAGCACAGCAGAAAGTAACTGAATCCAATACCTACTGACATTTTAGGGAAACATTCACACTGTTGGTCAATTGAAAATGCAGTATTATTTTGATAGAAAGCATAGAAAGTTCTTCACTAACATCCCTAGGCCTGCCCAAACAAAACCTCATAGGGAATATTGACTTTACAGATTGAAATTATAAAGTCTGGGAAGTCTTTCTTTTTTTTCTTTTTTTAAGGGACTTGAACCAATCTTTCAGGATGATGTCCAGTACTGCAAATTTAATTAAAATCCAGCTGCAGTTGGTGTGATCAGAGGCCAGCATTGATCACCTACAGACCAAGAGAAGTAAAAAGACAACAAATACATTTGTTGATCTCTCATCTGTGTTTGAAATCACTTTTATGTACTTTTACTTTGATCATTAAAACACTCAGCAGTAAAAAACAGAAAATTTACCTTGGCAACCAAACCAGTGACATGACAGACAATGGATTTTCAAGCTTCCATACTCCAATATTTCCCCCCCGCTTCTTTCCCATTAAGCCTTTCCCATTCATCAAGTCCATCACCAAAATTATATATTTGGATGACATTACACTTGTAATATAGAAGGCAGAACAAATCCTTAAAAAAACCCAAAACAAAACACAAAACCTCACAGTTCTATTGACTTATGTCAAAGATTAACAATTGAAACCAAGTGCTTTACAAGATTGTATTATCTGTATTCCACTTGAACAAGCAAAAGCTATAAAACAGCTCACAATAAATTTCTGTTACACAAGACCAAGGTAAATCAACAACTATCCAAAGTATCTTGGAGCTGCAGAGTAGAAGTCCTAGTTACCAAAAGCAAATGAAAGACAAAAGACCAATAAATATCACAAACAAGCTAGCATATAATACCAAGACAGTGACACTTATACCCTAGGGATTTTAGCACAGGCATTAATTATGTCTTCAGCAGAGCATTGCTACCATTTGCTAAAGCAGCCCTCATATCACACTGCTAGGTAAAATCTCACTTTAAGGATGATAAGTGGTGTGCTAAATTTTGTTTTGAATTCCCTGGCTCTCTATTGTCAAACATTGTGCCAGCAAGTATCAGACATGAAGGACTGATGTTACAGAAGCACCAAAAATTATGACTGATATCAACTTAGTAGGCTATAATTGCATTAATGATGTACACAGCCACTTAAAATTCTAGAAAACTTCTGAATATATCCCTAGATCTTGCAACAGAACAGAGAAAAATCTTGAATTATAAAAAAAGACCAAAAAAAGGAGACAGGAAACATCAGTTATTTGATACTACAAACAAGGACTTTCTAATACAAAATTAGTATAAAAATCCAGTTTTCCTTTGATATTGAACTATATTCAGTCATATTCTAACAGTTCACAGAAGTCATAAATATCCTTTACAATATAGGAGCCAGTTTTCTGTATTACAGCCCTGGCAAATGGAGATTATCACTCATACATGAGTATATGTTCAATGCAAAAGGCCTAAAAGGAATTCAAAGTCCCCTCTGGCTCTGTTGAATGGCTTTATAACCAGAGTATGAATTTATCATCTACTGTTGCTTCTCAAAACGCCATATGCATGGGAAAGAAAGCAAAGAAAAAGAGCACCAAGACACAAGAATAATCATATTTTTCTCAGATAAGGTATCTTGATGCATGATGTTAGGCACAGATAGAACATTCACAGGAGTGTAGCCTTAGTCATAAGAATTTAGCCTTAAATTTTAAAACTCTGCAGAGACTACAGTATCTGCAGCCTGCAGGTACTACTTTAGCCTTTTCAATTTGCATTTTGTTGCCTGTTTGTTGCTCTATTTGCTTACAGATTACTAAAGCTGTAATCATGAAAAATTGCCACTAGCAAATGAAATTTCAAAAAGCTAACAAAATCAAAAGTAATTTTGTTTACTATTATCATTCAAGTACTATATAACAGTTTTGTCAGTTATTGCAAAGAACGTGAAATGTCATAAACCTGTTATCATAACAAAGATTTTCACAGCAATTAAAAATAATATGAACTCAGTACAATCATGTCTACATTTCCAAACAAATCAATCTAGCACCATTCGTCATGACTGATAGTCATGAAAAGATGTAAACCTGGACTGAAAGGTTTGCTCGGGGTCGTATTTCACCTATGCCTGAAACATAGCCTGTAATCTCTGGCTAAATAGGCCATGAATGACAGTGTTGGATTTTACTGAAGGAGAGGAAAGGGAAAGAGAAAGAGTGGAAGGAAGTTGGGGAAAGGGAATTGTTGTTTTAAACATTTAAATGCTTTTCTCCTCTACTGTTAGAAACACCATGACATAGCAGAATAACTCAGAACATAGCTGCTCTTTTTATTTATTATAGAAATATGAAAAGGCTGCCACTATTTTTGAAGACCTATACATGACAACTGCAACAGGATGCAGACAGGGTAGCTGAAAAACCCTTAGTGATTATAAAGATGAAACTGAAGAGTAAAATCTTTGTTCCTTTGAAGCCATAGTGAAATTCCCATTGACTCAAGAGATGTGGAAGGGTCAGATACCTCCATTAGATAAATCAGTGAAACACTCAAATGCCAATGAAATGCAAACTCATTAATGAAATAAAGTGCAGCAGTATTGCAGAGAGTATATCACAAATTGACTAGTAATTGACTGGCACTTTTTTATACAGCCACTAAACACCAGCTTGAGTTTGTCACACAAAGATCATATTCTGATTCTGCCTTTGAAAAAAATGAAAGTTATTGGGAGAGAGTATCATCTAGAATAAACTGGGCAGAGAAGCTGGAGCACTTGTTCTTATTTCCAGGTCAACCATGACTCTGTTTTGTGACTTTTTAATCATAAAATAAATAATCACAATTCCTCCATACTTATGCTTTGACTTACCTTATTACTAGAAATAAAAGCTACTGTTTAGCCATGTTCAAGAAAAACATAAAAAGCATTGAGAGAAGCAATCCTGAGAAGCAGTCTTTCCCATCATTTCCAAAAACTGACCCTGAATGTAAACTACTTTTTGTTTTTTAACAAGTTTAACTTGTTCTGCTATTTGCATACCTCTTGTTATTTGCATAGCTCTTCACTACTGTTGAAGACATTGGGAGGAGTGTTGATTCCTGCATGTTCTACTCTGATTTATGCAATTCCAGTACAAGTTCCATTTTGCAACACATCAAATTGTTAATGAATAGTACCATCACAGTTCATTCCTTATCTGAACCAAAACAATCATCAGTTATAAACTGTGCTCATCACTACAGCAAGGCATTCACAAATGCTATCTATACACAGCAACAGCTTTGGTTTTATTATCATTTAGCAATTTCTTCATTCAGTTTCAGCCCACACTATATTAGTTTTAGTTCCTTTAGAAATTCATCAAGTAACTTTATGTTTACACATACATACAATATGCCTTGCGTTTATATAAGCTATATTATACTTTTCTGAATTCCATGTACCAAGAAAAATATATTCATAAACTGATCATATTTTTAGTTTAGCAGTAATCACATCTATTACAGGTCAATGTGATTAATGGCATGTTTATCTAACAGTTCAGATCTCTGATTAGTACCTCTGCAGACATATCTGAGTTATTCTAGGTACTAATAATAGCATATCTATGATGATGTAAGTGCTAGTGTGGGCTAAAAAGCTCAACCTATACACTAGGACATTTTGTTTGCACTTAGTTCTGTTCAGAAATGGCTACACAAAATAACTGCCCATGTTTGCTATTTTAAAACAAATCTCATGACTAATTATACTGCACTCTATATTTGAACTGCAGGGTGAAAAAAAGCTTCAGCCAAACCACAAGGCACATCTTTGAGAGAAGAAGTTATAACCATTACCTGTTTGTTCCTGTGACAAAAAATCAGCACAAACAATGTATGCTTTAGCTTAGGCTTCAGATACTACTTGTATTTATTGTGGGCTTTGTATGTGCAGCCGCCTTAGTTGTATTTAACAGAAACCCTCTGAAGTTAGCAGAGGTATCTTATCTTATTTTAAACCTAAGATTAAAAAAAAAAAAACAAACAACCCACCAACAAAACATGTAGCAGTAGCTCAGTTATATAAATATGTAATGTCAGTGTTTTCACCATCAAGCAGTGAATATATTAATAGTGAAATATCTTAGTCCAAAGGACATTATATACTCTATGCAAAACAAATAATGAGAACATAAACTGCTTAAGCAAAAATTTCAATTCAAAACTGACTTAAAGTGTAATTATTCCCTTAAGTCCCTGCATCACTGTAACAGAATTTTTTTGTGTGCTCTTTTAGGATAATAGCAAGAAATAGACCATAGGTTACCCTTATAATCAACTCTTCATAGTCAGTTTTCATCTGAGGTCATTGCTGGTTCAATTAAGAGGTCTATTGATGTGACAAATGATTGGACTCCATCAGTTTCATTTGTTGTTTCACCCTCCTACAGTAAATTTGCCTCGCTTAACACACCAAAAAGATGCCAGCTTGATATATAGTAATTTTAATTTAAACGTTCAGCAAGACATAGCCATCTGGTGTTTACCTCTCTCCCCTTTCCCCTCTTCAATACATAGTATCCGCAGCTCTGCTGTGCAGAGTTCAAATTTGAACTCTCTTAACCTAAGAAAGAATAGATGGCTATACTTTGAGTCCTTAAATTTGAATTAATCTCTGCAGGCGAAACACTTTCTCTTTCATTTTATTCCAGAAGAGAGCAAAAGGTGGCTGTCACGAATGAGTGGTTTAAGGCCGCGTAAAGAATCATTGGCAAAGGTATTGGCAAAGGGTGATTTTAATAAAAATTTGTAGAAACGTGACTTAACAGAATTCAATGGCAAGGTTCACTCTATTACTCATTACATGAATTAAGTATACACAGGGAAAAATCGTATCAGAATTGTGTTGGAGGGATTTGTACAGAGATTGCAGATAAAAGGGTAAGGGGGGCCCTCCCGTTGAGTCAAGAGGTTCAGAAAAGATCCGACTAGACCCAATCTTAGTCTCACACTTGGACAATGGTTTGTGTTTAATACAAAAGAGATAAGAAGACCCTCCCGTTGAGGCACGAGGTTCAGAGTAGAGCCCCTTACTTTCTAAACTCCTTCTCAGAGAGGAGCCTAAGTGTGGCTGGATCTACCCTTAGTCTCAGACATGGGTAACGGTTTATGACTAAAGGGTGAGGGGTGTTTAGCAGAAAGTGTGTTCAGCAGTGCCTAAACATTAATCAATTTGACAGCTATGCAAAGAGTTAGTCAAGTTACTACAAATACTAAAACAACTTAACTACAGATTATACTTGTTAGTAACTGTGCAGATAAACATACAAAAAGATCTAGATCAATCAATACATATATATATATGCATATGAATATGGTACCAAAGCTAAATAAGTTTATAAAGGCCTAAAGCTAGCTAAATTTATAAAAGTATACCTGTTAAAAATTCCCCTTGAGTCTCATGAAATACTCACGTTAAATGCTTTGGCATTTCTCAATGGGCGAAAGGTTGAGCCCCGAGGAGCGTTCCACCCAAATCCCGGTGATCCTCCCAGTATCGCAAATTCGAGTTTGCGGACTCTGAGAGGCTTCCCACTCAGAGAGAGATTCTGGATGCAGCCCGCTGCAGTCCAGGAGAGCTCAAAGGGTCTCACTTGGTACCGCTGTTTATAGGTTTGCAAGATGATTGGCTTTAGTCATCAGTAAATTTCCATTTTGGCTACTATCCAAGGTGGTCCAGGGTAGTAATTATGGTATTGTTTCATGGTAACAATGGTATCGTTCCACTTGAGCTATGATCTAGGTAGGGAATGCTTCAGGGCTGTCAGAGATGACAAATTATCTCTTGTTCTTGTTCCCTACCTTGATCATGTAGCTAGTGTCCCTGGTACAATCAGTGTCACTCCCCACCTTAGCCATGCAAGAGTGCCTGGTACGGTCAAGGGACGCTCAACTACCCAACTCATACACAATGGCTAAAGCTTAACAGAAGTTCCTGAGATTATATCATAGCCCAGAGAAAGGGGGAGAAATGCACCACCACAGTGGCATAGACATGATCATGACTATCATAGTCAGAGTGATTTTATTCATGTGGAAAATTTCCAAACCCAAGACAAAATTTTCACAATCTCTTCAATTAATGGCTGTTTTGCAATATCTACATTAGGAAAAAAAAAGATATTAGTGTAGAAAATATTGAATTACACTGAGTATTTTTGAGAGAGAAATGAATGTTTTTTATGTCACATGCATAATTTCTAGTAATGACTTTGAACTCACAAATTTGATTTGCAAAGTGGAAGGAAATGAAGATATTTTACAAAAAAAAAACTTTAATGGAGTTTCTATTCCCACTGGAATGTGTTGGTTAAGGAAAAAAAAAAAAAATTAGTCCACATAGCCACATAGTTCTCTTTTGAAAACTCAATACAATATTGATCTTAGTTTTTTTTAATTTAAAATACATTTGATATGGACATTTCTCCATGTTATAGAAAACAGTATAAAAAATGTTTCAATGTTTTGTTTCAACCTTTTTCACTTCCTCAACAAGAAAAAGCATAGCATAGATGTTTGGGGTTTTTTTAACTCTTCCAGAAATTTTTCAGTTCAGATGCTTGATATATTTAAACATTATCTTCTTACAGAACCACTATTGGTCTGAACTCTGGGTATATGACTGAATAAAGAAAACAAGACCATTAATGGGATTTGTATGGAAAAAAAAATATATACATATATTGCGAGAAATAAGATATGCAAAATGTGGACTTTTTTTTAAACATTTGTAAATTTTATCTATAAAAATCAGGGATATAGACCCAAGTTATTTTTCATACATAGACAATTACATCTATTCTTCTAAAGACAAGATGACATATCAGGACTCCTCCTAAAAATATCTGTGCATAAAAAGCAAAATTCCAAATTTTACCAGAAAATTTCAGCTGTTTTAATCTTACTCAGTATGTCTGAGACTGAGGCAAAGCTGAACAAGGACCAAAGACACAGAGCTAAAACTGAGGCATCTTAACACCAAAAGAGTTCTTTTGCTATGTAATTCTCAGTGATCTTGCCAGAAGATACATGCTATGGAGAGAGCTGCTCATACAACCAGCTTCCAAATGATATGTTTTCTTGAGCAGAAGCCTTATATAAACAACATTGAAAGTGGACACCCTGACACTCTCAGTAAGGATGTAATGAAACTCACAACTAGTTCTTCTCTTCACATAGATCCATTTCACAGATTGTGTCACAAATTTTTCCAGGTTCCTCCATGTCTTTTGAACATGACATCAGTAGAGACTACAACAGAGTAGGCAGTTGCTTAATTAGGCTGATACTTTTTTTCAAATCAAAATGTAAATTTGGAGGAAACAATAATTATGAGGGCTGTTGTACTCAGAGGTCAATTTTATCCTTACCCTAGATTCAACAGCCAGTTTTAGTCATAAATAGATCTGTGAAGAAAAAAATATATTCTCCAGATTACAAAAGGAAAAGTAGCAGACAAGAAAGGCCTTTGACAGAATTTTAACTGTCTATATGAGTAAAAGTCAGTATCTTTAAATGTTATGGATGAAAGAAATTGAAAGACCTTTGTACAACCTTCACATGAAAGGTTAAGTAGACTAGATACAAATGAACAGGAAACTGATACAGGTACACAGTACACTCATGATCACTACCAAGACTTCTCTTTATGTGCAGTCTCATTGATGAGTTTGATAGCAGATAAAAGGAAGAAGCTGAGGAAGCTGACTAAGACTAGGATTAGATAGGGAACACCTATCATTTAAAATGAAATTGACGTATTCAAGCTTCAAATAAAAAGTACAATGCACCTTATTTTGAGCATATAGGTGAAGTCTATATACATGAGTCAGTGTTGATGTGCATGTATTTAAAATAATGTAAGAAACATCAGTTTAATCCTGATAAAAAATTTGCAAAGAAAGAAAACTCTAAAGGGCATGTTAGATGTTAGAAAAGCACATCAGAGATGAAATGCATGATGTTTACTTTTCAACTCTGGAAACTTTTTCACACCAAGGTTTTGAGAACAAAAAAAAAATCTTACTCTTATGAGAGCTGCATAAGTAAAATCCCAAAACCTTTCTGCAAAATCCATTCATGCACCAGAATCACAAAAAAACTGAAGGCTGGATGTTTGTGTATGGATTCTGTGGCTTAAAACCACACTCAGGCTTTTAAGTATAAACAAGATGCACACACAATGTAATCATTATGATAGAAATAGTCTAGACTTTGCAAACCTCTGTGGAGACAAAATTATTTATATAATTGCCTATAGAGAGATATAATTATCTCCTGTATTAACATGAAATATATCAAACATAATTTTTTTTAGTTACATATTTATCTAGTAAAAAATTGTTCATTCACCTCATACAGAAACAAATGTTATTCACCTGAAAGGTTTTCAAAAAATATTGCTTAGAACATATATTCTCAGAGCAATATCAATTTGACTGATCATTTCACTTTACTGAAAGTCATAGTTAGAAACCTGAGTATCATGTTTTGTTTGATATAAATTTAAATAACACAGTCTTCTGACTTCATTTACAAAACAGTAAACATTATTGTCAAAAAAAGAGAATAGCCAGTTGTCCTAGTTTCGGCTGGGATAGGGTTAAATTTCTTCCTAGTGCTGTGTTTTGGATTTAGTACAAAGAGAATGTTGATAACACAGTGATGTTTTCAGTTGTTGCTAAGTGCCCTCCTAGTCCAAGGACAGCTCCCGTGCCTACTGACTGAGCTAGGTACACAAGGTGGGAGGGAACATAATCAGGACAGCCAGCCCAGCTGGCTAATGGGGTATTCCATACCATGTGACGTCATGCTCAGTATATGAAGGGTAGGCGTGATCCAGGAAGTACCGATCGCTACTTGGTTATCGGTCAGCGCGGGTGGTGAGCAATTGCATTGTGTATCACTCATTTTGTATATTCTATCATTATTCTTATTATTATTTTCCCTCTTCTGTTCTATTAAACTGTCTTTATCTCAACCCACAAGATTTCTCACTCCTACCCTTCCGATTCTCTCCCCGTCCCACTGCAGGGGCAGCTGCGTGGTATTTGGCTGCCTGTCATATTAAACCACGACAGTCCTTTTTGGAGCCCAATGTGGGGCACGAAGGGTTGAGATAACGATAGATCTGACCAAAGTGTGTTAAGGCAAAATTGTTATAAGCATCCATTATATTGATTGGTCACAATGTTGATGTATTGGCTGTCAAAGTTGTGGGGCTGGCTCTCAATGTTGGGTCATGTAATACCTTGCTTGCAGTATATGTTCCCGTTTGTGCTGTTTATCATTATTCGGAACTGGGCCAAGATTATCATTTTGCTGCTGTTTTATGAGGTGATAAAATCATTGGTCGTAAGTCTAATCTGGTATCTGTACTCGGCACTGCCGTCATTTCTGTACCTCGGGAACCACCTCTTAGAAATTATTGGTAATTGCACTTTTTTCTCCTCGGAGAATGAATTTAAGGGGGAGACAGGATGGGACACTCTCTCCCACTTGTTCATCTTCCCTTCCACATCGTCAGAAACTCCTTTTTCTTCTATCCTCTTCACGAAGATGTCCACAATATTCCCTGAGAATTTTGAATATCCTTGGGATGTTCAAACAAGCATGATCATATTGCTACTATGTCTCCTGAATATGGTTCAGGCCTTGTTTAGGGTTAAACAACTCTTCAGGAATACTGTCCAGAGATCAACCCTCAGGAACAAGAAAAGAGAGAGGGCAAGCAACGTTGCCTCGTCGGGGCGGGCGGAGCGACGAGTCTCGGGGGTGGCTACAGACACAGTGGCTACTCAAAACCCCATGACAGGCACTGCGGCTACTCCAACCCCCACGACAACCCCTGTGGCTACTCAAACCCCAGCAACAGTCACCGTAGCTTCTCCAACCCCTGCGACAGGCACTGCAGCCACTCAAACTCCAGCAACAGTCACTACAGTTACTCCAACCCCCATGACAAGCACTGCAGCTACCCAAACCCCAGCAATAGGCACTACAGCTGAACCAGAGGACCAACCCTTGCTGGTATCCGTTGCCCCTGTACAGAAGAGGAAATCTTGGAAGCGGAGGTCAGGTCGTTTAGAAAGGGATGGTGGAAGAACAGGGCCATCACAAGGAGAGGAGGAGGAAGAGGAAGAACTCATAAACGAGACGGAAACCACCCGATCCCTATCCCTGAGTGAGCTGCGAGATATGAGGAAAGATTTCAGCCGACGTCCAGGCGAGCATATTGTTACCTGGCTGCTCCGATGCTGGGATAATGGGGCCAGTAGCCTGGAATTAGAGGGGAAAGAAGCCAAACAGCTGGGATCCCTTGCCAGGGAAGGAGGCATTGACAAAGCAATTGGAAGAGGGACACAGGCCCTCAGCCTCTGGAGGCGACTGCTGTCAGGTGTGAAGGAAAGGTATCCCTTCAAGGAAGATGTTATATATTGCTCAAGCAAATGGACCACTATGGAGAGAGGTATCCAGTACCTGAGAGAACTAGGTGTGCTGGAGGTGGTTTATAGTGACCTGGACGATGACCAAACACCCAAAGATCCAGATGAAGTCCAGTGCACGCGACCCATGTGGCGGAAATTACTACGGAGCGCACCAGCGTCGTATGCCAGTTCGTTGGCAGTACTGTGCTGGAAAGAGGAAGAAGCACCAAGGGTAGATGAATTGGTTAGCAATCTCCGGGAATATGAAGAAACTGCCTCCTCCTCCCTTGTCTCAGCTGTGGAGAAAGTGTCCCGGGAGGTCCAGCAACTCAAAGACGATAGGTCCTATTCTCCACCTGTACGGACCAGTATCTCAGCCATTAGGAGTCAGTGTTTTCCTCCTCAAGAGAGAGGATATCGAAAGTACACACCACGGGGCACCCTGTGGTTTTACCTGCGTGACCACGGAGAGGACATGAGGCAGTGGGATGGAAAACCTACCTTGACCCTAGAGGCACGTGTACGTGAGTTGCAAGGAAAAACAATCACACAAGGGGGTTCTCTCAGGAAAAATGCTGCTCCAGTTGTCAGGAAAAACCTGTCTCACGACGGTCCTATTTCCAGTGAACAGTTCCCCAGACAGAGTAGAAGAGCTGATCTTACTTTGGATTGTAATGAAGGAATTCTTGACTCACGTTTGCAAGAAGTGAGAAACAGATATTATGCCATTTGATTCTGGGTGAAAATAGCCAATGAACTGAATTTTATGATGTCAATTGTTATATGATATTGTATATCATTATTTCTATGGTTGCTATCAATGGTATAGCAGTGAAAATCACCCAGATTAATGAAGAATGAACTAACTCCGATGAAACCGAGCAAAGTGCAACGATGATAGAACTGGACGAGTGCAGCAGTACCGAAATGAGAACTGGCTTCAGGACGCAACAGCCCAACACTACACACCATCTCGCCGGCCCTGAAAGACTGTTATGACAGATGGAGCCCAAAGTCGTGGACTAAATGAACTGAATGGACATTTTAAAGGGAATGATATCTGTGTGTGCATATATATATATATGTATATATAAAAAGAAAGATAGTGGTGATTAATTGAAACGTATCGAAAAATGTGAGACCTAAGCATAACGTAAATGGTATGGAATAAGGGGTGGATACTGTCCTGGTTTCGGCTGGGTTAGGGTTAAATTTCTTCCTAGTGCTGTGTTTTGGATTTAGTACGAGGAGAATGTTGATAACACAGTGATGTTTTCAGTTGTTGCTAAGTGCCCTCCTAGTCCAAGGACAGCTCCCATGCCTACTGACTGAGCTAGGTACACAAGATAGGAGGGAACATAATCAGGATAGCCAGCCCAGCTGGCTAATGGGGTATTCCATACCATGTGACGTCATGCTCAGTATATGAATGGTAGGCGTGATTCAGGAAGTACCGATCGCTACTTGGTTATCGGTCAGCGCGGGTGGTGAGCAATTGCATTGTGTATCACTCATTTTGTATATTCTATCATTATTCTTATTATTATTTTCCCTCTTCTGTTCTATTAAACTGTCTTTATCTCAACCCACGAGTTTTTCTCACTCCTACCCTTCCGATTCTCTCCCCGTCCCACTGGGGGGGCGGAGGGAGTGAGTGAGCGGCTGCGTGGTATTTGGCTGCCTGCCAGATTAAACCACGACACCAGTTTATTATTTCTGCTCCACAAGCCTTTGCGGAAGCAACAGAAATGAGACAGTTTTTATATTTCTACTTAATAAGTTAATTTCATTTTCCCTTTTATAGTTCAATAAATAAATAATCTTGTTGACTGAGGAAAGTGGAGATAGGTTGAGGTGCACAAAGATTTATTCCCACAGTCCTCTGCTGATGATATATGTCCACTTCAAGGTTATCTTGCAAAAAAACAGGGATAGGGAAGAGGTTATGCAGGAAGTAGCAGAAGCCCTCCAATGAGACTCCTCTCCTGGGGTTCCTCTCCTCTGCAGCAAGAGGTCACAATCACATCCAAAACAAAACAAAAAAACAAACAAGAAACATCCTAGCATTTTTCCCCCGATACAATAATACCTTCCACAGATACTCACTCAAGTTTTCTGTTGGTCTTTGCTTCATGACACTATTGGCACTGATGCTTAACTAGGTAGAATTGCCGCGCACTACCTGACTGCTAGATCTTAAGCACATCTATTATTAGGTAATATTTATTGGATATTAAAATTACTATTATTTGCTTATTATCTACTGTGCTTGTTGTAGTATGGAGTCAACAACCTAGAAGCCAACAGGTAGACTGGGGGAGGAGGAGATGGGAGCATTAAGACAAACTGAAACTATAAAGCAATGCAGTAAGAAAACAGCAGACAGGTAGGATGACTTAGACACAGAAAACATTCCTTTTCCCAGGTTAATCATAACAATGATTCAAACTGCAGCAGGGCAAGGTCATGAGGTCACAAGGATAAGAGCACTTGAAATACCTGGCCACAGTATCTCAGCTGCCCCAGAACAGTACCAGGGTGTGGATGTGACAGATTTCAAGTGGAAAGTCAGACTAAAAACAGAAATGGAAGGCCTTTAGTAATACAAAAGTACCTACATCCATGCAACAATATACCTATTAAAGTTTCAATGTATTTCCTTCCAGATGAAAAATACGTGTTAGACCACCTGATTACTTATCTTGTTATGGAAATAACAAAAATTGGCAAAAGCAAAGTAATAAAGGATGTGACTAAATGTTGGCGCTTTTTCCCCTACAAATTTGCATATGTAAGTAATGTCTTCACCTTCAAAACTATAATAGAAGTATATAGTATGTGAACATAAATAAAATATGCCATTTCCACTGAGATGGATGCCTCTTCTATGGCTAAGAGATGTTAGTCTGTAATTTTTAAAAAGTATTCCCAAATAAGAGTGGGAAAGGAATAGGGTTTTTTCCATACCACTTAATTTTCAAATTTTGCAAGCAGACCTGCTTTATATCAACAAGAAAAGACTTTTCAAAGGTTCTCGTAAAAAAGGAAGGAAACTGATAATCATTTTCAGATACCCATTCCAATTCAAGCTGAGTAAAGGATGAAACTCAGGTTTCCTATGTACTAAGTTCTTTTTTGTTTAATATGGAGTAGGATACTCAATAATGTTTCACATGCCCTAATCCTCATACAAATTAAATACATTGAGTTCTTTCCTCATTGAGATGAACTCTACTGATATAAAAGCCTTTTACTGATTAAAATTTAACTGAAACGAGTATTGTCCATGAATAGTTTTGATAGTGATCATTCAGAACTATCAAATGAAAACCAACCATATGGGAAAATTCCCTATCAAATATATTTCTTAAAGCATTGTGATTGTTTCCATCTCTTTAAACCAGATATTCGTGTTGAGCAATGCAGATTTCATTCTAATTACTGATTTATTCAAGTTTATGTGAGAAATTATGAGTCTTCTGTAATTTTACAATGATGCAGTACCTATGCAAAGTGAGCAAACAATATTTGACATTCATTTTCAAATTATATTCAGTGGTGGTCCCACATGTCAGTATAATTCTGCCTTTCTCAGCTTGCCTGCTTCACTTCCTAGTTTACTTCCCCTTTTTCAAACGTGAGTTCCAATTCATTGATCGCATATATGTACTAAGGCCATAGTATATTATGTCAGTACAAACAAAAGCCGACTGTCTGAGATTTCATTTTATGAGAGAGAATGAAAAATGTAAAAACAACAGTTCTCCAATAGGATATTTAGTATTCTTTATTTATAATCTTACCCTTCCACATAAATAATGTATATACTTATATTTATGCCTGTGTTGACTGATTTAAACAGCCTAAGATAAATGCATGACAGTGTGATCTATTTTATTATCTGACACATAGAAAAATAAGCTGTCATTGTGTATATATATATTAATGTAGTACAATAGCATAAAGATGTGTTTTATATTCCTAAAATATTAACTGTGCATACAAAAAATGAGCATTTTAATTGTATTTTAAAAGTGTATTATTGTAAGATTATCTGAGTTTGATTGTAGGGGAAGATAAATCGTAATGCATTTTATTTACTGGAATAATTTAGATCAGTTCTATCAATTTGACTTATAGAACATTAAAATCTGCCAGTTGCTTGACAACAGGAAACATTATTAAACTGTAGGTTACATTTAATTGCAAGAGGAATGCTACTCAGTCACAGTCATTTTCAAGGACCAACAAACAGCAAGGGTCAAGGTTGCAACCCAGGTAATTACTATACTTACAAGTAAGAGAGCAAGAATTAGATTATTCCTCCTGTATCTTGTATGCGCTTCTATCACTCAGCAAACTGAATTATGCTGTGCATCTAGAACGAAGTGTTACTGGATAATTTACATGATAAGGTCTTGCACTACTGGAGAAGTTATTAAAGAACCTCATAAACTTCCCTTCTGAAAGATATATGGAGCAGTCCATCTCTGATAAAGAGTAGCCAGGATTGAAATATCTGCATGCATCCTGATCCCTGATCTGTGGACAAGCTGTTATATATAATGTGCAGATATTTCTTTCCACTTGCATTGCAGTGCAATTGTTAAACAGAATACAAATTACATACTGACAATCCTTGAGAAGTGTTTAAAAATTATACAAATCTTTGTAAAACTACACCATATAAGAAGCATTATATTTCATTATGCCAATCCTATAGATGCATGAGGCAGCTGATTTTATCTTTCAACTTGTATTCAAAGCGGTGCAACTAATTTTTTTTTCATCTTTAGCCCTTTACTGTTCAAAGGACAGGGAAGAGTATTTCAATTACATGTGAACTTAATTGCCTTCAAGAAAAGTTGTAAAAGTGAATCAAATTTCTGGTTGTTTGGGAAACATTTTTGAGAGTAGTATATGAAGAGAAAGGGAATAGCACTGTGTTACAAATAAAAGTCATTTAAAATAAGTTTAAATTTAAGGATGTGTCTTTTTTTTTTTCCTGTTTATGTATTTGGCATCACTGAAGTATCCATCCATTAGCTGAAAAAGCATGCACACAAACCAAATTGTATTGCTGAATCATAACAAAAGCTCTAATAATTTAATGAAAATATGCGGGATTTCTAATAACAATTTTGATGTATCCACCTCACCCGTAAGAAAGGATTTAGGAGCATTTTGACGTATCTGTTGCTCTGCTACTTCTACACATACGTGACAGATCCTGCTGTCACAAAATTCACATGATCATTCATTTATCACAGAAACAAGATGCAGATATAGAGCATATTTTATACCAAAAGATTATGCTCTGTGGTCATAATATTAGATATCCATAGATTTATTATTTTGATGAAATATCCACTCTGTTAATGAGCTGCAAAACCAAGCATTCAAAGCTCCAGCCAAATCTAACAGGTAAAATTATACAGTGTCTGTTTTAAGGAGACGCTAAGAAGTAATGTGATAAACACTTCATTCAGTTGCCTTTATTAATCAGTCAAAATAAAAAGTTGCAAATTGACATCTGGGTCAACCATTGGGAGGGAGATGGGAAGAAACACCTTTGGCCAGGAACTTCAAGTAAGAATCTATCTAATTCATCTCTGGATTTAGACCCTTCAGCTATCATCATACTAAACCACATGCTTATTGAGTGGCTCACTTATGAGACTCTGCATTGTCCTTTCTGTAACCTAGTGTTGATGACCATTATTTGAAGTGACAACACAGTGAGAACACAGTAATTCGGCTAATACTTCTAGCCCAGAATTCTTATCCTCTCAGTTATTAATTTTATTCAACAAATTCCCAAATATTTCCAAATGTCTAGGTATAATTTCAAAAGCATTTAGGCTGCCTAAATTTCTTAGTATCTGTAATAATTTTTTTAAATTTTTTTCCAACTTAACTGAAAATACAAATTAAAAAAAACAATAATAAACCATTTTACCTTGATATGTTTGTTAATTATTGAGTCCATCAACCATTTTACATTGTAAATAATCTGTTGTGCAAAAAAAAACCCCATTCTGAGACCATTCTGTCATCACTGTAATAATAATGAGCATTTACATAGCCATTTTGAGATTAAAAGCTAAAAGTACCTTAAAAGGGAAAAAAAAACCAACCACCAACAAACTTAGCAGAACTTCAGATGATATTTGTTGTTACAAATTAAACAGAGTGCTAGACAAATATTTATTTCAGTAATACCATAGAGGTTTCAGAAAATGTATGTATTTCCACTTATGTCCATAGGCAAATGACAACAATACATTTTGTGAATTTATAGTTTGGTTCTTGTTGTTTTTTTCTTTTTAAATAAGAATATTGTATAGGTGAAGCTGTATTACAATTTCTAGAAGAATTACGGTTTTAAAAGTATCAGTATTATACAATCCAGTTAGCCTCTGAAAAAATAATCTGTGTTTCTAACCACTATTTGGTTAAACTCAATTCTAAAATTGTCTTTGCTATTCAAAATTATTATATATTTTCAGGACTGTTATACCACCAGTGATGTCAATATATCTAACTAATGACACATTCTTATTGCATGTTTTATAAAGGCACTATTCAAATGTTAATTAGGAATGTTATTAATGGATCTTGGACAGGATATGGTTAGAAATGAACAAAATAATATCAATGGTGACTACTGTGGACAACTTATTCTGCAACATTAGTACTGGATCAGCATTCTAGAAGGCCCATTGTTTTTACTGGTGTTATCAACTCACTGACAAATAAAATCAACACATGCAACTAGTATGTGGCAAGAGTGTTATAAATTGATGTCTAGCTAAACTTAACCATTTGCACTTACCATTGGAATCCTCATGTAAGATTAAATCCTCTGGTAAAATTAAAGGCATAAATCATGCTGGACTTCAGCTATAATAATTTACATATCTATATTCTGTTTACTTACCCATATCCTGTCTTAATTAAGCTCTTATTTATTCTGAACTGGTGTAATATCCCTTGCATTCTGAGCAGTATATTGTCATATACTGACGGTATCAAATCTTAAAACAACTGTTTCAAAATTCCTTGAGAAATATGAATGCACTTCATTGGAAGTGATATCTATATAAGTTTATGAGATCACACACAGTCTAAGTCTAGCAGTTCATCAAACCAAATAACAAGCTACATTGCATTAAATTATATAGTCATGGTAGAATACATGGATGCATGGATGATGCAAAAAAATAATCCAAATCCGGTTTAATCTGAACAAAATGGTGAGCTGCATTAACAGTATTATTGTATTCTCTTTCCACCCAGGAAAGTTCTTCCATTTACATTTCTGGCTTGTTTATTTGGCAAAACTCAAATTAAAAAAAAAAAACCAAACATTAAACATAGTAGTATGCTGATGCTGAGCACAGCACTATTTCAGATTCCCTATCTGTTCCTTGGATAGAAGAACTACTCGTGATGTTTCTGAACTCCTGGGTTTTCCTAGGAGTTTATGATGCTCATAATCAGTGCCTCATTATCACCTACTACAAAATTAAGACATCAGAGTGAAGAGAAAGTTGAGGTCAAAGTTAGCTTTGCGGGAAGAAGAATAAATGCAAAAGAAGGTAGAAAAAGAGAGAGTCAAGGGACATTGAAAAGACACCATCTGGTGAAAGGAATGTGAGATTAGCCTAAAAAAAATCCAGAGAACTGGAAAGAATATTGTCTGTACAACACTGGGATCGGAACTAACTGAGGAGGGTGTGACAAAGGAAAAAAATCAGGAATAAACAACCAGAGAAGAAAAAAAAGAAAATAGAAAGAAAAAAAAAAACCTTCTTCCTTTTTCTGATTACTTTTGGATATTTTCTGGAAAGTTAATTTCGGCAACTAAGAATGGTGTCAAAAAGAAAGACTACAGGGTTAAATAACATGAAAATTGACTCATTTTCCAGCTTGTTCTAATGATGCACATCTCAGACATGCGTGTTGCACATAGAACCCAAATGAAAAACCTTAATTCATTTCAAAATCTTCTCTTTAAGAACATTGTTCCTCTCACATTTTTCAGTATGTTATTAACAGTTTACTGTAGGACTGCTACCTGCCTAAAATTCCTTGTCTGTGATTTTTCAGTCAACTTTACAGAGCCTAAGCAGTTTTCAATAGCTCCACAGTGACTGAGAACTCATTCAGGCCACATTTATTTCATCATACAAACCCTTCCCTACCATGGAGAGCAGGAAATGGATACCTCTGACACATAACAAATTTGCTGCCATATAATTGTCCCCTTGGAAAGTTTATTCAGTATGACAAACTCATTCAACATGAAATCTTGGAACCTGAGCTATCAGTGAAATGTGAAATACTGATATCAAAGTGAGCTATAAGCAGATATTATTTCCTACTGTCATAGAGGTTATAACACACAAGGATTTTAAATGGACCTGAAATGTTATTTTATATATATTTTCATTTAATTCTAAAATGATATTGCAGAATAAGAGATAAATTACAAGTGGCCATTTTTATTTTTATGTTCACCCTCATTCTTTTTTTTAATTGTATGTATGTGTTTAGGGGTTTCTTTTGTTTGTTTTTTTTTAAGTAAACAAATGAGGCAGAAGTATTATAGGCTATTTTAAATCTGTTTGGGAGCTTTTATCAGTAACAAGATATGTGCAGACTAATTTTCAGCTACATTATTCTGAAAGTTGGGTTTTTTTGTCTTCAAAAAAAACAGTCAAATAACCTAAAGAGCTTTACCTGACAAGTCCTAATTAAATCCAAGAATCTCTGTTTCCTTAGTAACTACTCATAGCATCACTAGCATTCAAGAGAGAGCAGCAGGTGCAAGAAACCATAAAAATGAAAAATTTTATTTTGCCAATTACTTATTGAAATATTAGATTGAAGTATTTAATACTGGCTTCCTACTGATTTCAGTGCTTTCTGAGTACAATCTTCTATCAATCTTTTAAATAATTATACACTGCTGAAAGTCAATTTGATCATTTTTTTCTTTGGCATTCCACATTCTTGTGTTATAGAATAGTGTATTTGCATCCATTTTTGTGGTTTGATACAATTGCATGTTTCAGAGTCAAGTACATACTCCTAATGTTATTCTAATATTCTTCACGACCTTTTTTTGTCTCATATTTTTGAGACTTGTAGACTGTTATATGAAAGTATATAGTGCTGTAGAAACTGAGAAGACAGCATTTACATGAGCTTTACAGAGCAAAATAAAATTTAGAGAATAAAGCATAATTATGTAATCCCGGTGAATTAAAAATGGAAATCTGTGAGGCAGGACCGTCTATATTTCAACAGTAGGATTTTCAGCACGTTTTATTTCATATTTATACAACAACTACTTTTTAAAGGAATAATTTAGCTTTATTTAATACCTTCTGCCAAAATGAAGTCAGTTTACATCAAAAGAATGTCTTAAAAAATAGGGTTGCCCAGCAGGGTCAACTGGATGAGGATGAAAGAATCAAGTTCATCTACTGCTTCAGTGACTCTGCTTGAGGGATGAATATGACCCAAACATAAAGAGACAATCAGACTTAGATAAGGCATTTAACCAGAAATGATAGCTCTCTGGCCTTAGATTCTTAAATGCCACAGTCACCTTGAAACTTTCACCTCCTATCCTCACTTTTACGTCCCAAGTTATTTTCAACAAAATGGCCCTTTGCTCAGCATAAGAACTTCAAGAAGCCACTTTACAATGGTAAGATGTTGAAATACAGGTGCGCTTGTGTAGTGTGGCTAAACATGTATTTTGAATCCTTAATAGAGCAGTGTCCATTTTGCACATAAATGATGGCTTGGTAACAGTCAGTCATCCCTGTTATAATCCCATTGGGTTTTTTTATATGACTTCTCCTTCTTAAAATCCTACCACTTGTGGTAATTTCCCCCAAACACACCTATTAGATTTTAAAAAATAATAAAAGAATAAGCAAAAGAAAAGGAGAAATAGCATAAAAGATCATCCCAGGATGCCTCTGTCTGACTATTTGCAATTCTTACAGCCCATCCTGTATCCATTCTCCTCTGTTGGTAAACCAGCTATTTAAAACACAACTGTAACTAATCTCGATAGTCAATGGAGGCATCCAGCCTAAAAAGGTGACAGAAATTCTCCTTCATAAGGAGGAACAAAAAACAAACAAATCAAAAAAAGAACAAAATTGTTCAGATATTACCAGGTACTGAGGTCATCAAAAGATGTTGGTGTCTTTGTCTGTCTGCACATATCTGCATAATGAAATACTTTCTTAATGCTGATCCTAAAGCTCAGCTTTTATGCTTGACCAAATTCTTGGCATTAAAGTTTCCCTGCAGCTTAAAATTCTGCCTCTGAAAATCCTTGTAAGCATTTAGTTCTCAGTGTGAGAAGGTGTAAGTATCCTACTCAAGTCTGTGATTCTTTAGCATTATTCTTAAATCTCATACAGAAAGCCCTCCTCCCTACATCACTGAGCAGCCACATTTACCTGATGACTCAGGATGTGTGATTATCAAGTTCAGTTCCCCTATTTGACTGAGATGAATTAAACCCACATTTCAAGCTTCCTAGCAGAGTAACTGAGCTATCTATGTGCAGGGCACTCTCACCCTGGTTTGCTGAAATCATTTTATTAGGTAGAAAATAATTATGCATTTATTGAGCCAAAGTTCGAGAATGAGAATTGTTTTTCATCCACTTGTTAGAACATTCATATGGGAGGCAGAGTCCTGATCTTCATTTTCTGTTCCAATAACTGCTGTAGTATTTGAAATTATTACTCCATCCTGGTACAAATCAGAATTCAGAATTGTCCCTTCCTGTGTAGATGTCCCAGTCATTAGATTTGACATTTAGCTTTGCTCCAACCTAATGTACATTCACTAGTGGAAGAAATTAAAAGGAACAAAAAAATTCCTAGATTATTCCCTCAAAGCATCCTTGTCCTGCTCTTACACTAAACACAGAAATAGAAATTCCTTTCCCAAAAACAGCTAACCTCTACTCTGCTTTGAAAAGAAACACTGCATTTCAGGAAAGGATTCAGGGATCCAAATCATGGGAGAACATAACTTTCACCCAAATTGCCAAAAAGATATTGCTTCACACTGCTTATCAGAAGTTGATCAGATCACCAACATCCACATATCTCTACTATCCACCTGATAGTGTATGACCGGAAATTAACAGAGCTCTACTGTTTGGGTTTTTTTTTTAACCTTTATTTTCTTTATTTGCAACGTTTGTCCCAGTAATACAGTTGCTTTGAGAATGAAACTTATATGTTCTTTGTGAGAACTTTAAATAGAAAAAATACATAGTATGATGCATAAAAATATTAATTTTTCCATTAAATATTATGCTGGTGGCATTTTTAGTAGACTGACAAGGACTTCTAATTTGTACCAATTGAAAATTAGCCAGAAGGCATTGGAAAAAAAATATAGAACTGGATTGTACGCAGAAAAAAAAAACAGATCAGGCTAATTAAATGTGTTCAGTAGCTACATATTACTTTAATTATATTGTTAAGAAGAATAGAAAAAGCAGATTTTTTTTAAAGTTGAATAGAGGCAGTTCTGTGGGTTTTTTCTGATTTTTTTTTTCATACACTTTTCATACACATTTTTGATACATGTAAAATAACCAAATGAATTTGTCACTTGAGAGATGTGTACAATACAAATGTCACCTCAAATTCATAGAGCTCATGATAAAAGTAAAACATTTTGATCACACATATACAAAAACTTACATAAAACACGCAATCTACTCATTTCTAAATATAGTAATCATGTTCTAAAGTTTTTTTCTATACAATGATTCATTCAGAATATTAAGTTCAAGACATTAAAGACAATATATCAGCTTCCAAAGAAACTTTTATGACTAACCAAAATATAAGACATGATACATACAAATTATAAGGCAGAGCAAACCTCAGCTAAACAGGTTCTAGGATCACTGGACTTCAACAAAGCAAGCTGTAGGTAACATTCCAAGAAATAAAGAAAAATAGCAGACACCTCTATCTAATAATTCATTCTATCCAAAGAAGAAAAGAAAAAGGAAAAATAAAGAAAAAGAGTTCAATATAAATAACAACTGCTATTTTTCTTTCATGTAACAAGTCCATTTCAGACAAACTTATTCCTACTGTCTCTGCATACCTTTTTGAAATAAGTTCTCATGCATAAATATTTATGCTTTCACCTATGGTGTGACTAGCTGTCAATTATTAACAATAATGAACAAGTCATTTAATCACCTTTATCTACTTAAAAGTCAAGATATTTAAGACAAAGTTTTTCCTTATAGAATTCTTTGCAAAGGAAAATTTCATTATTGTCTCATGCTGTTTCTTTAAGGTTTTTTTTTTTTTTTTTAGCTTGACTATTCTGGGATTTTTGGTTGGTTGTTTTTTTTGCAGTGCCCTTGACTTTAAGAATGGAAGTGACTGGCCAAGGTAAACAGTTGTGACATTTATTCCCATTGTTCTAGGAACAGCATTCCTGAGAAGAGAGAGAGAAAAAAGTTTCCAGCCTCTTCTTTTTCTCTTAAGTGAACTCATAACTTAACAAAAGCAAACTGATATGGAGTGTTTGTGCAGTGAACAGAGTAACACATAAACTGTGCCCACTGCTACATACGTAGCCATGTATTTCGATGTGTTGCATAATAAGTCAATAAAGAACAGTTAAAAGCTTATCCATAATTTAAAAAGTAAAATTTACAAGAAGAGTTGGTTAATGAATTCAGCCTCTTCAGATCAGAGTTTTGGGAACTTGTTGGCTGAAGGAAACATAAAAGACTACAGTGAAGGGAGAAATTTCTTCTGACCTGTTGACACATTTGGTATTACTGGGAACATTGACATACTTGGAATACATTCACATTTTAATGGAAAGAATTTTCATAAACTCTTCTGATACAGTGAGATACATTTCAAACAATCAATATATTTTGTATTAATACCCAAGTCTAGATCCTGGCCCCATTAAGCTGTGTATGGTAAAAACATAAATATAACTTGGTGTGGGTCATATCATTTAAGTGTAATAAACACAAAAGGAGAATATCTGTAATGCTGTTCCTTCCTATCACTTTCATTTCTTCAAACATAATCTTTCCATCAACTCCACCAAACAACTTTGATGTCAATGACCTAAAAACATCCATTTTCATCCAGTCAACCTCATAAGAATAGTTCACTCACAGTCTGGAGAAGAATCAGAATTACACAATAAAATCCAGATCACCTTACAGATTACAGGTAGATCCAAGCTTTCCTCTTCAATAATATGTCATGGTCCTTGCATGCTCACTCACAGATTGCATATAGGGTCATTATTCTTGATCTGCTAATTTCATCCAAAAACTTCTTGAAGTATTGTGAAGTAGAAGTTCTCAGTTGTGCTCATTCCTTTAGTATTTGGGAACAATGTAGTAATTTGTAGGAGTTGAACATTAGATTCCTTCCTGAATTTAGCTAATTAAGTCACTGAATAATTAAATGAGTTTAACAACATTAATTATGTAGTAGGTGTATCCTTAGCTACAATATCTAAAAATATCTGAGCACTTTTAATTTAATAATAATTTAATAATTTTACAGGAAAAGTATTTCTGTTTTTCCTCAGAATTATTTTGTTTCTTCAAAAGCTAGCTGACAAAGTCTTGGAATTCAAATAAGCTTTATTTTCAAGGCAATTATTTCCTGGTCATGTGTGACAATATACTTTAAGACATGCAAGCACTAAATCCTTAATTCATTCGGTAAAGATAAATTTCAAATATATGATTACTGTATTTTCTATTGTTCTCCCAACTCTTTTTTATCCCTATGATTCCTGTTGGTTTTATTCACTTATGGGTAGTAATTGACAATCTAATCAAATTGGTGCTCTTAATCTTTATATATTAGTTAGAACCTGTTAATATTTGTACTTAAACATTAAAAAATTTTAAATGCTATGCAAGTACTTGTCCTAATCACACCATTTAGCCACTCACTAGCCTTTTGGAAAATAGAATAATCAATCTATAATAATTAAATATTTTAAGATTATCTAAGACACTTAAAAACAGACAAAAAAAACCAAAAATAACAACAACAACAACAACAAAAACAGTTGAAAGCATTTACTTTGAGAGTGGAAAATGTAAGAACCAAATTTGTTCACAGTGTAGACCAAAGGAAAAACACATAAATTAATTGAGTTTATCTGCTGGCTCTGATATGTATCAAAGTGCAGTAATTAATGTAACATGCATTTAAAAAGCTCCAACCATCTTCTTTGATATTAGATACCTAGCAAGAATGAATTGTTTATATATGTTTTGCAATATCATGGGGGAGGGGGGAAACTACTTCAAAGAAGTGAGGCATTAAGTTAGATATAGATATAGAAACCCCTCACCAGTTCTGGATCCAGTTACTGAAATGTTTTTATTAGTTAAAACTAACTGGGAACAGATCACAGCTTGTTCTCTGATTTTGAATTAAGCGAAGCATCACATTCCATATACCCTGTAAGAAAATGGGAGGGATGGGGTTTTCCAACTACATCAATGGGGCTAATAAAACTAGAAAATATTATTTTCCCCAACAAAATCACCATCGCTTATCTTTAGAGCATCATAAGCACAAAACATTGTTATCATTCAAAGATTTCTGCACCACCTGCAAAGAATGCTAGAAGATTCTTTGATAATATTTTCAAAGTATTTGTACTAAATCCTGGCTGCACTGGGAAAAAAACCTCACCTGATTCTATTTCACTTCTATCCATATTTTTATAATTACCTCTGTCAAACTATATGACCTATGTCCAGTCTAACAAGGAGTCTGGTAAATCTACAACACAAAATAATTCTAAGGAAAGTTCTGATCCACACTCAAAGACCTGTGAGTTTGAATCATTGACATTAATCAGTGCACAGTCATTCACTGCATATAACCAGTTATTACACTAATTTTGGACTAACTTACACCCACTTAGTCTCCCAGAATAAAAGGCAAAGAAGCCCTACCTAGCTTATTTTGTGTGCCAATGTTCCTGAGAGCTGTAAGTGCCCTTATCTGGGAAGCATGTCAGAAGTGCACAATCTAAGGCTTTGTACTGAAGTTTCTGGGGCCATTACAGTTCTGCTTCAGCATCAGATCCACCTCTTCACACATGGCCCCTGTGGCTGCACTTCAGAGGATCAGGAATGAAAGGGGCTCAGCCAGCTAGCTGCTAAAGGACAGTATGTCTTGGGTCTTTCCTACCTTGCAAATGCTGATACCTGGTCTGCAAATATCCAGAGGACTTTGCACTGCAGAAAGTGAATCCGTTCTCATTCTGCATGCTGTTTCATCTCTTTAAGGACACATGCAATATCCAGAGATTCCCCAAGTCCTAAGACATTGTTATTCTGGGCATGTCCAGATGTCCCTCAGTGTTTACAGTTTTGCACCTGTCTCTTCTATAAATCCAGCTAAAATGAATAACATAGTTGTTCATCAACCAGAGTTGCTTGAGGCAATCTAGTGTGTTCTGAACAGATGTAGAAGATCAGGTTTTCTGTTAAAACAGACCTCGAGGATTTTTAGAGGTAGTGAACAAGGGTTCAATTTTTTTTTTTGCCTGAAATGATGCAGGTTTCCCACTCTTGCCTGGTAACTCAACATTCCAGGGTGATGTGCTCTACAGGAGGATATTGCTAGGAGCAGGGGCTAGCAGTAAGAATTTCAGACTCTTTTCACATTGCATAAATAAAGACTAACAGAACCAAAAAGAGCATGTAAATTATCATGGGTCTCTATCCTACAGATTAGGATGCTCACCCAGGCTGTTCTAATACCTAAGCCAATTAATGTTTCAGTTTTTATATTAACTAGTAACTGTTCAGGAAAACAAAATAAAAATTGAAGGAGAATTGTAGCACCGGTTATTTGGTTTTTCTCATGCCACATGCCTTCCCTCTCTTATGTTTTCTTTCCCTCTTAAAAACAAATCTGTAATTAAATACACAAATAAAATAGCTTTAGCTGGAATATGTGACCAATCAGGGACACTGAGGACCTGGTAGTGAAGGTCCTAGCAGGATCTTTCATCCTGGTGGCTAAAAGATGAAGGTTTATACCAGTTAAAAAAAAATTCAGTGGGAAAATTGCATGTTGTGTGAGTGCAGTATCCCCTGAACTGTGAGATAAGAAGAAAGCACATACTCACATCTCTGGTTATCATTTGACAGTTGAAGTTGCGGATTACCTTTTGGATGGTGATGGATTCTGGAGTTATGAATTCCATGTGGAATAAAATGCTTTAGTTTAAGAAAAGGCCAGGTCCTATCTGCAGCATTTCTTGTTGACTAACCCTTGAAAGTGATTGTTTATTATGTTGGCTGTAATTAATCCTGTGTTATGGAATCTAACCTTTCTCTTAATTGTTTAAAGGGCCTCTCTCAGGCAGTACATGCTTTTTCAGTAGTCAGGTCTAAAATTTAGATTCCTTCTTACTCCATGCTGTGGTTAAAAAAAAAATATTTATAGAGTTAAGTACATTTCATTTCTATTTCTGTCATATCTGTATATGTAGTTTAATATTAAGTTACTGAGTAATAAGATAACCATTTTCTAGAACTACTGGAATTTTAAGGTTATTTTAATGAATCTTCATTCAATTTTTATATTAATTTGTTTTGATAACTTATGCTATGTCGTTACTGCCTTGGCTAAAGGTAGGAATTTCCGTACCAATGTTAGGGCACCAGAACAGGCACACTCTGTCTTTAAAATATATAAAAGGCAACTGTGTCGTAAAGATCCTGAACTGAAGATACAAATTGACTGGCACTGCTATTGAAGTTTATGATTTTAGATAGAAAGTATCGGAGTTTGTGGTCAACGGAGTTAAATCCAGTTGGCGACAGGTCACGAGCGGTGTTCCCCAGGGCTCAGTTTTGGGGCCGTTCCTGTTCAATATCTTTATCAACGATCTGGATGAGGGGATCGAGTGCTCCCTCAGTAAGTTTGCAGATGACACCAAGTTGGGTGGGAGTGTTGGTCTGCTTGAGGGTAGGAACGCTCTGCAGAGGGACCTGGACAGGCTGGATCGATGGGCTGAGGCCAATTGTATGAGGTTCAACAAGGCCAAGTGCCAGGTCCTGCACTTCAGCCACAACAACCCCAGGCAACGCTACAGGCTTGGGGAAGAGTGGCTGGAAAGATGCCCAGAGCAAAAGGACCTGGGGGTGCTGATTGACAGCCGGCTGAACATGAGCTGGCAGTGTGCTCAGGTGGCCAAGAAGGCCAACGGCATCCTGGTCTGTATCAGAAATAGTGTGGCCAGCAGGACTAGGGAGGTGATCGTGCCCCTGTACTCGGCACTGGTGAGGCCACACCTCGAATACTGTGTTCAGTTTTGAGCTCCTCACTACAAGAAGGACATGGAGGTGTTGGAGCATGTCCAGAGGAGGGCAACGAAGCTGGTGAAGGGCCTGGAGCACAAGTCTTATGAGGAGCGGCTGAGGGAACTGGGACTGTTTAGTCTGGAGAAGAGGAGGCTGAGGGGAGACCTCATCGCGCTCTACAACTACCTGAAAGGAGGTTGTAGTGAGGTGGGTGTTGGTCTCTTCTGCCTAGTAACTAGCGATAGGACAAGAGGAAATGGCCTCAAGTTGCGCCAAGGGAGGTTTAGATTGGACATTAGGAACAATTTCTTTACTGACAGAGTGGTCAGGCCTTGGAACAGGCTGCCCAGGGAAGTGGTTGAGTCCCCATCCCTGGAAGTATTTAAAAGACGTGTAGATGAGGCCCTTAGGGACATGGTTTTGTGGGCATGGTGTGTTGGGTTGACGGTTGGACACAATGATCTTAGAGGTCTTTTCCAACCTGTATGATTCTATGATTCTATGATTCTAAAAGAACTGTACACTCCTATGTTATGCACCAACAGGAGACCCTTGAAAAGTATATTAATTACACTTTTGAAGAGTTATTTCAGGTCTTGTTGCACAAAGAGCATTGCAAAACATAAAGGTATAAGAGTGTCTGCAGACTACACGTTTCTTTGCTGCACTTCTAATTACTCTGCCTGAAAAGAGGTATAATTGAGCTGTTAGTTTTGCATGGTACACAGAAGTCTACAAGAAAACAGAGTTTGAAATGAGAATACTTGAAATAATTCATGGGCATGATGATTGGTACAATTATTTTGTGATAATATTAATAAAGAGATTCAAGTGTTTAGAAAGGGATTCTTTGGATCCTTAACCATTCATGCTGGCTTCTGAAAGTTTAAATGCATTATTTAGAGTTTTCTATAATGTAAGTTTAAAAGTTTTAATTCTCTATTCATATATATCTGAAAACTAAGGGAAAGACCTGGTTGCTCAGATGAATTTTTATGAATTCTACACAAACTACTTCAAGCAACGTGTTTAAAGATCTTTCAGGATTCATCTCTACATACCAAAAGTGAGGATCCATAACTCTTCAACAAGTACAGGTTTCAGCACTCACAGCATTCAGCATAGAGAGGATTCAGACATCCTGAACATCATGCCCTTTGTTGGTTTAGACTGCTTGAAATGTGAGTCTGCTGAAGAAAAGTAGACGTCCAGGCTTGTTTAGACATTTCAGTACTGGACAGCGACTCACACTGTCTACATTCCCCACACAGAAACCACCAATTACCTCTATTAGCCCACTGTATTCAAACACCTGCATCTTTTGAGTGCTTGCCTTAGTTGGCAATATGTAGAAACACCTGTACATTGCCTCTCTGGTGTACGTATATACAAAAAATGTCAACCTTAGCCCTTGTAGTAGAGGTAGTACAAGTGAGGAGAACAGGATTTTTTGTGGGTGTGGTTTAAGATGTCCAGTGACAAGTACTTAAAAGTGTTATTACATTTGCTTCCACAAATACTGTGTTCTATATTTAGAAAAAATAGGTCTTCTCGCTTATGTTTTCGTTTCATAAATGTAGTTAACTTGGCAAGCATGCGAATGTTTCATTTTAATAAAGGTTTTCATATACATAGCTTAAAATTTCTGTATCAGTATGGAAGTCAACATTGGCTTTGATTTTTTCTCATTATGAACCCAAAAAGCCAACATGCTTTCAAGATCCTGTAGTATAAGACCTTTCAAAGTCCTATAGTATGTGATACACTGCTGGCCAGTCCAGTGAGTGACATTGCATATTGTTTTCCACTGGGGCTTTTCTTAACTGTTGGTGGAAGAGCTGAGGTAGACAAGGGGTCAAGATGGTACAAGTAAAAAAAATCCACAGCTTTTCCCAGCCATGGGTTGTGTGATGCACTTGATGTTTTCTCTTCAGGAAGGATGTTATTTGAACTTTGCCTTCTGCCGCCTCCACACAGGCACACTAGTGCCTCTTTCCAGTTAAACCCCTCTCACCGCAAAACTGAGAGACTGGTCTCTGAAAGCAGTTTCAGCTGCTGCTGCTCTGTGAGGAGTGTTGACTGAAGAGTTCCCTCTTGGCAGCAGCTGGGAATGGAGCTGGCATTTGAGGGAAACATGATAATCTTGTGGAGCCTCCAATAGGCTGAGTAACAGACTGAGGAATATGGCTGTGAATGTAGAAAACTTTTGTCCCTGATTTTAGCAACATTTGATAAGGGGTGGTTCTTTCTTCCTATGAAGAACTTCCTGATTGCTGGGGCTTGTGTTGCATGAAGATCTTGCTGGACAGGAAGAAATATGAGTGTGTCAGCACCTTACAGAAAACTCATTTGGCAATTGGCAATTATAAAGAAGGAGCAGATGTATAGAGGGAAGCACCAAGAAGAGGAGAGGGGGAAGTTGTTTAATGTTGCACCTTCCTTTTGATGTTTTTCACGTAGGAGAAAAAGAGAGGAGAGCAGACATCCACATGAAATGTTCAATAGCTGAAACTGCTCTAGTCAAGAGCTCAGACATCTATACTGTCTTCCAATTTTATACAATAATTAGACTTTTGTTCTGGGGCAGAGGAGTCATTATTAAATACAGCAGGTTTTGTTTTAGTAGATAGATGCAGCCTACCTTTAGATATCTCCTTTAGTCAGATGGATTAAATCCTGTGATGACAATCACTGCTTGGTTTTATCTGTGAGGCATTCAGCTAACAATGTGGCTGGCAAAACTCTGTAGCAGACAATTGTGTATAACATTTTTTCACAGGATAGGCAAAAAAAAAGGTCACTAATGTTTAAGACTCACCTTCTGAGCATAAACATTTAAAACAATGTAAGCTGCAAGTAGTATAGAGCTCCCAAATTCATGATCTGGTCTGAACAAAAGGCCATCTAGAAATGGATGGTTAATATATAAAAACAGGTAAACATCTACAGTAAAACTGGGCTTCCCAGGTGGAAAAATAATCATCAAGTTTCAGCCTCTTTGAAAAATGTTCAATGATTTAAAAAAAAATACAACAAACAAAAATTGCCTGTAAAATCAATAGTAATCTGTAAATACTTTACCGATTTCTTTGTAGTTCTTTTTATGCTGTTCATGCCTCATGATCTAAATTTTAGCAGCAAAGCAGCTGTTGAAACACACAGTATCACACATAAAAATATATAATAAAGTATATTTTGTTATACTGTTGTAGATTTTTTTATGAAAAAAATCATATTTGACTAAATTATTTTCCATAATTTAGATTTATTTTGCTGAAGGTTGTAATCTTCATCCAGATGTCATCCACTTTTCATCACACTCAGTTCTTCTTTCTTTTCTTTTTAAATAACTTCAGAAGAACATCTGCAGTTAACAGGAAAAGAGAGAAAAGCACATAATACTGCTCAGTATGCTGATTTAGCTTGAGATTGGAGAGAAAGATTTGGTGTTAATTTTGCCATACAATTAAACAATGATAAACATGTTGGGGCTAGGAAACAGCAATGTGATATTGAAAAGAGCTGAAAGAGCTGAATCTGTAGATCTATAGCACCTGAAAGTTCATAACAACTTTTATAATTACTATAGTTGATGGAGTTTTTCTTGCAATTTTTGAGTATCAGCTAGAGCTTCTGTATGTCTTCCTGGAAAAAGTCCCAGTGACACTTGTATGTGAGAGTTTATTTCTAGTGCTTGCAGCTTAAATGGATAGAGGAAATGATGTATAGGCCTAAACTCCCTTTTCTGGACCACTGCCACACTTCATGTGAGAATTTCTGTATTTACGAAAACAGCCACTTGAATACATGTAATTCCTGTAACAACTAATTACTTTGTAGATTAGTCAAAATGTCTTTTCTCATATGTGACGTGAAATGAGCAATCCCAAGAAAATTACAGAAGAAAAAAAAAGAATCTTTTTTGCTGAGCTCAAGATAAACTATTTATCACACTCACTGAACTGCATACTACAGTTGAAAACTGCCCAAGTCATCCTGATAGTTTTGGTTCACCCTGCCAACACCTTCTATGCCAAATTGGCTGTTGAAGTACTGTCCAAGCTTGTGTCTGCAGTTTATGAAGCTGAAGGACTGTTCTGAGTTAAACTCTGTCATGGACAATAGAAATGTTATCTACAACCCTCTGCTAATCAACATGAGCTGGAGACTGCTGTACCTACATCTTATGGTTAAATTGTCATCTACACAGACAGAAATATTTTTTTAAGTTTGGAAGATTTTAATCTATTGTGATCCACTGAAAACCATCACATCGTGATTTATTTTGTATCTATTACAATTGTACATGTTTACAAAAAGAATACTGTAATGAAACTTTTCTGAAATATCTATACTTTAACCTATGTTACTAAAATAATATTAGTGTGTTCAAATAACTCATCTGATAGTCAAATGTACTAATTTTTTTCTGGAATGGGATATATCAATACCCTTAAGGACTTACAAATTAATTTTGATTAACAGAAGAACAAAAGTAAGTCTAATTACAGCAGTAAAAAAGGCACCATACAGGAGTTCAAAGCTTGCATTCATTTAATTGACTTTAAATTATTTCTATCACCTTATTGCTATAGGGATTTATGTCTCTGATTTTAAATTAAAAAGTCATTAAAACACTTATCTAGTATCTGCACATTACTTTGGTTTTAGAGAATACAAAGTACAAAAGATAAAGCTGAAACTATAAAACTTAGAAAGGGGTTCATGTTATAGCACTGAGGGTAGGCAAGCAGTGAGCCAGACACAATGTCCTCAAGAACTGTGTTATTAAAGTAGTTGTCACTTTCTCCCAGAGCTCTGTGTAACTGCATTTATTGTTGGGAACCTTGAAGCTTGTCTCATTTCAGACAGTTTTAGTTTAATTAATGCTACATGTTCTATCACCATACAAATATCAATTTTCCTAACATACGATTGCTGGATGAGTATCTCCCCATCACTAATTTAAATTCATGAAAGCTTGTTCAGGCTTGTAACTTCTAGGAAGACCTTCCAAGAGCACAATTTTCCCTGTAATTTTTCCAGTCTTACAAGAGATGAACCTCTTTCAGTCTTATACACCAATACTGTAAAGGCATTGCATGGAGGACTGCATTAAGTCCTCCAGCAGAGACACACTTTAAAGTGTCAAAAATAGAAATAAAATAAAAACAATTAATCTCGCCCCACATGAAAGCTAACTCCTTTTTTTCAGTATAAATTAGCTTTATATGAGATAATTATCTCACATAGATAATTACAGCTTTTTCCTACACTGAGGAATTAAAGGTTTTTTCTTACACTCCCAACATTCATGCAGATGTCTAGAAAGCTTTGCAGTGTAGACATGGCTTACGAAACTTAAAACTATGTAATACAACACATACATTTTGCCCTTTCCTACCATTCTAACTCTAGGTCCCTTGCTAGCACATAAATAGAAAATAACAGCTTCCTATTTAGACAAAGATATCAAAATTGACTCTAAAAAGTCTTTCAAAAATAGCAATAATTTCAGGAAAAGCATTTTATATTCCTATCTAGCCTCTACAGTTCTGAGAAGGGGACAAATAGATAGCCCAGAAACATTGTTTTAGACAAGAAGGATACTTTTATTTAGCAGAATCTTGTTTCTCTGCTAAATGCCTTTGTGCATCTCTAATTGAAATTCACTGAAATGAAAGTTATCTAATCACCCTTAAACAAGTTTGTGGTGAGACAGCAGAAGAAATCTGGATTTTTGTTAGTACATTATCCTTTGCAACATGGAAAATAAAAATTTCTATCATAGTCCTATCATTCCTTTATTGCAAAACAATTACATAAAAGATTGTTTTCTGAGTCTATTACTAATGAGAACCAAACAATTTAAAAACAATTCTGTTTTCAACCTCATGCCACTCTTAAAGAAAACAAGGTCTTCTATATAAACAAAACTTTTGTGATGCTCATAGTATCAGCAGAATGCACAAGGAAGAGTTGATTGTAAACAAAAAGCTTTGTATCCATGTAAAATTAACACACTGAACGGAGAATTAGGCACCTTCTGTAGTTTTCTTCTGCAGTTTGATCCTTCTGAGAGAGTGGAAATTCTTCTGCTGTATCTTTTTTTATATTTTGTTGGTGTCATTAAATGTGAAGGAAAAGTTCTGAAGAGAGATTTTGTCCTCCCTATGTTTTGAACTTTAAAGTGTTATTGTTCTCATCAATAAAAGGATGATAGCAACTTGGATCCACCCTGAAGGTAGAACTGTTTAAAATACTTCTTAAGGATTCTTTCTATATAAAGTGGAATTTATGTATTGATGTGTTGCAATAGGGTAGTAAGTATATTAAAGGAGAAGTAGCAGTAAAGCTTCTTCGCTGAAAAGGAAGACAAAGAAAGTCAGATCCTCTTTAATTGCTGTGGTGTTTTACAGTGTCTTTTCTGCCTTATGGAAATACTATCTTTAGAATGAAAGATGAGCTCTATTTTCCACTCTGCTGGTTACTGAACATATTGTTTAATAGACAGAGCTGTGGTGAGAGGTGTTGTTCAGGACATTCTTGTACATGCTTCTGCAGATGCAGACTCTTGAAAGGAGAAAGCAAATAAAGGAAATTTGTTATTTGTTCTCTAATACACCACTGGAATGACAGTAAAGAATTATTCTTCTGAAAATCCCATGAATTCACACAGAGAAGGACTAATGAGTTTATGTTAGTATGTAAAGAGTTTACAGATGAACACATAACACTGAATTTTCATCTCTATCCCCTGGCTACACAAAGCACAGTGGCTTTTTTTTTTTTTCCCCTTTTTTTTCTTTCTTTTTCTCTCTCTCTTTTTTCTTTTTCCATTTTGGTTATTAGTAGTAATCTGCATCTATAACTGCAACTGCAAAAAAAGGTGATTTCACTCCCTACCACTGCTTGGTAAGATTTAGTATAGAGCATTTACTCTCATAACTTATCAGAACTGAACCTGCATCTTCATTCAGAGCTCTGAAATCAGTTGTTCTGGAAAACACATTGCATTTACTGCACTAGGCCTTCAGCTTGCTACATAATTCAATGAAATAATAGGAATTAAAAGTCCTATTTATAGGAATTTTCCTACTCAAGATCAATGTATATATCAGTATAAAATGTCTCGCTTTTCAACAGACTTGAAGTATGTTTTTATGCAAATCCAGCTGACTGCTTATTTACATGAAGATCTGATACTTTCTTTTTTATAAATGGTTTACATCTATGTAAAAGCATTGCAGGGAAAAATACATTTTAGAAGTGAATGAACAGTCAAATGTGGGATACAATATGAAAATCTACATACTTAATTATCCATGTACATAAGTTAAATCTATCTTTATATAAATAAAATAATTCTGTCAAGCACAGCCAAAAATTGCAAAATGAACTATGCTAAAGCATCATCAGGAAAAATGTACTGAAAATGAAACATAGTGTACTGAAATTAAAGTCTTTGAGAATGAAGGCTCAGTTATTGGAATTCCAGTAACCACTGCAGTACCTGACAAGGTAGATGTACTTGATCCCACCAAAACTGGAATTGCTCCAAGCAGCATAAATAAGACCTGTGTTTGCAGTCTCTGCTACAAGGAGCCCACCAGCCACAAAAGAATTCATGAGGGTATGATGATATGTAGACACAGGAATGTGCAAGTTCACCACCTGCTATTGTGTTATTACTGCTATTTACAAAATACATGCATTCAGGCTTAATGTTGAGAGTATTTCATGGAAAAATTCTCTATGAAATATGTCATGAATGGAAAACACTTCCCAGCTCTTCCTCCTGGTAACTCCTTAAAAGAAATTCACCTTTTATAAAACAATCCTCATTATTTGATGGTCACCAAGATTGTCAAGGAAATGCAAAACAACTATACATTTTGTCATGAGTTTTGAGTTACTGTAGTTGCTCTGAGCTTATTAAGGTAATATGTTGAACACCCAAATACTGTATCTAAACTGACAAGAAAGAAAAAAACGATAGGAAGAGACATTACTATTTGCAATATAAAGTGAATTGTGACACAGAATCTGCAGGACTTTGACAGCACCCCTTAGTGAATTTGTAACAGAGGTAAAAAAGAATCCCACTACTCCATACAGAGTGATTAATTTTCTTAATTATAACTCTTTTTTTTTTTTTTAA
This sequence comes from Calonectris borealis, assembly GCF_964195595.1. NCBI lineage: Eukaryota > Metazoa > Chordata > Aves > Procellariiformes > Procellariidae > Calonectris > Calonectris borealis. The sequence goes on from NC_134312.1 coordinate 48,239,138, forward strand.
TCTTTCCCTGATTTTTTATAGCTTGCTCCCATTGGCTCCACATATTCAAGACACCTGCCGAGCATGGAAGGAGTACGAAAATACTTCTCAGCATTGTCCCATAATAATTTTTGTAGTATGGGCAGAATCAGCAGAGAAGTAAATGAATCTTCCAGATCCTCTATACATTAGGAGAGAATGTTGTCTTTAGGTGTTTTCATGAATTTGGCTAGAGAAAATACATGACAGCTTGTGTGGAATCTTTGTACAGGACAGGTAGCCTTAAACAGTTGACCAATAAAATTATGAGAAAGAAATTAACTATGTAATCATAGAATCATTAAGGTTGGAAAAGACCTCTAAGATCATCGAGTCCAACCGTCAACCCAACACCACCATACCCACTACACCATGTCCCTAAGCGCCTCATCTACATGACTTCTAAATACTTCCAGGGATGGTGACTCAACCACTTCCCTGGGCAGCCTGTTCCAATGTTTAACCACTCTTTCAGTAAAGAAATTGTTCCTAATGTCCAATCTAAACCTCCCTTGGCGCAACTCAAGGCCATTTCCTCTCGTCCTATCGCTAGTTACTTGGCAGAAGAAACCAACACCCACCTCACTACAACCTCCTTTCAGGCAGTTGTAGAGCGCGATGAGGTCTCCCCTCAGCCTCCTCTTCTCCAAACTAAACAGTCCCAGTTCCCTCAGCCACTCCTCATAAGACTTGTGCTCGAGGCCCTTCACCAGCTTCATTGCCCTTCTCTGGACATGTTCCAACTCCTCAATGTCTTTCTTGTAGTGAGGGGCCCAAAACTGAACACAGTATTCGAGGTGCGGCCTCACCAGTGCCGAGTACAGGGGCACAATCACCTCCCTAGTCCTGCTGGCCACACTATTTCTGAGACAGACCAGGATGCCGTTGGCCTTCTTGGCCACCTGGGCACACTGCTGGTTCGTGTTCAGCCGGCTGTCAACCAACACCCCCAGGTCCTTTTGCTCTGGGCATCTTTCCAGCCACTCTTCCCCAAGCCTGTAGCGTTGCCTGGGGTTGTTGTGGCTGAAGTGCAGGACCTGGCACTTGGCCTTGTTGAATCTCATGCAATTGGCCTCAGCCCATCAATCCAGCCTGTCCAGGTCCCTCTGCAGAGCGTTCCTACCCTCAAGCAGACCAACACTCCCGCCCAACTTGGTGTCGTCTGCAAACTTACTTTTTCTGATTATTTTTACTTCCCATTAGAAAACTATAATGTATCCTGGTCAGCATATGGTTTTTTTAAGCAAGTTGTAATGAGATACCCCATTGCCAGAAGAAATAGATCAGAGCTTTGCGCTGAAAGATCTAACCATATCTTTTCTTCTCATCTTCTTGTTATGCTGTATTATAAATTGTAATACTTTCAGACTCTTCTGCTCTCCTCCATCCACCTTCAGGCAATATATTTGAATCTGATTTTTTTTTTTTCCCCTGAGAATATTTTGTGGCACATCTGTCAGTAAATGTGATTTAACCTGCATTCTTTGAAATGCTCTACATTTCCCAGGTGAAGTTCCTTATGACTGTTTTGTATGACAGGGAAACTTTTCCAAGCTGGAAGCTTGTGTTTCATATAGGAGTTAAGAGTTCAGACTGTAATTAGGCCGAAGTTTTATCAGTGTCTAACGAAATTACATATTCCTCTCAAATTAATATTCTGAAAAAGAATCCAAAATTTCTTGTCTGCTTACTGTTGAATAGCACTTAAGATCAAGAAAACAAATTTTTGACCAGATGCTCATGGATTCTATGCTTGTGGGTTCTCTATCACAATATTTTTCCACTCTAAACTCGAAGGTGGGAAACCTGCAGTATTCGAACTGAGGTTCTGATTTTTTTCTTTTATTCTTTCAAAAAAAGTATTATACTGCTACTAGGAAATGCAAAATTCAGAGAATTTTAATGGGAGAACAGTAGAAGATTCCATTCTCACTATTTCCAGAGTTCAAGTACAAGAAAACTCTGTTTCTAAACCCTCATTATTCAGTGGGTACTGTCAGTCATGAAAATCTAGGACACTAAAACATAAATTCAAGCAGCCCCAAAATCTGCCAAAACAAATTTAAGGCCAGAACAATAAGCTGACTGAGAAAGATCCATGCTTGAATCCTCCATTCCTGAACACCGGTTTCAATAAAAAGCTGTTATTAACTGTCTAATTAGCATTTTCTTGGCAATGACAAAGCTGGATGAGAAGAAATCATGAATTTTGCTTTGTATCATACAACATAAGCTATATAGCATTTGCGTAGCATGATCTTAGCATAGTAATAGAAGATGAATTTTATATCAGAAAGACTTTTTTACTCAAAAGGAATGTTTTACTATCCTTTTAAAATGTTTAGATGTGGGAACAATTGTTTCATTCTGTAGTAATTCAATCTTTTTATTTTTTCTGGTATTGAAAGAGACAGTTAGAGTTCCTGTTCGGAGTCTAGAAACCACGTCGTGGTTTAACGCCAGCCGGCAACTAAGCACCACACAGCTCACTCACTCCCTCTCCAGTGGGATGGGGGAGAGAATCAGAAGGGTAAAAGTGAGAAAACTCATGGGTTGAGAAAAAGACAGTTTAATAAGTAAAGCAAAAGCTGCGCACACAAACAAAGCAAAACAAGGAATTCATTCACTACTTCCCATCGGCAGGCAGGTGTTCAGCCATCCCCAGGAAAGCAGGGCTCCATCACGCGTAACGGTGACTTGGGAAGACAAACGCCATCACTCCAAACATCCCCCCTTCCTTCTTCTTCCCCCAGCTTTTTATTGCTGAGCATGACATCATATGTTATGGAATATCCCTCTGGTCAGTTGGGGTCAGCTCTCCCAGCTGTGTCCTCTCCCAACTTCTTGTGCACCTCCAGCCTACTCGCTGGTGGAGTGGAGTGAGAAGCAGAAAAGGCCTTGATTCTGTGTAAGCACTGCTCAGCAATAACGAAAACATCCCCGTATTACAAGCACTGTTTCGAGCACAAATCCAAAACATAACAAAAACAAATCCAAAACATAATAGCTACTGTGAAGAAAATTAACTCTATCCCAGCCAAAACCAGTACACCACAATACAGAACATAACATGAGGAAAATTATTTTTTTCATGAGTGTTACATTATAGTAATCACTAAAAGTCTTAAATATTCATTTTATTATTTTTCATAAATGCTTCTTTAACATCTTACAATTATCAATTTAAAAGATATTCTGCTGCAGCAAAAAATTTCAGACAGGACTATACACTTATGTACTATTAAGGGCATTACACAGATGTCTCTGCTCAGGTACTGCTCGTTGCAGAACAAGCACCCTCATTTAATCTTTTAACTTTTCGAAACTAAATGCATTGGTTTCTACTTAGTTCCCTTACAAGGCAACGAATTCTGAAGGATTTCTCCCAGGTGAGCATGATGGAACCAGCCAAGCAGTACAACGAGCAGTATGTTTAAAAATGTTGCAATTATTAGGAAAGTTTCACAATTGTTAAATATTCTTCTGGGACCTAATAAAAACAAATATGCATAAATTGATATTATCGTTGTGGTATTTCTGATGATGGCTACTATAGTCCTTAGGCAGCAGCTTTTCACATTACAGTGTTGGTGCTCTCAAGAAATACTGACATAAGGGACAAGAAAAATAGTGATACAAACAGTTTCTGAAAGGTGTAACAGCATAACAGCAAAATATACTTTTGGACCCACAAGCCTATGTATTTGGTTAAATAGCTGTGGTAGAACCGTGTAATACGAAGATGCTCAGTAATATTACAGTGAAATGTAGGAAAAGCAAAAAAAGATGATAATGTGAAGTATATTTAGCTTGATATAGCCTCTAAAAATTTCAAATATTCCAGTATCTTTCAGATTTTTTCCATATTCTGTAATGAGATCTCCAATATGATATTTTCTCAAAAAATTCTCCTGTTAATAAACAATGTTCTGACATTATAGTAAAATAAACAAACAAACAAACAGATCACAAAAAATTAAATTTAGATCCTTATAGACTACATAATATCATCTGGCTTTCGAACTAGCCAGGAACAAATCCAGAAATTTTCATTCTACATAATTTTCTGTGTAAACTTTGTTAAAGGACAATGGAAACATAGAATTCTTTTGTACATTTAAACTGAATGAGTTAAATCTAATTGAAGATTATGTGAAACCATCCAATCAAGAAGTAATATTTCAAAATTATTTTGTCCAATTCATATTAAAGATCTCTGTCATTTTGTTGCTTTTTGGGTAATATTAATGTAATTTCAGTATGAATTCTTAACTAGTTCAGTTATATTCCTGTGGTTCCTGTTATAAGTCATCTTTTACAGTACAAAGAATTTTTTTTTCAAGAAAGTTCAAGTTCTGATTTATCTTCTGACAAAAACAGATGTAAACTCTTTACCTCATATGTAAAACTGATGTGGTTTAAATAGCATTTCATTAAAACATGCTTAATAGTGTTATGTTCTCAAAATTATGGTATGAAAGGATGTACTAAAAAATTTATGGCAGGGTACCTTACATAAAACAAAAATTAATCTTATTTTAAAGCTTGATTGTCTATAGCACACACCTTTTCTATAGCCTTCCTTTGCCTTAGATATTTTTTTTTTTTTTAATTTGGTACATTTCTAAAGTTTCAGAGAATAGAGCAGTCTGCTCACCTAATTAAAGTACATCACCACACAGCATAAATCCTGGCCAAAAATCTGCACAGATGTATTGCTCTACCAGTGTCCTCAAAGTAATCAGAAAATGATAAATAATACCAATTTTGTCTATAATAAATGTCTAACATTGGTCAGTAGTGACCACACTAGACTTTAAATGTGAAAGTACTATAGATATCCATTACACTAGCTTACTAAACAATAAACAGTGAAGAGTAAACTGGGTTGTTTCTGTTTGGAAGAAAACACATAATCTTGCATTTCAAATATAAGGCATGCATTATACTTTACAAATATTAAACCTATGAGATAAAAAGCTAGATCATAATTATTTCATTCAAAATGTTGAATTGTTAAAAGATTTAAGAGTAAAGTTCAGGCAACAAAATTTGAAAGATATAATTACTTGACAACAATAAATAAAAAAGTAAAAAAAGGGAGAGAAAACAGCTGTTTTCTTTTTTATTTGGTGGTTTTTACATTTCTGACATAATTCCAAAATAGTGAAGTATATTTTTTCTTAAATCTTAATATAAATTAATAAGAAAATAAACATCCTCCTCAAAATTTGAAAAATATGTTTTATAGGAGCAGAACCCATTAAGCAAAAAACAAGTATATAAAATATTAGGGGAATTTTCCTTTAAAGAAATGCCTAAAGATCACAATGACAACCAAGAGAAAACATGGTAATTATCTGTCACTATTATTATTTTCAAAGAAACAACCTAGATCTAGCTTTCTTGAAGTCTGAAGGCCACCTACACTTGTCCCTCATCCTGAAGATCATCTAGCTGATTTACAGTTTATGCTATTCATTGTCAGCTTCATGGTAGCACTCAAACATCACGACATCCCAGGTTTGCCAACCTGATGTCAAATTCCTTGGTAGATAGATATACTTCATAGTACTCTGATCTACTATTCTAACAACATGAAAACATCAAAATAGTCGATGGAACAGAAATAATGGTGGTGAATTAGATTACTCTGTTACTAACAATCTTGATGCTGATCTTGTCTTGTTTATCATTATGGTGAAGCCAGCGAATGAAACATGTCTGTTGCTCATAAACCTTCTTCAACAATCACATTTTATAATTCTATAGCATGATTTTAGAACATTTTAATAGGCCATTGAAAAGCAAGAAATATAGTCATGGCATTTGTTAGGTGAGCATCAATGAATTTAGCAGATCTTTCTATGTTGTTTGTGGTAATATCTTGGAAGCCCTTGACAGTGGCTGGTGAATATTTTCTTTCCTGGTCATTACTTCCCTTAGATTCATTAAAACTGAATTCGTTATCATTTGATGAAAACTACTTGATATTTATTTCCAGGGTCTTGGAACACGTTTTGAAAGAGACAAATACATAAAAGGCTAAAGAACATAAGAAAGTCTACTACGGGTTAGATCAAACCTTCTGTGTCTAAACCTTTCTTATGCAAGTGACCAGAATGACAGTGGGAAATTCAGTACTGAAACAGATAAAAGTAAGCCTTCAGCTCCAAGAAAGGAATTCACAGTATCAATATTGTGCCAATGAACATAAGAAGTTACACACTCTACTCACAAAACTCAGCTCTCTGAGCACTGAGATACACAACTAAGCCAACAATAAGAAATAATAAAATGAGATATATGCCTGAAGTACTTTTTCTTGCTTGGGTTTAGGCACAGGTATGCATGGATGCATAGTTTCTGCCTAACTCACACACAGCTTGGAGATACATCCCTAGCAATCAGCCTTAGAAGTACACCAGTACGTTTCAGTCATTTAAGAATTTTGACATGTAATTTTCAGATTTGTAAGTGCTTTCTTAGATATGACCTTTAATGATGTTCTCATCGATAATCACGTCAAAGTTTGCCGCTTCTTGTTCAATCAGATTTGCCTACCAGTTGCAGCAACTTATCAAGGCAATTTAGTAAAGCAGTGTTTCATGATCCTAGACCATAATGGTATCCAGTTTCATATCACTAAAGGCTACTTTATCCAGCTCATAAATCAACTGATTCTGCCAAATCTTAACAACGTTTGAAACAATAGACCAACTTGCCAAATAAACGCAGACACAACTGTGCTATCTACATGCACAGAACTTTCCAATATCTCTAAGATTTCCAAGAACATTCTCACCACAAGAGTATTTTTGCTGAAGATGACTATGCAATTTTGCTTGTAACAAAGAAACTACTGCTACTTAAATGATCATAAATGAGAAAAGCAGGTAACTTCTGCAGCTTTCATTTATGTAAAATCAATGCTCGGCATTTCAATCCATTTCCAAATATTTCTCATATACTTCTAAGAAAAAAAATTATATAGTTTCTTACATTCTAAATCTCTATCCTTAAAAAACTGTACTCTGCATCAAGAAAAAAATATAACAAGCTTTGGGGAAGTATTGTGAAATATATTAATGTATTTCACATACTATTCAAGATCAGTTGGTAGATAACAGTATACAATGCTCATATTTCAGACGTACACTCATAGTAAATGTTTCCTTTGGTAACACAGTTTTGTCCTTGCAATAACTAGAAGTATTAATATTGATGTTAGTAGTTAGTTCATCATGAACAGAGTCAGGTTTATAAGCAATAACAAGCTAATCATTATCTATTACACTGTTAACTTTTCAATGAAGCCCTATCCCAATAGACCACAGGATTATCCCTGATATTACACTATTTTGGGGAAACGTGAAGACCATTTACTCACTACAGCTGAAATTAAGCCATAAGCAAAGGGCAGGAATGAAGTCCATGAATTATATATTTTCAAAATATGAGTGGAAATTAGTTGTTATTATCCTTCTTAATTAAGGCAATGTTACCCTTACAAAGAGGAAAAAAAATATACAACCAAGTGGGGATTTAGATGCCTCTGCTTTATTGAATTTTGTATACTATATAGTAAACTGTGACTCACTCTTTTTTCCTCTCCTCCAGTACTAAACATCTTGGCCTCCATATGTATACTGAAGAAAGGCCAAGGTTTATCTATGTCTATCATAATTAAACCAGTAAAAATGTCATTGTCTGTCTTTCTTAACATCATCAGGAGCTGAATTTAGAAGACGTAGATGATAATTTTCATAATCAGTCAACAGAAGTAGAAGCTATTAGGATAGATGATGATAAAAATATATTCACTGAATAAATGGCTAGTTACTTTGCTCTTTCTCCCCTTGTAAATATGTGGTTGCAGAGGTGCAGTCACTTGGGTCTTGGTATCTGGTATGAGGGAGATAACATTCGTACTGAACTGCACTGCATAAAAAAGGCTGTGACACACTGCTAAACGCAAGATTGATGTCCCTATGTGCCTTGCCAAAGTGAATATCAGGAGAGAAATACCACTGAACAGAAGAATAAGGCTCATTATTTTAGTATTAAATCCAAGCAAAAAAACTTTACGATTTTGTTCAAGAACATGTACTGAATTTTAAATATTTTTCACTGTTTGCTTGCCTCAAAATATTCTTATTCAGGTTGAAACAGGGAAAATATATAAAGTAATAGAGGCACACGACACAGGTCTAGGACTCCCACAATATTATCAGAAGTTTGGCAATTTTTTTGCTTCTTCTCACCACTCCATCTTAAAATCACTTTATACAGAACAGCTTGAAACTGTGGCTCTTTAACATCAGAAATACAGAACAGTTCCTTAACCCTAACTTAACCTTAACATAAAACCAAACAAAACCCATCACAATCACCAGAAAAAAAACCCTCAACAACAAAAATAAAATAATAAAAAAAAAATTTAAAAAAAATCTCAAAAAACAGGCTCCCTCCTTTCGTGTTTTAAATTACTTTTGAATGTCAATGATGTGCCCTGTAGAGGTGGCAAGTTTTCTAGAACGTTGGCCTGAATAGCTACCATCTCACTTTAAAGGACATGCAAAATGACATGACTTTATAAATATGTGCTTTTTGTCCAAGAAACCATGGTATTTCCTATGCAATCAGCAGTTAACTATCTTTCAAAGGCTCTATTTAAGGCTCAAGTACCATCTACAACCTGAATTGCCTTTCCTGTTCCCACCTATCTAAAACAGGAAGAGAATCATTCAGGTCCAAGTTTCAGGTTCCATATTCCATGGACTGAATGATATTTTGTTTCATCTAGAACTACTTGGATTACAAGCATCAAAATTTGGCATATCAGAGAATATTTTCTCTTCATAAAATCTATAACACCAGCTTTCACCAACACTGTATCAAGAACATTTTATAGCTAAAGAATACATCTGGCTTCACAGAGACTTTATTTCAGCCCAATTCACACACTCTAATTTCTGTACCAGGATGACAAAACAGTGGTAAGTAGGAGGTAAAACACTATATTGAATTTGTATCCCACAGATACTTTCTGCACACATTATACAGTCCACTTGTTAGATGAATTGAACCAAGATAGTCTGGTAGTCTGTGGAGGAATCAATGCCTGAGAGTACAAGCAGTATCATAGCGTTGGTAAACAAGAAGCCATGGGAAGATGGAAAGTGAAAGAAGCCGTGGGAAAAAGGGAGATAAGAGGTGGCAGTTAACGGTTCTGAGGGCGTGACAAAGATAAGGAAATTAGAGGAAGAGTGTCGAGATGACCTTTGCTTAGGGGATGTACTAGGGAATTCTTTGAAGTGTATACGTGGCATAATGTGAGGTATAAAAAGGCCCTTGTGCTGTATAATAAGGGATTTTTCGTCTTCGTCTTCGTGCCCACTCAGACGGAGTCCGTGTCCTTACTCGCCACAAATGGCACCCGAACAGGGACCGGGACATTCTGTCTGAAGGGCCATAAAGTCAGCAGTTGTCGATCCGGTGGCGAGCCCCGCTGAACTGCCAAAGCTGTTGAAAAGAAACAGGAAAAAAGCCGCTGGAAGAAGACGGGATAAAAGCTGTTGAAAAGAAACAGGAACGAAAGCTGTTGAAAAGAAACAGGAACGAAAGCTGTTGAAGAGAAACAGAAAAAAAAAAAGAAAAAAAAAAAAAAAAAAAAAAGCCGTTGAAAGGAAACGGGAGAAGAGCTGTTGAAAGGAAACAGGATAGTGACGTCGAATCGTCTCTGCAGAACAGAGGTGAGCAGCGGGGGGCGGTAGTCATGGGTTTAAACATGACAAAGGAGGAAAAAACTGTTTGCAGGACCATGGAATTGATCCTGAAAAAATATCAAGTAACCATGGATAATGGGGACTTGAGACGACTCCTGAAGTGGGTGACAACCACCGTTAAGGGAGTCGATTCTACTAACATTTATGATCCAAAAATTTGGGATGAAGCTGGCACCCAGCTTTGGGATGCTGCCACTCGTTCGGACTCGGTGGCTGCAGGACTGCTAGCGCCTTGGAGGACTCTGAATGAGACCCTAAAAAAGCACGTCAGTGCTAAAGGCAAGCTGAGAGGTGAAAACTCAGGAGGGAGTACATCTGTGGCCAAAGAGCCTTCTGCGCCCCCGGCCACTGAGGCTGGAGCGGTGGCTGCCTGCGGGGAGCAGGGTAGCGGCAGTGATGATCCCAATCCGTTTGATCCGGGACCAGTCAACCCAGAGAAAGAGCCGGATTTATATCCCCCGCATGTGCATGATATGTGGAAGGGGATTCAAAGGGAGGCAGAGAAAGAAGGGGACTCTGACCTCGCGGCTAAGCTCCGTGAGGTCCGGGCGTTCCCGGTGATTTATGAAGCTCATCACAGGCCCCGGTGGGAGGCTCTGAGTTTCCAAGTAGTGAAGGAGTTGAGAAGGGGAGTGATTGAATTTGGCCTCAGTGCCCCTTACTCTGCGAATATGCTAGGGTCGGTCATGAGGAGTTATACGTTATGTCCGCTCGATTGCAAAACGCTGGCGCAATTGTTGCTCTCCTCTGCTCAGTTTATGGTCTGGAATGGGGAGTGGCGGCGACTCTGTGAGGCAAAAGCCCTGGAATATTTGGAGCGTCCCGCAGCAGATCCAGTGAGATTCTTGGGAGCTGACGCATTGGTAGGAGAGGGTCGATATGCCACTGCCCATGTCCAGGCACAACTCCCAATGGAAGCCCTAAATGATTCAAAGAATCTTGCCTACCTAGCATTTATGAAGGTCCCCGAGGTAGGGAAGCCCCAGCGCTCCTTTACTAATATTAGGCAGGGACCACAGGAACCGTATATGAAATTTATCGAGACATTAAAAGATGCTTTGGACAAACAAGTAGAGAATGAGGAAGCGCGGAAAATATTATTACAAAAATTGGCAATTGAGAACGCTAACGCGGATTGCCAGAAGGTGCTCCGTCCGTTAAAAAACCCTACGGTAGTTGAAATGATAGAGGAATGCAACCGTGTGGGGACCACGGAGCACCAGGCTGTGGCGATGGCTACTGCTTTTGCAAACTTTAAGTGCAGCCAACAGACGTGCTTCAGCTGTGGCTGTCCTGGTCACTTTAAGAGACAGTGCCCGCAGGCAGGCAGGCGGAGGCGGGAACTGGCTGACTCACAACTGGGAACGTGTCCAAAATGTAGGAAGGGCCGGCACGTTGCGAATCAATGCCGGTCGCGGTATGATAAAGACGGTCAGCCTATCCAGGGAAACGGATGCAGGAGCGCGGGGAGGGGCCGCGCGATGATACAAGCAACCCCCCATGCGATGATGGAAACTGCCCCCAGCCCCCCGCCGGCATCCGTGCCTCCGAATTATCCGCCCGGACACGGGGAAGTGCCGGCGTGGACTTGGCCCCCTCCCACCCAGTGAACCTGACTTCTACGGCTGTTCAAGCGGTGCCCACCGGAGTGTGGGGGCCGCTAGGTGGCGGTTACAGCGCACTCTTACTGGGACGTTCATCCGCCACGTTACAGGGCTTGTTCGTTCTCCCTGGGGTTATCGATGCAGACTATACGGGAGAAGTTAAAATCATGTTGTGGACGCCTACTCCGCCCTGTTACGTGCCGGCAGGAGCACGATTAGCACAGCTCGTCTACTTTCGAGCTGCCCCTCCTGCGGCGGAGCCTCAGGAACGGGGGAGTGAAGGTTTTGGTTCCACCGGCACGCCACAACTGTGGTGGGCGCAGCCTGTCGCTGCGGGGCGACCGCAGCTGACTTGCTGCCTGTCAGGCGGTGGCCTTCAGCAGTCTGTGCGCATCAGCGGCCTTATTGATACCGGAGCTGACGTGACAGTCATTGCGCAGTCACACTGGCCAGCTCAATGGCTGACGAAACAGGTCCCAATTGCCCTTACAGGTATCGGAGGGCAAACAGCACCACTGCAGAGTGTTCAATTAATTCAAATCGAGGGACCGGAGGGTCGGCGGGCCAATGTCCGACCATTCATTCTTCCGGCCCCTCTCACGCTGTGGGGACGAGACTGTTTGTCACAATGGGGAATCATGCTGGGGACAAATTTATCCTAGGGGCTACTGATCGGCAGCACACCCTGAAGTTGCAATGGTCCTGTGAAAAGCCTATATGGGTGGATCAGTGGCCCCTCCCCACGGACAAGCTGCATCACTTGCAGGACCTAGTTGCTGAGCAGCTGCGCACTGGGCACATTGTGCCATCCACGAGCCCATGGAACTCACCAGTTTTTGTCATCCAGAAGAAATCAGGAAAGTGGAGGCTCCTTCACGATCTAAGACGTATAAATGAGGCTATAGAGGACATGGGAGCTCTACAGCCAGGCCTCCCTTCACCAACCATGATACCTATGAACTGGCACATCACTATAATAGACCTTAAGGACTGTTTTTTTACCATTCCACTACACCCAGATGACGCGCCGCGGTTTGCTTTTACTGTACCCGCGACCAATGTAGCCCAGCCGAGTCAACGGTACCATTGGACGGTGCTCCCGCAAGGCATGAAGAATAGTCCCACCATATGTCAATGGTTCGTGGCTCGGGCCCTTAGTCCAGCCCGTGCCCAATTGCCTGAAGTCGTAATTTATCATTATATGGATGATATCCTTGTAGCAACCCCCTCTGAGGCCATGATACCAGGGGCCATGGAGGTTGTCGTATCGAGCCTCCAGCGTAACGGCTTGATAGTTGCCCCAGAAAAGGTGCAGCAGACTGCTCCCTGGCAATATCTAGGGTGGCGCATTACTGAGCAAACTGTGATACCGCAAGGGCTCAAGATCAGTAGTCAGGTCCACACCCTGACTGATTTGCAGAAATTATTGGGCATCATCAATTGGGTAAGGCCTCTGTTGGGAATCAACAATGAGCTGTTGAGACCTCTGTTTAATTTGCTAAAAGGTGATCCTGCGTTGGGGTCTCGACGAACGTTAACCCCCGAGGCTCAGCAAGCGTTGCAGCGGATTGCTACAATGATATCGGCTCGGCAAGCACAGCGCTGTGATCCAGAGCTTCCTTTTCAGTTAGCAATAGTGAACACTGACTTCCAACCATATGGTTTGTTGTTTCAATGGAAGCCAACACCCAGCGGCGAACAGTTGTTGGTCATAGAATGGGTGTTTCTTCCCCATCAATTTGGGAAAACCATCACCACTAGAGCAGAAATGTTTGCATCCCTGGTCATGAGAGGGAGGCAACGGTTGATAGCACTGTGCGGAAAAGAGCCACACACCATTTACATCCCTGTTGTGATGCCTATGTTAACTTGGTTGATGCAAATGTCTGTACCTTTTCAAATGGCTATGGAAGGTTTTACAGGAGCGATTTCTATTCACCCTCCCAGTCATAAATGGCTGCAGTCCCCGCTACCATTGCAGCAATTGCCGAAATGTAGCGTGACCCCTTTGGACGCTCTAACGGTCTTCACGGATGGGTCCGGGCGTACGGGTAAGTCTGTCCTTGTCTGGAAGGACGATCACGGTCAATGGCAATCTGATATTCGGAAACAAGACGGTTCACCACAAATCGTGGAGTTGGCAGCAGTGGTACGAGTGTTTGAGAAATGGCAATGCCCCGTCAACATCGTGACTGATTCTGCATATGTTGCAGGGGTAGTGTCCCGCATAGAGTTTGCTTATTTGAAAGATGTAAATAATGCCCAGCTATTTGCCCTGTTTAAAACCCTCAGAGAATACATTCATCAACGGATCCACTCTTTTTTTATATTACATATCAGGTCTCATACTGCATTGCCGGGGCCCCTAGTTGAGGGAAACCGGTTGGCTGATTCGCTTGCAGGGGCTGTTGTTGTTCCGGGGAAATTTGAGCAAGCGAGGCGTTCACATAACTTTTATCATCAGAACGCTAAGGCCTTGGCTAGAATGTTTCATTTACCACTTATGCAAGCACGCCAAATTGTCACTGCATGCCCTGAGTGCCAGTGTGCGGGCCCTCCACACCCGGGAGGAGTCAACCCTCGTGGCTTGCAGGCACTTGAACTTTGGCAGACTGATGTTACACATCTTCCCGACTTTGGTCGACTCAAATGTGTCCACGTCTCAGTGGATACGTTTTCGGGAGCAATTGCAGCCACAGCCCACACAGGGGAAAAATCCCGGGATGTCCGAAAACATTTTCTTCTTGCTTTTTCCATTCTCGGAGTACCGAGCAAAATAAAAACAGATAACGGCCCCGGGTACATTGCCCAAGCCACACAGACATTCCTGCAAACGTGGGGAATCACTCATATCACGGGAATTCCACACAGTCCCACAGGGCAAGCCATTGTTGAGCGTGCGCACCGTTCGCTCAAAGACATGTTAACAAAACAAAAAGGGGGAGTAGGGGATTTGACCCCACAGGAAAGATTGGCAAAAGCCGTTTATGTTCTTAATTTTCTCAATCGGTGGGCTGAGGAAGGTGGACCCCCGATTTGCAGACATTTCGATTCTGTTGAAGGTCATGAGGCAATCGTAAGGGACAAGGCGTGGGTAAAGGTGAGAAACCTGGAATCTCATGAGTGGGAAGGCCCGTTTTCATTGATAACCTGGGGTCGAGGGTATGCTTGTGTCTCCACAGATCGAGGACCAAGATGGGTACCAGCGCGGTCCGTCAAGCCATCTTTTTCGCCGTTGTCGCAACCGTAAGCACGTTATGGGCCCCATCACAGCCCAAAGATAACATCTGGATCACCCTTGCGAATCAGACAGGCCAGAAGACCATTTGCCTTTTGCTCTTGTAACCTGGAGATCCTTTTTTCCACCTGCTTAGTGGGACTCCCATGGAACAATTGGACCCTAGGTCTCACGGAGCCGCATGCAACACTTTGTAGTGGCAGCCGCAATGTGACTGATAATTGGGACGGATGTTTGGTGTACCATCCGCCCTGAGCGTAGAGCCACAAGAGATAGAATTATTGGGGCTTGGTAAAATGGGTAATGAGTTTGACTGAACTGGGAATTATACGTTTGATTGTATTCGTATGTAATCTTGTGTGTGTACTATGTTTATTGCAATGTGTGAGATGAATAATAGAAAAGTCAGTTAGCTTAGTGTTTGTTGTAAAAGAAAAAGGGGGAGATGTGGAGGAATCAATGCCTGAGAGTACAAGCAGTATCATAGCGTTGGTAAACAAGAAGCCATGGGAAGATGGAAAGTGAAAGAAGCCGTGGGAAAAAGGGAGATAAGAGGTGGCAGTTAACGGTTCTGAGGGCGTGACAAAGATAAGGAAATTAGAGGAAGAGTGTCGAGATGACCTTTGCTTAGGGGATGTACTAGGGAATTCTTTGAAGTGTATACGTGGCATAATGTGAGGTATAAAAAGGCCCTTGTGCTGTATAATAAGGGATTTTTCGTCTTCGTCTTCGTGCCCACTCAGACGGAGTCCGTGTCCTTACTCGCCACAGTAGTCTACTTACAGTTTCAGAGAATGGGTCAAGGTTTTGGTTTTTTTTTTTACCCTGCATTGTCATAGACAATAGTGAACATTCTGAACAGTTATAAATAATGAGGTTTAACATACAGTCAGATTTCTTCAGAGTCTTTGCTCTGAAGAACAAGTAACAGAGATGCATGAAGTTGGAGATACATAAATGATATGTAAAGAGGTCAAAATAATCAAATACCGCAGTTATCATATGACAATGCAATAGGTGATAGAAATAGAAAGCACCAGAAGGGTCAAAAATCTGTGTTATAGAGTCAATGTAATGGCTCAGAGCACAAAATCTAAGAGTCTGTACGTGACCTATTTAAATAAATTATTTTGTTAATTTGTTATTTAAAACACTTTTGCCCTCACTGTCCCTCACTTTATAAAGGATACAAAGGTTTTATCCCTGAGTTGTTCTGAAATGTGTTAATTTAAAACCATAATTGCACTTATTTATAAATCATGAAATCTTTGGGAAGTTAATAACAGAATTCACACCAACTTGAACAACAACAGGCTGTTACCCAGAAGTGTCATCCCATGGGATAGTGCATACTCAGAATTTCACAAGAAGAAATCCAAGACTGTTCTTGGAATGGGGCTATTTGAAGGCCTGTATATTTTCAAGCTGCTGATATTTCCCTATAGGCCTTCCTATGCAAAATACTCAGATACTGCTAGAGATCAATGCTTTTGCTACAGTAAAACATTTAGGCACAAATGACTTAAAGGCAGTAGATACCCATTAGGACTCAAGCCAAGATATGTGCACTTTTGGGGAAGATGATCAGCTGACTCTGCATTGTTGCTAAAGTAACTGAAGTTTTCTTGTGGATGTTTGTTTTTCACAGAAGCAAAACAGTTGTCTGGGTATGGGTCTATCCGAAATTTTTTTTAGTAACACTGTCTCTTGATGTAGTCCCTATACAGAGCAGATAATAGGAAACATTCAGAAAAAATAATCGCCCCATCTGTTTTTTTCTTCTTCTTTTTTTTCCCCTGTATGGTCAAAGTACAAAAATTCATCTTAAAATCAAAGTAATGTACAATGTTAGCCACATACCTATACGTACTAGCATTCAGATTAACAATCTTTCCAAAATTACTTCTAAATCCGTGCAGAATTCTTTAAGGTCAGCAATAGAGTTTATCAATACAGTCTAGTAAGCCTGATTGCCTGCTTTAAGCTTTCTACTGTCTTCATGAAACTCCACCTTATGCCTTCAAGCACAGCAAATGCTCTCCATTTTTACTGGTTTGGTAGTAGATCAAAAGGTAGATGCAATTGTGTGCAATTTACCATAATACAGACATATGGCTAATAATATTTTTTTCAGTTTTAACCCCTACTGTGGTCCATACATTTGTAGTTTCAGAATAAATTACTGCAAGGTTCTCTGCAGGGCTATAATTTTACTGAGTTTGGAAAATTAAACAGATTCAGAATTTTAACAACCTAAGCATCCCTTCAATGTCAAAACAATTATTGCTGCTCTGGGATCTACAATGACCGGTATGAATGTAAGCTTTTTTTCTGATCTGTTGGGTGTCAAATGGCTGGGAGCTTAGCATCTGAGATGCTCGTACTTGCCTCATACAAGGCAAAGATAGTAATCATCAGCAGTGTTCTTGTCCCGGCATTCAGATTCCATTTTGATTAGAAGAAAAAGAACTATCCATAGAGTATTGCCAGGGAGAAAGCATCTGATTCCAAAATTTGCTTCCAAAGATTGTGGTCCAAAAACTTTTCAGTCAATTTTCTTGTACAGTCCTATTTGTCAGCTAAGAGAGAGAAACCAGATATATGAGGGGAAATAAACAGGAAATAATTTCAAAATATGTTTACAAATAGAAATCCTTTTATCTATTTCAATTTGTGATGAAAATGACATCAGTCTTAGTAAGGTATAGCTACCTATAAGACACTACAGCAAGATCAGACAGGAAACAAATCCAAAGATTTAAGAATTAGAAAAATTATCTTCAATGAGGAAGAGTCAGTGTCCACAAAGTGATTTAATAATAACATACAACACTATCAGAAAAAAGTTCTCGTCCTCTTGGATTTGAGAATATTTCTCAAAGATTGTGTCAGAAAACTTCACAGCCCTCAGTCTTGCAAATCTGCCCTACTCAAGGACAGCATCTACCTTTTAATTACTTTCATGTGCAACCTGTGTTTTCTCAGCATTTCACTAATGTCCTCAAATTTTAAATATAGTGCTCTCAGTAATTAGTTTATTCCATTTTGGATATAACTCTGGGCCTCTTACTAGGTACGAGCATTGATTCAGCTACAATATCTTCAGTAACAAGACACCACAGGAACACAACTAACTAGCATTGGCTGAGCTTTTGCTGCCTGGAGTCAGTACAAAGATGATGATAGCCTCTTGAAAAATGAAGTAATGGATGAAAATAGCTAATAATGAATTTATTTATTTATTTATTTATTTATTTATTTATTATTTATTAATTTGGTACATACATGTAAATAAATTTAATATATAAAAATCCCAGCTTCTTAAAACCGTATGTTCAGTAATATTTGTAGACAATCACTGACAAATATAGCAACCTCTTATTTTGAATTAAACTATCAAAGGTGAAATGAACTCAATGAATTAATGTGGTTCTAATCCACAGCCACTTTTTGTTCAGAGCGTTATGTCTGAGCAGTTCTGGTCATGTTCTGCTGCAGACAGTCAGGACTGCAGTGTACACCAAGAAGACAAATTTTCATCCTGACCTCATTTAGAACATACTTGACAGCAATTTAAGAAAAGCAGCAGGGCTTTGAAAATTATAATGAGAAAGGAAGATCATTTTTGTAATTTCTATAATTTCAAGCACTACCACTGGGCACTCACCATTGATTTCATTTCAGCACTTTGCAATGAGTTGCCACCACCACTGCTCTTCAAGCTGTAATTAAGGTAAAGTTACTGTGACAATCTTGTATTTTCAGATTTTTGGTTTTTCATTTTTGAGGTTTATATTTTGATGAAATTCTTTCTTATCAGCCCACAGCTGTAAGCTAATAGACTGTAACAGATCTAAAAGTCATATATAATGAAAATACAGCAAATGGAAAGCTGGCACAAAGCACAGCTAGTTCTAACTTTACAAGTACTGAAAGTTAATCATCCATCCCTGGATGTGGAGAACACGTTATTCTATTCCCCTTTCCACAAGTTCTCTCTCAGGACCAAGTAGCCCCACATTTCCAATAAAACACCAAAGCAGTATACCTAGACTCATTTGAAGAAATTCACTGATAGTGGTATGTATTAGTCACCTCTGCATTTCCACTGAACAAATTGCTTCAGGAGTCAGACTGTTAACAATCGCAATGCTGTCAAAATTAAAGTAACTAGGACAAGCATTCCTCACGTTGTTACAATCAAAACACTCATCTTCTGGACAAAATTGCTGCAGAATGTGATACCTGAATTAGGGGAGAGATATGAATGCTAAGTTCCGACTCAACTTATCATAACTTTATTATAACTAAAGACTGTGAACATGTTAACCCTCCCCAGTCCCCAGCTCCCATTAGTAATATCCAGATACTGAATTCATGCCAGCTAGTGAGCAATAAAGGTAAATTCAGAAGCTTGTGTTTCGGGTATGGTCAGTTCATTGCATGTCTTCTGACTCTGATTGCTATGCAGGGAATATTCAATGTCAACTATTTGATTTAGGGTGTACCAGAAAATGATGCACTGAGGATAAAACTAAATCCATTGTAAATAACAAAATAACAATAATAAATTCTGTATTAAAAGTTATACATTCTTACCAATTTATATACAGACTCGATAGAAGAAAAAACAAACAAACAAACAAAGAACACAAAAAACTCAAACAAACAAACAAACCAATCAACAAACAAACCAGATAAAAAAGAAAACAATTCCAGAACAAGTTCTGTGCAAAATCAGTTTGTATTAATTTCTGGATTCCCATGAATCATGTATGTGAGAGCTACAGACATAGTTCATCTTCATTAAAGGTAATAACAAAATTTGTATTTTTTCACAGGCAAATGTTAAGGCCTAAAAAAGTTTAACTCCTATTCTTCATTAGATAAAATGGACAGCCACATTATTCTTTCTCCAGCTAGTCTGATCAACTTAAAGTATATAAATTTACACTGTGTGTGCTATAATGTTACTAGAAGATAGAAGATTTTTTCTTACGAAGATGCATTTATAGTCGAAAGTACATTACTTGATCTATCTGCAGTAATATTGCAGCACTTAGTTTGTCAGTAGTTTGGAAACAATCAATACTTAGAAATGTTAAGGGAAAGAGGTGCAATTTTTTCTGTCTTTACTTAGATTATGCCAATGAAAATCAAAATGTACACTGCTCCAAAATAGCCCACCAACTAGAAATTTGAATGCACAAGATTAATGGTTACATTTCATACAAATAGTGCTGTTGTCTCGACACTTGTGCTCTTCACCAGATAAATTGGTCACTTACAATGTAAACTTGCCTTTTTCAGCTGTACTCTTTGAAAGAATAACACAGAGAAATCATAGCACTGCAGTTCCTACCTGGATGTGAAAGTCTTAGCAAATGTCCTTGGCAATTGCATTCCAACAACCATTTTGAAGACAGACTAATGTAAAAAGGATTCAAATGAGTTGTCTGCGATTATATGAAAAGTCACTATGCTAGTTTAGATTGTTTAAGAATGTATATTAATTATTAATGCTGGCAGCATTTTTAGTCAATTATAATAATCTTTTTCCATTATCATTCTGTGACAGATGCCTATTTATCTCCTATTCTCTCCTATTCTTTCACTTTGGTCCCAGAAGTTGTGCCTGTGACCAATAATTCAAATAGGTGTGTGAAAACCCATCTCCTTTATTCCTTCTTCTTAAAAGATTTTAGAGACTATTTTGCAATACAATTGTAAGTTTGTGAGGAGTTTCAACAACTAGACAGTGAATAATACACTTTGACAAGGAAAGCTAGAATGCTTATAAAAATGCTCTATGAAATGCCAAGATTTGAGACTGACTGATCTTTCTGTTAAAAAAACAAGTGTATGGGAATTGAAGAATTCCTGGCTCTGCCACAGCTGTTCTTAGTGACTTCAGAGCAAACAGACCAACTAAATTTTGTCTCAGTGAAATCAAAGGGAATTTGTTATTAACATCAAGAAACCCAGAATATCACTCTTTAAGCTTATGTTCTGGGTTTTTTATCAATACGATGAGAGTAATAACACTATTTTTCACATTCCATTTGTCTGTTCAGATTGTTAGTTCTTCAGCATAAGAATGATTTCTCACTACACACATCAGAGGGCACTGATCTTGATTAAAGCTTCTAGTGCTACCCTAATGGATACAGTTCATAGTATAAAAAGACATAGGCAAGTGGAATATATTTTATTCAGCTTCAAAAAGACTGTTCTTTGAATTTCTTTTGAGGTACACATTCACAGTAACAACAGTATATATCTTTGCCTGGAGAAAAAAAAAATCAAGTATTATTCATTGTATACTTCCTACACCTTTACCCTGATCCAAAGCCCTTTTGATGCTCATAGATATATGATAGGCATGTGTATTTCCAGAGATTCCTGAAAAAAAAATTAAATCCTATTTGTTTCATGAACATTCAAGAATGTTTATGGATCTACTCTTTAAAAATAAAATAACAGACTTGACTTGGGGAAATTAATTTAATTTATTGCCAATTAAACAGACCAGGATAATGAGAAATAAGAACAAATCTAAAAAACACCTTCCTCCCACCCCTCCCTTTTTCCCAAGTTCAACTTCACTCCCGACTTCTCCACCTCCTCCCCCTGAGCAACACAGCGGGATGGCTAATGGAGCTACGATCAGTTCATAACACTTTGTCTCTGCTGCTCCTTCCTCCTCACGCTCTTCCCCTGCTCCAGCATGGGGTGCCTCACATGGGACACAGTCCTACATGAATTTCTCCAGTGTGGGTCCTTCCCATGTGCTGCAATTCTTCACAAACTGTTCCAGTATGGATCCTTTCCACAAGGTGCAGTCATTCAGGAAAGGACTGCTCCAGCGTGGGTCCCCCACGGGGTCACAGGTCCTGCCAGAAAACTTGCTCCTGCTTGGGCTCCTCTCCATGGGCTACAGTTCCTGCCAGGAGCCTGCTCCTGCGTGGACTCTCCATGGAGTCACAGCTTCCTTCAGGGCACATCCACATGCTCCAGCATGGGCTCCTCCACGGGCTGCAGGTGGATATCTGCTCCATCATAGACCTCCATGGGCTGCTCGGGGACAAACTTTGTCACCATGGTCTTCACCACAGGCTGCAGGGGAATCTCTGCTCCGGCACCTGGACACCTCCTCCCTCTCCTTCTTCACTGACCTTGGTGTCTGCAGAGTTGTTTCTCTCACATATTTTCACTCCTCTCTCCCAGCTGCTGTTGTGCAGCATTTTTTACCCTTTCTTAAATATGTTATCACAGAGGCACTACCACCATCACTGATGGGCTCAGCCTTGGCTACCCGCGGGTCCGTCTTGGAGGTGGCTGGAACTGGCTCTGTCAGACATGGGGGCAGCTTCTGGCGTCTTCTCACAGAAGCCACCCTTGTAGCCTCCCCACTACCAAAACCTTGCCACATAAACCCAAGACACAAGACTTAAAAAATTATGTCATTATCATTTTGGAAAGCCAAGATAATATACTTGAAGAAACAACTGATTATTTCCCTACTGTAAGTAGATAGCAAAATTCCATTTTCATTGTTATTGTTCTTTTGGAGTACTTCTTTTCTCCTCCTGCATTTGAATATAAATGACTAAAAGTAATACTTTATGGACATTCATTGGCTAATATCAGAGCAACTGCAGACCATTTTACAGTGGTATCAGGAACACACATCCTTGACCAGCAATGGCTCATACACATATTGCTTCATCTGAGGTAGACAGACATTCTCTGTTATCATTCTGCATTCGGTATTTATCATTCTCTTATTGTACGTTGCTGTTACTGACTGATTGATGGTGTTTGTCAAACTGTAAGTATTGTATTCTATCTCTGTGTCTCATTTTGGTTTTTACTGCCAGATCTTTCCAGGAATTATGTGTTATTGCTATATAGATACCTTTCAAAGGAGGAATTAGATTAAATGATCCATAAAGTCCCTTCCAGTCCAGTGCATTGTAGTTTTAGTTTTAGTTAGAAAAAAATCAATGGTGATAACAGCTATATCAGGTTTCTGCCTGTGATATCTGCCCTGCATCAAGCAATCTGGCTTATAGAATATTAGGAGAGTGGAGATAAGTACAATTGGACTTGTGCTATACATAAACATGTGCTAAACATGCTTTATAGACACAGAATTTATGTGTTACTATTTTGACTGAGATTTTTGGTCATATGATAGCCAGATACCCAGAAATCCTGGGAAAAATCTAGGGAAGGACACGTATCTAGAAGATGATCACTCTAATAAAGGATTGTCACTTAACGTAGTCATGTGACATCTTCCATAATTAGTGAAAAGAAATAGTCACTTCTAGGCTGTGAATTTCCTGACCCCAAAGTAGATCTGTGAAAAAAGGTCAAATCCTTTAGAGAAGCAGAGTTTAGGATAAATAATTGAAATCTAGATGTCCAGGCTAAAACCACTGAAAATTAGTCAAGATGAATCCCATGATAGATATATGTCAAAGTGTGTGACTTAAAGTCCCCAAATTTAGCATAAAGTCCATATCAGTTGGAGCATGTGAAATTCAGTGGCTAGAACAAAAGACTAGTGTTGAATTAGGCAGTTTAATTTGGCCAAACCAAGACATGATTATTCTTTTTCTTTATATATGTACTGCAACTGTATATGTAATGAAAGCAACTGTAGCTAACTGTAACTAAGGTTATATGATATCTGTAATTCATAAATAATTGCAGTCCTGACTAAATAGTTATTTAAGTTAGAAAGCAATAATCTTTGTGAACTTCTAGAGTGCAGAGAGTTTTATCAATTTCTGGGCATTTCAAGAAAAAACAAATCAACCCATAATCTTCTCAGAGAGTCTTCTGCTCTGGAATTAATTAAACTAGACCTAGACACCAGTGCAATATAGCACTCTGTCACAGCATTGTTTCAATTTTCAAATGTCCTCCGTACACTTACAGAACCACAAAATAAAGTGACCTTCTCTGAATCACCCAGGTGAGCAGTTGCTGCTCTGTTTCAAAACAGAAAGAGAAATTCTGGCTGATTTCAGCACCTTTGAAAATGAGGCTATTGCAAGAGTCATGCTTAAATATGGATTTATAAGCTCAATTTTAAATATCTGGGTTTGAGAATCTGGGCTTGTAGAGAATGATAAGGTATTCATACGTTGGCTTAAAATATTTGCCAGATATCTCTTGAAATGTAATAAATACTGTGAAATACAGAGAGACAGGATGAAAACAAAACTGAAAATAGTTCCTGCAGAGAAATAACCTTCCTTTCATACAGATGCTTTCCTATTAGCTACTACCTCTGACCCTTATCCTTAAAAAATGACCTCCGGTAGTGAACAATATATATAATAAGTCTCATGCTGAAATCACCTCTGAATGTGTCCAAGCATGCCAGGAAATAAGTATTTCACTGACTGCAGCCACAAGCCACAATATTTATATTTAATAAGCAAATAATAAACATGACAGTAAATTGCTAAAATTACAAAGACTAGAAGCCATCCATGAAATTGTCAATTATCTGACTCTCCCTGCAGTGTTGAAAGGATAAAGCAGATTCAAATCACACTTTGCTCTGTATCAGTCTCCAATTTATACATTCCCTCTAGCTCAGCCTCTTTAACCTCTCAGAACCAGTTCTCCCCATGCTCATTTTCTTTGAAAAATAACATTTGACCGGTATACTTAACCCAAATGTGAGTTCACCTTAAATATGCATTTTAGACCATGTTCCCAACATCCAATATTCTCTCAAGAAACGTTTTCTGATATGATAGGAAATGGTAGAAAAAGAAGACCATTTTTGATGGAGCTGTTACACAAAGATCAAGGTTACTCAAAACATAAGTATTACTATTTACCTTCTCAGAGTGAATCTCTCATTCCTATCTGAGTTTATCGTACTGAAAATCATTAATATCTGCAGTAAAGATATGAGTATCAAGATCCTTTACAACTTTCTTCCCTTCCCTTGGGCAATAATTACCTACATACCAATATTACGTATCTGCTGTAACCTAAACAAAAAGAATTTGACTCCAATTAAATAGCAAGAATTGGTTAGACATTCTTAGAACTGGGGTTAGAACTGTTCTAATATTTCAGCATTTGACAACTTTTTTTTTTAAGAAGGACTAGTGGTAGTCAGAAAATGCTAATTCATCAAGACTAAACTTCACTATAAAAATATATCAGTTATGAAAGCTGACTTACTGAAAAAGAGTCTCTGGATCCAAGCTGAAATTTCGAGTCAAAACAGGAGGAAAAAAAAGTGAGATGAGATGCATGAGTTCTCTTCTGACATAAAATATCAAGGTCCTTGATTAGCAATTATCCCACAATCCAAGTGAATGTCACAATTATCGGACATGTGACTATACTGAGGTAGGTTTTTTCCCTGTTATCTGCTCTTGGTATCATCCCTTTTGTGTAAATTACATTTTTAACAAGATTCAGTCTGAATCTTACCTCTTTAACATTGCTAGATCACAGAAATATCTTTTTTTGTAGGTTAATGAATGACCATCACCAACAGGAGGTGAAAGAGGTGATACAGACCGCCAATTTCGAATCACCTACCTGAACTTTTTCTTATCAACTTTTCATTATGTTTTTTCTGAAAAGTTCTAGTTTCACCCTTCCACAAAAAAGGAGCATTTCTTAAATTTCAAAATCCAACTGACGGAAAAAAATATTGCCTGCCCAGAATTAACAATATTTTTTCAGGTTAAAAATTGTACAGATTTCAAATGCAGGGCAGTTTAAGGTATTTGAATTTTGGCATTTGAAATTACCTAATCAGTTCTGTCTTCAGTTTTCAAAAGCAGCTTCAGTGAGTTTGGTTTCACTCATTTAATTTGACTAAGTGATATTTCATTTAGTTCATTTGCTTAAATACAGTATAATTTTTTTATTTTTTCTGTTAGATAGAACAGGATCACATAAGTACAAACAGTGGCAGCTCTAATGCCTTATAGTTCTTTGGGATCACAAGAGAATCTTTTCCAGTAGGCATCTGCGCATGTTTGTCACAAGTTTAAGAGAAAATATCCTACAAACCAACAACAGAGGTTATTCATTATCAAGATAATACAAGATTAGAATGTTTAACTGGTATACAATGGAAAACAATAAGAAATGGTTATTACCTTGTGAAGGACCTTGTTACTTTCTCCTGTCTTGCTTTTCATGCTCAGCCACATACTTGTCTCTGCAACTTTCGAGATAATCGGGGAAATCCCCACTGAGGGCTAGTGTACAGACATATTACATCTCCTCTTCCACCGTGTGCTGCTTCTTTGGATGTATATGTCCAGTTCTGCTGTGTTAGTGTGCCAGGCTTCATGCTAGCATGTGTATCATCTGCATTTAAAGAGAGAGAGATACAAGACTCGGGAACATTTTACTGAGGATTACAAAGGTCTGCTGGGGATGGACCTCATGGTCACCAAGGTAAGAGTTAGACCTGACTACAAGTAGGTGCATGAATATGAATGTATCACCTTTCTTTCTGCTACACAAAGTCACAGAAAACTGAATCATATAGAATATAATGAACCACTTCCAGAAAACAGGCATTCTTTTGGTTCTGATAATGCGAAGTTTGTGCATAGTGGTACTTTTTATGTCACTTCCTCATCATACAAAAGTAACAAGTATACAGCAGAGGTTATATCAATGCCATTACTTGATGTAGCTAAATACATACTAAGCAACATATGTGTTCCAGAAGTAGAATATTTTTTTTTCCTACAGCTTTTTCACTTCTGTTTGAATAGGAATATATATTTCCTCACAAATAAGGTGTATTAAGTCAGGATACTCTGATGCTTCACTGTGCTTCAACAATTATTTCTGACATGGTTCCAAAATATGTTTATTTAATGAGGTATAGATGCAAATCAGATATTTGGACTAATGTTTTATTTAAACAGAAATATTGTTAGGCCCAGCCAGCATGGGTTCATGGAAGGCAGGTCCTGCTTGACCAACCTGATCTCTTTCTATGACCAGGTGACCCGCCTAGTGGATGAGGGAAAGGCTGTGGATGTGGTCTACCTGGACTTCAGTAAGGCCTTTGACACTGTCTCCCACAGCATTCTCCTAGAGAAGCTGGCGGCTCACGGTTTAGACAGGTGCACTCTTCGCTGGGTAAAAAACTGGCCCAGAGAGTTGTGGTGAAGGGAGTTAAATCCAGCTGGTATCCGGTCACGAGCGGTGTTCCCCAGGGCTCAGTATTGGGGCTGGTCCTGTTCAATATCTTTATCAATGAGTGCTCCCTCAGTAAGTTTGCAGATGTCACCAAGCTACATGGGAGTGTTGATTTGCTCGAGGGTAGGAAGGCTCTGCAGAGGGACCTGGGCAGGCTGGATTGATGGGCTGAGGTCAACTGTATGAGATTCAACAAGGCCAAGTGCTGGGTCCTGCACTTCGGTCACAACAACCCCAGGCAACACTACAGGTTTGGGGAAGAGTGGCTGGAAAGCTGCTCAGAGCAAAAGGACCTGGGGGTGTTGGTTGACAGCCGGCTGAACATGAGCCAGCAGTGTGCCCAGGTGGCCAAGAAGGCCAACAGCATCCTGGCCTGTCTCAGAAATAGTGTGGCCAGCAGGAGCAGGGAGGTGATCGTGCCCCTGTACTCGGCACTGGTGAGGCCACACCTCGACTACTGTTTTCAGTTTTGGGCCCCTCACTACAAGAAAGACATTGAGGTGTTGGAGTGTTGGAGCGTGTCCAGAGAAGGGCAACGAAGCTGGTGAAGGGCCTGGAGCACAAGTCTTATGAGGAGCGGCTGAGGGAACTGGGACTGGTTAGTCTGGAGAAGAGGAGGCTGAGGGGAGACCTCATCGCGCTCTACAACTACCTGAAAGGAGGTTGTAGCAAGGTGGGTGTTGGTCTCTTCTGCCAAGTAACTAGCGATAAGATGAGCGGAAATGGCCTCAAGTTGTGCCAAGGGAGGTTTAGACTGGACATTAGGAGAAATTTCTTTACTGACAGAGTGGTCAGGCCTTGGAACAGGCTGCCCAGGGAAGTGGTTGAGTCACCATCCCTGGAAGTATTTAAAAGACGTGTAGATGAGGCGCTTAGGGACATGGTTTTGTGGGCATGGTGGTGTTGGGTTGACGGTTGGACTCGATGATCTTAGAGGTCTTTTCCAACCTTAATGATTCTACGATTCTATGATTCTACTGTTTCTTCATTTCAATAAATTCCTTTCTGTATGAAGAGAAACGTACTTTTGCACACAGATTTAGTTACGGCTCTTATCTAAAATACATTTCTGAGCCTTTGTTTCCTGTTTCCCTCTGTTTATGTTTTACTTACAATAAAACCACATTTTACCACATTTTCTCCCTTCTACTTCACCTCTTGATAAATGACCAGCTCCAGAAGCAAATTCCACAGGTCCATCACATTAGCAGCTTTCCCTGAACTTCTGCAAGCATTTCCTACTTCCATTTGAAGAGCCCTCACAGTAAGAGAATGCTGAAACATGTAAATCACTCCTTTAAAATGCCACAGTGCTGTTAATTACTGTCTTGCTGGTATCATGTGTTTACTATACCAGAGTTAATCATGATTTTATTGTTTATAAAGGGTTCATTACAAAAGTCTTTTAGAGAATATCTGCTAGTGTTTAAAACCGCGTAGTGTAATCATCTCTCAGAGGAATGTGCCTACCTAAGGTTAGCTGGAAAATGCAAAAGACTAATTATCGTCCTGAATCACCATTCAGCCATCTGTTATAAGAAGGCAATGCCCAAATCTGAATCACTCAAAAAATAAGAACAAAATATGGTTTGCTACAGTACTTATGGAGGTAATAGCAGTAATATTGCAAACAAACTTCATTTTCAAGTGAAGATAATATTTCTCTAAATGTTGGTATATTGTAAGGAATGTATGGATAGAGACTGCTGTATATCAAATGCATTAAATGATGACACTGGCGTTCCACATTTGTTTCCCCTTGCATAGGAAGACTGGTGGAAATGAAAACCTATGTTAAACACAAAAAGGTTCACAAGAGGATTGAAACAATTTTTATGGTTTTAATACAAATGATTTGGTAGCTTATGAGTTGTGCATTAAATTAAAAGCATATATATATACACGTTATGTGTACTTTCAATTTATATAGAGTGAGTCATATACATAATTTGAAATTTTAATAGCTGTGCATATAAACATACATAATGTACACAAGCATGCCAGCTGTTGATAGTTGACTCAAAATATCCAATTCACCCCAAACCCCTAAGCTAGGACTTTTAAGTCACTTTCAATAACATTTCCAATAATTCAATCAAGCAAATCATAAAGTTCACATTTTGATTTCCAACAAATACTTCACTTGTGACAGAGAGCATCTCTTCTCTTTGTTAATTATTTACTGTATGTTATTTATAGCATGTTATGTTTTACATCAAAAGGCTGAGTTTGGGTAAGTTGACTCCTTTTGACTGCTGACTGTTTGTGGAGCTGGTGGGAGGGGGTGATGGCCTGTTCACAGTAATTAAACATGGTCAGCTGGGATAAGCTCCTGGACTGAAGGCTCAGAATGGGTGAAACCAATAAGTAAGAAGACTGCAGTGCAAGAGAAGCGACAAACTCAGGACTCCTGAAACTCTTGCTTCTGAGAAACTCCTGTTTCTCAGGACAAACACCGCAGGCTGTTCCTCCAGTAACAGCTAGCATGGCCCAATAGCAGTAGAGCTGTGGAGCAAACTGGTGCTAAGGATGTGGTGTTCGCAGTATATATACTTCAGTGGGATTTACTTCAGCATAAATTTAGTCTGGTCCATGAGCTGAAAGTCTGTTAGCAGTAGGAGTATGTGCTTCTGAAATGTATCTTCCAATCTAATGTCATCTGAAAAAAAAAAACCCTCTAGTTTGTGTACTTTCTGAGACAACTTTGTAAATAAACCAAAGCACATAAACAGTGGCAATGGGGAGAGTTGCTTTAAAAATACAGTCCAGATCCAAACTAAAATGTTAATGTAGAAAAAATCTTTGGAGTTGCATCATGGTTATACCCAGCTGGCAACTAAGCACCACACAGCTGCTCACTCACTCCCTCTTCAGTGGGATGGGGGAGAGAATTGGAAGAGTAAAAGTGGGAAAACTCGTGGGCTGAGATAAAGACAGTTTAATAAGTAAAGCAAAAGCCACACACACAAGCAAAGCAAAACAAGGAATTCATTCACCACTTCCCATCGGCAGGCAGGTGTTCAACCATCCCCAGGAAAGCAGGGCTCCATTACGCTTAACGGTGACTTGGGAAGACAAACGCCATCACTCCAAACATCCCGCCCTTCCTTCTTCTTCCCCCAGCTTTTTATTGCTGAGCATGACATCATATGGTATGGAATATCCCTTTGGTCAATTGGGGTCAGCTGTCCCAGTTGTGTCCCCTCCCAACTTCTTGTGCATCCCCAGCCTGCTCGCTGGTGGAGCGGTGTGAGAAGCAGAAAAGGCCTTGACTCTGTGTAAGAACTGCTCAGCAATAACGAAAACATCCCTGTATTATCAACACTGTTTTCAGCACAAATCCAAAACAAAGCCCCATACTAGCTACTATGAAGAAAATTAACTCTGTCCCAGCCAAAACCAGCACATCTTGAATGACAAAAATTTTTTTCTTAGGAAGGAGAATGTGCACTTGGCAAAATCTGAAATGACATTGAAAATTGCTAGATCCATTCTGCAATAATAAAATGGAAGAACATAAAGACGTTTTCAGATTTCTTTATTTCTTTTTGTCTCATACAAAAGATCTCAGTTTTCTCTGTAGATAGCGTTACTTCATTCTAGTTCATAATATAATAGAACATAGCATTAGATATTGAAAGTCTTTTGGTATTTCTTTGGGTTCACTTAGAAGAAGAGGCGAACTCAGGGACAAGACACATACTCAGCAGGGAAGAAACAAAAATTATTTTCTTGTGGAAGGGAAAGATTGATTTTGGAGCTAGGGACTTTCTTTAAGGCGCTAGATGAAGAAACAGTAAACTTAGTATCATACAGCATACTTTTTCCCTCTACAAGCCAAGCAGCAGTGTTGACCAAAGCACATATTCTTTGTTTTTTTCATTCAGGTTGTGAGCCAAAGCAAAAAAGTAAAACCAAATATCGTAGCCTTCCATCAAAGAGCTGTAGTCTAGTCCCATGAATAAAAGCCTGTAACAGAACAAGTTCGATACCATACCAGTGATGTTATCGTAACTAGTAGATCCTTGCAGCGGGTAGATACCAGAGCTCTGTGTCTGAATTGCTCTATATGTATATAAATCTAAATCTTCCAATAGTGCGTTACTGCTTGCGATACTCAAAGACCTGTGATAATAAAATATTTGTTGTCTTATCAGAAAAAAAACAAAACAAGCTAACATAAAAACTTGCAGGCTGTTAAATGTTAAAGGAAAATAGGAGATTGTAACAAGGTTCCCAAAGGTACAAGCACAGGATGTTAGCAGAATTCTTCAAAATAAAAGCACATGACAATTCAGAGGCCACAAGGCTATAAGCATGATCATAGATGGTTATTTACTGGTCATTAAAAGATTGTAACTTTTTGAGCTGGTTTTAGTGATCATAACGAGAACAAAGATCAGATATCCAGCACATGTAAAATACCACATGTATAGTAAAACTTGAAGGTAACAGGGAAATGTGAATCAATTAAGAAAGAACAAGTGAACTGTGTTAAAAAAGCTTGTAAAAAGGAAAATAACAAACCCAAGTGGATCCACAAGTGAAGAAGAAAACCCCTTCCACCAGCATCATACTCCTCCTGATGACTGCGTAATAAGATTTTAATGAATAAATATTTGAAACTATGATGTAGCCTCCACATTTTTGATCCACTTCTTGGTCAGGCTCACATGTATCTGAAGTTATCTAGTTCAGTGACAGTTTAAGCTACATCAGACTTGAAAATAATGACTTATACTTGATTCCAGGTTGAGAAAAAAATATAAACAATTCAAAACACTTTTTTATTTGGGTTCAGTACAAACATGTTAAACCAAAATCTGCAGTGCAAATATGGCTACTGTTAACCAAATCATCCATACACTGTTTACCATCTGAAGCCTGCAGTAAGTCCTATTACAACATGCAGAGAGAATCATAGAATTATAGAACGATCAAGGTTGGAAAAGGCCTCTAAGATCATCGAGTCCAACCTTCAACCTAACACCACCATACCCACTAAACCATGTCCCTAAGCACCTCATCTACACGTCTTTTAAATACTTCCAGGGATGGTGACTCAACCACTTCCCTGGGCAGCCTGTTCCAATGTTTAACCACTCTTTCAGTAAGAAATTTTTCCTAATGTCTAATCTAAACCTCCCTTGGCACAACTTGAGACCATTTCCGCTCATCCTAGGTCCTGGTCAAAACAAATCCAGCGATGTATCGTAGTTTCTCTCTGCTCCTCAGTTGCTTCGACTTGTCCTAGGAATAAAAATTTAAAAATCAAGCCATTTCTAGGATTCTTTGCACCTTGCTTAAAAAGGGGCTGAGAACATGCTGATAAGATCGTCCTTTCAGGAGAAAAAGAGAGCATGTCCTCCCATTTTTTCTTGGTTCAGTGCAGCATAGCAAGGAACTTAAAGTGAGAAAAAGATATTCTGAGTAAAACCTTGATTTTTGCTGATGTGTGAATCTGAAAGAACACACAGTCTTTTTCTTAGATGATTATGCTTTAGGATCCGTGGTAGGGAGAAGCTGTGAAAAGATAGATAAAAGTGACCACTGGAGTGGACTGTTGCCCTAGTTTACCTTCTCCTTCCTGCCAAATTTTAAGTCATCTAAATCACTGGATATAGTAGAGTAATAATGCTTCCAAAAGGTCATATGAAAGATGACCATGACAGTGCTTTTTTGGTTTGCTTTGTTTTGTTTGCTTACCTTGTTATATTGTATTTCTTTAAAAAGGGGTGGTTGTGCAGCAAACTGAGAAAGCTGCTTATTAGTCTTTCCTTGCTGCTGTCATTTCAGTCAGATAGAAACTTCTGGAAAGATGAAATTTTGCTTTCCCTGCAAAAGTCTAAACTTTTGAGGGTGGGTCTTCTAAAGTGGATGTAGAAAACAAGAGAGTGGGACAGCCAAAAGATATCATGGGCAAGTAAAGGCTGTGAAACTGCTGAAAAGAGCAGGGCGGAGGTGACCAGCCAAGTGCCCAAGGTAACAGGGAGAACAGGGATTCAGAGAGCACTAGGGGAAGTCTGATGACACCCAGTTGTGGTCCTGTAATGCTGTAAAGGACAAAAAGAATGGAGCAAAGATTCATCCTGTAAAGACAGAGTAGGAAAAGTAGAGATTGTATCCAAATCTTCCTAATTTCAGTCTGTCTTAGCCAGCAGATCTGAGTTTTTATATTTAAAAAATTACCTGCTTTAGTTTATGTTTTAAGAAAATCTAACTTTATAAGTTCCATGTTCTCCTGGTGTTTTGCATATGCTCACTTAATAGAAAACCTTCTGGAAGATCTATCTCAAAACCTAGCCAATTTGGGATATATTTTACCAAGAGTGACAAAAGAAAAGTGTGAGGAGGAAATAATGGGAAAAAATGGAATAAAATTTAGAAAAGAAATTAGAAAAATATGATGAAAAAGGGAGATGGAACATATGGCAAGAGTAATACTAAAGTATTCTGGATTGTCTCCTTCACATCCTGTCTAAAAACTGAGACACTTAATTTGCCCTGAAAGGCCACATTAAGTCCTCACACCTCCTGGCAGACTCATTGATATAGAAATGGGTAAGGAATGATGGTTAAGCATGCAATTCTAGAAACCCAGTGTGCCACATCATGCCACCATGCTCATCCCACATCCACAGTTAGCCCAGAGGATGAGTGAGTATCATAAACATTACCTTCATCTGATGTTTTAGAGGGTCAGTGCAGTAAGACCCTGGTGTCAAACTGAGCAAATGGCAATCCTTTTTTAGCAGAGGCAACTTTAAAAATGAAAAAGAAGTATCTTTATTATTTTTCATTGCTCAGTTTTTGCTATGTAAAATAGAAACACAAACACAACTCTATTTCACATTGCTTCCTGTTAAATTCTCAGATACTAAGTTAGCTAGTACCATAAAAATGTCCATAGGCAAACAAATAGCATCAGAAGGCATTCTCATATACAGCAATGCTATATGACCTAGGTTTTATGATCAGGCACTAATTCACAGCCTGAACAATAAAACTTCTCTGTAAATCTTCAGCAGACACACGAAATCCTAATTCCCTTTCCCTTTCTCAATCATACCTTTTTTTTTTTTTTGCCTTACCCTTCAAAATAAACTCAAATAGCTAAAATAGCCCAAAGACATTATTCCTTGGTCAAGCTACCTGGTTGCATTTGTTTGATGGCCTATCATTACTTATAGCAATAGGCTACAGGTACTTGAAGCAGCAATGCCATTATACAGAAAGCTAGTCACAAAAAACACTTATAAAACTTCTTAGTATGAGTTCTAACAAAGACATAGACTCTTACTTGTTACTGTCTGTTGTTTTCAATCGCCTCAAGATAGTGGTAGTGTTTCATAGGGTCCCCATCACAACCCTTTTTTCCCTGTTTATAATAAAGCATAACTAAGGATGATTTTGGAATATTAAAAACTTCGAAGGTAACTAAGCTGTATTAACTGAGCTATAAGAAGAATGAAAGAATTCAGAATCATCACTTTTTTTATTGTTTTAATCTTTTGTACCCTATTGACACAATAAAGAGAGCTTCATAACAACTGCTATATGAACTGCTGTGGTGCTCCAAGCTATACATTAATCTTCAAAGCTGAAGCATTTTGAGTTGTATTTCCAAGAATGATAGTGTGGTGTTAGTAAATCAGTGGTTCCAGTTCTGTAAACATTCTTATATAATATTTTTCATTTTTTTCCTGAAAAAGACCAAGGAACAAGGAAAGATTTTTGTTAGTAATTTTTGTCCCATGTTTCAACTTCACCATCATCTGCAAATTGAGATTAAAAAAAATAGAAAGTGTCTGGTACTTACAGCTTTTTTAAACTTCTAAAACTGGCAATGGTTATAGTTTTATAAATAAAAGTTCTTGTCATGGTTCAGTACATTTTAGTAACTGTTATTTATAATAAGTGTAATATAGTGTTAGATTATTACTAATGTAGATTCATGCTTTTCTGAGGGGAATATATTAAAAACAACAACAACAACAACAAAACTACTGCAGGCTGAAGGAATAATTTATTGCAATTTTTTTTAAGCAATAAATGTTTCCATTCCACTCTGAACTCAGAGTTCATTAGTAATTAAATATGTCATGATTAAATATGGAGAAGAAAACAAAAAATGGAAGGCCCTGCCAGCAGAGAAAGGACAGTGATAAAAAAAGGAGCTAATCATCAAAATCTAGGAAATGAAAAGTATGCTTGTCCTGGTTTCAGCTGGGATAGTGTTAAATTTCTTCATAGTGCTGTGTTTTGGATTTAGTATGAGAATAATGTTGATACAAGCTGATGTTTTTAGTTGTTGCTAAGTACCCTATAGTCAAGGACTTTTCAGCTTCCCATGTTCTGCCACGTGCACAAGAGTCTGGGAGGGAGCACAGCCAGGACAGTTAGCCCAGCTGGCCAACGGAGTATTCCACACCATGTGATGTCATGCTCAGTATATGAATGGTAGGCGTGTTCCAGGAAGTAGCGATCGCTACTTGGTTATCGGTCAGCACGGGTGGTGAGCAATTGCATTGTGCATCACTCATTTTGTATATTCTATAATTTTCTTTTTTTTTTTCCTTCCTTTTCTGTTCTATTAAACTGTCTTTATCTCAACCCACGAGTTTTCTCACTCTTACCCTTCTGATTCTCTCCCCGTTCCACTGCGGGGGGTAAAGGGGGGAGTGAGCAAGTGGCTGTGTGGTGTTTGGCTGCCTACCGGGTTAAACCACGACAATGCTATATCAACATTGGGCAAGAAAATAATGCAGAAAAAAGAATAGGTGGTAGAAAATCAGAGAATCACAGCAATGATGATAGAAAAAAGATAGGAATGAGGACTCTGAAATTGTTCAATTTATAGAGCACATAGTCCTGTAAATAAGATATTGCCATCTCTAGAAACAGGCCCAGAAATGGTGTATTAGCTCAACAGTGCAAGGCCTGAGGACTTGTTAGACTTTGTCAGGATTTCCAGATAACCACGGATTTTTAACAATCAAGTGACAGCTCTCTAACTTGTATTAGTTTTTGCTTAGTTTTGTGCAATTATGTGGTTGAACATCTATTGTTTTAATAATGTCTACATATTTTTATGACTAGTAGATAGTAACTACAGATAGTTGTTCTGTGCAGAGTGAGGTATCTATGATCCTAGAAAAAAAAAAGTGATATATAAAAGTACAGGATGATAACAGTGTCTTTGAAAGTACAAACACCACATCATACCAGAGGCTATAAACAGAAGTTAGCAGTCACTGCAGAAAAGCAGCCTTGTGAGCTGGGTAAAACTTGTTTTAGGGATAACAAAGAAAATAAAGAACAATTATCTCATACACGTAAAATACCATGTATAAAAAAAATTACCATTGTGAGTAAATAAAAAAAGAACAATAAAGCAGACCGTCAGCAAACTTACAAAACTAACTCCAGTTAAACCCACAAGTGAGGGGGAAGAACCCCTTCCGTCAATGTCATACTTCTTCCAACAATGAATTCATAACACTGACAATTCACTGTAACAACACATTGGAAAGAAGGTGAGCACAAAGCTAGAGAAAGGGGTAGAAGGTCAATATATAACAGTTTGCCTGTTTGTTTATTTATAATGAGCTGCAATTGGATATCTTAACCTTAAGTGCTCATATCACTGTAAGTGAACTAATAGTATCAACTTGGGTTTTTTTCCTGGTTTGTTTTCTTTTTTAATTTTTTTGATTGTCTAACAATAAAGATTTGTTGTCTCTGCATATCAGCTGTGTTTCTTTATCCCACAAAAATTGTCCTGGGTATAGTGCAAGAAGAAAGGGGTGCTGTCTTTCCAGAGGGAACATACAAGATGGATCTGATACGTTTGGTATTACTCTCTTTGAGTCATCTGGCTGGAAAAGACTTTCGAGAATTTTAGGCACAAATGATGTTTTTTCTGTCCTACATGAATGCATCGAATGGTGCAGCAAATCAGTAAAGCTCAGGAGATGGCCTAAGAATAGGGATTGTGATGAAATTCTGAAGATGTTTGACTACAGGCAGCATCTATGGAAAGAAAATTTTTCTTGTTCGATAGATTTTAACTGGTTTTGGAGTATGGTCTTTTGGGATCAAGCGTGGCAAGACTTATAAGAGCTTTAAAATGGGAAACAAGAGAGAACACTGATAAAGGCAACTATAACTTCCATGCCTGGCTATAATAGGGGATATAGAAAATCAGGTAAATGAGGATACAGTAAAGGGTACAGGAGTATTTGCATGTATGGTTATGCAAATAAATACAGAGTAGGGTTTGATATTAATATTCACAGGGAAAGGGCAGAATAGTGATTGTGGTTATGCCTGCATTGAGAAATTCTTTTCTTCCTGTTTTATGGCTATCTGTCCCTATTATCATCTATACTGCATATTTGCCAGTAGTTCCTAGGCTTTCTTGGGAAGTGAAAACAAATAGTTTCTGCTGAGACAAAAAACATGCTGGTATTCTCTTCAGTTCACACTAGGATTTCCCTGTAGAGGTAATATCAACAAGATGCACCAGGTTTAGTTCCTTCTAATCTGCACAGACCTACAATGATATCCCAGTACACTAACATCCCTTATAAAAAATCTCATGACATGCAACACATATCTTTGATGTTACACTGTAAAATGAGCATTCTGACCTCCTATGCCACAGTCCACTCATTATTTCAGGTACTCTGAACTTCAAATAAAAAGACACAAAAACCCAACACCCCCCTCCACACACACACACAAATTAGTCAAGTCTCAGAGCTAACAGGTCAAGTTCTATGCATTGTGTACACAGACAACTTACACCAGGGGAAAAGATGGGGCTCCAAACCAGAGGCAGTGCCTATGATTTTAGCTATGCATTAAGTTGAAATGGATGAAGTTGCTTGAAATAGTCATTGGATAAGTTTTAAAGACAATCCTTAAAGCAGGGTCTGGAAACCAAGTTTCATGCACAATTCCTCTAAAGATGATTCTGCTTCACAAGTGAAGGGTAACAGACCTTCATCTTTGACCAAGTTTTGATGGAAAGCGGAAGCTGTTGCTTGTTTTGCACGCTCTCTAAGACTACTTGCTGCATTGAGCCCTTTAAGCAAGAAAGATGGAAATGTATGAATTTGGGGAGGTTAATGTAATCTACTTAATATAGGCAAGATTGTGGTGTTTCCAAATAATATTGGTTCATAAACAGTGACTCAGTGACTTCAGGAAGTCATAGCTATATAAACATTTTGAGAATTTGTGTTTAAGACCTATACCTCACTTTGGGATCCTCACTGTGCTTGCCATTCTGAAAAATTTACAAGGATGTGTTGATTTAAATTTAAAAAATGGAAAAAGGAAAGTGTCCTGGTTTCAGCTGGGATAGGGTTAAATTTCTTCTAGTGCTGTGTTTTGGATTTAGTATGAGGAGAATGTTGATAACACACTGATGTTTTCAGCTGTTGCTAAGTGCCCTCCTAGTCCAAGGACAGCTCCCGTGCCTACTGACTGAGCTAGGTACACAAGGTGGGAGGGAACATAATCAGGACAGCCAGCCCAGCTGGCCAATGGGGTATTCCATACCATGTGACGTCATGCGCAGTATATGAATGGTAGGCATGATCCAGGAAGTACCGATCGCTACTTGGTTATCAGTCAGCGCGGGTGGTGAGCAATTGCATTGTGCATCACTCATTTTGTATATTTTATCATTATTTATTATTATTATTATTTTCCCTCTTCTGTTCTATTAAACTGTCTTTATCTCAACCCACGAGTTTTTCTCACTCTTACCCTTCCAATTCTCTCCCCGTCCCACTGGGGGGTGGGGGGAGTGAGCGAGTGGCTGCGTGGTATTTGGCTGCCTGCCAGATTAAACCACGACAGAAAGGAAATTAATAGGAAAGGATTCTATAATTACACAAATAAAAGAGAAAGAAACAGACATACAACAGTTTTGCAGTGAGGATAAGGTTACATCTAAAATAATCCAGACACAACCAAATATTAATTGAATCCTTTGTCTCAAATTTTATCCTGAGCATAGTGGAATATAAGTGGAACTGTGTGAAAGTTAATGAGAATGCATATATGGAAACAGGTCAAAGAATTTAGTGAACTTAAATTGGGAGGTCAGATAGTGTTCATTTTAAAACAATAAAGAAGCTTGAAATGGATCCTACAATAAAGGCTTAAAACATTTAGCTTTTTTAGACACGAAAATTAAGACTGACAGAACATATGATTGCTCTCAGCAAATACTCAGGAACATGAATATCAGGGAGGGAGAATTGTTATTCAAGTTCAAGGACAAAGTTGTCACAATAACAAATGGATTTAAGTTGACTGTGAATAATGTTGACCAGAAGTGAGAAGATTTATAATTCTAAAAGAGAAGAGGCTGTAGAGCAACCCCTCACTCAACAGCAGAGGAAAAAACATAGCTAAACTGAATTTAGTTAACCTATGGAACAGACTTATGACTGTATGACATAATTGACTAAGGCACTGAAGGCACTAAGCTCTGATCCCGATGTTTCTTTTCAATCCTTTGTACTATATTCCTAAAAAACAGATATTTGCAAATACATATATGTTGATTTTGAATGTGTCACAGTTAAAAAATATCTAAGAGAGTGTTTCCTTTTTTCTGTCAATCACTTTTTGACCCTACTTTAGACAGCATTTTATTGATCCCATGGGTTTCAAGGTTTATTGCTTATCTTAGCAAGAATGCTCTCCTGTGTTTGAGCTGTTGTTTTTGTCACTTAAAAAAGAGCTACTACATGAATGAGAAGCAAAAGTTCTCATTAGATATGTACAAGTGAAGCAAATGTACTTGCTATACTGATTATCAGTAAATTCAGAAGAATATTTGTGATCTTAGTTTGCGCCAGCATTCATAAAAGCAAAAATTTGCCTAAAGACGGGTTTAGGGAAACAGTGTCAATAGGAATTCACTTCAATATTTATACAGGAATTTAAAAAGCTCTCTGCAGTCAGAAGACATCTTTTTTTTTTCCACAAAATTAAGATACCAGTTTTCTTGTGACTAGAATGCTTGAATACACACCTATAACTTTTCTTCCTTCAGTTGTGTTATCTATGTGACAGTCACGGTGTTAGTATGCTCCACTTAGTACTATTAGAAAACATCTATATTAGCAGTAACTATCAGTTTGTCCTTCCTAATGCTCCCCTCCTTGACTGTTAGCCGTAAAGAAAGGGCATAACTTGTCCCTTCCTTTCAGTTCCTCTTAAAGAATACAGCAAATTAAGTAAGACTTTGAGAGAGAGGGATAGGAAAGAATACTGTAAATGTCTTTGAAGTAATTGTCTATATGTTCACTCACACTGTGGGTGACTAAAGAGAGTAGCAAATAACAATTACCTGGAGGAGGACCCTTAGAGTTCTTAATTAAGCAAAGATTGAAGGATAATTCCCAAAGGCAGCATGATCATTGGATGCTTCAGCAAGTGCACAATGCTTAGTAGAAGTATGAACGGAGCTCCAGGTGGCCTCTCTGCAAATGTCAAGTGTGAAATGTTCCACAGAGAAGCCACTGTCGCTGCTTAAGATGGTCAAATGAGCCCTTGTAAGTAACGTAGTTTCTCTGTCAGCAGTTTGATAGCATTCATTTACATGTTATGATAACCAGGATGGTATTCTTTGTGAGGACACTGACACCCCCTGAGGTCTTTCAGCCTTGACACAAGGATATGGAGAGACCTCCTGAAGGCTCTTCTGTCAGTGTAAAAGGACAATGAGTATTTATATTCTAATGTGTAGAGAGCTGTATTTACTGAGGAATCACGGAGCTTAGGAGAGACATGGCAGTCAGAAAACTCCTCCGGTAAAACCTTGGAAAGCCTGCTAAGGGTTGCTCTTTCCTTATGGAAACGACACAAGAGGAATCAGCCATAAGACCCTGTATCTCAGCTAAGCCTTCCTATAGAAATGATAGCCATTGAAAAGGCTTTTGATAGATAAATGAGGAAGACCTCATACCATTTAAGATTTGTAGAGCCTGCACTTTTGAACTGAAAGAGCCTATTGATATTGTACTGGAAAGCAGGCCTTAAACTGTGGGTAAAGCCTATTAGACCCTTCAAAAATTTCTCCTGGGGAGTGAGACTGCTGCTTAATATTTTACCTGAGGACATAAAGCCACAATGGATGCTAAATTGGCTGTGACAGAAGAAATTACAGGCCACACATCTTTAGTTTTGAGACATAGCTAAGAACTGGAAAAATCACTGAGGCTGGGAAACATGACTTGTGAGAGCACCAATATACAAATGCAACTATTTAATTTAATAGGTAGATCTACTAGAATTTCTTCTACTGTTTATAAGATTGTTCTTCCCTAGAGAACAGATATGCTCTAACTCAAAACCGTCTAGCAGTTTACTCTGAGACAAATTAAATTTCCTTTTTCTCATGAGAAAGACCTCTTGAGAAGGAAAAGGCCAGGGTGACTGAGAGGTGGTATCTTCCGGGAAAAAAGGATAGTAGAATCCTTGGCTATGATATCCAAAACTCACTAGCCAGAAATTATAAACTGAGATGTTTAATGTAAATTTGACACTCAGTCCCAGAAAAGAGGCTGAGGTGAGGAATTTGATAGTGACTCTACAGGAGGCAACAATAATGCATAGTTCCTCAGTATACCTCAAAATATTGTCTTCATTCTATCAGCCTTGTCTCCAAGGTGGTTTATGCAAAGGCAGGCCTGTAGGTAGCTCAGGGCATGGCTGTGCCTCTGTTTTCACTGTCTACCTGGAAGAGATTTAGTGTGTAAAAGAAATAGGGGCTGTGTAGACATGTATATGGGCTTCTTGAATGAAGACTGGAGCAAACTCAAAGATCTCAAGATGGCCATCAAATATATGTGGAATGTAGTTCATATAAGTATATACGCTAAAGAGGACTCTTGCCCTTTGAACTGCAATTCCTTAGAAATACCTGTGGCCACAGCCATGAGTGCTTTTTCAGGATAGCTCTCACCATTATGGACCTAGCTGTGATATCCAAAGCAGCATTATCTTACAGATAAATTTTCAACTAGGATAGGATCAAAAGCATTCTTAATTTTTTTGGGATTAAACCTGAAAAGAACCTGTAATAGTAGCATACGCCTTTTATCAGCAGCAATAATAATTGCTGATCCAGCATCAGGAGTGAGGAAAGATATTTTCATTCAGAAAAAGTCAATATATTTGTAGTATACTTCAATGACACTGAAGGTCTAGAATGTTGCACAGCAGCAACTAAGGAGAAAAGGGGTGGTGTATTAAATTTTAAAACCTTTATTCCCCTTTTCCTTTTTTATAACAGTTCCCTTTTCAGTTTTTGACACATTAATCAAACGTATATTTACAGTCTGAGTCTTTTTCCCTTTTTTTTTCTTTTTCAAAATTATTCTAAAATATAACGTGCATGTATTTATGCTAGTATGAAAAACTTTATTCTTCCCAGCCTCTTCCAAGAGACTGTTGGGATGGTGCTTTGCATCTCTTAAAATTCATTCCCAACAGT
Source organism: Calonectris borealis (assembly GCF_964195595.1). Classification (NCBI taxonomy): domain Eukaryota; kingdom Metazoa; phylum Chordata; class Aves; order Procellariiformes; family Procellariidae; genus Calonectris; species Calonectris borealis. The sequence goes on from NC_134312.1 coordinate 48,281,525, forward strand.
AATAAATATGATAGTACTACAATCTATGTTGTTATAAAAGTTAGAAAACTCCTCTTTAGAAAGCCACAGTGTCCAAAATATACCTCCCTATTATTCCTAAAATAGTATGTAATATTTTATTTTTGGAGAAGGAATTCACCAAAACAGATTTCTCAAAATTCCTTGAGTTGATTTTGGTGTATTATTTATATCTTCTAGGTATTCTACATGGGAAAAAAATCATAGATTAAGTTCACTCACATTTTCAGCTAGTAGCCTTCCAGATTACAACACATGATCATAGTTTCTGAATTTTCAGTTGTGCTTTTATTCCTCACTGTGAATTGAAACAAGATTAAGGCCTAATAGGTCTCTTATTTCGCTTTTGTATAATGTGCTTCTCTCTATTATTATCTACAATCAGAAGAAGTAGATATCATGCCATCTTTCGCTCACTGCGTGGCGGAACAGGAAACACCATAGTCAATTCATTTTTCCTTCTTTCTGCAGAGTAGGTTGGTTTCAGTGGCTGCACTTCGAGTGAGTCTACATTTCAGATCAGTAGCATGCTTTCAATAAAAATTTCTGAATTGTTTCCACTTAACATAATGTACTTCTCACTGGAAATGATCTTGGAATGCACAAGCTCAATGCCTTCTAAATGAAAATAAACTGAGAGATGCACCACCGAAATAAACCTCAATGTGTTACAACCACTACAGCTGTTCAGTCCACAGGACTGAATGTTAACCCCTTGAAATGCACATAGTGTAGAATACCCTATTTTCCATGCCAGCTGCTTCACTCTAGAGCCCTTCCCATTGCATGGCACTTCCTGCTAATGTAAAGGCCCTTATTTATCTTTTTTGTTCATCAGAGAAAAAAAAAATCAGTAATGTTCTTTTCTCTTCCTATAATGAAAAAACAAATTTGACAGCATTAGCAGCCTATATGAATTCCTTGAAGCAGAGAAAATGTTAGTACAAACTCTTAGTTTTCAGACAATCTTGTTAAATTAAAAGCGGTTTAACTATTTAATTTCTTAAATGGAGATCATGGATTATAGGCATGGTCCAACAAAAATTATAAGCACTCAGTTTACAAATAAAGCACTGCATTTTATAAGTCTTCTCATGCTTAAAGCTAAACAAGTGCTTCTGTAATATATTAGACCAGAGTCTACATTTTGAGAATTAGGATAGATGTGACAATTTCCAGGACTGGGCAATGAGACAGGCACTGTAGCAACACTGAATGAAAAAAATCTAGTCTTATGATCATAAAACAGAAAAATACTAGCTTAATACAAGTTCACTACAAAATACTTTAAAAAAAAAAAAAGTAGTATGAATAATGAATATTTTAAAAAAATATCATTAATGTACTTTGTCAAGTCTGAAGACATTTGTTTACTGCTAGTGTACATATATAGATGAAAGTAAGGAAATAGAACTGTATCAACTCACTAGTGCAAGTAACAATATTAAAACTATTGTTTTAATAGTTGTTATGCTGCAGTGCATTAATGAAGGTGACAACAGCTAATCCTGTTTCTGAATGACTGTTCATTAAAAGTATATATTCAAGCTTCCATTTTCACCTGATCTATGTAATTGAGTGGAGAAGAACTGATACATCCCCCAACAGCTGATATATACTTCTAACTTCCCCAGAAACTGTCCATGCCATCCTCTTCTCCAAGAATTCACAATCACTTTTGTCCTTGCCTTATAGCCAAGAGAAAAAATGCTTCCAGAAAAGGAAGGCCACAAGTTTTAAAAAATAACTCTACCACTGGACAACAGAGATGGCATGCTGGACCTGGGACAGAAATAAAACAATAACCTGTCATCACCACAACAGTTTTAGGTCACACTGCTGGCATTGAGCAATCTAGTTGACTGAGACTGAATAAATTTTCTTAACTATTGAATACAGTTATTGACATCAACTAATTCAAAATAATTTCATGATTCTTCTAATTTGAATACTATTTGCATTGTCCACAATCTCATCTTGTAAAAGTCTCACAGAATCTAGAAAGTCACTAGTAATACAAATAACAAACAAACATGAAACCTTTCAACTTCTTCAGATTTTCATGCATCAGTAGATGTAAGAAGCCTTTTTGTTTCTGTTTACACAATTTCCCTGTAACACTCCACAACATAATTGCATACTGTGGAGACCAAAGAGAGTAGCCTAATGTGAGCAGAAAATACCACCAAGGGAAATCTTCTAGTAAATAACTAAAGTCACTTTATCTGGCCAGGAAAGTGCAGAGGTTCTTTTGTGAGGTAAGACATACCCCACATGTTTAGAAGAGCCAAAAGCAGAAACTTCTTATACAGTATTTATTTCTCTGTTAATTTGCTGTTTCTGTTTTAGGGAAACTATGATGAAGACTGAAAATGTAACCATTCAAGCTCTATGACAAATAAAAATATTATGGAAAAATTTATTTGTTACAGATAAGGAAGCTTCAGAGTTCTGTTGAGTCAGAATTCACTTGCTTGAATAAACATGCCAAATGAATGCAATGTGAAACAAAATACTGCATTTGCTACAATAAATACACATTAAAATGAATATAGCTATAGATAGCTGCAGTGCTTAGAGAAATAAATAGAGCTCAAACTAAAATAAATGTAAGATATTGAAAAAAGCATGCAACTTTTACAGAACATGATAAAATGAACACTGCACCATTTAAAACTGATTGACAGGAAATGAACTATAAAATCTATATTGAAATGGAAATGACAGAGAAAGAATAGCACAAGGCATCAATGCTATAGTCACAGGGCTGAAAGATGGGAAAATTTCTGAGAAAACAGCTCACTGAAATTAAGCAAATTAAAGACTGATGAAAAATCTATGTGTTCTGATTTAATTAACCAGTTGCTGAGAGACAAAAAAGCACTGTAATTTAATATGACTGTTAAACAGATGCTCCTGCTTATATCAAACTTCCTGTACAGTTGCAAATGAAACGTCAGTAAAACAAAATGCATTCCTTCACATCTGGTCTTTCCTTGGCTGTAACAACATATGTTAACCATGTTATCAGTTTACTATCCAAGTTTCAAGATGGTAAGTGCTTAATGAAGCAAACATCAGTTTATTCTGAATTTTCAGTTCAGGACTAATTTGCTTTGCATCTGTTTTAAATTCCTTTCTAAGCAAATCTCCCAATCTATTTGATAAGAAGAATTCAGATAGTAATATTTACTTGCAACATTTTCTGGCACTTGGATTTATTTAATAGGATGATTTTTTTTTTTCCCCCTAAGGGTTCCTCTGGTTCCTTTCCTGCACAGAACAACAACTTTCAATATTTTTAGTTTTCATTCAATGGACTGCAATCCATAGCTTGAAGCCTGTAGCTAATCTGCAGAATACAATCACTTTCAAAATGTTCTCAAATAAACACTGTGATAAGATAGTCATGATAAACTTTGATACTTAAAAGTGATCCATACTCAGTTAAAAGTTTGAAGATTACTGCTCAAAACCATTCATTTTATTACAACTATCTGCATTAGGTCAAACAATGAGCCACTTTTTTTTTCTTTTTTTTTTTTTTTAAGCAGGAACAATATGACATTGGGAAAAGACTTACCTTCAGGAAAAGCAAAGAATATATTTACAAATCGATTGGTTCTTTAGGGGTCTTCTCACAACATCCTATCTGCATGCAAGTTGATTTTTTTATGAAGCATTCTACATCTTAATATACTGCCTCTACAGACAGCCAATAAGCAAACAGTAATTTCCCTGAAGTTTTAGCACCAATAGAAAGAAAAGCTATTGAAAAAGAGGGGTTTGATTTCAAGATTTTGGTAACTTCACTCACTATTAGCCAGAAAATGCTATTAGGTTGCATGATCTTAATCTTTGTACAAGTAGGTCATTAAATTTTGCCTTGCACTGTGTTTGTTTAGACATGTTTTCAAGTAATTTATTCTTGCTTCGAAGTCAATAAATATACACTGTTTTCATGGATGTACTCTACAGTTCCCATGTTTTCTCTCCATTCACAAGCATGCTCAAAGGGTAATCCCTTAAGTTTATCATAAATTAAGGCAACAACATAGGTACTCTACCTCTTAGCGTAGTCTAAAAAACTCACTCAAATAGTTTCCATAACAACTTCAACCTATTAATCCTCAAGATACTTTAAGTACATCCTTAGTGAATTTTCACCTCTCATACCTTGCTACCTGTGTTAGATGATTTTAATGTTGTGTTCTTCAACTTCATGAAGAAGTAATGTTTAAATACCAAAGACCATGATATTCCTTCAGCAGATACTCCAGATTATTTCTGAGGATAACAGGTTTCTTATTTGCCTGGCCCTTTTTCAGCAGCATGGTACTGAATGGAATGAGAAGGAACTAACTACCCTCATAAGCTCCTTTCCCGTATTTTCAAAATCCTGAAATTGTAAAAACACCTGGCTACAATTCATCACTGAATCAGATCTCATTTTATCCTCTTTTTTTCCTATATGATTTAATTTTATATTTATTTGTTTTCATGATCCATTCAACATCATTACGTTTTTTCTCATGCTCAGAGCATCTCCCCATTACCATTTGTCCTGCACACATATAATGTTTTTAATGTTAAGTTTGATAATTTTTTTCTACAGGTTTAAAATTCAAATCAATCTCCATTGTGTTTAATTTATTTCAGATAAGTAGCCATTTTCAATAATAAATACTTTAAATAAGAAAAAATTATAAATTTTTTTTGGTATTGGGTGTTTCAGTGCTAGCCATCCTAGTTTTTCTCTCAGCAATGTTAACATATTTCAATTCAGATTATAAAAAGGGAAGTACATTTTCTTGGAGAATAAAAGGACATGACTGCAAGAATGCTGAAAATGAGTAAAATCCATCTTCCTGTCACTATGCAATGGATTATTTTTAACTACCTATAGTTTTTTCTAGTCAGTAATAGCCTGCAAATATATACGTCAAATAAATCACTGAATAAGAAGGAATGAAATGGAACAGATCTATTAAAAAAGGTATAGTGAAGTGTGTCCGCTGCTCCAGTGCACTGAAATTAATTTGGACTAGTTTTACTACACTGTTGTATTGGAATACTAAACACAAGTCTGTAGGTAATTTACAAAAATAACTGAATAATGCACTGAGAATATTTGCAGATCTGTATTGACAGACCTCCATCTTCAAAACACTCCTCAGAATAATAAATAACAGTATCTTCAGTTACTAAAATATCCAGATAGAGACATTCCATCAATTACTGAAGAAACAAAATGGTTTTTATCAGCCTGTGAAATGTAAATCCCTGCAGTTTCTGTGTAACAAAAACTTCACAGTTAGATATAGTTCTAAGAATGCTGTCAAGAAATGTCAAAATTTGGAATAGCAAAAATGTTCTTTCTTTGATACAATATATTAAAGCTGTCTGTACAATGCCTTTGTCCAGGAGTAGTTAACTTTGTCAAGGACAAAATTCAGAATGTATCTGGTTAATTTGTAACACATAATTTAAAGAAATCTGAAATATTTAAGATATTTCTAATGGAAAAAGAAAGAGACTAAAGAATACAAGTAGCCACACAGCTAAACTACATTTTGATTTAGTAGCCTCCAACATGTACACTGAAATTCATCCTGAAGGAATCACCATAAGAACAGTACATTACTTAAGCATTGAATTACAAAAATTTCAGAAAAAGAAAAAAAGCCAAATTGGTAAATAAGTCATACCAAAGATATCTAAGCAAGACATTTTACACAGACTGAACTGGAGCTAGAGTTGTGTGATGTGGAACTGAACTAAGATATTCTACAGGGTATCTTTTTTTTTTTTAAGCAAGTTTTTAAAAAAGAAAAGGAAAAAACAAGCCTTGAGTATTCACACATCTTAACTTTAACAAAGAAACTAAAGACACAATGTTAAGATGGCACTTAAAATGTCAATTATTTGGGCTTTTCAATCAGTAACTGACAAAGATTTTGTTAAAGGAAGAAAGAGGGAAGGAAGATGAACTTCAAAGTTTATTATAAGCGTAATGGAATGTTAAAAACGAAGCCATGATTTCCTATTGTTACAATATCAGTCATTAACTGCTAGAAAATTACTTAAACAGCATCACATAGAGAGCATGAGATGCAGCAGATGTAGGAAAATGGTACTTTATATATTCTTAATTTTGTATGGTTTATAAATAATGGCCTCTGGGATTAATATTTTCTCACCGTTAATGACTACCTCGCTTTAGGGGCAAACTCCTCTGGATAGTCATTAACTGTCAAGAAATGCTGACCCCACAGGTCATTCTTGCTGAAGTGCTGTATAATGCATATAATAGTTATGTAAATGCTGAGTATCACTGCAATAAATATTTAAATGAGGTGCTTAGGAAAAGCTTATGGGTTATTCTTGGGCAAATGCTTTGGCTGGTTGTGGAAGGTGGGCACAAGGAATGTTTGTGAACACTTACAAGGGCAACCGAGGCTAAGTGTTTTTATTCTCTGATCAAAAGGACCTGGTATTAAGGCTTGGTATGAGCAAAGATGAGGGATACTGAGACTGCAGAAGATACTCCAGTTTGGAGCCCTGCCTTTTCTGGTATTTGGCTGCAGTGGGAGGAATTATTCATTGAACTGCAAAATAAATAGAATCCACTGCCAAATGTTCTCACTGTGTCACAGAGGCAAATGTCCAGAACCAGAGCATCTATTTTGCTCACCCTCCTTAGATTTGGATGGGTAGTTCAGGCACCTCCCCTAGGAGCAGAGCCATTATTGTCTCTAGTGAAAGCTATATGTCTCCAAAGAATTTTATGCCCGAATTATATGTCCCCGAATTTTAAGCACTGAGCCTCCTCGAGTCTGCCAGTCAGACATATTGATGGAGGAGGAAGTTTTCCCTCCTGAATTTAGACACCCGACAAAAGGTTGCTATTAAGCTCGTCTATTCTGAATTCAGAGCTGGGTCCTCTACTGTGGATAGATAAAAAACTGGACAGCTATTACTCTTTTTAAAATGCTGATGGCCACAGTGTCCACATTTACATAATAGCCACTAAGATAGAGAACACATCTAGGAAGAGAGTATTCAGGGATCATTTCCTTCCTAAACCTGAGAGGAATTCAGGTTACCTTACCCACTTCCCAAAAGTCTTAACCTCTAAATTATAACATAGTCAGAGCTAGAAGCACCATCCACAATTCTTGGGGAAGCAGGGCTGCTACATAGGCAAGAAAACAAGAATCAAGTACCCAGAATTCAAATGTATAGCACACTCTTCAATCTTTTAGGTGAAGCATTAAGCATGGAGAATAAAGGTTTGGTTTTCTGGTCCCTACCCCAAGTTCAGCTTTGCTTTTTATGTTAGATCAAACACTGAATAAAAAAGCAAATGCTTAGAAAGATCTCCCCGTGCCAAATACTGCACTATCTAGACACTACTTCTGTGAACAAAAACACTGTTCCTCTCTAAGATGTTATATGTCTCCTCACCATATATCTGAAATGCAATGAAGTTTGAGCAAAAGTTATACTACTAGCTTCTCACAATGATGGACTTATGTCAACATTGTACATTACTAAATACCACAGTTTGGTCACTACATAGGATGTGTGGTTCTAATTGGAGATCTATTGAATGTCCATCCCTCTAAGATTAGGGTGGAAATTTCAAAATCACTAAATCATTTGGATATAGGCACTGTAAACACATTTTATGCATCAAAATTAGCCCAGAGAGTTGTGGTGAACAAAGTTAAATCCAGCTGGCGGCCAGTCACAAACGGTGTTCCCCAGGGCTCAGTTTTGGGGCCGGTCTTGTTCAATATCTTTATCAATGATCTGGATGAGGGGATCGAGTGCTCCCTCAGTAAGTTTGCAGGTGTCACCAAGCTACATGGGAGTGTTGATCTGCTCGAGGGCAGGAAGGCTCTGCAGAGGGACCTCGACAGGCTGGATAGATGGGCTGAGGCCAACTGTGTGAGATTCAACAAGGCCAAGTGCTGGGTCCTGCACTTCAGCCACAACAACCCCAGGCAACGCTACAGGTTTGGGGAAGAGTGGCTGGAAAGCTGCCCAGAGCAAAAGAACCTGGGGGTGTTGGTTGACAGTCGGCTGAACACGAACCAGCAGTGTGCCCAGGTGGCCAAGAAGGCCAACGGCATCCTAGCCTGTCTCAGAAATAGTGTGGCCAGCAGGACTAGGGAGGTGATCATGCCCCTGTACTCGGCACTGGTGAGGCCGCACCTCGACTACTGTTTTCAGTTCTGGGCCCCTCACTACAAGAAAGACATTGAGGTGTTGGAGCGTGTCCAGAGAAGGGCAACGAAGCTGGTGAAGGGCCTGGAGCACAAGTCTTATGAGGAGCGGCTGAGGGAACTGGGACTGGTTAGTCTGGAGAAGAGGAGGCTGAGGGGAGACCTCATCGCGCTCTACAATTACCTGAAAGGAGGTTGTAGTGAGGTGGGTGTTGGTCTCTTCTGCCAAGTAACTAGCGATAAGATGAGCAGAAATGGCCTCAAGTTGCACCAAGGGAGGTTTAGACTGGACATTAGGAGAAATTTCTTTACTGACAGAGTGGTCAGGCCTTGGAACAGGCTGCCCAGGGAAGTATTTAAAAGACGTGTAGATGAGGCGCTTAGGGACATGGTTAAGTGGACATGGTGGTGTTGGGTTGACAGTTGGACTCGATCTTAGAGGTCTTTTCCAACCTTAATGATTCTATGATTCTATGATCTGCATCCATCATACAATCCCTTCCTCTGCCTCCAGATGACTGTTTAGGGTGTGCTGAATATACTGCACTAATTATGACTTCGTTTATACTTATACTTGCTACTGTAGCCAAAACAGAAGTTTGTGATGCTAATAAATTATAAATATACTAATAAGTATGTAATTAATATTAGCTTGTCTGGAACCTGAATATAAACCTACTAAAATACTACAATTAACAATGTTCTATATCTGTTTTGCAAAACCATGATAGCATAGCATAGCCAGACAAAATTTCAAATAGGTATGTGAACAATGTATTCACCAAAGGGGTATACAGAGATGAGCATAGCTGCAAGTAGGATCCAAGAAACAAAGCGGTTCCAGAGGACAAGATAAACACAAGGGGCTGCAAATATGCAGCCATTTTCCCAAATGCACAACAAGGATGACTGGCATTAGAAGTTGTTTCATACCCGATACCCCGAGATGGGGAAGTACTCCTGTCTCATCAAAAGTGCTAACATAGCCCAGTATGCAGTTCAAGAGCCTTTGAATGGTGAAATTTATGCTATGGATATTAAATATCAAAAACATGAGTTTGAGACTCTTCAGGACTACTCTTAAAACAAAAGGGGCTCTTTGCATTGGGGTTGCTGAGTGCAGGCACATAAATGTACCTTAGGGACTAGATTGTACTTTTGGGGGAAAAAAATGCTCTCTTGTTTTAGATGGAATTTGGAAACCTTCATAAGTATTTAACCTCCTTTCTTGCCAGAAATTACTTAAGGCAAGAACATCACTTTCTTAGGTGGGTACAGAAGTATGTGGATTGGTAGAGGCTCAAAGTAAGACTTAACAACCATCCTGAGTGTCAGAATCAAGGGATCCAGGAGATGACGTTTTTTACAGATGGTTCTGAAGGTTTATGTACATCTGCTGTATGTCTACTGTCTGATAGGACAGTTACAATCTCTAATGGATATATATAGTCACATAGTGCACCTGGAGGTCTTGCTGTTATTACACAGTACCTACCATAAGTTGTAGAATACTAACAGGAAGGCTGAGCCTTTCTGGGGACCAATAATTTTCATCAATCAGGCCCTCTGTGTGGGTATCCTACTGAAAAAATTAATTAGACTGAGTGTAGGAGATCACTAGAAGGAAACTGAAAGAAAGGCTGGTAAGAAATGCAGCACTCAGAGGGAATTCAGATATTTTACTGAAAGAATGTCTTCCAGGAGACAACATCATCTGAAGCCATGACTATAAACTTCAGAGCCTGACTTCAGGCAGCATAAAGTTTTACACTATGAAATATCCTATCAGAGGTCAGTAGGATTTTATTGAAGTGGTAGGATGAGTCTCCAGACAAGGAATCAAGAAGGTACCATGCATATGCATGCGTATCCCCTACCCCAGTACAGGATGTCACATTAGATATACAGACATCCGGTATATAAAAAATAATGTCATCGCTCCACACAATCGATTTTCAGGCATGCAGTAATTTGTTCTTGCACAACTTGAACAGTAGTTTAAAAGTTCTTCCTAATAAACTTCTTGGCTTCACAACATTAATTTGCTTTTATACGTTTAGGGAATGCTGTGTTCTAGCATGTATTTGTTAAAGTAATGATTGTCATGTATATGGTTGTCTGTCTCCGTTATGCTTTTTTATTTATGCTGCTAGTATACATTATTAATTGTTTTCAGCTTAATTTTAGGAAACTGTATGAAATATACTCTTAGAGGATTGGCATAAAATCATTTGTAAATCCGTTCTGTTGCTGTTTTTTAAATTAAGAGTAAAACCTGGAAAAAGAGTTGGTTAATAGCATGTTCTTTCCTGTAAATAAAAGCAGGTGTTTCTGAACAGAAACATAAATAGCAAAACTCAAAAAAGAAGGTATTTCTATTACAAAGAAATTATGTATGCTGTGCACATGCTCACTACTGCCCAAAGCCATAGGATGAGACGCTGAGTTAAAACTAACTTATTTAGCTATAGCCCAAAAAAATGCAAGAGTATCACTTTCTTTTTCCAAAGCAGAAGTCCTTGAGGAAAAGATGATATGGGTTCCTCCACATGAAACCTTCAGTTGCTCTTTAATATTCCTAGCTCCCTGTAGACGTTATCATCATTTTTTCAATATTTTACCTAATCTACTTTCTTTTCATTTTCCTTGGGAAAATATATTTGAATTATGTAAATCATTATCCATCTACCAATATGGACATAGTCATCAAGAGCACTTAGAAATAATGTAAATCCACAAAAATATACAAAAAGCTGTACTGTAGAGCTGTACAACTAAGCAAAACATATTTTATCTTCTAGTCCTGTTTACAGGATAATAAACCTCAGTCAGGAGAACTATAAAGATTGATTTCATTGTTCTTTGTGCCCCCAAGAACATAATAAGAAGAGATGGCATTTTATGGGGGAAGGCTTGAAATTTTGCATTAGACGGTATTGCTCTTTAAGAAAAGATGAAAAATTTTACTCTGATATATTGGGAGCAAAAAGGCATTACTACTTTCAGAAACAGTAGCAACATTAGTGAACACAATAAATAAACTAGATGACTAGCTGTCCAATGCTCTTTTATTCAGTCTCTGAAATAGCAGTCTCAGGTTTGATATGGATTGTTAAAGATATTTAGCTTTTAAAGAAATACTTTGTTACAGAACCTTATAAACAGAGTAGTGGTATTTAGGAGATACCAATAGCATTGTTCCAATGTCAATATGCTCAATAAACACATATTAAACATGAAAAATAATGATGCTATGTGATGAGGCATTTTTTACATTATGCAGAAACTTTTTATAAGTGAATCATCATAAATGCATCCTCACGATCAAGTAATTGAGATGCCTAATTTTAAGCATGAACAGTACCAATGATGAACTTCAAATATAGAGTCCTCTCTATATTTCTCTTAGACATTTATCACAGTGCTAAATCCTTGTAACATATAAAACAAGTTCTATATCAATGTGAAAATCTTCAGTTTTGTATACTAGGAACAAGCATTTTGCTTACACATTTTTTCTTTTCCAGAGAGTCTAGATATATCTCACAGACTTGGTTTGGCTTTCAATTGCTTATATTCTTGTTTTATATATCAAATTGTATAAATCAACTAAACACTACAACATCTGCAATAACCTTATCTAAGCTTATATCTTAATTCTTACATAAGTAGAAAACCAGAAACAAATGATAACTAAATCCTCCACCAAGTTGTTTCTAAACTACTGAAGATAATACCTGTTCTCTTACAATTTTTGAATTGGAATATTACAGTAATTTTAGCATAAATCTAACAGAAATTTGACATTTTTTCTTAACAAGTACTGTTTCAAAAAAGACATGACTTCTTCATTGACTGATAAGAAACTATAGAAGATATTTTACATGCATGCATAAACATTTATATACACATAGCCCTTAATTTATGCTTTGCCTTTTAAAGCAATTGACCAGAAACTAATTACCTAATTTGCAGGTAATTTCTAGTGAGAAAAGATTCAGAAGGAAGTTATTTTGTTGATTCAAAAGCCTAGCCACAGTCTGTCTAAAACTACTGCATGACTTGCCTATCTGGGTAATTGCTACAACCTAATACATACTGTACAGTTCAGACTTTCCTTGTTCACATTAGAACATCCTGTTTTCCTAGCTGTATGACTATCATACACCTGAATCTAGTCGTCTTTCTAGTAAAGTCAATAGCATTATTTACTTTAATTTCAACCATGCAGAATCAGCCGGAGTACACCTCCTCATATTCTTTCTTGTACTATCACACATTACCCAGTAGAGCTATAATCTGTGCTCAGTGTTAGTGCCATTACATCTGACAGCAATGTATAACACATTCTATTACGTGAACAGTTAGAAATGCACTGAGCTGAGATCTGTAAATGAGTCTCACTGCAAGAATTTTTATAACACGTTTGAATTCAATGGGCACATACTGAATCTAAAATTCTGCATTAATTTACATTTCATGAAATGATTTACAGAAATGCAAATTAATCCACTTCTATAAAGTGATTACTGCATTTCCTCCTTTATCTTTACAAAAAAAGTTTCTTCCTATTCACTTTCTACTCAAGTCTAAATCAGCCAGTGATACTTAAAAGTAAAGATGGAAACAACCAGGAGGGTTCGCATTGTCTTCTAAAGCTCAACAGTCTTTGGAGAGATCAGAAGAAAGAAATGTCCAGAACTATAAGTCTTTCATTTAAAAATATCATGTACCTAGGAAAGCCCTTCTGCATGAAACGTTTATTCCTGCAGCTATCATACAGTCACACTTGTTTTCCTATCACCTTATCACCCCCCTTCTGTTATAAACATGAAACCCAACTATGTGTGCACTCTTGTTTTCTTTTCAATGCAAAAACAATAGTCTCATAGTTTTCCTGATATTATAATACAATTTCAACATTGCAGTATTTAAGGGTCTCTCTGAACTTCCATTACAATACCTTGATATATAATAAACCATTATAGATATGCCTTACCATATTAACAGATACAATATTAACTGAGGATAAGATATTTAAATAAGTTTAAAGTGATTCAGATCCATTCATAGGTTTATGCTTAATTATTGTCTAGATGTGATGGGCAAGTTATATACTGGAAAGGTATCTTCTGGAATTTTAAAAATAAAATGAATAGTGAAGGAAAGCATATCAATTAAAGTGGCTACAGTATATATCATGTAGCAATATATTTGCATATGTTACATAATTCTTTTCTTCTGTAAATCTGAAAACCTTCATCGTTGGAGGCACAGTGATTTATTAAAGTTTAATTAGCAGACCTTTAATCTACCAAACACTCGAATGATGTGAAGTTGCTAAATGACATTCAAAACTATCATGCATCTGAGAACGCAAGTCACATCTTTGCAACAGACCTCATAAATACACAGATCTATCTCTCTATCAAGGCTAATACATTCAGATTCTTACAGTCCATCTAGGTTTTACACTATCTTCTTCTTAGACTTGATATACTTCATTAGACAGGGAAGACAGCAGTGTGACTTTGTGGCTAGGGGATGGATTGCCCTACAGAGCCTCACATGTAAAGAAGCACAGGTAGAAAACAAGTGTCCCAACTGCTACATAAGATTGTATTATCTTCTACCCCATGATCTTCCTATTCTCCTACCCCATCAAATAACCCAGTGCACATGATTTGATGAGTTTATAAATGATTGTTTTCTTGTTTTAAATTTAGATCATAAGCTCTCCAAGAAAACATCAATTTTTATGTGTTTGAATCATATATAGCACCTTTCACATAAATTCTGCATCTCTAAGCACACACACACAAAAAATAATATCAGTAATGCCAAGATTTTTCTGTTGCTTCAGTGTTCCCAGGTTTGATATGGATACAAGCCAAGAAGTACAAATATAATATCAATATTTCTTTGTCTCTCCAAAATCAAAACCAGTCTCAGTTTTGGAAAAATATTTAGGCTAGAACTTCCTCACGTATGTATGTACTAATGTACTCTTTGTGACAGCTAACAGAATTAATTCCATGTTGCAGAACCAATAGGATATACAACTTTTTCTGATCTGTCTTTTCAGTGAATTGAAACTTTTCTCATTCAGACCTGTGTAATTGTGTCACAGTCTCTGTTAAGTCAGAATCAGAAACAAAAATTCACCTGAAGATGGACCCCTACTTTTGGGAAGATAATCAAGGAAAGATGCATCATTTAATATACAATTAATTCAGGGAGAAAACACTGAGAATAAATTCCAAATATCAAGTACAGCTTTTTTTTTTTTTTTTGCTTTTTTGAGGTTTTTTGGGTTTGTTTTTTTTTTTTTTTTGCTTATTTTCTCATGAAATAAAAAAGGCCTTGGCACAAATAGGAACATCCAATCATACAGGAGCAAAGCACTAATAGGATAATAATAATTTATTATGGATCTCTCAGATTTCAAAATCTATCCACAGTATACACCAAGGACAGGGATTTGCCTTCAATTGCCAAAGTGAAATATTCCCAATTTTAATTAACTGCCTTTCCACATCTTGTTTGAGTCTCACAAAATAAAATAGAAAAAAAATACATTTTTCTTTAAACATTTTTGAACTAAAATATGATTACAAAGTTTATATGATAAGTATATAATCCTTATGTACGTAACCCCTTTTAACATTGCCAAAAATTAAAAAACATACTGTATTCATTATTTCATAGTTATTAGGTACTTTGTTCTAATATCCAAACAGCATGAATTATGTGAAAACAGGCAACTCACCAGAGGGGATATCTCACTACTAAAATAACCTAGTAGTATATTGTTTAAAAGAAAAGGATGTCTGCAAGAGCATAGCCCAGTTGATTTATCTCTGTAAATGATGTTTCACAGAGCAAGAGTCAGTCCATGCAAAAAGCAATAACAGCATTCCTCCCTTTCCTTCTGACAAATAGTTCTCTACAGTGTCACAATTTTAAATGGATCACTAGAACTGATGATTTACTGTCCTTTAAAATTCACCTCTCAAGAAAAATATTTAAAGAGACAGTAAGACTGGTGTTCTGTTTATCTAGACAATCTTTTAATTTTTGTGAAGATAGATTAGCAAATTCACAAGTGAGTAAAATTTCATCTAGAGAAAAAACCTTGAATTACCCCAAGAGAACTGTGCACCCTCTTGAAAACACTTTGTTTTATTCATGCAATTTAGAAGATTGAGTCAGATCAAGTGGCAAGCAGTAAGACAAGGAACATGGACATTTTTTGAGAGTCAAGCTTGAATAGAAGTCAGTGATGTCAGATATTAGAGAGGCTAGCAGACTTACAGAATTAGAAGGTGTGTAAATTTCTGAAGAGGCAATGGAATGAAGTTTTCAGAAGGGGTGGGGGAGTGGGGGGAGAAGATCATTGTTTCCTACATTCCTGCTAATCCTGGAGAGGATTTAAAACGTCAAGCTCCTTGGAACAGAATATTCTGTATTCATAGAACATATCAGCTCTGGACTTATAAGTCAGTGCCTTACAAATACAAATTTATAACATATAGCCTTGTCTTTCATGCAGAAGTCATCCATTTCTGTTTCTTGACGTAAAACAATATTCTTTTTTTTTTTCTGCGGGATTAGATTTCTTCCAGTTTTGCATTTTGAGTTAGTTTACTAAAGGATAAAGAAGCACCAGTACTAGCACAGAAAAGGGAGAAGGCACTTGCAGCTGGAGTTGGAATTGCACTGGGGAGGGAAAGTAGGAAGCAGCTCAGACTGATTCAACTTGTGTTGGAAATAATTCTAACTGAGCTAGTTAAAATGCTGCAAAATTTAAGAACAAGTTGCTGCTTCCTGTGTTAGTGAAATGTGTTGGAATTAATTTCACATTTTATATTACTGATTTGAAGGGAAAGGTATTGAGCATTGGATCAACCTCCACTTAAACAGTATAAACTTTGAGTTTTCAAATACAGCTCTTAAAATGTCTATTACATCTATGTCACTTAAAGGTGTATATTTTCTTCATAGGAAGAGGCACAAAATCAGAAATAGTATACAGAATCACACAATCATTGAGGTTGGAAGTGACAGCTGGGGCTCATCTAGTCCAATGCCCCTGCTCAAAGCAGGGTCACCAAGAGCAGGTTGCCCAGGGCTGTATCCAGCTGGGTCTCTATTTCCTTAGATGGAGACTCCACAACCTCTCTCCGCAACCTGGTCTGGGACTTGATCACCCACACCATGAAAAGGTGTTTTGTTTTGTTCAGATGGAATTTCCTGTGTTTCAGTTTGTTCCCATTGCCTCCTGCCCTGTCACTGGGCACCACCGAAAAGAACCTGGTTTTGTCTTCTGTACTGTTCCCATCAGGTATTTATACACATTGATGAAATACCCTCTGAGCCTTCTTTTCTCTATGCTAAACAGCTCCAGTTCTCTTAGCTTCTCCTTATGTGAGAAATGCTCTAGTCCCTTCATCATCACATGGCCCTTCACAGAATTCACTCCAGTATGTCCATGTCTCTCTTGTACTGGGGAGTCCAGAGCCAGACCCAGCACTCCAGATGCAGCCTCATCAGGGCTGAGTAGAGGGGAAGGATCACCTCCCTTGACCTGCTGGCAGTGCTCTGCCTAGTGCATCCCCAGAGACTCTTGGCCACTGTCGTGGTTTCACCTGGCAAGCAGCCAAATACCACGCAGCCACTCGCTCACTACCCCCGCCCCTCAGTGGGACGGGGAGAGAATTGGAAGGGTAAGAGTAAGAAAAACTCGTGGGTTGAGATAAAGACAGTTTAATAGAACAGAAGAGGGAAAATAATAATGATAGACTATACAAAATGAGTGATGCACAATGCAATTGCTCACCACCCGCGCTGACCGATAACCAAGTAGCGATCGGTACTTCCTGGATCATGCCTACTGTTCATATACTGAGCATGATGTCACATGGTATGGAATACCCCATTGGCCAGCTGGGCTGGCTGTCCTGATTATGTTCCCTCCCATCTTGTGTACCTAGTTCAGTCAGTAGGCATGGGAGCTGTCCTTGGACTAGGAGGGTACTTAGCAACAGCTGAAAACATCAGTGTGTTATCAACATTCTCCTCATACTAAATCCAAAACACAGCACTAGAAGAAATTTAACCCTATCCCAGCCGAAACCAGGACAGCTGCCTTTACCACAAATGCGCATTGCTGGCTCGTGGTCAATTTGGTGCCCACTAGCACCAGCAAGGCCTTCTTTGCAAAGCTGCTTCACAACCTGTCAGCATCCAGGGGTACATTATTCCTCCCCAAGTGCTGGACTTTGCACTTCCTGTCCTGGTTTCAGCTGGGATAGAGTTAATTTTCTTCTTAGTAGTTGGTATAGTGCTGTGTTTTGGATTTAGTATGAGAATAATGTTGACAACACACTGATGTTTTAGTTGTTGCTAAGTAGTGCTTACATGAAGTCAAGGACTTTTCAGCTTCCCATGCTCTGCCAGGTGCACAAGAAGCTGGGAGGGAGCAGAGCCAGGACAGCTGACCCAAACTGGCCAGAGAGATATTCCATACCATATAACGTCATGCTTAGTATATAAAATGGGGGAGGGGGCTGTGGAGCAGTGATTGCTGCTCAGGGACTGGTTGGGCATCGGTCCGCGGATGGTAAGCAATTGCATCATGCATCACTTGCTTTGTATATTGTTGTTGTTGTTGTTGTTGTTGTTGTTGTTGTTGTTATTATTATTACTACTACTACTACTACTACTACTACTACTACTTCTTCTTTACCTTATTTTATTTCAATTATTAAACTGTCTTTACCTCATCCCACAAGTTTTCTCACTTTTACCCTCCTGATTCTTTCCCCCATGCCACCAGAGGGGGGGAGAGAGTGAGCAACTGTGTGGTGTTTAGTTGCTGGCTAAGGTTAAACCACGACATTCCCTTTGTTGAACTGCATGAGGTTCCTGTTGGCCCTTTTCTCCAGCCTGTCCAGGTCCCTCTGAATGGCAGCACAACCCTCTGGTGCATCAGTTACTGTTCCCAGTTTTGTATCATAAGTAAACTTGCTGAGAGTTCACTCATCTTGATCATTAATGATGATGTTAAACAGTGTAAGACTTGGTATCAACCCCTAGGGTACACTGCTTTGAACTGTCCTCCAGTTGGATCAGCTGCTACTAATCACAACCGTCTGGGCCTAGATGTTCAGGCAGGTTTCAATCCACTTCCCTGTCCACCTCCCAGTCCATGCTTAATCAGCTTGGCTCTGAGAATGCTATGGGAGACAGCGTCAAGATAAACAGCATCCACTGCCCTCTTCTCATCCACCAAGTCAGTCATCTCCTTGTAGAAAACTATCACATTGATCAAGCATTTGCCTTTTGTAAATCCATGTCAACTACTCGCAAACAACTTCTTGTCTTTCACGTGTTTGGAAATGGTTTCTAGGATTCATTGCTCCATCACCTTCCAGGAATCAAAGTGAGGTTGACCTACATATAGTTCTCCAGATCCTCTTATTACTCCTTGAAGGTAGGAGTGACATTTGCTTTCTTCCACTTCTGAGAAACCTCACCCAGTTGCCCATAACCTTTCAAAGACAATCAAGGGTGGCCTCACAATGGCATCAGTCAGCTCCCTCAGCACTCATGGTCATCCCGTCATGTCCTGTGCACTGTGAGTATCCAGTTTGTTTATGTTTTCTAAATTGATACTTTTCCACCAAGGGGAAGTCTTCATTGTTCCAAACTTCCCCCCTTGGTCTCAGCAGCCTGGGATTGCTTAAGGCTGGCCTGATTAGAAAACACTGAGGGAAAGAAGGCATTGAGTACCTCAGCCTTTTCTGTGTCCTTTGTCACTGTGTCCCCTTCCCCATTCAGCAGCAGGCCCATGTTTTCCCTTCTTTTTGCTGTTTATGTACTTGTGTGACCCTTTCTTGTTGCCCCTCATGTTATTTGACAGATTTAACTCCAGGTGGGCCTTGGCTTTCCTAATCCCATTCCTGCACAATTGGACAGCATCTCTGCATTACTCCTGGGACCTGCCTGTGCTTCCACTTCTTGTACATTTCCTTTTTATGTTTGAGTTTAGCTGGGAGATCCTTGTTCATCCATGTAGGCCTCCTGCTGCCTTTGTTTGATTTCCTGCTTGTCTAGGTACTCAAATTCTTGAGCATTCTCCCCAGGACAGTCTCCCATGATGTTCTTTCAAGCAGATCATTGAAGAGACTAAAGGCTGCTCTTCTGAAGTCCATGGCTGTGATCCTGACTTTAGTCCTGCTCCTTCTATGCAGGATCCTGAACTCCTGTCATGGTCACTGCAGCCAAGGCTGTCTTGACCTTCACAAGCCAGATGATTCTGGTAAAATCTTGATGTTGAAGATATGCAAGAATGGTGGAACAAGACTGCTATGTTACAGTGTCTCACACATTCCTGTAACTTTTTTTTACAGGTGGATATCATCAATATATAAGGTATATATGATAATTCTTTATTTTTTTAAATTCAGTTTTCTGCCAGAAGTGCTGAAAATAGTAATAAATATTTTCCTGCATGACTCACACTGCCTGGAACAAATTTTAATGAATTACATTTTAATGCTACAATCCAAGCATTAAACTGTCAAAGTTATGATTTATAGAGTTGCACTCTAATAAAGGAAAAAAAAGCTCTGTAAGAGAAGAGAATTTTGTTCATCATTACTATGATAGTGGTATGATAAGGGTACTGCATCATCAAATGTTTTGTAATAATAGAAATATACAGAAAATACATTTTATGGAAATAGAGCTGAATCACATACTTTTGAAAAGCCATAGTTATAGCAGTGATGACCTTCATAATATTGCCACTGCAATAAAAAGGGGGAGGAACAAATATCTGCATTAGGGTCATAGAAGGACTACTTGTTAACCAAAATACCAAATTTTAGAGTCTAACAAGTATACAGTAGTTATTTCAAGAAAATCAAAATATTTAACAGATTTAAAACTTTTATTTTTTGTTTCAACATGAAAACCAAAAACGTTTAACTTCAGGTTGACCTGATTGTTTCCACAATTGTTTCATTCAGCCAATGAACCAAAAAATCAATTAGTTGCACAGCCTTGTTTTGACGGTTCTTTTCTTACTTGACTGGTCTCAGGGAGAGTAAACAGCATAATGGTCCCAAAAGTAATCTACTATCAGACCCAAATAAAAGTTCTCAAACTAAATACATTAACACATAGAGAGAACCCTTACTTCAGACTGATACCTTCTGAAGGTAGTTATTTACGTATATGTGACAGAATACCATGGATCGTCCATAATTTATTTTTCTTTTCATCACTACTAGACACTTCAAAAAGGTCAAACACAAATCAAACTATATTCCATCTCCAGGTGAGAGAAATAACATGGATTATATCTCCAGAATATCAAGTATCCACACAATTTATTTGTTGTACTGAAGAAGAATGGAGGTATAGAGGTGAGATTTGAAGTATTTTATCATTTAGATCTAAAAGGTTTTGCTCGGGTTGGAAATGTGACTTCAAATTTGTGCAAGATATACTTGAGGATTAGTTAGCTGTCCCCCAAGTAGAAGAAGCACATCTCTGATGCATCCTGGTTTACTTTTTACTTTGTGCTTTGGTATCAATCATCTTGCTGTGAAGGAGTTTGGAGCAGAGTACACACACAGACACACACACAAAGACACACTCTTTAAATTCTAATTTACTTAACCCATAAATAATTTAACCCTAATTTACTTAATAGTAAAAGGTAACATTTTTCATTTTACTAATGAGTTTGCAGTAATAAAATGTGGTGAATGGCAAATTAAAAAGAAGTTTTTTTCTCTACAGAAGGTGAGGGAGATCCTGCTACAAATAAGTAGTAATATTGCATTTACAATCATTAGTAAAGATAAGGAGCAAAAAAAAAAAATTGTTTAATTTGTAATAAAACAGTTCATTTGAAATATGTATTTCCACTTCATCAGAAAAACTGATGTCTGAACTAGACATGTTAAGTTAGAGCTTACCAACCATCAGGGAGATATTGGTACATTGTTATGATTAGTAAGCACATGAAATTTTTGTAGAATAAATTTTATATTTTAAAGAACCATAAAGAAGATCACACAGACTTCTTGCTAAGTTTAACAACAAACTGTGTAACCATTTCTCTCAAGAACAAGAAAGGAGTAACTGCTTTAGCCTTAGCAGAAGGCAACAAATAATAATTTAAGATAATTTTTACCTCCTCCTAGAGCACACTGCTAAATCAAACCAGTGTCTTTTTCTCCGTATTAATGAACAGAGAGTTCAGAATCACTGTAAAAAGATGCTGAACATGAAATGCACATAAACAGCTACTCCAGTAGTGAAGTAGGTCAAAGGCAGAACCATTCATGTCTCTAGCTAAACTCTTCAAACACAGTGCCCGCTTGTCATTAGCATATCACTTTCTGATATCTCACAGTTCTGACTCCGTTTCTATGCGATTGACCTCTTCATAAAAGCTCTCTGAAGAAAGTTATGCAATAAGATTTTTCGTAGGTATTTAGCTCTAATTTGACCCATCAAAGGCATTTGACAATATTACAGCAACACATACATCAACCACTATATTCACAGCTGAGGCAGACCAGTAAATAGAGATCTTTTCTGCTTTGCTCTAAAAAAGAGAAAAAACAACAACAACCCCGCCAAACCTAAACTTACATTTACTAAAGAACCTCTAATTTCCTGACACAGACATAAGCATTTGAAATCACTAATATATATATACACACACAAATATATACACGCATATAAACTGACCCATACATATATATTTTTTTAGCAGTACAATATGCCTATTAAGTTCTCCAAAAGTGTACCTATTGGTGCTTTTGGGAAAAAAAAAAAGATCCTCTGCTCTGCTGTGTGTGGAACACTGTGCCTAAGTCCTGCCCCATGCACATATTAATTTCTATTAAAAAAGCTTTTTTTTTTTTTTGCATTTGTTACAAATACCTACATCAAATTTCAGTAGGTCAGAGGACCATGCTTTTTTGTTCTCCTCCAGCCTAATGCAGAAATCTTGACAAAACAATGTTAAGGATTTTTTGGTAGAATGACTAAAAAAGTTTAATACCATGGTCATTGCTTTGTTTCTATAGTCCCTGGAGAACTTTGAGTGGATACCATTGACAAAATCAGAGAGATCTTGCTGACTTATTCTTTAAAATTAAAAGTAAATTGAACAAAGTGAAGTGAGTAAAAGAAACATAGTCTTTAAACATTTTTTCTGTTGAAGAATACACATGGTGGCTGCTATCCTCATATCATAACTTCTTTTCATAATACAGATTCTAAATATTTTTGATTATTTAACAAAATGTGTCAAAAAGAGGACTATTGCCATCTTGTATTTTCAATTATTCCAAAAGATTGGCATTGCAGACTTCAGGACACAGAGAGTTTGTTATCAAAAACAGATTCAGGTTTTTAAAATATTGCTAAACCCATGTTTTAAGTTTCAACATTTATCAAATCATGCCACACATGATTTTTCCCAGTGGAAATCTTTAACACAATTAAAATTAAAAAACAGTCAATAAAGAAAAACAAGTCAATAAAGAAAAAAAGTCAATAAAGAAAAACAATTATGACCAAATGCATAATTAAGATACACTGTTTAGTTAAAAACTGTGTTTTTCTCCCAGCTGGTATCTTTGCTTTATATCATTTTGCAAACACAGGTTCGTTAAACTTGCCAAGTGATGGATGAATTACTCAACATCTTTTCCACACATATGGCCAAAGAGATGAAAAATGAAGAAGAGAAAGCATTTGATTTTAAAATATAAGTATTTGCAACAATCAGTGTGTGAATGTAATGAGTTTTAATACAGACCTTCCTATACTTAGCACGTCTTATCCTTTACCTAAACTTACGTCATTCTTTTTTACAAATGATCTTTTAAACCAATCATCAAAGAAGTTTAGAAAAAGTTAAATTGAACGTTTTTGTCACCCACATTTTATTTATTTCCTTATTTTTTCTTTAAATTTGGTAAAGACTATTGTTAGAAATTAAGAAATAGGTGAATTTATATCCATTTATTTATATCAATTAAGCTGTTTAAAAGATACTATGAAGTATGTATTTTAAAGTTACTGTTGAAGATAAAACTGTCAGCAGATAACAACATTGTTACTGTAATAGAAGTATTGTCTATGTTACATGGCAATACATTCAACAAAGAAAATTGCCACTCACCCCAAATTAATATCTGCATTTATTTTGCCTCCTTGCAAATAAAACACATACTAAGTCAACCAAAGAATTTACAACAGTTGAGGAGTTTCCAAGCAGATATGGCAGATGAAGGTTAAGAAAAGGTATAAAGTTTCTTTCTATCCCCTTGTCTGGAGTTACTAGCCAGACTAAATCACCACCACCTTACATTCAAAAATAACTTCAAAACAAAGAAGCTCAAAATTTTCAATGAAACGCAGAAAGATAGAACAAGCGTTCCAAGTTTGTTGGCTTTTGTAGTTCTGAAGCTCCAGGTGTGCCAGCAGGAGCTGTAAGTATTGGTTTGCAAATATGTCATCAAGAATGGCACAGGCAGTTAGGCAGTTCCCTGCTTTGTGCCCAGTTAGCCACATACATGCTGGAGGTGGCATTTGTTCCTCCCTTCCTCTCATTCTTGCCTCAGAGTCCCATCCCCTCAAAGGTGCATTTTCAGTTTCATTACTCCCTTGCTCTCCTGCCATTGTCCAACCTTCTTTCTTCATTATCGCAAATTAGAATGCAATCTCACACCCCAGCTATCTTGATCCACCACAGTACGCATTACACCCCTGTCCTGACCTTGGTCATGTGTGTGGGACAGGAACGGCATGTCTCAAAGTTAGCTGAGGTTCCTCAGCCACATTTGCAAGCCAATTAATCTGAAGTCTGACGTTACTTTCGTGTACAGTGGTTAGTTACTACCAAACACATAACTAGTAACTGGCTGTGTAAAGCTGACAAATTTAAGTCAGTGATTGCAGTATTACTATTCATACATTAAAGACAACCGATCACATGAAGACAGCTAACTTTTCACTCAGGAGATAGTCTGAATACAGGCAAACGGAAGGTGCTACCATACTGAAATAGTTTGCATTTCAGCATTGTCACTATGATATTTTGGAAACCCTGATATATAAGATATGAGATTTGATAAAAGATTCACAGCATTGTATGAGTACATGTTGTAGAAAAAAGAAAATGGAAAGAATCCTTTTTGGTAAATATTTTCTTTGTAGTAAATATTAAAAGGATTTGCAGCAAAATACCATGGTCTTTGCAAGGCAGCTTTCTTTTTTGAAAAGATTTCTTTTACCACAGAGCTATGAAGGACCGGGACCTCTCCAAGATTTGTTTGGGCAGTCTACCAGAGGCTACAAGTCCCTAGACAAGGACTGCCATCTGTCCTTCATTTTATTCAAAAGTTACTGTGGTGGATTAACCTTGGCTGGCTGCCAGGTGCCCACCAAACCACTCTCACACGCCTCCTCAGTAGGACAGGAGGAGAAAATAAGGTGAAAAAACCCCATATGTCGATCAAGATAAAGGCAGTTTAATGAAAAAAACAAACAAACAAACAAACAAAAAAAAAACACAAAAAAAAACCACAAAAAAAAACACAAAAAAAAAGCAAAGGCTGAAGCAAAGCAAAACGAAAGAAGATTTATTCTGAGATAAAGACAGTTGAATAGGTAAAGCAAAAGCTGCGCATGCAAGCAAAGCAAAACAAGGAATTTAATCACCGCTTCCTATTGGCAGGCAGGTGTTCAGCCATCTCCAGGAAAGCTGGGCTCCATCACACGTAAGCGTTACTTGGGAAGACAGACGCCATCACTCCAAATGTCCCCCCCTTCCTTCTTTTTCCCCCAGCTTTATATGCTGAGCATGATGTCATATGGTATGGAATATCCCTCTGGTCAATTGGAGTCAGCTGTCCCAGTTGTGTCCCCTCCCAGCTTCTTGTGTACCCCCACCCTGCTCGCTGGTGGGATGGTGTGAGAAGCAGAAAAGGCCTTGATTCTGTGTAAGCACTGCTCAGCAATAACGAAAACATCCCTGTATTATCAACACTGTTTTCAGCACAAATCCAAAACATAACCCCATACTAACTACTGTGAAGAAATTTAACTCTACTCCAGCCAAAACCAGCACAACTTCCCATCAGTAGGCAATGTTCAGCCAGTTCCTGGGAAGGAGGACTTCAGTATGCATAGTGGTTCCTTTGAAAGACAAACATCTTAATAATGAATGTTCCCCCTCCTCCTCCTTTCTTTTAGCTTTTATTGCTGAGTATGACACCATATGATATGGAATACCACTTTGGTCATTCTGGGTCAGCTGTCCCAGATATGTCCTCTCTCAACCTCTTGCCCACCCCCAGCCTACTAGGCTTTGCGGAGGAGGGAGGAGCTTGAGAGAGAGCCTTGATGCTGTGCAAGCACTACCCAGTAACAGGAAAAATGTTGGTGCATTACCAACATTATTCTAGCCGCAAGTGCAAAGTACAGAATTATATGGGCTGCTATGAAGAAAGTTACTCCATTCCAGCCAGACCTAGTACAATCTCCACCCCTTATTCCATACCATTTGCACCACGCTCAGGTCCTACATATTTCGATAAATCTACTTATCTTCTGACATCCTATTGTATCTACTTCTTATTCCTGAAATCCCCTCTTACCAACACTTGCAACATATGGTACGTACTGAAACCATCTTTACATCCAACATACAGATTTAGACATTCCCATTAACCATTATCCCCTGTCCCTTAACAGATAGATAGATACTATTTCCCCATACCATAGGCCTCTGCCACTCCCCAAAATGTCCATAAGGACAGGCAATGACTTTGGCCCCATCTGTCAAGGTGGTCACTCAGGACAGGATAAGCAGCATGTTGGATGGTTGGGCACCAATATCAGGTTGGTTTGACCATTGCTGCACTCACCCAGTTCCTTGCGAAGCTCACTCTTTTTCTGTTCAGGTAGTTCTTTGTGCATTTCATAAAACATACAATTTACATTGCGGATTATTTTCCCCCAAGGTTAAATCTCATTGAGGTACACACCAGATCTCCCCACCCTTCCACATTATCCATCAAGTGCACCTGGATTCTTGAGAGAAGATAATCCCACAAATAGGTTTGTCTTTTCTCAAGGGAGGAGCAACACACACTGCCTTCCCTGGCCACTTCCCTGTGTGCACTACGGGGATCTTATCTCCTCCAACAGTATGTAGGGGCTTTGTTTGGGCAGGACCAGGATGGTTAGCAAATCCTATGGTGTTAATCAACGGAGAGCTGCTAAATTTATATCCCAGTGCTTCCATGCCCCAGTGCCAAACACTGGGCATAGTCTTTCAGAATCCATTATATCACTCAATCTTTCCAAAGGCTCGTGGGTGGTAGGGGACATGATACACCCAGTCAGTGCCATGTTTCTTGGCCCAGGACTCTATGGGGTTACTTTGGAAATGAATGTCACTGTCTGACTCAGTTCTTTCTGGGGTATCTTGTCACTGAAGAACTTGCCTTTAAAGGTCCGAGATGATGTTTCAGGCAGTGGTATGGTCTACAGGGTATGTTTCTAGCCACCTGGTAATCACTTCCACATGGTGAGTACGTTTCTTGCCTGGGCAGCTGCATGGCTGTGGTCCAATATAGTCAATTTGCCAAGGCTCACCATATTGAAATGCCAGCCACCGCCCTCTGTTCTAGGGAAACTTGACATGTGTGGCTCACTTGATTGCAGCACATGTTTCACATTCATGGATGACCTGTGTGATGGCCTCAATGGTCAGGCCCAGCCCCCAGTCACGACTCCATCTGTATGTTGCATCTCTCCCTAGATGTCCCGATATTTCATGAGTACATCAAGCTACAAATAGCTCGCCCGTACACTCCCAGTCCAGGTCCATCTGAGCCACGTTGATTTTGACAGCCTGGTCTACCTGTTTGTTGTTTCGATGTTCTACAGTGGCACGTTTTTTGGGCATGATGAGTGTCTACGTGACACCTTTACAGCAATGTTTTCTACCCAGGCAGCAATCTTTTGCCACAATGTGGCAACAAAGATGGGTTTACCTCTGTGCTGCTGGATGATCTGCTTCCACTGCTGTAGCCACCCCCACAGGGTGTCTGCCACTATCCATGAGTCAGTATAGAGATAGACCACTGGACACTTTCCTCGTTCAGCAATCTCCAGGGCGAGCTAGATGGCTTTCACTTCTGCAAACTGACTTGACTTGCCTTGCCTTCTCCTTCAACATCTTCAATGACTTGTCGTGTGGGACTCCACACAGCAGCTTTCCACTTCCTATGGTTTCCTACAATATGACAGGATTCATCAGTAAAGAGAGCATAATGCCTTTCATCTTCTGATAACTCATTATATGGTGGTGGTGCCTCTTGGGTACAAGTCACTTCCTCAGGCGATGCTCCCAAAATCTTTGCCTTCTAGCCAGTCCATGATCTCTTCTAGGATTCCTGGGTGGTTGGGATTCCCATTCGAGCCCACTGCATGATCAACACTACCTACTTATTCCACATCAGTAACATCGTTTGCATGATGTGTTGAGGGAACATGGCCTTTGAACATCCGGTCCAGCACAGGCAATTGTGGTGCCAAGAGGAGTTGTACTTCTGTACCAACTTCTGAAGTGGCCTGAACTCCTTTATATTCTGCTAGTATCTCTTTTTCAGTCAGGGTGTACCTACCCTGTTTTCCAGCTAAAGAAAACTGAGATATTGAAGTGTAACATTCACAAATTTCAATTTCTGCTTTATGAAACACTTGATAAAACTGACTATCAACAATTATTAGTATCGGTTATGAAGGCACTGACAATTATGTCTGACTATTTTGGATAAGTGTCTTTGTACTGTTTTCAGCATTTCACGTAGATATGCATGTATCATAAAGTAGAAAATGAAGTCTATTAGATTTCTGAGAAGTGAATCAATAAACTCATAATGGAACTTCAGGGCAACCTTTATAGAAAGTAGTTGTATATTTCTTGAATATTACTAAGTTCTTTGATATGTCCATACCCCCAGGCCCTATTCCTGGGGAAGTCCAGATAGAGTATTCCCTTCATAACAGAACCCTTTAGAGAAATACACAAAAGAACGGCTGTTAATTTATTTTGATCAAATAAAAATCAGTATGTTTCAAGAAGACCTTTGTATCAGAATGTTTAATTAAACTGCAATACAGGGTTAGAATCTACCCTGTGTCGGTAGCATTTGTTTGTCCTACATTTCCATTGCTCAAGAAAAAGAAAAGAGGTGGTTTTGGGGGTTTTATTTTGGTTTTGTTTCCTTAGAGGAGATGATAAATTACCTTTATCAATTAAACACAACTCTGTTGTCTCCATTCTTTACTATCCTGTACAAGTAAAGGCAGTACCCAAAATAATAGAAGTAGCACCTCCATGTTTCCAATGGCTGCAAAAGCTTTGTCCCAACCCAGTTTCTCACCCTTCACCCTTCTTGTCCTGCCAGATGTAGTATTAGAAAGCATCTGAACATACAGAACTGAAAGCTCTTCTTCGGATTAACAATTTTAAAGTGATTGTTTTAATTTTTCTTGTAAAACCCACATACATACATTTGTACCTAAAAATTGCAGAAAGTAGAGTAGGATTGACATTTGTAAGTGACAATAATGTCTATCTACATAACAACAATTCTTAATTTAGTAAGCATAACTCTTAATCATATTTGTATCTTCTGGAACATGCTTTCTAAAATCCAGGGATTTGTAGTAATTGTATGAACTAAGAACACACTGTTGTATTCATCTTTACCCCTTAACAACCACTGTAAAATGTCAATTCAGTAGTAGTATGCGAAAACTCCTAATTCTCAATCATTTCATTCATTATACTCTCAAGTAATTAAATTTGCTTTAATCAAGATGGTAAATATACTTTCCAAAATATATATTTCTCAGACAGAGACTATTTCAGTATTTTGTCTCCATTCATCTGAAGGAATTTGACAAGATATCTAACTAGAATTAATTTTGCTACTATAATAAAATCAAACCATTGATTCTATTAAAAAAACAAAATCTTGATTCCAAGAGAAAGTATGAATTCATTGTTGAAATTAAATTTAAATTTATATTTAAAGCATTTTAAAAAACAATAGCCCAATTATCCAGATGTAATTCCACCACTGATTTCCTAAGTAACCTTGGTAAAACTGGACCACAAACTACCTGACAAAGAAAAACACATATAGCTGGAATTGAAATAAGAAAGTCAGAAGCTGTAACAGTCTGTCTCTTGTATTTTCTTAATAAGTCATTCAAATATTGATGTACAGCATCTTGCAAATTTATTGTAAAAGGAAATTAATATCTGTAAATCATGTTAGATATTACAAAAAGTCTATATCATTGGGAATTATTGATAGTATATGAAATACAAGATTCTTTCTGGAACTAATACAAAGACAAATGCTGCTGAATATCCTATTATTGTCTAAATTTATTTGAGGAAATAACAACACCTTGCCAGCATGAGAGATATGATAGAATTCAGGAAAAAAAGAAAAAAAAAAAGAACTGAAATAAAGTACTGTACATATATCAAACTATTCAAATTGATTTTCTATCTTAGTGCACTTTGATAGCACTATATTGCATCGCATCTAGCATCATTGTTCTCTCTCTCTGTAAGGAAAGAAAGACACTTAGCATTAGCAAGTAACAGCAAAAAATGGTAGATATTAAGTCATATTTTTGAAAACATATAAATCGAATATGCAAAGATATCCCAGTTAAGTAAAAGATTGATAATGAAGTACTTGGTAGCATTTAGAAAGCACAATAGGTGATATCCACAAGGCAAAAATAAATGCCTAACATGTTAGCCCTTTTCTTCAAAATCAACTGAACACTTTAGAGTTTATGCTCTGTCACAAAGAAATCAGAAATAGTGAAAGGAGAATTCTCATTTACTCCTCATCTCAAGAGAAAAAAGGTCTAAAACTGGTATTGTGTTCATGCTAAGGCAAGTATTTTAATAGACTTTCAACTGATACGTGGAACAGATGCTTTTGAATCAAAAATACAGCTGGGTGGACCAAAGACTAAACCTTTAAGAAAAGTTTTTACTATAATTGTGAAAATGAAAAGAGACGATCTGCTTCATCCTGCTTCTGCTTTCTTAAAAAAAAAAAGGTAAGATCAGATTGTGTCAAACTTTCTCTTCATAACTCACTTTAGTGAATTAGTCCTTTTGTGATCCATTGTGGAGCAGGGGTTTTGAAGCTGGGGCACCTTCTGCTGGTTTTAGTGCCTCACATTGACATGCAAGGTAACAAGTGCTGGACTGGCGTGTCTGTCCTACATTTTTTAGGATTTATCAGAGAAACTGAGAATCATAAAATGGAGCAAAGACTGGCATAGTCATCCTGAATGGCTTTTGGAGAAGTGGTCAGCACTGACACCAGCTTGATAGCTTAGACCAGCATGTAGTAGCTGGTCAAAGTAGCTGGACAAAGCAAGTCAGCAGTCTATTATTTGAGTGCATCGTGGAAGGATAAGTAAAGAGTTCTGAGGTTTTCTTGCAGAGATTAAAACCTTCCTTCAGTGATCAAAAGCTTTCTAGCTAATGCCTCCAGCAAAAGAATAATTATACTATGAAGAATAAACATGAATAAACAATAACAAACTGTTTAGGCCATACTAGAACTGCAGAACACAAGTCTTCCATGAAAGCAGACAGCACAGTGACTAGCCTTACTGAGAACAGTGGTAAACCAAAAAGTGAAATTAACCTTCTGAACTGACCTTCTCAATTTAGGAGAAGCACCTCTGAGGCATGGCACTAGGAACCATGATTGTAGCAAAAATCACCACCTGTGGCAGGAGCCAGTTGCTCTCTCATGGAATTAAAAGAATGGTTCAAGAGAGGCTGAAAAGCACTATTTTAGGACACTTATTTCTTGAAATCTTTATGTATTTCAAACTAAGTAAGCCAAATCTTATTTGGCTTCTTTGTATTGTCCATGAACAGGATAGGAAACATTAGATAAAGAGAAGCAGCACAGACCAGGAATCATTTGGGCTGACTAGAGGAAGGAAGTATGTTATGAAATTTATGAACATAGACAGATAGGTAAAACCTGCTGTAAGTTGACATGTACATGCTAACTAATGGTTTAGTTCAGAGCATTTTGTATCTGTTTAGATATCAAAGTTAGACTGTTATATGTTATATGTTTATTTTCCAATCTTTTTTTTTTTGCTTGGGGAAATATGCAGTAAATGTAACTCATTATTATTTATTGAAAACAATGGAATTGTTTAGAATAGAAAACAAAGTATTGCTGTTTTACACTGGTTGTCTGTTTTCAAAAATTCTTGCTTACAAATTCAAAGTACCTACAAAATAAATACTGATAACACTAATACACGGGTGACATATTTATAAACAATAGTTACTGTTAAACACCCATAATAATTGTTAGCACTATTGTGTGATATCATGGAATAAAGAGAAGAATGGTGATTTTTCAGCTTCTTTCTGGAAGAATAGCATTTTTTTACACCTACAAAGGACCTTTGAAGTTATATATCATGCAATTTAGTTGAAAATCAAAGGGCATGATTTATTTTTATTTTTATTTTTATTTTCATTTCTTAAGCAAGAAATTTCCAGCTCATTAACAATATAGCTATGAATTATTCTTAGATCATTCTTTCTGTTTACTGAAAAAGATGTAAAGGTTATATCTAACAAACTCCTGCTTGCAATGAGGACAACAATTTAGTGTTGCATAGGGATAGATGTAAAAAAGACACATAATTAGAGCTAGTGGTATTGAAACTTAACTGCATGAGGCCTGTTTACTTCAAAGAAATTGTGTGTCACTACACTAAGGGGTTGGCAGACTGCCAAGGTGAGTTTCTGTTGGGTGACAGTCGGTATTCCAATCTGGAAAAATGCTTTTGTCATTTAAGAAAATTTGACAATGAGCAAGTCAGACTACAAAGCTATCCTTCAGTAAGAGCTACATGTGCAATTATAGGGCCACTCTCACATTATTAAAAGAAGTTTTCCTGGTTCATAAGTTCCTATAAAATTTCCTATAAATATTTATGTATTTTGGAAAGCACCTTGAACTGTGTTTCTTTTGAAAGTATTTTGAAACAGAAATGTTATGCTTTAATTTTTTTTAAAGTTTTTTTCTAGTACTGAAGTTTCTAAGTCTGTTAAACTTTTCAAGAGTCTTCTATGTCTAGAAAAGGTATTGGAGGGGAATCCTACATTAATGAGACTACAGAGACAGGTAAATCTGTAACTAACACTAGTGCCAGAAAAAGAAAAAGGCCAACACTGAAATGTAATACTTTCTCTCTCGCAGCTTTGACTAATCACTTTAAAAAGCAGTGACCACTGCTCCTCCCCTTTCCACCCCAGGGAAAGCTCACAGTGGCTACCATCTACAACTCTTTTAGAAGCAGAAAGAAGTCACAATCCAGAGTGTTCTCCCTTTCCCTTCTCAGCAGGCCATAAAATGCAAGGAGCTG
This sequence comes from Calonectris borealis, assembly GCF_964195595.1. Lineage (NCBI taxonomy): Eukaryota > Metazoa > Chordata > Aves > Procellariiformes > Procellariidae > Calonectris > Calonectris borealis. Next base: position 48,314,335 of record NC_134312.1, read on the forward strand.
AAGAGGGTCAACAGAAGCCTTTACAAGAAGGCTTCTTGTAAAAGGGATTTGAAGTAGATGATAGGAAACTGCTCAGAAGAGACTGAGCATTTTGGGGTAAGGATTAACATGGAAGTTGCATAGAGCAGCAACAGAGGAGTAGGATATCCAAGTAAAGAGGAGAGAACAGAGACTAACAGGAGAGAACCTACAGGTCCAGGAAGCCGCACAAGTCCTTACTTATCTTCCCCATCAAAACCCCATTGGTCTCTCCTAAGCTGAACTTCTCACTCTAATGTCCCTGAAAATATCTTTGAGCCTTCTTTCCCCTCCACTAAACCCGGTTCAGACAAGTCTTTACCTGTTTCTAACCAAGAATGAATTCTTATCGAATCTAACCAAATTTAAATTCCCCATGAAAACATACTTTGTTTCCATTATCGTATCCCCTACTAGGTGATATGATGCTTCTTAGAATTAAGTGCAGAGGAGCAGTTTCATTCCCACCTGTGCTCGTGACCTGATGTAGGATACTGGACAAGTAACATGCTTTTTAGTGCCCTATTATCTGTTTAAAATGCATGCGCTTTTGGGCAGAGAATATTTTCTGTTGCCAAGGTCAAAAGGAAAAGTAGAACTGAGAAAAAGAATGTATTTAGACAACTTTCTTTTTTAATTTTATGTGCTATAAGCTTTTGTTTGTGTATCTCTACATTATAAAATTCTGTTTCAAGACCTTCACAGGAATTGAAAAAAAGTAAAGAAATATTAACTTCATTACAGTAAGTTTGACTAGATCAAGGGAACAGAAGGTACAAAGCCAAAACCCTTATGCCTAAAAACATGTTTCTCAAAGATAAAGAAACAATGTCTGAAGAAAGAAGAAAAAAAAGTACAGATAAATTAAACTGATAGTTTGGCTTTAGAAGACTTTCCTGGAAAAGAGGACAATTTCTACCAATTTTGTTAAATATTTCCTTAGTCTGCTGACCTTTTGATTTCATTGGAACTTGAAAATCTTGCATACAGGAATAGGATAAAAAAGGCTATTTTTTTTTTTATTAACAGAAAAATTTTCATTTTTACTGCTATTTCATAGCCTTTTCTGCTTTCTACAGTCTTCTTAGATCAACAGTTCAATTCAATTCAATCTTAACATGCCCGTGACATTACAAGGTCTCTGAAATTATTATGAAACAATGCAAAAAAGCTTTTGAAGTCGCAATTTTATGCTTGTATTTCCTTAAATATCAAAGATACTTTACAAATGAATCAGGTTTTCTTCCTGATTCTATGTTTAGTCATCTAATTATATTATATGATTTACTATTTTACTAATCAGCCAGTTCACTTTTGTGAGTTACTTATTTTAATATTTGAGAACGTACATATTTTACTAATTGATTTACACAATTCACTGATCCAATTGAGTATTTTATTGATCCAGCTGCGTAATGTGAAAATCCAAGTAGACACAAAGCTGATTGGCTTTTAGCGATGCCCTGAGGACTTTTTTTGGCTTTAAATATTATTTAGATACAAAATACTCTGGTTTTGGACAGTATGTCTCCTATTGACTGCTGCAGAAATTATCCCTGCACATTCTACTGCCATTCAAGTTTTAAAGTTTTATCTCCCTGGCAGGGTGAAATAGCCAATACTGTGCTGCCAAGCCACTGGTGCACATGATAACTAGTATAAAGGCAGTTCAGGGAAAATTTTTATACTTTTTTATTATGGCAATCTAGTCAATCTGAGGTTAAATTACCCAATAACAGACCAGGTATACCCTAACTGAAAAGATGAAGAACTGAGTAAGCATCTGATACCTGTAAAGGAAGAAAGGAAGAAGAAAGGGACTGAGGCATCTGCACAAGTTCCCTGAAATGGGAGCTGGGTAGGAGTCTTTCTAAGTAGAGCTCAAACTTTTACTTTTCTTAGGACATTTATGTATAGGAAACACTTAGTTAGAGGATGCTGAAATGAGAAAGATGGACAGAAAGGTCAACTACATATTCCCCATCAAACATTAACCAGAAGGAACTGAAAAGTTTTGAAAAGACCAACATCATGAAACTGCCTGCTGTCTTCTCCTATGAGAGAAAAGGACTTTGAGAGTCATCATGAAAGCTTTACTGGTATGTACTACCATCCTACCAACACTGGAAGCAGATAGGAAAGTACAGGCTAAACAGAAAGATGGGGAGAGAGAAGGAATGTCTGTCCCACGAGGGATTAAGAGGACTTCTTGCAGGGAAGAGCAATAAGGGACTTCAGTACAAAAGGCCAAGGTGACTGTTTGATATAGATACAGAGATACAGCTTGTAAGAAGAAGAAAATACCAGTGCTAGGTAGGTTTCTGCAAAATACTAGGTGGTAAATCTCTGAAGGCTAAGAGCACAGGCAAACAGAAGGGTTGTGCGTTGGGAAGTGTAGAATCATTTCTCTGCACAAATATGTGGGAGTTTTAATTCTAAATCCTTCTGGTCATGTGCAGAATGAAGGGTTAATGAAAATACATTGCAATTGCATCATTGCTATACAGCACTAATCATGATGGGTTATACAGAAATTACATTTTGTAATACTGCGTTGTAGTTCATAGTCCTTGAATTATACATTTGGTATCCTGCTTTCCTATAAAATATTCCATGTTGTTGATTTACCATTTTTTGGGAAATATATGGAAATGGCTTCATTTTATTTCTACTACTGCTGAACTGCTACAGTATATTTGTTATTTCTGAGTAGTAAACAGCCATCATACTTTTACTTACACACACACATATATAGGTATATCTATCTTAAAATAATTACATGGGTACTTTTTTTTTTCATCAACTTCTCCCTCATTTCTTGACTCAGTATTTCTGTGTTTTCATACCAGCTTCATCTGAGTTCAATAACACATTACCAGTGTCCATTATGAAAGAAATATTTCTGATAGCTTTGTTATTCAAAAAAAAAAAGTAGCAGTAGGTTAAAGCATAATCTATTCCTTATAATACTGAAATGAATGTTCAGCAAGTTACTTAAAACTCTATATGAATAAAATATTGGAATCAGGCCCTAAGGGAAAGCTAAGGTTTAATGGTTATATGTATAACATTGATACATTTCCTTACACACAGCATTCAAGAGAATAGATTCCATGCTGAGTGTTTCTAAAGTGTTCCTTTAGTTGGAGCAAAGCAAAAATTGATATGTTTTTATGACCCCTACCATTTCTTATGGGAATAAATCCTACCTTTGAGCTAAGTATTAATCTGTGCTCATAATAACCATCAAAAGTGCAAGTGAAAAGGAAAGTGAATGAAGACTTTAAAAAATCTGTCCTTAGTTTCTTTCCATCCTAACTATAATCAAATAATACTCTGAAATTTTAATAACTAAATATTTTAAAATTAATTCATTTTCAATTTGTACTTTGGTGACAAGAATCACCATAGCACTAGACATAATGGAAATTGAGGAAATAAAATTTATTTGAAATTCTGCTGTTGGGTTTTTTATAGAAAGAAAGATTCTTTGCTTCAAAAGAACTAAGAGCTATGTCACACTTGTCAAACTTAGGTTAATAAGGTGATATTGACTATTAAGTAACTGACCATGTGTCAGTCAAAAGAGATAGGAGTTAAGTTCGTATTTAACATAGGGCTTCCCTTACTGTAGACTTATGTGCATTTATGCAGCTCACACATGTGAATATGCCTCTACCTGTATAATTTCATCTTTAAATTTTTTATATGAAGACATCACTCTCTTTCCCTTTTTGTTGCCCTCTGTAAGAAAAATTGATAAAACAGACCAATTTTTTTTCATATAAAGGGTGATTTCACTAAGAAAAACATTTTATATACAAGTTTATTCTGTTCTAGCATTGGGTTAGTCAAAGTTAATGGAAAAATTTTACTGAATACAGAAGTAGAAAGAGAATCTTAAGAATACGTTAGAATTCTAAAAATACTTTATAAAAAAATCTTTAAGATTTGCTAAAAATACAGGTCTCCAATGACTGAATTAAAGAAGTCAAAAATGTTTGACAATTTAAGCACAGATAGAACTTATTTTGTAGTCATTATACAGTGATGATCCAGAAACAATTCTAATCACACTATGTAACAGGAAAGAAAGTATTTGCATTAAATTTTTTATGCATAAATCACATATTGATCCATGAAGACAAAGCCAAGAAGACAAAAATAACACTGAAGGATGGGAGGTATGACCATTCATTATCTTACTTTCTTTTTTTTCCTCTTGGGGATTATACATTGAATAAGTTTCAATTAAATAAAGGTAAGGGTAGATTAAATGTATTTAACAATGCATGAAAACAATATAATAATGGTGCTTTTTATGTCACTTAATACACAATGTTATTAAAAATAGTTTTAGATATTTGTTTCGTATCATAAAATCACAAATCCTGTTTGTTTTTTTATTTATGTGATACAACTGTGTTAACTTGAATTTACAAATGTCAAGGGCTCTTATTCTAAGGGGTTTTTTTGTATTTTTTTTCTTACATCCTCTCTTAAAAGTTACATTTTCATTCAAACATGAACGATTTTGCTAGAACCACCACAGGTATAAATGAAAACTCAAAGTACAATATGAGAAGCTCAATTAGTAGACAATTTTAAATTACCTCTCTATAAACAAGATATATTTCCTATTTACTTTTCATTTATGTGCAAAGAAAGAAAGTGAAGGGTGGTTATTAAAACTGTTCCAAAATGTGATATTATCTCTGTCTCAGAAGGAATTGCAAGAGTCAAAGAAAAACTCACATATTTTGACATAAAAAAGCTACTAATTGAAAAGTGTCCCACTGTTTCATCTATTTTGACTGCATGTAATATACTAATCCACTTTTGTTTATAGATGAAAATAATCAACAATTATATTAAACCTTCCAAACCACACTGTTAGAATGATATGTAATCTGCTCGTAAATAACCCTTTCTTTTCCATCTGAGCCAGTCAGTATGGTTCCTGAATTTTTTTTAAAGTACATCAAGGAGACACATTTAGGTATCACTTCAAAAAGCGAAAAGGATTTTCTCATATTACAGATAAGGTATCAGTGAAGGCCTTTTGCAGGTATTACACAACACTGGAAACTATCCCTTTAATCTTTTCTAAAATTGAGCCTATGATAGAAAGAAGTCCAAAAAATGTCGTTAACTTCAGTACCCTTACAATTCTTTTGGACCACTAAAATAGGACCATTTTGACCATTTTGGACCATTACAAGTTGAAAAAGCACACTATACAGAGAAAGTCCAGGAGAAACAAGCCTAAGTGGTCACAGTTCCTCCCAACTGTTATGGAAAGCAAGCCAGCTTCCAGGCTCAGCGTGGAATATTATTGTTTTCCTCCAGATTTAACTCCCCTTCCTCTCCTTCTGCAACATTTTTTCTTCAAGAAGCTACCAATAATATCTCCACACACCTTAAGTAAATATTCCAATATTAGCAACGAGACCGCAGTATGAAGGAGGACTAGCAGTAAGATTTCTTGGACAATCACAGAGCCAGTCTGCCTTACCCTGTGATATGTTACATGAGTCTCCAGTGTCAGCTTTATTTTGTGAGAAACCACAAATAGATTCCTCCTGCTGACCTGAGCCCTTACAGGGCTGATCTGCAGTACTGCTCAGATGAAGCCTCCATGGGGAATAACATGAACATTCAATTGTGGGAGCAGAGTAGATGCTAGCATCCATAAATTCCACCTCACTCATCAAAAAAATTTGATGTTCTGGAAAGTCAGTGAAAACATCAGGGCAATCCTTATATGTCTGATATTGGGGGAAAGGCAAGGAGAGCATTGATAAATATTATCAGCACAATTGGTTTATTTCAGTGTTTTAAGTTAGTTCTATAATAAATACAAAGTGAACATTGTAAGTTGTCTGGTGGTTAAGATTTATCAAGGATGAAGGAAAATGAAATGCAACCCTTTCTTCTTTTCTTTTCTTGTGGTCCAGAGCATGGATTTTAATCAAAATCTTGTTATAAAGCTATCTGTCAATGGATTATAACACTGAACTATAAACAATTCTATAGTTTCTCCCAGAGTAAAATTTTATTTTACGTCTCAGCTAATCTAACAGTTCACCATTTGCTGCTGCTTGTTCTCCTTCCTTCCTACATCATTTTTCCATTTGCATATTCCTGAACCTTTCTTTGAAGTGACTCTGGCACTTGTCAGGCCTTTTATTGATCTGATACAACCCACCAGACTAGGAAAAAAATAACCTTTGTCAGGTTACTTTTTGATCACTTTAGCAAACTCACTCAAGTGCAAGGTCAGAAGCTCCGCAGAACAAGAAAAGATCATGATCAAGAGAGAAGATAGAGCAGGGAGTAAAACTTTGATATCCATAATCTATCAGACTGACAAATGGGATATAATTTTATCCTGAATCTCTTCTTCAAAGTTGTTTCACTTTCTGTAAAACAGTTAAATCTCCATCCAGCCAAAGAAAGAGAATTACTATTGCTAGTGCTTATAGTACTTGCTCGATAACTGATCCTTATGGAATACATGTTTCCATTTAAATTAATAGATAATTTTATTTTCATATGACTTTTCATATTTACCATTGTCGTGGTTTAACCCCAGCCGGCCACTGAGCACCACACAGCCGCTCGCTCACCCCCCCCGCCGGGTGGGATGGGGGAGAGAATCAGAAGGGTAAAAGTGAGAAAAACTCGTGGGCTGAGATAAAGACAGTTTAATAGGGAAAGCAAAAGCCGCGCACGCAAGCAAAGCAAAACAAGGAATTCATTCACCACTTCTCATTGGCAGGCAGGTGTTCAGCCATCGCCAGGAAAGCAGGGCTCTATCACGCGTAACGGTTACTTGGGAAGACAAACGCCATCACTCCGAACGCCCCCCCTCCTTCTTCTTCACCCAACCTTATATGCTGAGCATGACGTCATATGGTATGGAATAGCCTATTGGCCAGCTGGGCCAGCCGCCCTGGCCACACTCCCTCCCAGCCCCCTGCACATCTGGCAGGGCATGGGAAGATGAAAAGTCCTTGACTAGCGTAAACAATACCTAGCAACAACCAAAACATCAGCGTGTCATCAACATTATTCTCACACTACATCCAAAACACAGCACTATACCAGTTAATAGGAAGAAAATCAACTCCATCCCAGCCAAAACCAGGACAACCATTCATTGGTTCTATTCATTCACAACCTAGTATGTCCTCTGACCGATTCAAAATGCCCTCCTGAGTTTGTGTCCAATACCCTCCTATATAGCTCCTTAACTTCCTTGATATACGCCTACCTTTTCCTGGTCCTCAGTTCCTATCTTCTTTCTAATTTCCCATGCAAATTTCCATATCTTTGAACTCATCCTCCTCTTCCCAAACACAGTTAAAGTGCTCACATACCTCTCGTTTTGATACACATCCTGTCCCTTCCTCTAATGTCTAATCATCTAATCCCTAGATCCTGCACCACTGATGGGCCAGCGCCTCACGGTAGCAACATCACTGCTACCAAGCACAGCCCTGCTAAGCACAATGCTCACAGCTAAGCACAATCTGCTTTTTCATACCTTTTTTCCACAACAGTATGCTTGACTCCTGTTCTTAACTGCCTAAGTTACAACAGGCTCAAGAAGGAAAAAAAGCATAGTTTTCCAGACCACTGCAGTCATGCTAAGATGGACAGTTATAACATATCTTCTTGTCTCAAGCTTTGTCTCAACACCTACAGCACGCTAAGAACAAGGGCTTTCAACAAAAGCTCTACAGCCAGTCATCCCTGAGTATAGACTCCTTCTAGGTTAGCAGCAATAACTACTAAAATCACAAGCCTCTTGGAAAACTCAAATGCATACCATGCCTGCCAAAAGATAACTTACAGTGACTCACAATGTGTAAAATACTGATGATCTAAGATAATGAGGGAATTATCAAATGCTAATGCAACAGTGTTACCATAACTGCTCACAGTGACTCAATTCTAGAGGAGGTAACAGATATAAATAGCAATGAATACAGTTTGTTAAAAAAAAATCAACATGAAGCATTGCAAAGGATATGTGTGATTAAACCTAAGGATTTCATACTCTTTTGTTTTGCCTATGGTTCCCAATGTAACCTTCATTTATTTGCATATTACACTTTCCAGATTCTTTCTTTAACTAAGTGTTAAGACATAAGCATCCTCATAACCAAAGTTGTTTAGGGAGTTAAATCAGTTTTTACACACACAAAAAAGTGGTTTCAGTGTCTATATAAACAATTTATGAAAGCCAGCTTATTTGAGAAGCAGGGTTCATGAAGGTCTAAGAGAATAAAGAAAAAGTGATGGAAAAAAGATTCATCCTGAACAGGATATATGGTTATCTTTCCCATCTCAGTGCTATTTTTGGATAACCAAAACTCAATACAGCAAGTATATTTCCTCAAGTCTTAAAGGGCCCCTGACAATGAAAAAAACCCTCTTTCATGAAACACATGGGCTCAGCTTTTCACATTTAAATATGTATTAATTTTCTACACCCTAGAATTCTAAACCCTAAATTAAATATTTGACATTTTTCAGGAAAAGAAAAAAGTCTAGACAGTCCAACATTCAACAGCCTGATTATGCAGTAACTTGAGCAACCTAGGCCGTATATGTCTGACATTACTAAATTCAACGTTTCATGAGTAATCCATAGAGTTTACCCTTCAGCATAGCCTGCAAAAATTCTTTTTCACAACAATGAAATTGTAAATGACATGGGAAAACAAGAAACCCTTTCCCCTAGAAGTCCTGTCTCCTGCAATGAGGGGGTTCAAGTATGAGCCTATCAATCATGATTATAATTATGTTTTTATTCAAAAGGAAAACACTTATCACTCAGGTTTAGTAATATTACTTCAGCAGAGGAAGATAAAGTTCTGTAGGGTACTGCATGTATTTGGAGTGAGGTTGCCTGATAGCCCTATGAGACTCGTTTAAAATTTTTAGCTTCAGAGGAATATATAAAGTCAGTTATGGCCTCTGTTTCATGTATTAAAGGGAAAGAGAACGTTGATAGTAAGAATAAATCTATGTGCAAAGAAAAAGGAAGGGAAGGAAAGATGATACAGGCTACAGTGAAGGCACAACAATTCTAACGTAGGTTATGTAGGTAACATAATATATGACTTGTCAGGACTATGCTGTTGTGTGCCCATCACTGCAACCCAGCATTCTTTCCCAGTGTTCATGGCTCTAGTCTTTGATGCATCATGACATTATTTGTCAAGGATTTGTCTGAGGGTTAAGAAAAGAGTGCAGCAGTATTTCATAAACTGTATATGGCAGGATGATCTTTCTGTTCTTTATTTGCGTAACATCTAACAGCCAGGGCCTCTTGCCTATGAGTATAGTTCATAGATGCTATGGCTATACAATAATGAGTAAAAGACGAACTGCTGCTTTTGGAGTTCCTTTGATTTCAGTTCTGGTGATTTTTGATTTGCACTTTTTTCAGTGAAGTAGGGAAGAAGAGACCTAAGCCATAGAGCCAAAGATCCCATAAACCCCTTAGATGACTGCAAATTTGTAACCAAACTGTAGTAAGGTGTTTGGGTTTTATGGAAGCGCAGTTTGGCGGGTTTCAAGAACAGCTACTTCTCAGCTCCCTTGAGACATGAATCTGTTTCAGGTAAAACAGGAAAGATGACAATTATGAAGACATGTTCATGAGATATGACAGCTGTCTAGATGGAAAACACCTTTTATTAATCCACTCCTCAAAACATTAATATGCATTCAGTAACTAGCCTTATGAATTTAACGTATGTTTTCCATCGGTGCATTTTTATGCTTTCCAGGGAATGACTGTAACAATAAATTCAACTTAATATCACAGGCATCGATTCTTTACTTTTCAGAATCTGTCTTTGCAGAGAGTTATAAACCACTGAAGGTGAATCCACAATATCAGAAGGCATTATCCTCATACAAGAAAACAATTGCTCATCCCTTGAAAGAAACACAATCATTTCAGATGCAATTACAGCTATATCCTTCAAAATTTTCAGCCCTAATCCCAAATTCAAAACCCTTTATAAAAAGATTTTTTGAATAGGTGTGGGAATATTAAGAAGAAATTTATTAGAAAAATCATTTTATCATGTCACCTATTTTTATACAAAACTCTCAAAACCACTGAAGTCTATTCTGGTAGATAAACTATACAAATAATTTGAATTAAGTGTTTATAAATAATGAAAAGTTTAAATACTTCATTGACACTGTTATTGATTCAATATTGCATAACTTGCATGCTATAAAAGCTATAAAGAACACTATATTTATCTTTTTTTTTCTTCCTGATTATTACCATGCAGATACTTTAGAGAATTTTGTTATGTAAATTATTTTCATATTACAGATCAGGCAGTAAATCAATAACACAACTGATGAAGAAACTTTGGTCTTCCAAATTGTTGTTCAGGGCAATAGTCAGTAGATAATATTCTTGGATCCAACAAAAGATCTATATTAAGAAAATATGTTGATTTGTGAGTATAGAATAAATGAAATAACAAAATTGAAACTATTCTCTAGCTAGAGTGCCTCAGAAAGGAGCAGATGCAAAGCTAAGATGTCGATAGCAAATAAAGGAAACATCGCTATCAACAGAGGTGAATGCTGTATAAATTACGCAAAGAAGTATTAGAACTGAAGGAAAGAGAAAAAGGGATTTTTTTTTTATGCTGCTGTATATTTCATAACCAGATTTAAGGAATAACACAAAGAAGTTTTATCTAATGTATTACATTTGCTTCTGTAAAATTCAGTCAGGAAAATTGCAAAGCATAATACCAAAGATAGAATCAAAGTTTTAGATTACTGTGTTACTCTTTTTCTCTTCCTTGGTAATACCCATTGACAAAGAAACACTTTCAGAAAAGTATTGCTACCTTAGGCAGTTTAACCATGAAGTAGTTTTCAAACAAGCTCCTGACTAAAGACTGGAAATGAGCCAAGTACTTAAAGAAATGTTAAATATCTAGAATAATCTCCATGTTGCTGGATATGAAATGCTGAAGGTTTGTGAGAAGGGAACAAAGCTAATTTGCTGGCTTCAGAAATATGCATTGTAAAAAAGTATGAAATAAATTAAATAGTTTGGGTTCAGTATAGCATAAGGATACATCATCCTTATTAGTCACAAGAAAGAGTCAGGAAGTTTACACTAGAATTGTTATTTGTAACAATAATCTTAGATAGTGCTTTTCCGGGAAACCATCCAGAAGGTATGTACTAAATGGAACAGTCTGCTGGCACACTAAAAAGAGACAAAAACTACAGTACTTAGTGCAAAAAAAACCCCTTGAAACTAAAAACAGTATACAGCTGCAGGTAAGATAAAAGATTGTGTTAACAGGAGTAAAATGTAAAAAGAGAAGAGACATTATCACTATACAAAATTTTGTTGAAAATACCCTCCTCCAACTGTTTCTGTAAATAGTAGGACAGATAACTTTGGTAAATGAAACCAAACAAGGTGAAGAACTGAATGCATGCATTGCCTTTTAAAATCTGTCTCTATAGTACAGTAGTAGAGTGGGCAACTGAAATCAAAGGTCTGTATTTAATTCATCAGACAGACATTATTATCTGTCAGCAGCTTTTATAATGGAAGTCATGTGAAAATAAATATATTTCACTAGTTTCACTGCAGAAAAGCATGACTGTACCATAGGAGAAATGATACTGATCAAAATACAAAATTCAAAATAGCTAATAATTTACTGCTATAACAGTAACTGAAGCTTAAGGAAAGCCAAGTAGGTCTCTTTTCTGAATATTTGTGATTAACAAAAAGTGAGTGTAAACTGACCACATTTTGTGAAACCAAGAATTCAGGAGACTCCATCTCCTAAAAGCAAAATCACAATGATCTTTTTTTTTAGTCTAGTTTTAGCAAAAGTTACATAAACATAGCTAGGCAAATAAGCAAGCTTGTTGATATACTTACCTGGTGTCCTCCTTCTGCTGCCTGCTCTATTTAAATGTGGTGCCTGGTACTTCTCTCCGCTTCTGAGATATGACATATTGCTTTGAAACTCTGCAATTTATTATAAACTTACTTAATGTTTCATTGCACTCTTCTGTAAACACATACATTCTTAAAAAAACAGTCATTGGAACTATATTCACACCTCCTATAAGTTTTCCCCAGGGCTATATATTCAGCCTCACAAAAGGTTTGGCAGAGATTCTATGAGGAATTTTATTACCATTCTCAGATAGAAGAAGGAATTTGTTTAAGTAAGAGTTGACATTTCAAATGAAGTCTTTGTGGTATCTACCACTCTTATGAGGGATTTCCTGACTGTCATGCTAGATTATTTACAGAGAATGCCTATATAAACAAAGCCTGGAGGACTCCAAAGAGCTGGAGGGCCACCAGATACTCCATAAGAAAAAAGAGGGCTCAGAGAATATTATCTTGATCAGAGTAACTTTGATAGTACTGGAAAGCTACTGGAATATGTTCTTACTGTCCAATACTCTTCAATTTCCAGGAGACAAGTTATCCTTAGGTTAGTTGACACGTTATGTTGTAGATAAACCCACACCACCTGTTTTAATAATTTCATTATGTTTTAGGGTCATACGGATTCATTGCTTAATTCAAAATGATCTTGAAAGTTACTGATGTAGGCAATTAAGTTAATATACTTGGAATAAAGATTAGTGTACTTGAAAACAATATACTATTTAAATAGCTCATGTTGGAGACATGGAGCTACTGGAGACAGTCCAGCAAAGGACCATGAAAATGATTAAAAGACTGAAGCATCTCTCCTATGAGGAAAGGCTAAGAGATCTGGGACTTTCAGCCTGAAGAAGAGAAGGCTTCAGGGGATCTTATTAATGTATCTTATTAATGTATATAAACAACTGAAGGGAAGATACATTGAGGACAGAGCCAGGCTCTTTTCAGTGGAGGACCAGAGGCAATGGGCACAAACTGAAACACAGGAGGTTCCATCTGAACATCAGGTGACTGAGCACTGGCACAGGTTGCCCAGAGATGTTGTAGAGTCTCCCTCCTTGGAGGTATTCAAAAGCCGTCTGGACACAGTTCTGGGCAACTGGCTCTGGGTGACCTTGCCTGAGCAGGGGAGGTTGGACCAGATGACCTCCAGAGGTCACTTCCAACCTCAAGCATTTTGTTATTCTGTAATTCTATGATTCTGTGATATTAGTAACTAAATATATATTAAACCTTCTTTAGCATATTTAGCCTAATTTACAACAGTATGTTGTAACTTCTAAAGTTCACCAAAACATTACTTGATTATATCATTATAAAATACACCACTGCTCTTGTATATCCTAATTCCCATATTCCTCTAACATTTCAATTCACAATTTAGTCTGCTGCTGTTAGTTATTTATTTACTTTTGTAAGTAAAACCCACGGTGGATTTCTCTCCATAGAGAAACCCCTTCCCCAAAATATTCTCAAAAGTTATTGCACATAATATAGTCCTTCAACACACAACCTTCAGAGAAAATAATTGGTTCTTCCACTACAATTTCCATTAGCAGTTAAATGACACTATTCACCCCTATATGGGAATTAAAATTCCTAATTTGATCTGAAATTATATGAATGGGTAAAACTATTACTACATGGCTCTTGAACTATTTCACAGTTTGGGAAACTGAAGTGCGGTTGGATTTGAAGGATTTGTGATCACAGGAGATCAATGGCAGGGACAGAATAAAGGATTAGTCAATTAACTTCAACGTGTGAGCTGTATTTAGTCAAAGACCACTCATTCCTTAGACTTCTCCTTACTCTCCCCCCCTGTTTCATCACTTGGAAGTCAATGAAAGACCAAAAACTATCAGTAACCCTAAGCTGAAGAATAGGTGCATATTTATGAAATCTACACTTTCCAGAAGACAACTGGTTAATGTCATTCTTGGAATCACCAGAACTAGGAATCACGAAATCACAGAATGGTTGAGGTTGGAAGGGACCTCTGGAGGTCATCTGGTCCAACCTCTCTGCTCAGGCAGGACCACCTAGAGACAGTTGCTCAGGACCACGTCCAGACAGCTTTTGAATATTTCCAAGGAGGGAGACTTCACAATCTCTCTTGGCAACCTGTTCCAGTGCTGTCACCCTTATAGTAAATGAGGGTGAATGAGTGAACAATTATCTTAAACTAACCTTCACAGAATGACTCTTTCCTGAATATTTTTAGTATTTTACATTGCTTCAAGGAAATGTTACCATTTTTGCCAGTCAAGAAACTTTCTGTAGTCTTTTTGTTATCTTCACCCAAAGCTTCTTTTCTGTAATAGCCAACATAGTCTTTCACTATCTAACCTCCTTCTATTCCATACACTGATAATACCAGGACAAGTTTAATTGGATTTTCAATCTTAAAGGCACTATTTTCAAGCCTCTAACACTCTATTATATATCTGATAGAGGCAAGCATTGCAATTTCAAATGGGAAAACATAATAGCTCGTATAAATAAAATGCCCAAAATAATCCACAAAACCAACAAAGACTATATTGCTGTGGATTAATCATTAGTATTGACTAAAAAGCAGTGAGATTCTCAGAAGAGCAATGCTTAGAACTACAAAGGAAAGGGCTTGAAAATCTTTTTAAAAGAAGCAAACAAGGAAAATATCAGAGCAATTCACTAGTAAAAAGGGAAGGGAGGGACTTGCCAAATAATTGATGGCCAGTTACAAAACCAAGATTGGCACAGGGATTTTTTGAGATAGCATTGTGTTGTTATTATTGAGTCCAGATTTCTAGGCATTGAGTGGTTTCTCTGCACAACATAAAAAAATATCATTTTTTGGACAGAAATACAGCAGCTCCGACTGTTGACAAAGATGCTCTCTCAGACAGTTAAGATCAATTGTATTTGTGGCTGTTACAGTCATGAAAGCAAATGGTTTCCATTATATTTAGAATAAAACAACACAAAGTAACAAGTAGCAGGGATTAGCATTTTAAATTCTAGCCACTAAATCAATTGAACGTGATTTAAATTTCAAAGCCTGACCAGTTGTCATGAAAGACACCATGGTGGTTCTGTTTGTCTTTTTTGTTTGTTTTGGCAAGCAAGAAATTGTTCCAGTCCTTTGGTTGAATTCCAGTTTAGTAATTAATTCCATTCTGTCCACTTAAATTATCTTAGAAATTTCACAGGGAAAAGTCACTCCTCCTTTCTTCCCTAAATGTAACATATTGCTGCATTCTACTGTTCAAATACCAAACTCATTATATGCCAAGGCCATGTCTGAGTAAACAGAATGAGTGCTAAATGAACCTATTTTACAGGGAGGGCTTAGGGATTTCTCTTGAAGACAATGTTCTAGACATACAGCATGAAATTGTTATCATTAGAAAATAGGAAGGTTTTACTTTCAAAAATATCTTGTTAGCTATGTCCAAACTGTCTTCTAAAATGTGTTTTCTTGTTTATTAGAAGTAGAAAAAAAGCTTAAAGTATCACAAAATGTAAAAGAAATTCTGATTTCTGACTTTTCTTACTTACCTTTTTTCTCTGCAATGTCACAGGCTAACAAAGGTGCAGGTGAATGTTAACTTACTCGATTGCACTGGTTTCTGGCAAGTGTTGCTTTTAGTTTTTGTCATTTATGAGAAAGACATCTCTGGTTGTCACTAATCTTCTGAGGATCAAAAGGTTGGTGAAGGAAATTGAAGTCAACATCAAAACAGACCTTCTGTGAAATTGTATTTTCCTCTCTAAGAGTTCCTTTGAAACTTCAAGAATCTCACTCCTCTACTCAGTTCTGTGTCCCATACTGAGATGAGTGATCTTCTAGATGTTAAAGGCTAAATATCTAAGGTACAATATATTCCCAATATTGAATCACAAATGAAATCCTTCTCATCAATGAGAGAAACATGCTTCAAGACTACAGAATTGCAAAACATATTTTTGCTGAGCAGGAAGTTTTTAGTTCACTTTCCAAATGGAAAAGAACGTTTATCATTAAAAAGGAATAAATTAGTAGGAAGTCATAGGAATGCTTGATGCTATAAAAAGATGCTGGAGTTTAAGCATTATCACTCCTCGGAATTGCAGTAGTGACAAACCAAATAAATTTCAGAAAAACAGTGAGGCCAGATACTACAGTTATTTTACAAACAAAAATCTTGGGAATCCAGTATTACAACAGTTTCAAATTCAAGCCTTGAAAACATCTCCTTTAAAAAGGTAAGCTATCTCATGATTCTTTACAAGACACTTCTGCATAAACCTAACCTTATCATCCTTTCAAATAAAACACTGCTGTCATCAAGATTCTGCTAGAACCTGCATGTGTCAGACAAATAATTTTTGTACCAGTCAAATCACATGAATTCTTAGGCAATCGGAAGACCATATGATGCTCTCCATTCTTCCCAGGTCTCCTCTTCCACATATTCCACTATTTTCTTTCTACTCTTTTTTTTTTTCCTGTTCTTGTCTTCAGTGAAACTATTTAAAATAGAAAGGAATATTCCTAAGAGTAAGTTTTAAGTCCACAAATCATCTTAGGTGATATGCAGCTACACAAGTCTGAGAGAGAAATATTCGAAACAGAGTTTTTACCAATTAAGATTCCTACCCCTTTAGAATTCCATTACTGCACATAATACAGTTATCTGGTCACAGATGGGCAAACAAAACCTCTCCTCACCTACACACTAGGCATTCCTTGTTAATCCAGCAAGTTGTTGGAGATTACTTGAGTCCTGGAATCAAATTCTTTCTCAGACTAAGGCTTTCCAACTCCTTTTCCCCAGAAAAGTTTCATAACATTTGGCTACAGGCTAGTCTGAGTTTACAGGACATGGTCCATTTTTACCAGGTAAAACTGTATAATTGTGTAGAATTCAAAATTAGGCTCATGAGAAAAGGGATCATTACCTCCTAGTCCAATGATCCATTTATTCAGAGTGTCAGGGACCCAGGACTTTGTTTCCTTGAGCTATTTGCCATTGTGCAGTATTAACAAAGCTATATTGGTTTCTGAACTAATATTTCTGTGTAGATAACATACCATTCTGAAGGCATATATCAATGGAGATAAGCACAGGCTTTATTCAGAGCTGTGAGTCTCAAGCCAGGGCCAATGAGCCTACATTCAGTATTGCAGCATGAAGTACTGTAATGTCTCTGGAGATCTAAACTTAGATGTCACTGAAATCCAAACTTGTCTCCAAAGTGGATGTAATCAGGATGTTAGCAAATAGCTAAAAGTAACCTGGCTGCATTAGGCAAAGTATTGCCAGCAGGTCAAGGGAGGGGATCCTTTCCCTCTACTCAGAACTGGTTAGGACACATCTGGAGTGCTGGGTCCAGTTCTGGGCTCCCCAGTACAAGAGAGACATGGACATACTGGGGAGAGTCCAGGAAAAGACCATGAAGGTGATTAAAAGACTAGAGCATCTCTCTTATAAGGAGAGGCTGAAAGAGCTGATATTGTTCTGTCTGGAGTAAAGAAGGCTCAGGGATCTCATCAATGTGTACAAATACCTGAAGGGAGGGTGTACAGAAGACAGAACTTAGCTCTTTCCAGTGGTGCCCAGTGTCAGGACCAGAGGCAATGGGCACAAAATGAAACACTGGAGGGTCCCTCTGAACATTAGGAATCATTTTTTACTCTGGCACAGGTTTCCCAGAGCAGTTGTGGAGTCTTCATCCTTGGAGATATTCAAAAGCCATCTAGACAGAGTTCAGGGCAACTGGCTCTGGGTGACCTTGCCTGAGCAGGAGTGGGTGCCACAGGTGCCTTCCAACTTCAACCATTCTGTGATTCTTTGGAAACTTGCACCTAGTTTAAATAATAACTAATATCTTTCCTGCTTTCCTTTTTTTCCTTTTTTTCACCATCTAAAAACTAGATTTATTCAAACATTATTTATAAATATGGCCTGCTGATGGAACTCAGAAAAGATTCCTAAATCCTGTGTGATAACATGATCATATACTTCATGGATCTCAGTGAGATCTGCATCAATAATATATTCTGGCAAATCTCAAGTACAACATATGAGATAATATACTGGAAATCATCTTGCCAATTGTTCTGAACACTTTATTAGTATGGATAAAAAATACAAACCAGACTCCTGTAGTTTTACTGTTCATGTGTAGAATTCCTGTTGAGTAGTATCCACATCACTATTTAACAACACTAAAACACTTAAGAATGTACTTTGTAAATTATAGAGGAAGAAACTCTTCTCCCTCACACATTCCTTTTGGCTCTTTATGTACTCTGTTCTTTCATCCTTCTCTCTTCCCCTTTCTGTCAGTCAGTTTATTGCTTGCTTTTTCACTACAAAATTGTTTCAGGTTATTTCTTTTCCTTCATGTTCTCAAATACTTTTCAGACGGAGAGAAAAAGCTGAACTAAATGTTTGTTCATCTGAAATACAACATTTTATTTTTAGAAAGTGGAATCATAGCTCTTTTTGATAGTCCCAAATGCTTTTTAGACATGAACTTTAATTGGTTCTTGGCGCTTGTTCAGCTTAATAACATACATAAAATAAATGAAAGAGTAACATTATAATTTCCAGGTCACTTCATCTCCTTTTCTATATAACATATTGAAACAGTTCATGATACATATTTTTGTATTTCCACAGGATTCTTATATCTTCATTTTTTTGCTGAATACTTACATATATACTAATTTCACTTAAGAGCACCTTACTCTTCACTTTTCTACCCTCTGTTATACCCTTGCAAAGGAATCATATGATAGTGTCTCATCCAATGTTACCAAACTGTAAATAGAGATGCTCTGCTCAGCCTTCTCTGCTCATATGACATTCCTCTTGTTCAACTGATGCTTCCATTCTTCCTACCTATTTTCCACACTATATTTCCCCAGAGTTCTGCTCAGCTGAATTTTTTATCACACATAGTTTACATGGTCTCTCTGTTTTCTTACCAAGATAGGAGTCAAACAAGCCATTCCTGTGCTGAGCAGGGGATATAACGCAAAACAGAGTCCACAAGGGAAGGTCCTGATGGGTGTGATCCTATTGCTGACTGAACTAATAGAGAAGAAGAATGTGTTCAGACAAGCAGAGAAGATAAACTGCAGCAGATTTGTTCAAAGATGAAGTAGCACCAAATGGCTTTGCATCAACTGAAACAGAACAGAATTGAAGTTGCTGGGTGTCCTGGTTTCGGCTGGGATAGGGTTAAATTTCTTCCTAGTGCTGTGTTTTGGATTTAGTACGAGAAGAATGTTGATAACACACCGATGTTTTCAGTTGTTGCTAAGTGCCCTCCTAGTCCAAGGACAGCTCCCGTGCCTACTGACTGAGCTAGGTACACAAGATGGGAGGGAACATAATCAGGACAGCCAGCCCAGCTGGCTAATGGGGTATTCCATACCATGTGACGTCATGCTCAGTATATAAACGGTAGGCGTGATCCAGGAAGTACCGATCGCTACTTGGTTATCGGTCAGCGCGGGTGGTGAGCAATTGCATTGTGCATCACTCATTTTGTATATTCTATCATTATTTATTATCATTATTTTCCCTTTTCTGTTCTATTAAACTGTCTTTATCTCAACCCACGAGTTTTTCTCACTCTTACCCTTCCGATTCTCTCCCCGTCCCGCTGGGGGGGCGGGGAGAGTGAGCGAGCGGCTGCGTGGTATTTGGCTGCCTGCCAGGTTAAACCACGACACTGGGAATGAAGTAGGGTGGTTGGGCAAAGGAACTGAAACTGATGAGATTAAAGACATTTTTTCCCAAGACAAAATCAAGAGGGGTTTCTTTTAGAGTCCCTTCTAAAAGCCACAGTGAACTTAGCATTTAACAAGAAGAACTACTAAAAATTCATTTCTTCATTTCCAGTACATAATGCAGAGTTGTTATACCTTTAAGAAGATTAAGTGGAAGCCTGGCTGCTGCACATTTTGGTAAATATTATCACCGTCATATTTTGCGAAACATTACCACCATCACATTCAGAGTATTTGGTGTAATCTGTCCAGTTGAAATAAAGGATGCTTGACCTAGCCTGTTTTGACTGCTCATTAAAATTGGCAGTATCATTAATGTGCTATATCCTAAACAGTACTAAAATAGGGGCAATTAGATGAAGTTTTCAACAACTGAAACTTACAGTGGTTCTGTTCTCACTTTGTTTCTACAAGGCATGTGAAAGCTCTATCCCTTCTCTTAGGTGGCTGAATGCCAAACCAAAAGGGGGTTTAGTCATTTCAGTATGGTGTTGTGCTGCAGCACTGGATTTACTAACTCAGTATCACACTAGTACAGTGGTACTGTACAGTGTGGCATAGTTTTTCATTTGGAAATGGTTGACAGCTTGCTCATATACACAAAGGGAAAATCCTAATGACAGCACCCATATGGGCTAATAGAACTCTAAGCTGGTAGCCTCCCTTTTGAAGTAGCTAAATCATCCATGCACAAGCTGTAAAATTTACTTTTTTCTGCATACAGAGAGATCAATTTGAACCATGTAAAATATTTCACGATGTTTCATAGAACAAGTTAACATAAGTTATGTCAAGTAATAATGCTAAGGGAAATAAAATCAAAGGAAGTGGCAATACCTAAGAAAACTCACTAGCAAGAAATACAGAGGGACAGTAAAATCTTGGACAAATTATAAGATTTAAATGTATCTTGATTGCAGAATAACAACTTGCTAAGATTGCCATATTTGAATTATTACAGACTAATATTCATATCTATAATAAAACATGGTCTTGACCTTTGAATCATATTCCTTTGATCTGACCTCGTATTAAATCTGAACTTTCAACCTGTAGGTGTAAACTGTAAATTGAAAGTAGTCTTGAAAATTGAAATAAATTTTGTCCTTAGAAAACTTATTGCCTATTTGTTTTTCTTGGAACACGAAAATATAGAAAATTTAGATATAATGTTTTTTCTGCCACTTTCATGGTCATTGTACTGCATGCATGATTTGTCTTATGCACCATTTGGATAGTAGTAGTACAATTTGCTGCATTTTTCATTAAGATTTCCAACAAATTTCTTTTAAACTTGCCTTTTCTGAAACACGTAGCTGCTTTGGGACATACGTCCTGAACATCTCTTCAGCCTCAAATTACAAAGGGAAGGCGAGTCAACAGTTTTAAAATTATCCAAGTTTCTGTTCAGATTTGATTTGGGGTGAAAACATAAGTGTGTGATCTACCTTTAGCTTGCAATTTGACATGATCATGGCTCAGAGTATTCTGTATTTCAAAAAGCTTTGCCATCAATGCTTCCCTTCTGGCAAGTGTAGCTACTATAAGAAAGGCTATTTGGTTGGAAAAAAATGACAAATTCTATAGCACATAGCTCAAAATATAATTGTGCTAACCTTTTAAATACAACAGATCCAAAAGGGGAGAGATTTTCAATGGCAGATCTTTCTCAGAAGGCTTTTTGGGGAGTTTAACCACCTTAGATAATGAAATCATGGAGTAACCTTAGAAAGTAGTAGTGAGAAGCTGATACTATTTCTTGGTGAACTCATACAGTTCAAAAAAAGGCAAAGGTTCTTTAATAATAAAAGATACTGTGACTGGTAGCTCAGTAAAAGACAGAGATAACTGGAGGTTTTGTTGCCCAGCTACTGAATCTTTTTCACTTGACAGAGTGATTAACTCTCATAAAGTCCTTTCTACTGTGGTGGAAATTGTTTTTTACTTCAGCTGAATCATTTAGCAGAAGTTCTATCTTAGATCTAGCAGTGTTGGGAAATAGAAAGCAGAAAAACATTTCTGAATTTCATCAATCGCTATTTGGCATTTTTTAAAAGTCTGCATAAATAAAAGTTCTATTTCATACCACAAGATTCTGCCACCTGTTTTAAATGATAAGTAACATTTAAATAGCCTCTAGAACACAAAAAAGATAAATTATTTACCTGACATTGTTCTCTGAAAAACACTATCTATATACATAGTTACTCTGTGGTTATACATTTATGCAATCACAGTAGTTGTAGATTTTTCTCTATTTCAGCTATAAGGATCAGATTTTCTCTTTATGGAAGCAGTGGAGCATGCCTTCTTTCTCAATCCCTCTTAACTGAAAAGTGCTAAGAACTCTGCAGGAGAGGAAAAGAGATTGGATTATGAATGTGCATATAGGTGATACACCTTAAAGAAGAACTGTTACAAGTAGACTATTTGTATATCAAAAGTCTGAGTATCACCACACATCCTGCAGAAAAGCTCAGAGTCCCTCCTTAAAAAGACCCAAGGACAGCCTTCCCAAAAGACTGGAGGTTTCAGTACCACTGTAAGGCTTAGCAGAAAGTGTGAACAAAGCTTCAGGTATTTGATTTTGCTATATTAATAGCAAATATTCTACAGAGAAGCCACAAAATTGCCAGACTTATAGCAGAATGTGCCCTAACCCAAATAAGGTTTTCTTTCTTTGTAAAGAAAGATCCATACAGAATCTCATAAATCTTATAAAAGATCAAGATACAGTCAACTATTCAGTGAGATAGTCTTGTGTCATCACTGAAAGCTCTTTAGATAAGAAGGGCCCAGAGACGCCTCCCTCTCAGTCTCTTGTTGCTAAATGTAATGCTATAGATGCTCTATCAGGAAACATATATAGGAGCTCCTCCAGGAAGGCTTGAATGGACTTCACCTCTATATTCAGAAAAGTTTCATCTCTTGGGGATCACCAGTTAAAAAGAAGGGCACGCCTTTTGATGTTTTTCTTCTGCATTTGAAGGATGAGTGAGAGTATGGGTGCCAATATGAGTACCAATTTGGTCAGATGTAACCAAATTTTCCTGAGTTTCCTGAGCCAGAGGTGAGGAAGGACAACAGTTATTCTTGTTCTCACTGATAAGAAGACGACCTGTCCAAAGCAGATCCTCCCCATTTCTCTCTCTTCAGGTTGCCTTTACTAGCCTAAGTTCTTCATATTGGCCCAACGTTCAAGCTCCAAGAGCTCCTTAACCTAAAGAAGATGTTTTGTTATGTTCACTCACAACCCTGTTTGATAAGCCACAAAAAGTTGTACAGATTCAATTCTTCCTAGTGGAAGAAGCATTGGTTACGGCAGCCATCTGATAAGGCCAATTTTCTACCATACACAGTTTTGAAAGTGAGTGGAGAGACTGAAGCCCCACACGCTTCAATTCATGCAGCAGCAGCAGGGGACAGCCTCTGCCCTGAGAACAAAGAACTGGAATAGCACAAAAAATTATCCTCTGAAAAAGTTAATAGACTCCTCTGAAGAAATTACAGGGAAAAGCTATTTATAAATTAAGACTGCTCAAGTTGCCAAATAGTTGAGAGGACATGAAATGTTTTTAGTGGTTTTCTTGCAAAAATGGTAAATGAAGTGAATTTTTACTATGTTCCAGCTGAAAAACAATTGGTTATGATGTTTACATATTACCAGTTCAGTCACAATGTGAGTGTAAATACAAACACTCTAAAAATAACATTCCACTCCAGAACAATAGAAAACATTTCCTCACATTTAAAATTTACTTAGAAAATCAGTATTTTTATTTTTCTCACAACGTGATTGCCTTGGATCAAAGACCAACTTTTTTGAGTGTTTTCAAAATGTCTAGTGTGTAGGGATACTACTATAAATAAAATAAAAGTATTTTTGGCTTGGCATGCTGAACACCAATTGTACAATAATGGATTTGGCATGCCAGTCAACACACCTCAAGAATGCAATAAAGAACTGCACTGTATCCCACAAATGCTCTATGGAATTGTTTATACTAAGAGTGACAATGAATTTTCATGTATCCAAAATTTTCAGGGTTTTCAATAAAGTTCAGTACAATGAATGCAATATTCCTTTTAAAATCTTATGATACTAACAATTAACATCCAACTAAAGAATCTAGCTATAAGAATCAAAGCAGATTTTAGTTTTGTCTTTTCAGTAACCTGATTTATTCGGTATTACATTTTGTTATATTTCCTGCTGAGATAAAGGTTTCATACAGAGATAATTTCAGCATGTTTGCTGTCAAGAGGTTCACCAGTAAATCAGGTAAAGTAGATGTGTTTCCTGAAGATATTCATTTGAGCATTTTAAAAGAGCAACTCGCACAAATATTTGGACAGTGGCTTTGTCTTGCACCAGGCTCAGTAAAGCACATTCACAGTCATGGATGTAGAGACTACTTAACGGTTTGCATAATTAAAAGCCTTGATTCAGAAATAAAACTTTTAACTGCACTGATTCAAGTGTGCTCTCAATCATCATGATTGTGTATCTGTAGGAGCAGTAAAAAAGGTACTTCCACCTCTGTAATATTTTTTCCTGCCGTGCCCACAAAATGCATCGGATTTCTAGCTGGCATTTGCACATAGGCTTAGTAATATAGCATGTTTTTCATAGCATGGCTTGTTTGGGGACTTGCAGTAGGAAATGAGTCTGTGCTCCTCGTGTTTAATTTGGACTATTTCTCTTTCTTTTTTTTTGAAAGAGACCTTTTCCTAATTTTATTCTTTTCACCTATGCCGTATAAAAGTAATACAATTAGTGTCAATATTTGTAAATGGTGGAAAATATAACAAAGCACAGCCAATGTGCATCATTTAGAAAATAATATGAACAAAATATCTTGGCAATATGTTAGCAAATATTTGGATGTTACAGTTTAATATCTCCACCATAAATGTGTCAGCTCAAACTAAAAGTGCATTGTATACAGCTACATTGTAAGGACAATGAAACTGAATCCATCTTCATTTTCATTGTCCAAATGTGCAATTAAACCCTGCTGATGTGATAAATATAAGGCTGCTTTGTGACTTCAATGTGAAGTTGATTATTACATGGAAACAGCCTAGTTTGAGTTTAAATGAGAAATCAAATTGATTAGCATATAATTAGAGATAAACAAGCAGGCTCATATAAAAATCTAACCTCATGCTAGCATTGTCTGTTCAGCTAAGTAGAGCTCAAACTGAGCTTTCCATTTATAAACATAAATTGGTCTTAGCAAGCTGAAAATTGCTCTGTCTTCTGGCTTTCAGTGATATGATTCAACATATTTGATACTCTGTCATTGTGTACTGACATTTAGAACACTGAATACCAATATGAACTGTGACAAAGTCTGCTGAACTTTACATTTGTGATTCAAGTTAAAGCTTCTTATCTACTATTTAAGAAGCAAAACCTTGATGGCTTAATGGATAAAATGCTGATCTTTTCCAGTCCACCCTCTAAGCAATGAGCCCAAGTGAAGTGCTGTTTGCAGTTAATCCTACAGAAGCAGGACACTGCATCCTGCACAATCATCAATCACTATTCAAGGAAGACTTGAAGAATGTTTACACAATGTCCCTCTAAAACTATTTTAATGGATCATAAATATTTTTTTTTAACCATATGATCATATACAACATAATTTTTAAGTGTAATCTTAAGTGTGTTGAAAAAGAACCAGGAAGATTTTAGACTTTAATTGGAACCTTTTTTCTAACTGGACTTCACCAAAAAAGTATAAATTAATTTAAGAGATATCTCCCATTCAGGCAAAGCTAGAAATGGAGAAATGGAATTTAAACTCTGGCAAACACTGATCTTGCTTGGTGTTCTAACTGCATTCAGTTTGATATTTGTGACTTGTTTTGGAAAAGAGTTGTTAAAAGTGTCTTTGCAGGTTTTATTGCAGTATATGAATAGCATGAAAAATAATTTGTTTTAAGTCAAAATATTTTAAAAATAATTGCTGCTGCTTACATGGGTCCCACTAGAATTTGCAATCCTATATTTAGCAATTATAAAGAGACAGATGAATCATTCAGGATTTTAGCTGGACTATTTTAATTGCTTAGAATTAAGCTAATCCTTCTTATGACACTAATAATTGGAGAGGGGTATTTAAGTTTTTTATGTTTTTTCCTTAAAGGTGTTTCAACGTTTAGCATGTCACACACAGTTACTAGCCTCATGCATATCATCTCTTCTTTATTTTTCAAAGAAGTAACTGAAGGAAGTATAACTGCATCTTGATATCTCAAGCAGCTAGCAATAGTAAACCGAGTTAAGACTCAAGATGGAGAGTCACTTACATCAATGGCAACTTAAAGAGATACTGAGTACATGTGGAATATTTCCATTACAGGCATTTTACTTGCCAAACACCATAATGCTATGCTTAGTCATAATCAAACACCTTGTTTGGAAATTGAGTTGAAATTAAAATTCTTTCAGAGAGAGAAATGAGAGGTGTAAGGAATATTCTTCAAACCTCTCTGCATAAATAAAAAATTAAGATCTCACCCTTGAAAGGTTTTGGAGAGGGGAAAATATAGGCCTTAAGATTGATTGAAATGAAAACATAAGATTGTCTTTGCCAGAAAGATTTTTTGTTCAAGATAGATTACACCCAAATCTTTCTTGTTTTTGCAACAGATTGTTTTGCATCTCCATAAAGCATTTATTCCTCAATGCCCCAACAGAATGCTCGGAGAGCCTATGCAGTCTCCATCCTTAGAGGTTTTCAACATTGTGAGGTTCCTTCTAGCCTGAATTATACTGTGCTTTTATGAGGAGAGCAATGGAAAGATAAACATAATACATCTTGTCCCCAGAACTGGAAAGATATCTGTCAGAATGTGTGGATTCTACGTGGTCTCAGAACAAGGGAGATTTTGCATTAATGTTTCTGTATAATCGTAAATAAATGTGTCTGAAGAATTCCCTACTAATCAAAGATTGACCTGATGACAAGGATAGGATAGACCATTAGTGGTGGGAAAAAACCTACTCAAATGTCTGCCAGCTTTTAAAAAATATCTGTTAAATGAATGACAAAAATTGTTATCTGGAGTTTAATGTTTCATTAAATTGTTTTTCAGCATAGTGAGGTAGACCTGACATCTCTTTTCTTGATCACTTAGACCATTGTGGTGGTGCTGTCTATCATAACCAGGCAGCCTGACCTTTAAAGTCAGCTAAAAAGGCCAAACAAGCCAGATTCACTGCTGCATCCTTTGGAAATGACAATAAATTCACTGTGAGATCTCAAAGTTAAGCCTGCATTTGAACAGAGAAATGCTTGCCTTTCGCTACTTTTCGTAGTAGTGAAAAGAAAGACATTCCCTTGTCTTCCAATTATGTTTCCAATGATTCAAAGTTGAAGACTTTGCAAGGTCTTTATAAATTCATATCTATGTAGCAAACAGTGAGGCAATAAAAGGACTTTATCTATTCAGCAGACAGTGCAGGCAGGGTTAGCAAATGAAGTAATCAGAATATGACCCAATTGTCACAGACATGTTCTTACCTTTCTCTGTGACTTTTCTGAAACATTTTTTCCCTCCCTAATGGCATGTTTTTAAAATATGAGAGGATGGATAGAAGTATTTTTCTGTTACCTGAAGATGTATTCTGAGGATATAGACGCGAAGTTGCTGATTACAGAATCATTTTTTTCAAACTTGACCTAATGTAAAATGATTTACCTGTAAAACTTAGTATTTGATGTGAGCTCCTAATTTGGGGGGAGTTGGAGAAAAAGGTAAGATAAGAAAACAAGAAAAAAATATCTTCCACAAAACTGAGGAGAGGCTATTTCTATCTTTCAGAAAATAAAGACAGAACAGATTTATACCTGAAATGGTATAAATACTAAAGGGATGACATCCTGCTGGAAAAAGTGGTTGAAGATGACCTTAAAATTAAACAGAATTACTTTTCTGAATTGTTTTCAGCATCTATTACTTGATATTCCATTTCAGGATTCCATTCTATTTCTTTCTAGGTTTTATAAAAAAAATGCAAGTGGAGGTCCAAGGGAGCCGGGACATACAAAATAGTTGCAATTTTCACTACAACAGTCAAATTGACAGTCTGGAGAGAAAAAATAGCCTATGTGCAGCAGGAAATGAAATAAGAAAAGATGTCCTTTTGTGAAACTGTTGATTCTTTCTTGGTCACTGCAGAAGTTTCTGAAAAAGGCTGGTAAAACAGTGGAATAAAACTATCTTGTCTGAAACAGGTGAAAATCTTCTTCTTTTCATTGGGAGAATAAATAGCCAGGAAACAACAGTAGACCAATTTATGAGTTTTCGCCCACTGCCTTCAAAGGTGGTTTAGATTCTAAGGGACTTTTTTATAATAGAAAATGCTATGCAACACAAAAGGATAACCAAGCAGAAGGTTTGTGCACAAAGTAGGGCAGGACAGCTTTGTATCACAGAGAAAATAATTTACCTTAAGAAAAGGTCTTAAGAGCAGTATCACTAAATCAGCATAGGGTCACACTCATGCTAATAAACCCTGCCAAGCTCAGCCTGGTCACAGACCCCTGACTACAGAGCTATCCAAGTTTTTGCTAGAGCATTTATTCCATGATATGATGCTCATGTAACTAAAATGTTATTTGGATTTCTTTTGGACCAAGCCCTGAAATCCAAACATAATTTCCTCATTTTTTTTGTACGTAAAGCTTTGAAACAGAAATTTCACTTCCACAACTTCAATACCAGACAACTAAGAATCTTCAAATTTAAATAAATTTCCTGGGTATCTGATAATTATGTGTGTTTAACAATATTCTGTGTTGTAGTTATATATGATGTATTGTTGCTAAATGGAAAAATGCTATAAAGAACTATTTTGTTAATAAAAGAGCTTATTTTTCCCTTAGTTATTAATACTTTAGCAGAGCACATAATGAAAGATGGGTTTTTTTCCTCACAGTCTTGATTTTAACCAACACTTATCTTATTAGCTGGCTTTTAGTATATAGATGCTGCATACACAAGTTCTCCCCAGAATATGTACTTTAAAAAGTACATATTTTTATTTCATAGAAATAGTTGACCTCTGTAAGACACAATACTTGCTGACAAAAGCAATGAAACAGTGTATCTACACATTCAGTAACAATTTCTCCATTTAAGTTGCCTGAGATACAGGAGTCACACAGCAATGGTAAAGGTCATTCCAAGTTGCGTAACCCTTGTTAATTCAAAACACTGATCTCTCAGTTGTGATGTGTATTTCTGCCACACCTCATGAGGGAGAGGTTAAAGCAATCTAAGCAGAGCTGATATTTTAATTATATTTCAGTTCAATAACATAAAGATTTAGCCAATATTGATTAAAAAATAAAATGCAAAGGCTTTAAAATTATTTCTGACAGGAGTTTTGTTGTTTTTTCATTTGTATTAGGGTTCATTTGTTTTATACTTCCTTGAATGTATGTTGTGATAGTCAAGGAATAAATGACAAGAAATCAGTTCTTATTTCAGTGAAAGGTGATTACTAACCATTATAGGTGATTTTGAGTCCTCTTCCTCCCTATCCCACAGTTTTCTGTTTCAACAGATATTTTCAAAGGATGCAGTGCTCAAGAGATTGCATATTGGTTGAATTCTGTTGTGTTTCAGTCATTACTGAAGTGAGAAAAAGCAAAACAAACCAATTGCTGTCATGTCTTTACATTTCATCAACTATTCCAGACTCCCAGAACAGAAACCAGACATGCTATCACTTTGTTCTCTAAGACCAGTTTGCAATGACAGAATAATATAATTGTAAAATGTTTGTCACTGGGATGAAGTACACTAGATATAATAGCTGAATAAAAATTCAGCACTTCTACACTTACGACAGCTGATTTATCGCTGCAAACTCTAGGAAAGCACTTACAGTATCTTCATATCTTAAAAAAAATTCTGTTCCTGAAATATTTCCCTGACATTCATTATTTCCTCTTCTTCCTGAACTTCCTGTGCAGCCTTTGATATCACTTCCTTGCAAGCAAATACAGAGAATAAAGAAGTGAAGCAGTGACAAGTCTCCAGACAAGTCTCCGCACCAACTAGCTTCAGCACATTGTGCTATCCATTTTAGCTCTTATATTAATTTGTTTGAAACCATGCAATTTCTGTGTGTTTATTTACAGACAGGTGGGCTCTAGGTTATTTACCTCAGTCTATCATGCAGGTATAATTCGTAATCACACAAGAATAAAGGCAAACTGGATGATATAATTTCCATGGATTGCCAAAATACTTTTGACAAAGGAAACTAATCAGCCCTAGCATAAAAGCATAGTACCTCAGAAGTGTGAAGATCCTTGCATACCTAAATAATTTGCTTAAAGGCAGGAAACAGATTGTAGGAGTACATTTTGAGTCTCCCCACAGTCAACAAAAAAATGTCACCAGAAGCACTCTGCAGAGGTCTGAGCTGGGATCTGTTCTAATCCACATAGCCAGCCTAACATAGCAAAACAGACCAAGGAGTGAGGTGAAGTCTGCTGGTGAGTCTATCTCACATTAAAGATAAAGGCAGACTCAAAGACTTGTAAGAGCATCTTGTAAGATTGACTGACTCAGCAATAAAATGTCATATGAAGCTTAAGGTAGACAAACATAAAATGACTTGTATGGAATAATCACAGCTTCACATATTATCTTCACGAGAGATGCTGAAATGACTGCTATTAACCAAGCAAATGATCTTGGCAGAGGGGTGAGGGAGGGAGTGGTGTTGGTGACAGGCGATTCCATGAAACCACCAGCTCAATAGTAGAGAACCTTTTCTAGTATTTTACTTGTTTTTTTATTAGAAAAGAATGATGAACCAAAGAAAAACTTCATTATTCCACTGTACAGATCCATGAATTGCTCCCACTTTGAATACTGTGTGCAGTTATTCTCCCTCATCTACAGAAAGAATATAGCACGGCTAAACATAAATTGTTCAAAGAAAGGCAACAAAGATGATCAAAGGTATGGAACAGCCTCCATATATTGAAAAGGTTGGTGATCAAGGACTGTTTAGCTTGGAAAAGAGATGACTTACAGGGGATGTGATAGAAGTTTAGAAATCACAAAAAGCACAAGGGTGAATAAAGACTGACTGCTCATTCTGTATTACTCATCAGAGCTTTGTGTTATCCATTTGTTAAGACAAATCATTATGTTACTACATGAGAAGTTAAAGAAAATAGATTATAGCAAGATATTATCGATCCATTGTTTTCCTCTGTGTAATCACACCACTTCCTATGCATCCTTCCATATTGAAAATGCTGTTCAAGTTTTGTTACATAATGCTTCTTTAATTCATAACCCAGAAGGATAGTTTAGGAATTGTTCATCACAGAAATGGACATAGAACTACAGGATGCAATTACAAATCAGAGAGTCAGAGAACCAAAAATCAGAAAAGAACATCGGAAGTCATGAAAAATTCCATGCTAGTATTTTTAACATCATTGTTAAAATTTATGTATTTTCCTGGAAAAATATGCTGTACAAAACATGTTTAAACACTTGTGTGGAAGGAGGTTGCATTGGACAGAAAAGAATTTTCTCTAAGAGATTTTGAGGGGAAAAAAAAAATCAGATTTTGTATACCATTTATTTCAGAGGCAACTGGAATACAATTTTCCAGTAAGGTTATTTAGGAAGAAAAGGATTTTTTTCAGATGTTTTTTTTACCTAGTAGAGTCTACTACCAGTCTGTACTGGAGCCCTTACCATAGCCAGATCTGGACTCATATTTTCCTATATGATATATGGGATTAAATCTCTTTTTGGAAGGGTTTTAAAAGAATACATGATATACATGAAACAGGAGAGAATAGATGGGTAACACAGGGATAGCTGAAAAGTTTATGAAGTTTTTGTTTTCTATGAATATTGTTAAATCTCTTTATGGATCTTAGTAGCATGATACCTATACCATGTCATGCATAAAACTGTATCCTATCATATTTTTTCATTCTATATTTATTAAAATGTTACAGGCAACTGCTACACAATAAAGACTGAAAGTCCCCATTTTATATTCTGCTTACCATGCCATCAGGATTAGGCTCTGTACAGAGACAGGTACAGAAATCTGTAATTTATGACTCCTACTGCAGTTTAGGCAGGACATAGCTTCCAAACAGATCAGTGTTGTCGGAATTTCAATTATCTGTTGATGTCCTGCAGCAGAAAAGTAGATATCTGTAGGATTTTGCTAGGAGAAATTTACATGCCCAAGGAATTGAGCTTCTTTCAGACCAGACAAGGATTCTGAAGATCTGCAGTTTAGATGCTATTGCCTAAATCCCCTTGTAAATCTACACATAATACTGAACTGTCATAGAGCCACTGAGATTACAAAAAAATTGTATCAAGTCAAACTTCTTTAATTTTTCAAATTCCAGATGAACTATACACCTAAATATGAAAGCAGATCTCACCAAAGTTTTGTAAAACAGATCATTGATGATAATTGGCCGTAAACTATATATGTTATGTTAACTCTTGGCAGATTTTTTTTTATTATTTTATTATTTAGCCAAAGAGCAAATCCTGGAAAAGATTTTGTCTCACTTAGCAATTAGGGCAAGAAATTATTTAGGGTCTACTGTAAAAATGCCAAGAAATGCAACAGTTTGTCTCTGAGAGAGCATACTGACCTGCATGTTAAGACAAAATGTTTTTTTGATGATTGTCCTGGTTTCGGCTGGGATAGAATTAATTTTCTTCCTAGTAGTTGGTATAGTGCTGTGTTTTGGATTTAGTATGAGAATAATGTTGATAACACACTGATTTAGTTGTCATTGAGTAGTGTTTATGCCAGACAAGGACTTTTCAGCTTCCTATGCTCTGCCAGGTGCACAAGAAGCTGGCAGGGAGCACAGCCAGGACAGCTGACCCAAACTGGCCAACGGCGTATTCCATACCATATGAAGTCATGCTCAGCATATAAAGCTGGGGGAAGAAGAAGGAAGGAGTGACTTTCAGAGTGATGGCGTTTGTCTTCCCAAGTAACCGTTATGCGTGATGGAGCCCTGCTTTCCTGGAGGTGGCTGAACACCTGCCTGCCGATGGGAAGTAGTGAATGAATTCCTTGTTTTGCTTCGTTTGCATGTGTGGCTTTTGCTTTACTTATTAAACTGTCTTTATCTCAACCCACGAGTTTCCTTACTTTTAGTCTTCCAATTCCCTTCCCCATCACACTGGGGGGGAGTGAGCGAGCAGCTGTGTGGTGCTGAGTTGGCGGCTGGCATTAAACCATGACAATGACTCAGACTTAAAACTGTATTTTAAAGGACATTAAAAAAACTACAAATCTCTATAAAGAAACAAACAAAAAAGTTTAATGTAAAGAAATGATAGATTTTACTAGAACAAAACACAACAAGGTCTGTGACTTTTTATAAGATACAGCTTACATTTATATTCTACAATTCAATTCCGATTGGTTATTGTTATTCACATTTAAAAATACTTTGCACCATCTTTCTTGTTTAAAACGCCTAAATATTGAAGAATGAAAAGGTAATATGGGCGCCATACCTGACAAGCCACCAAGATATTTCTTACTCAGGAAAAGATACTCAGCAGTTATGAAAATATATGTCCTTTTCTTTTATTTTTGAGGAATGAACTGAAATTCATCTGCAATCATATCTAAAATGCTCTCTCCTAAAAGAAAACAAGAATCTCTCAGCTTCTTTTGAGACACCTGTATACAAAGGTACTATTTTGTAGTTATGAAAATCCACTGTAAGATGCTGGGAACCCTAGATCACTTCCCCCTCACTTCACACTGAAATAGCTGAGCCACTTTAATGTTGGCATCCTCCAGAGATGAGGCTTCTATCAATTTTTATCAATTTTTGCCAATAAAGTATATTCAAACTCTTCAATCAAACACAAAGTGGAGCAGGAGCCTTAGGAATGTAACGATTTTTACTGTACTTAACACATCACTGAAGTGAACTTGAAATAATAAAACCGTAAGAAAACAAACCCCATAATGTCAGAGGTTTGAAATTCTAAACACTGTGACTTGACATCATTCTTGCAAGGACATTTTACTTAATAGAGTTTGTCAAATGAAAGGTGTGGTATTGTGTGTTTCTGTTTGTTTGGGTTTTTTTTATTTCTTAAAGGAAAAAAAAGAGATTGCAAAGAGAAGACAGTTCTTAAATGTGCTCAATAAAGGCTGCATAAGGCAGATGTACTGTTGTATCAGTTATGAAAATTTGTCTATACATGGCAAAGTCTGAACTGCAAAACTTCTATTATTCCATTAACTTTTTTCATTTAAAATATCTGCAGAAGGAAGAAGAGAAGGAGAAATCACTGCAGACAGCAGGTGGATGACCTTAAGTAAATACATTCACGTATGCTTAATACTCTCCTTAACTTTAAAAAAAAAAAAAACACAATAGATATTAGATATTAGCATTAAAAAAGCTCAATATAATTATTCAATAAAGCACTACAAGGCAAATAAAACCATCTAATAACTGCTGTCGTAGTTTCATAAAATATTCTGACAGTGTTCAATGATTATTAGTGTGTGAGTAATCCAAAAATCATCTCTGGTGCATAGTGTGTTTTTTTAATATTTTCTTAATTGAATCCTTTAACATTAATAATAATTAGAAGTAAGAAAATAAACTTGTCCATATATGTTAAAAGAGTTATTTCTGAGTTGCATTGTGTAAAGTTTCTTTTTTGTCTTTTAAAACGTAGATTTATCTGTCAGTGATGTAAAATAGTTATAGCACAAAAATAAAATTAACCTATAACTGTTGAAATAGTTTGAAACGTATTTTAAAAAAAAAATCAATCCATTCAGCAATATTTAGTGCAGAACAGAGAAGAAATCAGAACACCAGAGATTTAAGTTTGGCCAGTTTTATTCTAAGGGACAAGAGAAAGAATGACAATCCACAAATACTGAAAAGAAGTTAATGTACTAGAATAAGTTGTTCAGCTCAGGACAACCTAAAGTTACAATGCCTGCATAATATTTTTATTATGATTATTATTATTTGCAGTGTATTTTCCATGGAAGTCTTATCATTAAAGTACTTGGTGTGATTATTGAACAAGAAGGGAAAAACCTTGAAAAATTTAGGTTTTGCAGTCCAAATAAAGATATTTTCCCTTGAATAATCATTTTCCAAATCTATCTGACCACAGAATGAAAGAGATCTGCTTATGCAAAGCACTGTATCTGGTTTAAAACATGTTATCTACTTTATTTGCCATCTCTCTGTGAAAGCGTTCAAACCAACAGCCAGTCTAGAGAAGAATTACTTGATTTAATAAACAAAAAAATTAACAAAAATCCAGTGACAATTACCATTTGTATTCTAGTGGTATAAATACACAAGTCCATGTGCTTCTTGTACTTTTCCATTCATACTAAGGGATAGTAAGGAATCTGCACAGTATTGTACATTCTCACACCTTTATGCTAAGAGTCAGGGTGAGATTAGTCACCATAGTGATGAAGGATCAGTGGCTGTTGTTCCTGACTATGTGAAAAAATACATGTCCCAGACAGTGCTTTTGGGCAGATTACAGCTGTGCAAGAGCCTCCAATAAGTCTGAGATATTCCATTCAAGATTGTGTCCAATTTTGGCACACATCATAACAGGCATAATTACATAAATACTGTCTCTACACACACCAATTTTATACACACACATTTAAATACTGATATTTTATATGTATCCCAGCATTTGCTTTATTTACATATGCATATAAACATGGTGGATTAAAAGAAAGCTAGGACAAAAAAAAAACAAACAAAAAACCACAAAATCCTTACTAATTTTTTTTATAGGGTAATTAAAGCAGAAAAACATATATAAAGGCAATGGAATAAATACAAGATGAACCCAGATTTCCTGCACTTTAATCAAACCCATAAAACCGCTTTGTGATATTTTTAGAATTCAGATGGTCTACCACGTTATCCTTCTGTCTTTCTTATACTCTACTCTTACAATATAGAGCATTCTGGAAACTTAGAGGATAAGAGTTGCAGTGAGTCAAAAATCTGTATCTCCTTTGTCCTCTGATTTGATGATTCAGAGAAACCTACTTATCCCAGCATTCTCTGCATTTGATTTATTTTAGCCTTTCTGGACCACATAATCATTTTTTTTAATGGTGCTAATGTGCCTATTATCTGGTGTTGTCATCAGATATGTACTTCTACATCTCATAATTGGCAGTGGCAAATACTTTAAATCTCTAGACAAGTTTTGCAAAATGAATGTCAATTAATGTAATCAATTGATTACAACTTTGAATTTGATCTGGGCAAATCTTTCCTTAAAATGAGCAACCTCCCCACAAAAAAATAAAAGCTAGAAAACCTCAAATCTCTGCAGCTAAGTTTTATTATAACACAAGATAAAACACCGAACTTAAAAAGAGAGATGTACTATGTAAAACAGACTAGAAACACAAGTCTGCAAACTAATCTGTCCCCCTGCCCTAGTTGTTTTACTCAATCTTTTTCCAAGTTCAACAGCTTTGAGGGATATCTGACTTGCACTAAACCCTATCCAGTCCTTTCTCGGTCCCTAGGAAGAAACGGCTCTTGTCCTGCAGGTAGGAAACTTTGCTGTATCATCTCCCTTGATTTTTCAGGAACCTCTTTTCACTTTCTGTGAGTCTCAAACCCTCTTACATGACCTCATCCCCACC
Source organism: Calonectris borealis (assembly GCF_964195595.1). Classification (NCBI taxonomy): domain Eukaryota; kingdom Metazoa; phylum Chordata; class Aves; order Procellariiformes; family Procellariidae; genus Calonectris; species Calonectris borealis. The sequence continues at coordinate 48,350,836 of NC_134312.1, forward strand.
TCTAGGAGCCTCTCCTGGCTCATGGTAGTAGGAGAGAGGAGCATGAAAACAACCCTCATCACTGCTGCTCAGCTCCTTCCTTCTTAAACAAACACCACAACACGTTGCAGAGGAACAGCAAGAACAAAGATATGTCAGAATGGTGGCAAGTTAGTCACACAGTTATATTCAGAACCCCAAAGACCACATCAGAAGAAGTAAAATTTATAGTATCATTAGGAAATAGATTGAAAAAGCGAGGAAATAAAGTACACGAATGTTCAGCTTAAGTTGCCAGTGTTCAGACACGATAAGACTCTTCAAGAGTCAACCATCCATGGTAAATATGAGCCCTAGGAGGAACCACTTAACTTAGATAAATCTACAAGTGATAGAGATGTTAAATTTTTACAGACTGAGTTGCTCCTTATTATATCTCTATTTCTCTTCATAGGAGGATAGATAGTTGAATCTTGTAAAGAGCTGGATTCAGTTCAGAAATCAATCTGGTAAAACTCACACCACAGTTTTATCATCAGCTAGGTAACCGTTTATAATACCTGACAGCTATCCTGTAGTCTTAAGCAAGACAATCCACTAGCCTTTAAAATTAAAGCAACTTACATTGAATATCTGTGCTCTCAAACCCATTCATGTGCGGTTTTTCATTTTCTTAGATGCAATACTCCATTGTGATTTAAACTCCAGCAGGCAGCTAAGCCCCACATAGCCATTCACTCACTGCCCCACCAGTGCAATGAGGGAGAGAATTGGAAGAGTAAGAGTGAGGAAACTCATGGGTTGAGAAAAAGACAGTTTAACATGTAAAGCAAAAGCTGCGCACAACAAAACAAGGAATTCATTCACTACTTCCCCTCGGCAGGCAGGTGTTCAGCCATCTCCAGGAAAGCAGGGCTCCATCACGCGTAATGGTTACTTAGGAAGACAAACACCACCACGCCAAATGTCCCCCCCTTCCTTCTTCTTCCCCCAGCTTTATATACTGAGCATGACGTCATATGGTATGGAACATCCCTTTGGTCAGCTGGGGTCAGCTGTCCCAACTGTGTCCCCTCCCAACTTCTTGTGCACCCCCAGCCTACTCGCTGGCAGGGCAGTGTGAGGAGCAGAAAAGGCCTTGAGTCTATGTGAGCACTGCTCAGCAATAACTAAAACGTACCTGTGTTATCAACACTGTTTTCAGCACAAATCCAAAACATAGCCCCACACTAGCTACTATGAAGAAAATTAACTCTATCCCAGCCAAAACCAGTACATCTATCTAAGTCCCTAACATGATCTGATCTGTGGGAAACTGAACAGCTGCAATTATCTACAGAGACCTAAGATATCATAAGCACATGATAGAGTTTTACACTTTTCAACAGGTGATTCCAATCCCATTAACGTCAGCACAACAAATTTATTGAGAGGTGCAATCATTCTCATCTGGTATTTTGCAATATCCAGTATGATGCTGACTTTCACATGTTAATACAACTCCGAATAATTCCAGTATCCAGCTTTGTGGTACTATTAATTCTCTGCTTTATTCTAAAGCAGATGTAAAAAGGAAAGAAAAGCAGCTTGGAAATAGTTGGGATGGATTCCATATGTCATTTAATGCTTTTTTGATTAATTCCTCATGTTTAGATAAGAAAGAAATACATTAGATCTTACATATCTTAACTTCATTTTAATTAGTACTGTCATCCAACAAAATGGCAAGGAAGTCAAGATGTACATGTGGAAAGACAGCATGAAATATAAAATCAGATAATATTTTCCTGGAGGTAGACTGTGCAATGTTACACAATCGTAAAATAAAACCTCCAAATAATTTGCATCTATAAAATACTAATTCCAATCTCTCCTTCCCCCAGCTTTCCTCCATTTGTTCTTGTTGAAAGTTAGATTTCTTTTGAAAGAGGAATGTAGGATACTAAATTCGTAATGTAATAGTTGTTACTATGTAATTCCTTTAAACAAATACAAATGTCATTTGCAGTAATAAGAATACACAGGAGAATTTCAGTGATCAAGACAGATCTGGATGCGTTTGAAGCCTTCAGCAAAAGAGAAGCCCAGGAAGGAAGAGCAGAGTTTCATTAGTCTTAAAGATAAGCCAGACGCTTAGTTAAACCAAGAGTTTTACTTTATCAGAATTCAGATAAATGTAATATCAGAGCCTTTTAATATTTCAATTCAGTTGTCAACAAAATGCTTTATAAAAAGCTCCAATTTATTTTACCATACTGCCTGGACAGATATAATAGCCATTGTATGTCTTGAACATTTGTACATTTTACTGATACAGGTAACAAGTAATAAGGGTCTGTTATTACTGTCAGGAAATGGCAAGAATCTTTTCCTGATTTTTTCTTTTTTTCAGAACTATTTTGGATCTTAAAAGCTTAAACTGATGACTACATAATACCAGAAATTATTATTGAAGTTCATTTTAATATGATACTTAAAAGGACTGCTCTATTTTAGCAGTATCTCTCCTCCAATGGCTATTGTATTTTTTGCCTTATAATCAGCAATGTACATAGAAGGCAAGTTTTTGTGAAGTTTCCTACTAGACATTTCTGGACCTTTAAAGTGAGAATAAATGTGTCATCACTTATTATCATATAATATGTTTAAACAATAATATCTGCATGTCAGCGCTGAATCATTACCTTGTTGAAATTATTGCAATTGGAACATATGTGGCATCAAACTTGTAAATTTTTTATTCAATTTGGCAGCTGGCAAAGATTAATTAATATGACCAGAAAAACAGGCTTGAAAATTAACTGTTCTCTAACTGCAAAATCTGACTAAACTACATTTCATTTCTAAGAGAGATATCAATTGTTGCAGCAGTTTTTCATAAAAATTAAGTGCACCAAGTATCACATGTTGATTTTGGAAGAATATCATTTTAGTTTTTACATTACGATACATTTTAAAAGTCACTTATTCAGTATTAGTATACAATAGAACTTATAAGACATACTTAAATTTAATATGTTTGAAAAATAGATATAATTTATTTATTTATACATATTAGTAATTTCCACACAAAAAAAAACCTGAACGTACTGTTTTCTTTGCTGCTGGATATTCCTATGTGTATTTTTGGTTAGTACATGAGACATTTTACCTTCCTAATAAAGTATTTAAATAATTATAAAACTTTGAGTCTCACAGAGTTGTATACAACCAAGAATTATCATAGAGAGAAGCCAAGGGTTAGAGATATATTAAATTATCAAAGGACAACAGTAAAGAAGGAAAAACTTTTATAATCCTGAATTTACACATCATTAAGAGACTCAGTGTTTGGTTTCATTTCAGAGGTTTATGGTGCCATTGTTTTTGTTACAAACTTATTTTGGTCTATGAATAAAATTTAGATAATTTAGATAATATTAAAAGGAAGGTGACAGAGCAAGTTAACACTTCATGGTATTTTATATGCTTTAGGAATTCAAAAACACTGGTATTTTGAAGTGTCATAGAAATCATGTAGTCAGGCTTCACTCCTGTTCCAGAGAGTAGTCTAGGATTAAGAAAGCCCACCAGGGGACTTGTGCTGAGAATACTTTAAGCTATTAGAATTCCTAAACTTAAGCTCTTAGCTTGCACCCAATAATATGATTTTAAAGGCGAAGCTTTAAGCAAATGACAAAACTAATTTAGCATACAAATCTCTTAGGTGTGGCACATTTTGTATTACTGGGAAGTGATGAAATCTTCTGTGATGAAATCTTCTGTGATTATTAAATGTGTTGCACATAATATTAATTAAATCCCTGAGCTTTTTCATATACAGTTGGTGAGGTAAAATTTAAAAATACACTAGATAACACAATACAGTGAGAAACTTGTATAGGTTGCATGTAATAGGTTACAGTTTGATTACTACCACAAACGTATTTGGAAATATAGTAAAAGAAAGCAATTTTTTAAAATTGAAGAAACTAAAGGAATAGATAAGAACTGTTGGAAGCCAGGCTGAATTAGGCATTTTGTAATATTTCAAGAAGATTAAAAATGGTACCTCAGTCATAAAAACAAAAAGAAAAATAAAGAACTATGCAGTGAGGATGACCATAGACAGGACAAAACAAAACCAGATATATTGTCATGGTGTTGATCAAATTAGATAAATTTCACAAGATCCAGGATGTTTTAAATAATAAAAGATTAATTTCTGGTTTTGTCTCCCCAATTCCCCAAACTTTCTTCCTATTCTGAGCACAACACATTTTTTAGGTAAATTTTATACGTACTGCATACCCCCCTAACACCCTCTACACAAGAGGGAAAGTTAACAGCATAGTAAACTTCTTGTTCAGCACTTCAAATCAGCAGTCAAGCAGAATTTCTGAGTCAGAAAAAGACGCTTTTCTGGTATATGTTCCTTTTCTATGACTTTTAGCCTCAAATAAAGAATGCAGATCGGCGCTGACGCCTTTGATATAGCTACAAACTTTGAGTAACTCTGGCCATCTAGTGGGGTATTTCCTTTCAATTTTGCTCTTAATAGGAAAAAAAGACATAGCCACCAGTGCATATATTTGATCATTTTCCAGCTGTGAAAACAACATGTTTCTGCTACATACTACTGGTTCAACATTTTTCAATCTGCGTGACTCCCAACAGTATCTGTCAGTCAAACCAAAAGCATAATTCAAAAGAACGCAGTCAGTGGAAGAGTTAGTTTCTATTCATCAATGCTGATGTTTCTCTAGGTGTCTTTGGATACATTAATAGAATCCAGTCAAAAAGAGAAAGCAGTGTGAGAATGGATAGAGATGAACTGAAAATATTTGGGATGCAAACTATTCACTGGAAACTTCTAATTATAGAAAGAAGAGCACAGATCATAAGTTTTATTCATAAAGAGCTCATAACTGACTCTCCTTAATACATCTAGAATTAACCAAATACAGTCCTAAACAAACAAACACATATAATCTCATTTTTATGCTGAAAGTAGAATTTGACCAAGGCTTTTAACCTAATGAGGAAGCTAACTTTGAATAGGTTAAGGACATAAAATGAGTTGGCTGTTTGCCTCTCAAAAAAATAATTCCTTCTATCTCCTGCTCTGAAACATCACTACAGAAATTCTGTTAGGTTTTTAGCTAGGTTTTTAACAAAAACTTTCATTTCTGCACATGTATACGATTTGTTAGAAAAGCTTTGTATTCATGGCTTAGCTTTTCATTTATTTTCCCAGTGTGCATACTGCACATGAATTTTAACACTTTAAATAATCTTCAGGTCGTTAATTTCTCAGCCAGCTGATGTAATGCAACCTGTGTTATTGGCAATCAAAAGTACAAAGTGTGTTCAAATCTTCATTTTTGGCACATCACTTTCAAGAGGTGTCGTCCAGAGAAAGGAGGCCTGTCTACCATGCCTCACTGGTGGCACAAAGAAAGACTTTCATTTTTTTGTTCATTGCCCAATTACAGCAAACCAATTATTATTTAACACCTGAGCATTTCAGAACAGGTCTGAACAACCTATTAGCAGGAAGAAAATGATCATAACAGATGGCATCAATGTAGCTAGTCTATTGACAATTTATTTTTACAAGCCTATCTTCCCAAAGGCAAAAAATCCTAGCTGAGAAGATCCAAGAGGCTTTACATTCGTACATACACAGCTGTGGTTAAAACTTAAGTTTATCTGTTGGACTTACTTTTTGAAAAAAAACCTTTTGGAGTTGATCAAATGAGGAGAACTGTATGAAATTAAATTATGCTAGTGAAGAGGGGTTTTGTTTGTGCTTTTCTTGTCTTTATAAAAATTATTACATAAACCCACAAAAGTTTTTCTTGACATTTTTAGGAATTTGCAAAAATTACTAAATTGCTGAAAAGTACATTATTCAAATCAGAAAGCAATCTACGAAGAAAACCTGGATTTCTGTTGAAAACAGAAGTTTTCCAAATGGGTGGGGATTCCATTTAAGATGAAGGCAACTAAAAGTTGGTGTTAACATAAAAGTTAGGTGTGCGAATTTCCATTATAATTAGTGGTAACTCACTCACTGGTACTTTCTGGTCAACTGAGTAGCTAAGGTGTCTGTCTAGAACTGAATTCCACCCAAAGTATTAATATAATTTTGTTTTTTGTTAATATGATACCTTTAAAAAAAACAGGTGAAAGAATTAAGAGGAGTTAATTCCTCCCTTTTAAACATGACAATTGGCATACTGTGTTCTAAGATACTACTTGAATTCACACTACAGGTTAAAAAAAAAATCATATAAACATTGCATAGCATTTACTTATGTCAACTATGTCCCTGACTCACAGCAAACATTTAACTGAACTTAACTTTACATAATATGTACAGAACAATGATTATATATATGACCATAAAATATTTGGTAAATTATGTAAGTCCATACATGTTGCCACTCTATAAAACTGAATTATCAAAACCACTTCCAACAAATCAATGTAATAGTTTAAATCTGATTTTCTGTTCATTAAATCGAAGTATTTTTATGGAATATTGTCTTTTAATATATCATTACACAAAGATACCATTGCTAAAAAAATCTGTATTGAAAGTTGTTCACATTTAAATCATTGTCATCAATCACCACTGCTCTGCTAGTCTATGATTATTTGAAGAATTTTGTATTTTCTTTTGATCACATAGATTGCTTACCATAAACCTATTCTCATAGAAATCACCATACAACAGAGCTATTTGACTTTCAGAGACAAAAGGTCTCACAATTTAAACTATCATTTTCAGAATTGTCGTTTAAAATCTGCAAAAATGAATATAAAAAACTTAATGCCGTGCCATTAGAACCAAGCATACTTTAGCAATTTCTGTTTAGAGATTTTTAAACCTAGGACATGTAAAACACTATAATAAATATAACACAGAAGGCCTGCAGCTGGTAGCATCACTATGATTAAAAATTACACAGGATCTTCCCAGTGTAAGATTTCCAAGTACTTATACTTTGCCAGAATCACAGTATTTGAACTGAAATTTCCCACAGTAGTTATCTACTTCAGTACACAGTTTAATTTATGTCTTTGTATTTTAACATTTTCCTAAGGTGAGTTAAAAAAAATGTTTTCTTCTTTAAAAGTCCTTGAATTCTTACTCAAACAATCCTAGCTTTGATGTGAATCAAGGAAGCAATGTTAAATCTTTCAACAAGTTTGGCTTTTCAGTCAGAAGTGTCATTTTGCCACAACAGTAAAAAATCTCTTGATATTTTTTCCATATTTTCCCAGTTATTTCAACTAATCTTGTTTTAATTCCACAGAGAATGACACAGAATGAACAATGTTAAAATCTCTCCTGTGTCTCCCACTTGAAAACAATCAAGCTACCTTCAAAAAATCCAGATGTAATTACTGTTATACGGTGAATTAACAGGAAAAATTTGCAAAACAATGTTATATTCAGCAGCCAATAATATAATGATAAAGATCTCTCTGTCTCAGACAGACAAATACACTATTTGAAAATATCCACAAAGACCTGTCTGCCAAACAAAAGTTTAGTTCTTTGTAATAGAAACAGAGAAACTAAAATTAATTTCAATATATGTCTGTAAAAAACTTATTCAATTATACAGAGTAACCTCAAACTATTTCTTTACACAGAGCTCAATTCACACTTAAAATATAGGTAGGCCATTCATTATAAACTCTTTATCATACAAATAAGTTGTCCACAATCATTCTGTCTTTGACGCAGTGGTTTGTTGTAATTTCTATAAAGAGTTTTGCCACCGTTTATGTGTTATTGTTGAAAGAAAAAGTAGTTCTGTGCATTTTAAAATAGCATTTCATTATTAAGACTTGCAACACCAACATAGATTCACAGATAAATCAGAAAAATTGGTTAATTTTTCTTATAAAACTATTTAATTTAAATTAATTCTCCAAATGCTACTTTCTTTTCTCCCTTTTGACTCACAGTATGCTGCTACTGAAAACTATGAATTCCTCGTATCCACCTCCTAGAAAAAATTCTCCATTTGTTCTCACCTGTCCTGGTTTCAGCTGGGATAGGGTTAAATTTCTTCCTAGTGCTGTGTTTTGGATTTAGTATGAGGAGAATGTTGATAACACAGTGATGTTTTCAGTTGTTGCTAAGTGCCCTCCTAGTCCAAGGACAGCTCCCGTGCCTACTGACTGAGCTAGGTACACAAGATGGGAGGGAACATAATCAGGACAGCCAGCCCAGCTGGCTAATGGGGTATTCCATACCATGTGACGTCATGCTCAGTATATGAAGGGTAGGCGTGATCCAGGAAGTACCGATCGCTACTTGGTTATTGGTCAGCGCGGGTGGTGAGCAATTGCATTGTGCATCACTCATTTTGTATATTTTATCATTATCATTATTATTTTCCCTTTTTTCCCCTGTTCTATTAAACTGTCTTTATCTCAACCCATGAGTTTTTCTCACTCTTACCCTTCCGATTCTCTCCCCATCCCGCTGGGGGTGGGGGGAGTGAGTGAGCGGCTGCGTGGTATTTGGCTGCCTGCCAGGTTAAACCACGACATCACCATATTTTTAATCACACAATATTTTCTTTAAGCCAAAAGGAAAGTACTTGTTTGTTAGATGAATATCTTACTTCCAATCTGAAGAAATTGCAGAATCATCTATTTGTTTCTATAGTTTCAATCCTACAATAGACTCTGGAAATCTAGGCGCCATTTTGTATACTGTGTTGCTGTAGACTTAGTGAATTATTTTGCTCATTTGCCGGTGATTATAATTTCTGTCACAACCTTGAGTAGTTCACCAGATACCTTGAATTCTAACAGTATATTAGATATTAAGGCACAATATAAAAAATGAAACAAATATGACCTTGGCTTGCCCTGCAAATTCATTCACAGGTTTATCCTAGCAAGCTTTTTTCCTTTTACTACCTCTATACAAATCTATGTTATGTTTCTGTCAGTGTCACTGTGTCAACTGAAGACCTTGGTTACTGTGATTTTTTACACTACATAACACGTAGGTTGTTCTTATTATCATATGTCTCCAAAAAGAAATTGCATCTGCCAAATTCATCTCTAAGCTTTGCAATGACATTATGACGATGCACTGCTATTACAACATCTTCTCATAAAGCAATAGTCTCTGCTGACTGAATAGTAATTTGTACAGGAATAACCCTATGTATGTGTCACAGACCACTTCTGAGTAAGCAGTGAATATACAGTTGCATTTAATGGAGAAAGATGTTACACTCATATTTTTTACTCCTTACTGTTCCTCTTCTCTACCCTCCCTTCACATATGCACATTTAGATTAAATCAACAGCTCCAAATTAACAAAGACAGACGTTTCTGGAAATGTTGCTTCAAGGGAGAACTAACAGCATATAAGTATAACAAACCAAGACTTCACAGATTACTGTCTCACAATCACCAAAAAAAAAAAAAAATCTCTGGTTTGAGTTATTTACTGTATGGGATTTAGGGATACAACAGAAATTATATACTGTTATCTTTCAAACTTTCCCAATGACTATATATACATCCATGACAGTGCTTGTAAAACTCTGGCACAGAAATGCAGAGATCAGTCTCTAAAACAAGTTTAGTGACACTGGAACACACAGAACAGAAAGGTCCTCACTGGATTAACATTTCCAAGCATGTTTTCCTTTGGTAGGGACATCCCATTCACTACTTCTTTGACTCTCCCATCAGCTGTGTCAAAAGCAATCAATATGTGATACAATCTCTAGTGGAAGCACAGACAATTTTCTCCATGGTGGCAATATTGTTTTTCAACCAACCGCCCAGAAATGCGATCAGTCTGGTTCAAGAGAATGATTTCTTTTCTTCTAAAAGTCCACTATACATAAAATCTGAATATCAGAGTCCCATTAACCCACCTTATCCTTCAAACATTTCTTTATTGTTGTTTACCTTACCCACTGTATCAGAAACATGTTAACACAAAACATTAACAACATAAATTTCCTGAAACAGAGGTTAAACGGATAATAGATTATTATTCCTAGTTTGACACTGCTGAGCATTTAGGTGTGAGAAGGGAGAGACTCAGAGTATATTATTTGGGTCCTTTTCACTCCAAATCCTCTTGAAATGAAATGAAATCAAATTGTAGGCTAAACTTTCCATAACTAGCATTCATTCCATTCTGTAATTCTCCCAGATAGACAACATTTCAGCAAAATCGGGTAACCTTGGTTTTGTTTTAGAAGAAAAGAAATAGAAAGGGTGTAGTCACTTTGGCTCTCTAAGAGTGAGGTGAATAACAAGTTTTGCAATTGTAAAAGAAAGACTTGGAACTGATATCCTCTAAATATGGATTTCCATACAGAGATTACTATTTTAGAAAAACAAGTGGTCATAAAAGAAAAAAAAAACACAAAAAGAAACCCTAACAACCCCACAAAAGCAAACTCTTCCGTCTGCACATAAAAAATTATTCAGCATCAAGCTACAAGCCTTATATCCCCTTTTAATGAAAGCGTGCTATGGCCAGTTGAAAGTATTATCTCATTTCTAAATAGTTTCACTTTGATTTTTTGACATATGTAGCACTATGTTATACATTAAAAATCCTGCAGTCATTTCTTCCTGCAGAGGGAAGAGCTTGGATCAGATTGCAGCCTCAGATTATAGTAAAATTTATTTCAGAAGTATATTTTTCTTGCTTAATTTCACCCATTGCATAAATTCTTCACACAAAAACAAGTTATTGCTGATTCTTAACAAATTTCAAAATTCCATTCAATAAGAAAATAGTTTTAAGTGCTTATTTAGGCAAATATTGTGACAGCCCATTCTTTCAGCAGACTTGATTCAGTCCCTGTTCACATGGTCCATTCATGCTTCCAACACCCCTTCTTTCACACCTATGGTCTCCAATTCTGGCCATATATCTTCATTAAAGATTAATTTAAATCAAGATACAGAAAAGGTTTCTTAGCCTTTTCTGTTTAGCCCACATAGGTGGACATATATATTCACATGCTTCCAGCCAGGCAGATTCAACCCAAGTGTCATTCAGAAGCTGTGCAGCTGCAGTAGCACTGTTCTTGAGCTAAACATACCCTGCCTCTCAGCAGGAGAATGACAGTCTATTTTATAAGTGGAGAATAAATGAAAAAGACTTGTTTTGCCTAACAAAACAAACAGTGAAAGAGAATATGACTGCTATCTCTAAACACACTGGGGGGTAAATATTAGAAAGGATTAAGTGTTATTTAAGCTGACGGGCACTGTTGGTACAAGAGCAAGTGAGTAGAAACTCACCATGAATACGTTCAAGCTGCAAATCAGAAGATTTCTATCCAGCAGAAGATGAAGTTTTTTATTTGCTTTCCAGCAGTGCTGCCCACTAATAGTTTTTCTAGTTTTGCCATGGGAATTCATAAGTTTATGAATGATCCCATGAATTAGCTACCCATTGTTGTAATGGTTGCACTGAATGACTCTTCCAGTTCTTTGCTGTCATATTCAGTTAACAGACATATGACTAAATATTTCTGCATTATCCTGTATTCTTATATGTTCTTTTGTGTTTAGCATACTTTCCTATTTTCATATCATGGATCTAACTTTGAACATAGACTGGAACCTGAAGAGGTGTTGAAAGTAATATAGTTTAACTGTATCCTTCATCTCCTTCCCGTAGAAATGGCTGTCCAAGCTTTTTAAATCTTAACTCATTCAGATTACCCATGCAATTTGAAAAATCCTTTACCTATTCTTAACTAAAAAGTGTACTATTCAATCAAGCTAACAGTGCACTGCAGAAGTATGTATCACTTCCATACTGCCAGAATCTTATTTAGCCTGCACTGATTGGCCAGGTTTAATTGCACTCATATTTAAAGAAAATGTGAGAAAAATGCATCATCATCAAACTCTTGAGTATAAAACCAATGCACCATTTAATAAAATGAATCAATTCCAAAGAAACACTGCCATTCACACTCAAATATTTTGGCATCAATAGCTTCATTCAAAGTATAAAGAGGTGCTACTAGAAGATGCAACTAGCCATTATTATTATCTCTTAGATTAAATTAAATTAAATGGAAATACCTTCAAAGGATAACATGAGCCAAGGGAGATGTTTCCCAGAGGGTGTTTTTTACAGTCAGAAGAAAAAAAAGAGAGGCTTTTTCAAAGAAGAATTCAGATCAGGAATCTAACTTAGGTGTCCTGAAACGCCCTTTGAAGACCTGTCTGATCCATGAAACACTGGAGGATCATTAGGTCTGGATACAATACTTTTAATAATTCTCAAATATCAAATCAAACCACTCTCCCAGTCTTAATCCAGCTCAGCTCTTTTGGTTATGTTTTCCTTTCACCTGCTGCTAGATCTGGCATTTTCTGATTTTTCATGTAACTCGAGCACTGTTTTTGTAAGTGTCTTCCATGGCTCTTGTTAGTTAGACCAGTCCCAAGCCCATGATGCCAATGTGCAGTCTCCTTCCCGTGTGCTCCATACCTTAGCTATGAAGCTTCCAGTGGGCAGAATATTCTTTGCACAGGACCAGAAAGGTGTCAAGAGGACAGTAGGGACACTAGCTCTCTCTGGTCTCCCAAATGGTGTGATACCTCTTAAGCTCAGGGAATCACTCTGGAAATTGCAAACTGTGTTGTTTAAGCATTGCTTATAACCCATACAAATAAAAGGTTATCTATTACTTACTTCAACTCAAAAAGAGGAATAGTAACACCAAACATGTCTTGGTGATATAATTTACTGTTCTTCTCCTCATTTACTGCTTTAGAAGGACTTTCCTTAATTACTTTAGTTTTCTGTAAATGCCTGATAATATGTTAGAAAGTATGTCATTAGACACCAACCAGTTGGGAAAAAAGGATGTTCCAGTGGGGTTAACAAAAAACAAGCTGCTTTCCCCTTTGGATGAAAAATGAGTTATGCAGAATGGCAAGTCTATAAACAACTACTGAAATTTGTAAATTTGAAAATCCTACATTTGATCTAAACCCAGTCAGACAACCGGATGGTTCTTTGCTTAGAAAACAAGGATTTTTTTCATAGAATTCCACAAATACACACATTTCTGGAGATAACTTTAAAATTTATTTCTCTAATATTTCTACTGTTGCTTTGCATTTAAATTTGTAATTACAGGTATCTTTGTAAAATATTTCTGCATTATTTTGTAGCATCTTCCATATCAATTCAAAATTTTGCCCCTCAGTACAAGAAGGACATTGAGGTGCTGGAGCGTGTCCAGAGAAGGGCAACGAAGCTGGTGAAGGGCCTGGAGCACAAGCCTTATGAGGAGTGGCTGAGGGAACTGGGGTTGTTTAGTCTGGAGAAGAGGAGGTTGAGGGGAGATCTCATCGCGCTCTACAGCTACCTGAAAGGAGGTTGTAGCGAAGTGGGTGTTGGTCTCTTCTCCTAAGTAACTAGCGATAGGACGAGAGGAAATGGCCTCAAGTTGCGCCAAGGGAGGTTTAGATTGGACATTAGGAAAAATTTCTTTACTGAAAGAGTGGTCAGGTCTTGGAACAGGCTGCCCAGGGAAGTGGTGGAGTCACCATCCCTGGAAGTATTTAAAAGACGTGTAGATGAGGCGCTTAGGGACATGGTTTCGTGGGCATGGTGGTGTTGGGTTGACAGTTGGACTCGATGATCTTAGAGGTCTTTTCCAACCTTAATGATTCTATGATTCTATGATTCTAAAATTATTTATTGGTGTTCTTTATAAATATTTTTTCTTTCTTCTTTATCTTGTTCTCAATAATTTCTTTTTTAAAAAAAAATCTATTCAAATATTGTAGAATAACTACTAGCATTTTACTGATACACTGCCATGGTAAATTTAAGTTAGAGACAAAATATATCTAGCCATGCCTAGCGGTCTGAAAAAAGTTTTTTAATCACAATTTTGCCTCCAACTTGAATTTACTTCCCATAATTATTTTGATTTTTCTCATTAGTTGTCATGTGTGCTACCAGCATCTACCTGAGGGATATTCAAGCACATGAATCAATTTTGCATTGGTAACAGGCATGAACACAACGTTTTGCAGCTCTATAAAGAAGCAAACTACTTCTCAGTGCAACAAGAAAATCGAGAGTGTGTGTGTGTGTGTGTGTGTGTGTGTGTGTGTGTGTGAAAAAATGTAATTCTTATTTGTGAAACAAAATTATTATTCTTTATAAAAGAGACAATAACTCCACTTTCATTTTCTATGCTTGACCCTGTTTACACAGCAAACCCTGACAGCTCTAAGGCACAGTCATAGCAAAAGTCATTTTCGGTTTCTGTTGTAAAAGGATGGAATACTCCCAGTACACCTAGAACAGATATCTCCTCTGACATACATACAGGTCTCTATTGAGTCTCTATTGAGTATGTTCAAATCACAAATGTGCCAATTTGAAGCAGACTTTTCATGGTTTCAGTAGAAAACTTCCAGATGCAAAGGTAATGTCCTATCTCTATTTTGTGTTTCTTCCCAAAAATGTGGTGTACTTTCCTTAAACTTATCCTGAGAAATCAGTCGACTGAACTTAACAAAATTATCATCCAGATTATTATTAATAATATACTTGGTCTGTAATATTTTATCTCAAATTCTTACAGTTTAGTGAATATTTATAACCTTAACCTTAAAATAGAAAGTGTAGACTAATATTAATAAAAATGTGACTAACTGGACCATCCAGAAAATTTTTTATTTTACACTGAACTTCAGTAGCAAAAATAATTTTTTACATAGGCGTCCTGGTTTCAGTTGGGAAATTTTCTTCTTAGTAGCTGGTATAGTGCTGTGTTTTGGATTTAGTATGAGAATAATGTTGATAACACACTGATGTTTTAGTTGTGGCTAAGCAGTGGTTACACTAAGTCAAGGACTTTTCAGCTTCCCATGGTCTGCCAGGTGCACAAGAACCTGGGAGGGGGCACAGCCAAGACAGCTGGTCCAAACTGGCCAAAGGGATATTCCATACCATATGACATCATGCTCAGCATATAAACTGGGGGGAGTTGGCTGGGGGGCGGCGATCGCTGCTCAGGGACTGGCTGGGCATTGGTCAGCAGGTGGTGAGCAGCTGCATCGCTTGTTTTTCCTGGGTTTTGTTCCTCTCTCTCTCTCCCATTTTTTTCCTTTTCATTACAATTGATTATTATTATCGTTGTTGTTGATGTTGTTGTTGTTGTATTTCAATTATTAAACTGTTCCTATCTCAACCCATGAGTTTTCTAACTTCTGCCCTTCCAATTCTCTCCCTCATCCCACCAGGGGAGGGAGGGTGAGTGAGCGGCTGTGTGGTGCTTGGTTGCTGACTGGGGTTAAACCACAACAATAGGAAATATATGTAAAATAAGCAAAACTGTTTTGAGCAACTGCAGCATGCATAGGCCTGCCTTTTAAATTAAGTTGTAAAGTCTTTTTATGTTTTTGCTAGGCAAAAGACAGATAGGATCTACATGTTGTTAGTTTATTTTCCTTTGTGATGCTTTCTGAATATAACTTCCATTTGTCTACATGGGTAAATACCTGATATATAAAACAGTAATTCAGTGGCTATACAGGGTTCAAGAACAACTTCAAATTAATTTTCAAGCTATACATCAGTTTATTGCTTAAAAAGTATTTGAAATATTGAATTTCAAGGTAATTTTGTTCCAAAGTACACTAAGCTGTCATATGAAGCTATGTAACATGATATAATATGGTAAAATTAAATATAACCACTCTGAACTTACACAAAACTTCAATTGCATTTAAAGTCTAAACATGTAAAATATTGACTGCATTTTAGCTACCATTTAGACTGTTTATCTCTCTCTCCTTCAGAGCAATATACCTGAAAACTGTCTTACTTGGATGAACATCGAGTAAGAGTATTTTAAAAAATAACCTAAACCAGATGGCTGTGAAAATGACTGAAAACCAGTAGAAAGATGTGAATTGCAAGTTTCACCAATAGATTGTATCAATCACAAAGACATTGCCAATTATTCACTTTAACAGCCGATGTCCATTTGGCATTTTTTCCAAACAGATTTCAATTAGAACGTTACCACATTGGAGACTACACATATTGAGACAGGAAGGCAGACCGAGCCCATCCAGTGTTCTTCCCTCTCCTGCCAATAAGCAGTCAGAAAAAATCTCTCCTTTCCTTTTCTGATTTGGAGCAATGGGGCTCCATTTTTGTTCTCCTTCTCACAGTTCTTGTGGCCAGAGCTCTTCCTGCAGTTTCAATCTATTTCAGGTATTGATTTGGAGTTTGAGGAAAAGTTTAAATGAAGGTTGGCTTAGACCAGTATGGTAAAATCTTGGCCAGAAGAATGGTTGCTACTTTTGGCCTTTGTTGGAGTACAGCTTCACAGAAATGGAAGTTGGTAAATTATCAACATCAGGAGTTTGACAGAAATTGATAGTGTTTTAGGAACATTGACAGAGAGTGGTGATCCTGTTTTTCTGAAAGGCTACAGGTTAGTGATGGAAAGAGAAATTAGAAAGTTTAGGTCAATTAATAATGTAATTCTAATTTAAATCACAGTATTAAAATAGTTTGCATATATTAATTTTATCAACAATGAACATTTTAACATATTAACTAATACACCTAATATATACATAAAATGCTAAAGATACATTTAAAGGGATGATTCTAAAATCTTTCCCAAGACTGCTTTTCTAGTCCTCATAATACCCTACTCCTACCAGGACATGCTAAGATGAACAAGATGAACAATTGATAATCCAGCCTCTACACGAAAGCTACATGATTTCTGCTTGAGTGATCTCCTGACTCTGACTAAAGATAACATGAGTTATTTGGGCCCTATGTCATCTTCTTTAGTGAGACAAACGATACCACAGGCAGCAATTCCGATTTTTGACACTCAGAATCACTGATTTTTACAATAGTTGCTGAATCCTGTTTGGATGCAGACAAGGGAGTATAATTCTGACATTGCTGCATGTTCTGTGTGTGTGATTGGGGCTTTCTGTATTATCATCTAAATTCACTCTGTTCTTTTTTCTGTGCTGCTGTTGAAGTCTTAAAAAAAATTTTAGTGTTACACTCTGCCAGTCTAACCTAAATTTCATTGACCATTCTGAAATGTGTTCTACTGTTTCCTGGCGAGACGTATGAAAAAGGTCTCCTCAACAGTGGTCAAGCTACTACTAGCTCACTAATAATATAAGATGTGTGAACACACTAGTGTAATACCTGACTGAATTGTCACAATTTGCATATGAACTGCCAAAAGCAAGATACTATTATGAAATCTGAAGGAACCAAAATAACTAGTAAACTCAGCATCTATCCTGTACACTTTAAAGGCTTTGGGTGAAAGAGAAAGCACAGTGTGTACTGAACAAGATAGTGGGTATAATCTCATCCACGAATGTTTAAATTTATTGTAGGTGAATCATGTACATGACAAAAAGATGCATGTTTCTGCAGTTTTGTAAGCTGGATTTTGAGTTGTATGTGTTGAGACAAGACAAGACACATTATTTTCTCATCTTGTCAGAGAAGAGAAACAAATAAACGTCAGGTACAAAACCAATATAAATCATACGTTACCCATACTTGAGGCATCAAGATATGGAATTCCACTTATATAGAGATGTGAGATACCAAGATATGAATGAACTGTGGAGCTGGAATCTGCTTTTGGTCAGCACTATATTTGAGATAATTAACTTCTAAAATATTTGATAAGCTGGTGCTTCAAAATTTTAAATATATTGGTTCTTTTGAATCAGCCAAAAAGTGATTTTTTAATACCAAGGAAAAAAAAGAGACAGTGAGCCTTATAGCTGACACGTAATACAAAAGTGGAGCTCAAGGATTTTTTTTTTTTTTTTTAAGTGGCCTGCATATTCAGGCAATAAATTAGATTTGAGTCAGGATTATAGTTAGAGTTGATTTATTGGCTGTTCTGACTGACAACGTAAGTCTAATTCCATTACCGAGGGATTTTTTTTATTTTAAGGGCAGAATAGCTACCAACATGTGACAGAAGGCTTATTAATGAAATGTGTTGTGTCACCAATGTCAGTAACTGCCTATTATAATCTCTGAGATGTGTGATCATTTTGACTGTCTTTAAATTAATAACATGCTATTTGTCAGCTTGATGGACTCTCAATTAGCATAAGAGATTCACTGAATTTCACTCCTCTTGAGTGAAATTAGGATATCTTAATTAAGAAGGAAACTTGGCATTATTAGTGTCAAACAATTTTAAAATCTGATATCTTCAAATTCACAGAGTCCTTCAGATTCATGTGTCCTTCGTGGCAGAAAATGAATGTGCAAATTGAATTTCTGCCCTTGTAAATCTTATTGTAGACACAGATGAGTAAGAGGGAAGATCTCATGTAGAAGTGTACAAGTATACATGCAACATGGCTACTGACTTCAAGAAAATCTTCCATTTGACCTAAATATATAAAGTAACATCTGCACATAGAGGGATGATGCCCTATTTTAGGGCAAATTAGAGGAGATGAAATGTTCGTTAAGGAAGTGCAATGGCTGTGAGCCATAAGTAAGCACCAAAAATGAATCCCTTAAAGTTGTTTATGTTGCATGTCACATATACAAGATCATACCTTCCTATTTTTATATTTTTATACTTTAGAGGATTTTTTTATTCCTAGCAAACAAGGAGAACATATAATCTTGTCATTAACACTTCTCATCACTGATTTAGATGTTTTTGTTCCAATGTATATACATATGCAACAACATCAGCATCCACATCATTTGTGTGGACAACACAGCGCAGGCAGGAATCCTCCATATGTTTGTGAAATAGTTTTTTTCAATGTGCAATAATACAAGCAATTTGATCTGTATTTGGATTATGCTCTCCTTTAAAAATATCTAGCAGATGTGGATGCTCTCGCCTAGAATATGGATGGTTCCTTGCTGCACACAGCCTTCTACACCAAGATCCCCAGCTTTCACTGTCACCCCCAAATGAATTGCTCAAATAAGCAGCCTAGGCTTAAGTGAGGGTTTTGTTGGTGGGAAGGAGATTGAAAGGTTTCAGTCTTTCTCTAGTATTAGCTACTGAGGAATCAGGGGGTTTAGGGTTGTGTTCTAGCCTGTTTATGGTCTATGGGGTGTTTGCTCAAATAAGATCATCCATCCACTGACTTGTTTAAAAGTGAAGATTTTTTTATATAGAGTGGCAAAGATACTTAAAGTCACAAGCCCCAAAATATGAGACGTTCTAATTAAGGTATTAATAGGAGATTATATGCTGGCGTTGCAATGCAGTATAGCCGAACTCTTCAAGAAGATAAGAAAACCTCCACCATATTGGGCCATAATCACCCCAATAAATACTACTTTCACTATGGGATTTAAAACTGTCTTTTCCTGTTTACAATTAGACCTGCATGATGAATTAGCTGAAGGATTTTGACAGACCTTGCGCTTCTTTCTTACCCAAGGAGAAAAACAATTGGCTACCTGTTCTGCAGAAATAAGCAGTTATTGCATGCAGATACTTTATAAACACTGTTTATACTATAGAAAAAATGATGTTATATTGATATGGCAATGTTTAGGGAAAAAATGGTGAGCAGAATGTATAGAAATATGCCACCTGTCAGACAAGAGTCTGTCAGTTTTAAGAACAGAATACCTAAAGATCACTCTGTGCTGGTTTAAAAAAAAATATATATATAAAAAAAGTCTTCTGATGCCCAAATTGCTTGTTTAAAAAAAAAAAAAATACACACACAAGAAAACATCTAAAATAGATTTTTTTTTTCTTTTCTGATGATGCGGTAGTGATACAGCACAGAGTGCTGAAGTCACAAATATCATTTGCTGCAATGCTTCCTGTGGAAGGAGTACCAAGACAGGATGTCCATAGAGGAGGTAAGAAAATAATTTTGTCATGTCATCCACTCCTGTTGAGACTAGCACACATTCATGTGAAGTGTATTTGGGCTGCTAAATGTATTTTTTTCTAAACATGCACTTTTTCCAAACATGCACCTCCTATCTCTGAAAACTTAACTTAAAATTACTTGCCTTAACTTAAGCAGTTAATTCGTATCTAGGTGTACATTACACAACTATCTGAGTTTACTACAGCATTAACTTTAACATCTTATAAGTCACTGCTCAGGAGATCATTTGAAAATTTAATGATGATTGCTGCATATAAAGGATACTGAACAGCAATTGTCCTTTAGAAGAGTTGCGTGTATTTACTTTATGATAAGGAAAGTCAGATATAAAACACACCTATTGCCTGTTTTAATTTTCACTTTAACTGAAAATTGCCCCTTATATTCACAGAAAAACAAGCTTTTTAAAGTTGTGATTGAAAGAAGAGGAAAAAAAATAAGAAATCAAATTTAAAAAAAAAAAACCTCATCATGCATATGCATTCCATTGAAGAAAAAATCTATAGATAGTCTAAACACATTTTATGGATGTAAATTCTCATGTGCAAAAGCTGTATCTTATATTCAAATACAGACTACAGTGAAACCAA
This sequence comes from Calonectris borealis, assembly GCF_964195595.1. Classification (NCBI taxonomy): domain Eukaryota; kingdom Metazoa; phylum Chordata; class Aves; order Procellariiformes; family Procellariidae; genus Calonectris; species Calonectris borealis. Next base: position 48,371,350 of record NC_134312.1, read on the forward strand.
GTGCCACATTACCTGCAAACATAGAATTACAATGACCATTAAACAATCAGCCATGATAAAGCATAGACTAGAAAAAAAGTTAATGGAGGTCCATTTTCTTTCTTGAGAGTCCTCAGGCAGACACTTAGGTCTAGTTACAGGCTTTGTGCTTAGAAAGGGGAAGGGACTTTTTCCTCAGCCAATGTGCCTGCTGTGGTTTACAATGCCCCAGAGGAGGCTTATGGGGAAAAGTAGCAGGCAGTCGTTAGAAAGAGTAATGGAGCTAACAGCACCTTTCCTGCACTCGGAGAGGGAAGGTGCCTTTACCCGCAGTCTTTCCCCTGCTCTTCCAAACAATACAGCTTTGTTTTGCCCTCCATTCAGGTCAGCCGTTAAGCCATAGACAGTGGCACCAAATCTGTAAGGGTCTGTAGGGCCCTAGAGGACAGTATTTTTCACAAAATGTTGTTAGCATATTGGAGGTCATTACATGCATCTAAAACCGAGAAGATTCCTGTAGGCTTTTTACTAAATCCTCTGGTCTTTGTGTTGTCCTCTCTCTCCAGTTCTATTATGTTTCAGAAAGCAAAGCAAAGCAAAACTCCATAACGTGTTCTCAGATTCTTTCAAAATGCTGAAAATCTTTGTCATCTAGCAATTTGAAGAGTAATTACACATATTTACTATACTAACACTCTTAAGTAGACCACAGAGACCACTCCTATGTGGAGAGGTTACAGCTAAAAAATTCGAGCACCAACTGCTAGTTTTCCACAAAACACAGGTGTTCCCTCACTGTTCTGAGACTTTCAGAGTCCCTTGATCTCACCTATAAACTTGCTACTGCTGCTATGTTATAATTTCCCGCACATCTCCCAAAACGCCAGCAGTATATGTGCAAAGGGGCAATACGCTTTGGAAAGATTCCCAGCAGATCCATCACTCTAACTTAGTGGCATTCTGACCTCGCAAAAGGACATGAAAAAGTAATGTGGAATGGCTGTACCTTCATTTTCTAACCTGAGGGTTTGTGTAATAATTTAACAGCAGGTTGCTGGAGCTATTTGCTTACTTGCAGAAGGACAGACAGTTAATTGTCACTTTTTCCTCATCTTGCTCTATTTATTTCAGTTGATTTCTCTCAGATAGTTACTGAAAATTTACATTAGGGTGATTAGATCCTCTAGTCTTTGCTCAGTTAAAACTCATACAAACTTTGACATGGTCATTTAACAGTCCCGTACTGAAATTCAATGTAAGTACATATGTCTAAACAGAAATGTTTTAGGTGCATTTCTTCCAAATTTAACAAAATAATTCTGCTCATAATTGGTTTCAGTGGGACTACATATGGAATGATGTAGCATTGGCACCAGATGCAGGTTCATTGTATTTGAGAGCTTCTATGCCACTCTTCATTGAGCTGTCATTATGTAGTATCTTATCTCTAGCAGGTTATTTAACGGGTGCAGACTGTTGTGTGTGATGTCTGTTATTGTCTATCAAAGATAATCTGCAATACATTTTCCCTCAGGTTATATCTGAGAATCTTGTGGGTTATTCTTCTTATTTTTAATCTCTCAAAATAAATTTAATGAAAATTATACAAAACAACATCCAAAAACTTATATCAATTAATTTAATAAGTAAGTTTTAAAGCAAATGACTCATCTTGGTTTTGGAAAAAAACATGCCTATAGGGAAAAAAAAGGAGCATTTTTGTGTATCCTCAAAATGCTGTAAATGATTGAACCACTTCAGAATTCCAATTGCAGTGAGAAACCCCTGAGGTGCTTCTAGACACTACTGCCCTTCAGTGCATAGGCTGACCACTGCAACCCTTGAAATTTGCATCATTCCTTTCCTATTACTAAAAAATCTGTTCACTCCTTTGATAGTGAATTTCTTAGCTTTACTTCAGAGGAGGCTAACTAATATATCATTTTACAGAAATTCTTCTGGTATTTGAGATCTTAGATAATCCTACTGCCGAAAAGTAAATTAATGTGATTACCTAGTAACTGCTCTTTTCCCAACCCTCTGTAGAATTTCATGTTGGAAAGCAGGCTGTGGTCTCTAACAATGCTCCACAACCATCTAGCAATTTTGAAGAAACTGAAGGACAAAAGAGGAAGTTAAATTACACTTTTTAAAAAATACCCTATGTGGGAAAGAAAGGTTAGAAAATTGAGGACTTATTTCATTTCATGCTTACTTTTTCCCACTGTTACTAAGTGACGTGGGAAAAGAAAAACCAGAACTAATTGGTAGAATTAAAAGTTTATGTACTTCATAATCCCTACCACAGGTAACAAGTTAAAACTGTTGATATGAAACTCAGAAGAAAGCCCAGTTGTAGTTGTCTGATTTTATCTTGTGATGTTTATGTCGCTGTACCCTGTAGAGAAAACTTCTAACAGTCACCTTTCTCCCAGAACTCCTGGTATGACCAAACAGAATGTAATTTTGATTGCTTCTTTCTCGATCTCTAAATTTTGATTGGAAAGAGATGTTTTCTTTTTCTGATGACAGAGAAAAAAAGGGCATACCTAGGTAAAAAAAAGGTGTTACCTGAGAAAGACGGTGTAGCTAGGGTCACTCAAACTTAAAGTTTGGCAGCTTGTCAAGAACCTTATGTATGTTGCAAGACTGAATGAGAAGAGCAGAACTTGCTGACATTGCCATCTCAGCAACTACAAGAACAATTTTGTTCACTTTTGTCTTATTTTCCTTTGTCCATTACACTTTGTATTCTAACTGCTGCCTTGAGAGCAGTCAATCATAATTTTCCCAGGGCATTGTCATATACACAACAGCCAAGTACGCTGATAACAGTACTAAAGTTAATTTTGTTTTAGTCAATTTAGGAATGCTGCCACACTAGATTAGACCATTTATGCATTTAATCTGGCAGCAGGCTTCTAGCAATGGGTAATGTCTGTTGTAAAGAATGTTCTCATGCTGCAAAAAGCCAAGTGTGAATTGCTACGTTCGCATGAGAAACAATTCTTTCATTACCAGTACAATGACTACCCTCTGTCTAAAAGAATTACATTTTAATGTCTTTGGCACAAACTCTGTGGTTCTTCATCAAGAAAAACTAACATATAATTAGTGTTTGACCTAATGACCAGCCAAAACAAATTTCATCATTTGAAAGTATGAAAGTAAAAGCTGTGCTAATAACAGAAACATCCTTAGTTACTAATCTAGTTTCTGAGATGGAGGAACTGGCATCTACCATGCTTTTAGTATCCTATAACTCAGAAAAAGCAAGCATGTGAAATTACACTGGTCAGATTTGAAACGATTTGTAAGAAAAAATTCCATATGATGCATAGAATTTATTCCCCTGAGTAAAGAAACTTCATTATTTTACATGTTTAAGGGAAAACATGTGTTCTTCTAGGTTAGGCATAAAATGGAAATCTGGTTGCCAGATTTCTCATTGAAAATAGCCAGAACACTAGCCTCTAATCTGTGCAGTCACTGCTGCCATTCTAATTGAAAATAAGCAATTAGCAACAAAAGCTTTCTGACATCAGATGCCCTTTCAATTTCCATCTCTATCCTTCCCATCATTTGCTTCTGGCATTCCTGCTTCTGCTTCCCAGCTGGCATAGTGAAACAGCTGGACAATGATGTGGAGAGTAAGACAGAAATATGGTGACAAGCCTCTTTTCCACCTAGTGACTTCGCCTGCAACATCAAAAGAGCTAGAAGTTGGTGGGTTCAGAAAAACTGAAGAAGTACTATGCTGTATGGCTTTTAATAAGGAACCTAGGGTTTGAACTTGCAACACAAAAATCCCATATTGTATGGGATGGCTGGAAACTCCAACAGAAAGACAATCCAGAAAGGATGTTGTAAGGGATGCCTTTATTGGAGAAAATTAGAAATCCTTTGTTGAAGAAAATTAGAAAGCATAAATTTCATAACCAAGCTTTTTCTTACAGTTTTGCAGTCCTATACTAGCTGGACAGGGAAATAAACAATATTGAAAGGAAAAATTTTTTTCCAAATCCTATCACTGCATTTATGTTTCTGAGTCACCACTAAAACCACCACTAACCTACACAATAAAATGATATCATGAAAAACATTAACAATTTTATCACTTACTTTCTGGCCAAAATAAACCTGAGGATGTATCCTAAACTGTGTACGAACACCTAATAACCATTAAATTACAGTAGCTTTCTTTATACTAATGAGGATATCCCATCTTAGTTAATCTGTTTCATGTAATGCCAAAAATATTCTAATAAAAATATTGTCCAAGTTCTAAAATCAGTTTCTTTGTGAATTTGCATATAAGCATCAAAATGCCTGTAGCAGTGGACTTGATGTAAAATTTGGGAAGAACATCTCAAATGCATTGTACTTCTGTAACAGTTCCTTTCAACTTTTTAAAATAACAAAGTTTGTGAAAGGATATACGTGGTTTTAACTGACAGGTTCTTCTTATTATAATGATCTTAAAGACATATTATGAGCTTCTCTGTGCATTGTTATCAATATATGCCAAATTTCTCTTTGACCTTCCTCTATTCATTTCTAGTTATCTTTCTGCTTCTTAAAGTACTGCCTCATGTTTCTTATGCATTTAGGGGGTTGATCTTTACTGTTTCCAATTATTTTCCAGTGAAGTGCAGTACTTCAAGTAATGTGCATAATCACAACACTCATTTATTTTTAAAGGATTTTACTAGTGCAACTGAACTTTTGAACTCAGATGTTGATTATTTGGAAATTCTTTACTGAGGAAATTTGGCTTTATAAAAAGCTACCAGCAGTGTTTGAATAGTAAAGAATTTCTATAATAGTCTGACCAGTTAGTTTTAACATAAAAAATTGTATGAAAAACTAGGATGTCAGAGTTTAATAAGCAATGTGCTGTCTGCTATTTTCTTTCTTTTCTGTTCTACTAATACTTTTCAATCCTTTTCGTAATACTTTTCTGACAGACAGCTTGCTTCTCATTTCTATGCTTGCCCACTCAGAATAACACTTTTTGGTAAACTGGTGATTTAAACTCCATTATTATTCTGCATTAAACTGCTGCAGAATGCCAGTCAGGCATTATGATTTTTTTCAGTCCAGCTGTGCTGAACTACAAGTAGATATGAAGTAATTGACCTTGTTGTTCACTGAATTGTACAATGCTTTGCTACCTACTGTTTTGTGCCACTCACTTCATTTCATGTATCTTCACAAGTCATGACCTTTATGGTGGATATTACTCTCCAACATAGACAAAAACCTCCTTTACAAAAGTAAAACATTAACCATGATCAGCACAACATTTCGGCAACAGAGAGGCCAAGCAAACTTGCAGTACTAAGATTAGAGATTCTAGATGAGATTTTTCCAACAGGGGCAAAGAAAAAAAGAATTGCTTTTATGAAAATAAACACTTGACAATCTCCAGTAGACAAGTTAATCCTTCCTATTCTCTCAGAAAGACATGATGTTTTCTTTTGTAGTTGGGAAAACTAGGCATATTGAATGTACTACTCAGAACAATTTAAAAAAAAAAAAAAAAAGAGAGAGAAAAAAACATTGGTAGAAGCAGTCCAGTTGGCTAAATTCTACAGAATTACCTCAGGATTTAATTTAGCCTTAGAGAATTGCTAATCCCTTTCAATAGTAGAGACTGTTAAAAATATAAATCCATAGTTTATTAAATAAAGCCAACCGCTTACATGTGTATTTTATTTTAATTCTAACAGAGGGAACAATTCTAGGAGCTAGAATGGAAAAACGTATGTATTCCTCTTTAATTTCCTGACTGCTGTAATATGACACAAGATATCAGCAAATAATCTCTCTGAAGATACAAGTGCAATTTTTAAAACATATTTGAGACAAACTTTGTATTGGGTGTATCTGTACACACAGCAGCTGTGAGAGAGAGGAGTGAGAAAAATGTGAACATCAAAGTGAAAGTAGAAGTAGGAGCAGGAGGAGGTGCTCCAGGCGCAGGAGCAGAGATTCCCCTGCAGCCCGTGGAGAAGACCACGCCAGAGCAGATGGATGACACCAAACTGGGAGGAGTGGCGGATACACCAGAGGGTTGTGCTGTCATCCAGAGGGACCTCAACAAGCTGGAGAAATGGCTGACAGGAACCTCATGAAATTCAACAAAGGGAAGTACGAAGTCCTGCTCCTGGAGAAGAACAACCCCATACACCAGTACATGCTGGGGGCTGAGTAGCTGGAAAAGAGTTTGGCAGAAAAGGAGCTGAAGGTCCTGGCAGATACCAAGTTGAAAATGAGCCAGTAATGTGCCCTTGTGTCAAGGAAGGCTAACGGTATCCCAGGCTGCATTAGGCAAAGTATTACCAGCAAGTCGAGGAAGCTTATCCTTCCCCTTTATTCAGCATTGGTGACGCCATACCTGGAGTACTGTGTCCAGTTCTAGAATAAAATGAATAGAATAGAATAGAATAGAATAGAATAGAATAGAATAGAATAGAATAGAATAGAATAGAATAGAATAGAATATTTCAGGTAGAAGGGACCTAGAACGATCATCTAGTCCAACTGCCTGACGAATTCAGGGCTGATCAAAAGTTAAAGCATGTTATTAAGGGCATTGTCCAAAAGCCTCTTAAACACTGATAGGCTTGGGACATTGACCACCTCTCTAGAAAGCGTGTTCCAGTGTTTGACCAAGAAATGTTTCCTAATGTCCTGTCTTAACCTCCACTGGCGCAGATTTGAACCATAACCATGTTTCCTATCCCTGGATACCAGGGAGAAGAGATCAGCACCTCCCTCTCCACGTCCCCTCCTCAGGAAGCTGTAGAGAGCAATGAGGTCGCCCCTCAGCCTCCTTTTCTCCAAACTAGACAAACCCAAAGTCCTCAGCCGCTCCTCATAGGACGTTCCTTCCAGCCCTTTCACGAGCTTTGTTGCCTCCTCTGGGTGTATTCAAGGACCTTCACATCCTTCTGAAATTGTGGGCCCAGAACTGCACACAGTACTCCAGGTGAGGCCACACCAACGCTGAATACAGCGGGATAATCCCCTCTTCAGACCGGCTGGCTACGCTGTGTTCGATGCACCCCAGGATGCGGTTTGCCCTCCTGGCTGCCAGGGCACGCGGCTGACCCATACTGAGCCTGCTGCCGACCAGCACCCCCAGATCCCTTTCTGCAGGGACAGTTCTTCACCCAGCAGACTGTGAACCTGCCCATCCCACACTTGGACAACTTGTCCAGAAGGATGCTGTGAGGGACAGTATCAAAAGCCTTACAGTTCTGAGCTCCTCAGTACAAGAGAGAGAGGGATGTACTGGAGAGAGTCTAACAAAAGGCAATGGAGATGATTAAAAGACTGAACCATCTCTCCTATGAGGAAAAGCTGAGAGACCTGGGACTGTTCAGCCTGTAGAAGAGAAAGCTCGGAGGGATCTTATTAATGTATATAAACAGCTGAAGGGAGGGTGCAAAGTGGATAGAGCCAGGCTTTTTTCAGTGGTGCCCAATAATAGGATCAGAAGCAATAGGCACAAATTGAAACACAGGAGGTTCCGTCTGAACAACAGGAACTTTTTTACTGAGGGTGACAGAGCACTGGCACAGGTTGCCCGGGGAGGTGGTAGAGTCTCCATCCTTGGAGATATTTAAAAACCACCTGGACATGGTCCTGGGCAACGAACTCTAGATGACCCTGCTTGAGCAGGGAGGTTGGACCAGATGACCTCCAGAGGTCACTTCCAGGCTAAACTATCCTGTGATTCTGTGATATACCCTGTAGGAACTATGGCCCGTAGAGAGCCCATGCTGGATCAAGTTTATTCTGAAGGACTGCATCCTATAGGGAGCCCACATGGAGTACTTCATAATGGACTGCAGCCCATGGAAGACCCACACTAGAGCAGGGCAAAAGTGTAAGGAGGAAGGATTGGCAGAGGTGAAAATTTATGGACTGACCACAAGCACCATCCCCCTCTGATCTGCTCAGCAGGGGCAAGGAGGAGGTGGAGTTGCCAGGAACAAAGGAGTGAAGCTGAGCCTGGGGAAAAAAAAAGGGGGCATGGGAGAAGGAGTTTTAGGTTTTGTCTTTGTTTCTCACCATCTCATCATCCAACACATTATTATTTTAATTGGCAATAAATTACATTGATTTTTTCCAAGTTGAGTCTGTTTTGCCCATGACGGTAATTGGTAAGTGATCTCTCTGTCTTTATCTTGACCCACGAGGTTTTTAATCTTATTTTCTCCTCCTGTCCTTCTGAGGAGTTGGGGTGAGAGAATAGCAAGATGGGCATCTAGCATCCAGCCAACGTCAATTCACCACATTCTTCTCTACCAATCACAGCAGCTAATTAGTCTGAAGGACATCACTGACCAACCCCACAGCAGACTCTGCATTGTTAGGACAAAAAGAGTAAGAAGAAGCTGCTCTTTATTTTAGCTATAACTTTTTTCTGCAGCCTGATGAAAAGATACCTAGACAAGATACCCCAAAACATTTTTTTTAAACTAACTAGAAACCCTCTCTTTTTAGGTCTATCTTACTTTCAGTATTTTTCATATTTTTTCATCTTTATTGTACTATTTGTGCATTCATTATGTAAAAATGGAACAAAGAACTCTCCACAGCCCAATCTTTTTCTCCTCTTTCCCTTTCTAGCTTCTAATTTTCTTTGTTCCAATCCTTATGCCTTCTGATAGTATTTATGACTTTTTTTGCTAATTTCATCGGATCATAATGTTTCTGATTTTTTAACACAGAATACAAGAAAAGAGAGAGAAAACAATTATATGACATCCAGATGTCCCTTCCAACCTCAACCATTCTGTGATTCTGTGACTCTGATCTCCCAGGAGACTGAACAACAAAGGAAAAGTATTTATTCCACCACCAATGATTTACCAGAGCAGTAGACATTAGGCATAATAAAATAAGACTGCCACGTATTCACTAGGGAAAGTACACTCAGACATATTCCTCCCCAAAGCCTTATTCATTGTAGCCTTTCCAATATTCAGCAAGACTAAAGTTATGGACTTGCCCAAAAAAACATGGTAGAGGTGAATTAGCACTTGTCAGACAAATGATAAAAGATGGCAGGTTGTCCCCTCCATTGCAAATGGCAAAACTAGGCTGTCCTAGATCTATATAAGACTTTTATTGAAAGAACGGAAGATCAGGAGCCTCTGTCTGATCCAAATCATTATAATGACCACCGAAAGGGCAGTCTGTGTTTCAAACAAAATGCCCTCTGGAGGACCAGTATGTTTCATATCGTCACCTGCACAGTGATATGCTTCTGATCTATTCTGTTTGCTTGAAACAGTCACACAAAATCACATAAATTTAATGACATGTTTGAGCAATGCAAAAATAAAAATTAGTGTGGTTTTCTTCAAATGGGACAATATTATTGATCACACACAAATAGCCAGTCAATTACAAACTAAAACTAGTCCATTTAAACTACTGAAATAAATGTGGTGGGGGAATACACATAGAGAGGGTTGTGACATCTGCAGTGGAAGTGAAATAACTTGACTGCCTGTTCAAGGTGTAAATGTGCTTTGGAAGATGAACAGGGCCAGTAAAAGATTCAGAATAAAGTGATGTAGTCAGTAATTAAGTAGTTTTAGCCACTCAGATGCTGTTGACTCATCCAAGGTCTTAAGAGGAGATTTTTCCTTTGAAAACTTTAGTATGTAAAAAAAAATCTTCATCTAAAGGAAGAAGAAAAGAAATTTGTTTGTGTAATAGTTATCCTAAAATGAGAAATACTGATGGTCTAGAGTATCTTCTTTTACAAACAACAAGCACTCCAGAGTTTTCATTAAGGCAAAGGGTTTTCTAAAAATCACTTGCATTTGAAGTAAATTAGAGACATTTTAAAAATACTTAGCAGTTTTTATCACTTCATTTTGAAAAATAGGACTCAAAAGAAATTAATTCAGTCATAATATTTTGTTATTAAACAATATAAGTAATAAAGAATAATAATACTAAGAATTTCACTGTCATGAAAAGAGAAGAAAATATGTGTCTATTTTGTTGGGATAGTTCTATAGAGCTTTTTAAAAAAAAAACACCTTGCATGACAATACAAAGAAAATTATCTAATTTTGAAACTTTTTTTTTAAATTAGTTTTGTTTATCACATTTATAAAAGTAATGCTAAAGGAAAAAAAGACTTTTCTTGAAGTGGATGGGCTTTGTTATTGCCCTTTTCAGGTATGCTCTAGTTAATTCTATTACATTGGGGATTCCAGATAAAGTCATCTTAGTCCTTCATGGCCCATGATGTGTTGAAAGACCTGTCTTACATATAATATGCTAGGCACATTCATCACTCTTCATTTAAAGAAACTTGAGGGAAAGTCAAATCGCATATGTAGCTGAATTTCCTTTTTTATTATTTAAAAAGGAAAAACACCTCAAAAAGAATAAAATGTCTTTCTATTCTTTAAAGTGATTTTGTAAAATGCATATTGTGAGATTGTGCACATGTTGGTTAAAATACTTTATTTTAAAAGTGTGTTCATTTGGGTTTAAAAACGTTTTTCCCATATTTCTTCTGACCAAGACTAAGAAAGTGCTTCAGGAGGCCCACTAGACTTCTGTCTCACGGAAAATCACAATGAAAGTCATCAAGCACAATCTCAGTAAAACCTGTGTACAATGAGATCATATTTGGAAAGGTTACATATGGATAATGAAGCAATAGTCAGGTGATAAAAAGTGTGAAATACAACGGTCAAATTACTCTTAGTTAAAGAATAACTAAGTAATTAATAAGATTATGGAGATGCAGAGGTACCAAGGGTGTAACATAATAAACACTTAGTTACCACATGAAAATAGATGTGATTTTGAATAGAACTGGATTGCTATTTTCAGATCATTTTGGGTTTTAGCATAAAACTGCAATATAGGAATGGATGACCTGATAGAATAAGCAGTGGTCAGACTACTTTTTTGTGGATTACATTCATTTTTGTTGTTTGGTTTTTTTTTTTTAAACAAAAAGTGTGTCACCCTGTGTAGTCTAGGTGACTATGCATCAAGCTTTTAGGTTTGGAGGTTTTTTTAATCTGCTCAGTATGAGCCAAATGTTGCAGAAATCTTTTGCAGGCTCCAAACAGAACAAAAAAAAAAAAAAAAAAAAAAAATAAAAGAAGGAAAATACTCCAAATCTTTGGCATTAAGGCTTGTTACAAGAAAAATGAAAGAAGATTCTTAAGGTCCCTCTAAAAAAAAAAAAAAACAAAACAAAACAAAAAAAACCAAACAAACAAAAAACCAGGAGAGGTAGGTAAAACAGAAAATGACTAGCAAAGAATACCATACAAGTTTTATAAGAGAACCTAAACTATTCATGAGTACTTTGAGAAGGATAGCCTGAAGCATATATCCATTAGAAGGAGGATAAGAGACCTTGTTCTGATGTTGTAGGTTATTCTTTCTCCACAGAATATCAAATCTCAATACTCACAAGGCAAAATTCAATGCACAGAGTATTCTGCCTTACATGGGACTACGAATGAAAAAGAGCAAGACAGATAATTAAATTGTTCCTATGCAAAATCTCTCTCGCAGATGTTCTCATGGAAAGACACCATCCATTTCTCAGTTCATACTTAGATAACATTTCTATGCAGAAATATTCCATAATGTCTAGGCCTCTTCAATACTTTTTGAAAATGAAAGTACATGGTTCAATTTCTTTCTGAAGCTCTAGCCTATAATTCTGTGCATCTAAATATAAGCCTTAGTAGGAATTAGTAGTTTTATTAGCACAAGAAGTCCTTAGCTGCTTATTGTTCTTATCGTACATTTTGAATACAAGATAAGACATTTTTTCTTTTTTCTCTTTTTTTTTTTGTTTTTTAATCAGTCAGTTGAAAAATATGTTTTCTGGGCAAGCACCAATTTTATGAGACACTTTTACTAATTCCTCTGGATCTGTTTCTCACCTCAATATAAAATATAGTGGCTTCATTTTGCTTCTCTCCTTGAGGGACCTGAAGGCTCCTAAACCCACATTACCGATTAGACCTTCAGAGCAAACTGTGGAGATACAGCTACTTACTAGTCTTACAAACGTAATGTAGTTCCAAAACTATTTGGGATATGACATGCTTTATGTCAGCAGCAAATTGATTCACATTTCTGTTAGTAAATCTGTATTTTTTAAATAACATGGGCACACTGGCACCTGGCCAATCAGAAGTATTTAAGAGGTCAAAAATAAATTCAGTCTCAAGAGACAAAGATATCTGTCGCGAATGAGTGGTTCAGAGGCCACTTAAAGAATCACAGTCAAAGAAATTAGCAGAAAGTGATTTTAATAGAGATTTATAAAGGTGCGACCTAACAGAATTCGATGGCAAGGTTCACTCTATTACTTATTACATGGGTGAAACATATAAAGGAAAATCATCTAAGGGTTTATATTTCAGGGACAGTCTAGGTTTCATTCACAATTTAGCAACACTTAATTATCAACTAATCATTAACAAACTTTAGTAACGTCTAATCATTAACTAATTTGATATTTGCAAAGTGAGTTAGTAAGTCTACTACAATTACAACTTAATTACGGATTATGCTTACTATTAGTTCACACACACAGAAAAAAAAAAATATATATATATGTATATATAAATATACAGAAGGTATACCTGTTAAAAATTCCCCTCGATTTCAGTGAAGAAATATTCACGTCGAATGACTAGGCATTCCCTCTCAACGGGCGAAGGGTTGAGCTTCGAAAGGGACTCACCCAGGACCCTCCGAATATCGCAGGCCTGAAAGATCACAAGCTCTGAGAGGCTCCCACTCAGAGGGAGATGCTGGGTGCAGCCGCTGTGGTCCAGGGGAGCTCAAAGGGCCTCACTTAGGACCACCGTTTATAGGTTCGCAAGATGGTTGGTTTTAGTCATCCGTAAATTTCCATCCTGGCCACAGTCCCAGGTGGTAATTACTAAAAAATTCTCAAGGTTTCGGTGTTGTTCTACTGGACACCTGGGCCAGGCAGTAGGAGGATGTTCCCAGCCTCAGCTATGCAGAGTTTCTGATACAGTCAAGGAGCGCTCAGCTGCCAGACTTCAATACACCAAGGCCGAGGTTTCATGGAAATTTCTGAGATCAAGAAGCGGCCCAGAGAAGAAAGGGGGGGTATGAATGCACCACCACAATATCACAACAAACAGTCTCCTTTCTATTTTTAAAGTTTTGTCATTACAAATCCTTTACATCCAACAAATTAGTGGGATAATTGTCTCTAATTTCTGAAAATCTGTATCTGGAATATCTAGGAGTCATTAGAGCTGGTTAGTAAAAGAATACATTTAACTAAATATGTACTATTCTAAATGAAAACATGTATAAATATAATGAGGCCCTATATTTCTTATGCTAAGAAATATCTTCAACTTAAAAGAAGATTACTTTTGAATAGTTCCTTATTACCATTAACGCAAGTTTAAAAGATCATCACCCACCAGACTGTTAAGAGTTAATAGAGCATTTTATTTCATATCTTAGAATTAAAAAAAAGAACATAAACTAAGAAACTAAGCGTTCCCTAATGTTTTACTTATTGAAGTGACTCGATATAAACTTAATCTTAACTTTGCTTTGGCTTGTTAGCACATGCTATTCATTTTCAAGAAATGAAGGAATGTAGTTTCAAAACCAAAGTAGGAAGCCTAGAAAAGGCAGATGATGATGGTTCTGACTGACCACCAAATCCTTATGCTGTTCTTTTTTTCTTAATTTAATAGAAGTAGGATTGCTTACCTCAAAGAATGTGTCATGTGCCTTGCCTAATAAATGTTAATAAAATACTTAGAGACTCAGAAAAGTTCTATTTAAATGCCAACTATTATGATAAATAGCATTCTTCATTTTATGCAGAACATTATATTCAAAAACTCATTTCTTTATAGTACACTGGCATATCCAATTTCTAGACTAATAGTATTCTATACAGAATTCATAAGTGTTCCACAGAATAAAAAAACACATTATTCTTTTTCTTTCAAAATATATCACACATTTTTACAATAACTTTGACAGGACTCAGAGGGTTAGAAACATAACATACTTGACCATCTCCATTTTATCATTTACCACATGGCAGATTTATCTACTCTGAATAAACAAATCTGACGTTCCCAAAGAATGCAGACACGAAACTAAATGAGCCTGAAGTAAGCTGCTGCATAGCATAATAATGTGGCTTCAGAATGATCCTAATCTTTAAAACCAAAGTATTAATTAAATAAAAAGTAATGACATCTCAACAAAAGCTGCACTCATTTAAAATGACAGCACTAAAACTGCCTGGTAATAATAGTCACAAGTTGTCCATCATGTTTATGTATGTGAAGTATATGGCTTCACAGAAGCATCAAGTGCTTCTTAGTACCATCTGTATAGTATTTTGTTTGCAAGGTTTTAAAAACCAATGGAGCCTTATGCTTTAAACATGTCAATGGAAAAGGTATCAAAAATCACTGTTCAGATTCCCAGGTTATCTGTTTTACTTGGATCTAAAAGCTTCAGTCGCATTTTAGTTTGGGTTTCTGAATGATGTTCTAGTGAAAGAAAAACCTGTGGAAAGATTAATAACTTTTTACAATGAATTATCTTGGAGAAAATTTTTGTTTCAGCCTTGGCTGCCCTTCCTGAAAACTTCACTTTATAAAATCCCTGGAGATAATCCTGTCTCTGGGAAGGATTCAGTAAAATCTGTTTTCAATATGTTTCCCAATTAATTTCCTAGGAATTATTTCCTTGTATAAAACATGTTTTCTTTTCTTTGTGTCAATGTAGATGTCTACATTTGTACTTCAGTGTTTATTATGCATACGTAGAGCATTCAGACTGGAAGCCTTTGGGCAGCAGCATGAGCATCTCATTCCAGTAAGGAGCTAAAGAGGAGGGCTCATTCAGACCCCTCTTAGTTCCTTTGCACCCAAATCATGGAAGTCGGGTTCAGAAATGTGTGTGTGCGTGTGCCAGGGTGTAGAGGGAGCAGGAGACCCAGAAATGTAGGTATGTCTCATTTATAATGAAAATAATCCTTTTTGTTCTTTGAATATATATTCCCCTTCCAGCAACTACTAAGCCTGAGTATTTACAGTCCACGTGAAATAAAGATTAAAAACCAAAGTCTACTTGAGGTATGAAAGACGCTGTAATGACAACAGTATTAACAGGTTATTATGCTCATTCTCAGACCATATCATTGTACTTGCCAAGAATCCTTTCTGAAGACACCGAAGTAATGGAACGAGAGAAACAGAAACACAAAACTATGGGTAAATAAAGCAGATTCCCACATATGGGGATATCTAACTGTGAATGCATTGGAGTTAGATAACAGTCTTAGGGATAATAAAAGGCCAGCAAGAAGTACTTTATAGGATAATGATTCTTTCCGAACAAAACCTCTATAATATTTTTCCTGAAAACCTTCTTGGTCATATTCATTTCTGAGTTCTAAGGAGGAGTTAATGGCAACAAGGAGTATCTTCCAATATAATATCCTTCTGCGAAAGATGTTTCACCTCCTTGAGAAAAGACCTGGATTCCGCTAATTAATAAGGAAGAAGGGAACACTTTTTCGGCACTTTAATACACTCTTCAACGGCTTTGCAATTGAACAATGAAGATCACAGCTGTTTCCTAAAAGGAAAAGACATATAAGGCAGAGTAAAGTAACTGCTGAATTATTCCTGAAAAGCAGTTAATTCTGGTTGCTCAGAAAGAAGGAGGAATACAGAGCATTGAAACAGAAGTTGAAGCACTACTATAAGAAATATTTCCTCTATAAATCACCTTGCTACTCTCAGATGCACTGAAACCTTTGTCCTATTCATCTCTACATTTTCGGAGTATGAACTATTGGGTCAGAATTTTTTGAACAAGTTTGAAGCAGAGGGTGTTGTTTTCCCAGCACAAATACATCATCCTTTGTTAGTAAGTATTGCCTAGTCTTCTCAGCCTCCTGCATTATCCAATGTACGAACCAGCATGATTTCTGTTGAGTCAGCCTGGACGCTACCTCTATTGCATTTGCCTGCAGAATACCTAGGAGGGCAAGGTTTGTAAGAAGTCATCTTTCATCAGTATAAATTATATACATTTTTCTGTAGAAAAGATGAGCTTCTGGGTACTCAAGCCTCTCTCCAGTCATAACCCTACAGCTCCATAGTACAGTATTGATACTGTTAATAAAAAGGTTACAAGCTTTGTACAGAGTTTGCAAGGCCTCAGGACTGAGGTTTGACAGGCTTGTTCTGTCTAAACTTTTGTTGAACTGCCTGATTTAGCAGTAAATGACATTTTTTTCATAATTGGCCAGGTGGCTGTGGTTAATCTCTTTTGTTTTGTTTATCTTTGTATGGCGGTGCCACAATGGTTTTATGACTAACATAATGATGCTGTATTGAAAATATAGGCCTGGTATCACAGCTGAGACCTTGGGAAGTGGAGATACAGGATGTAGCGCAGAGGTGCACAGGCACAGGATGATAAGAGATGAGGCACAGGCTGGCACTGGAGACATCATGGCTGTAAACAACTCACCCACGGTCAGTTAATGACATGCAAACCTTAAGCTGGACAAAACTGATTTGAGGCATAATAAAAAGAACAATGCAATAGTTACTGACATACGTAGAAGGCACTATACATGGTAAGTTCAGATGTAAAGTGGAACTGCAGGCCAATGAAAAAAGGGGCAAAGATATAAAAGCATGCTAGAAAACATAAAAGTGATCCCAAGTGGATCCTAGAGTGAAAAAGAAGAAAACATCAACATGAACTATGTGAAGACGTCCAAGTGCTGACAACTCATCATATCACCCCCACCACAAACA
This sequence comes from Calonectris borealis, assembly GCF_964195595.1. Classification (NCBI taxonomy): domain Eukaryota; kingdom Metazoa; phylum Chordata; class Aves; order Procellariiformes; family Procellariidae; genus Calonectris; species Calonectris borealis. The sequence continues at coordinate 48,388,200 of NC_134312.1, forward strand.
CTGAAATAAGACTATTGACCTTAGTACTCAGAAGAACAGGGGATAGGTAAATTGCTCGGAAAAGGGATAGAAACTGAATGTGTGTATAACAATTTTAACTAAATTATTACTATTATTAAGAGTTTTTCTGTAGAGAAGCATATTCTTTCTTTTTCTGTAATAATCAGATCTGGACTAATAATGATTCTTGCATTAGGCTGTAAAGATTTAAATTCTACTAACAATCTATTTTTGACCTTTTATATAAGGTGTGTTACCTCTTTGCTCACAAACAAGATGTTGAGCATAACAGAGTCAATATAGACTTTGTGTTGCATTTTCTGCTTCCAGAATCTCCCCCCTTACTGCCAGTCTCCAAGACAAATGAACTCTGTAGTACTGCATCACGATAACCTCCTCGATAGGGATTTATGGAGAAATCTCAATAGCAAGTCAGAAACAAGCAATCAAAAATTTATCCCATCAGTGAAAACCAAAAAGCAATGGATACATCGAAAACTAAAAATAAATATTTATACTTAGGCTAAACTCAAGTTAGCAGACTATTTCCCTGAGAAGATAATTCCAAAAACGAGAAAAAATATGTCAAAATATTAAAGAAGGTTCACTCTCTAGCCATAGATACGAATCTGTGAGAACTCAGCAGTCCTGTCCATGTCATGTCTTGCAGTCATGGGTACTGAGTCTCTCCCAGTACCTGATATTTTCAGGTGCTCTCAGTACCAGATACTTAGATTTAGGCAACTAAAGGCTACCTCTACTGACTAGTCAGCAAAACAACTTTGTGGAAGCTACCTCTAGGTACAACTGACATAACACAGGATCTTCAAGAGACCTACATCCTTCTGTAAAGACTGCTGGAAACTGGAGGCATCACTCAAGGACATTTAAAACAGCATTTGACACTGATGTTAAAGCAGCTGAATCCTATCCTGAGTGTCCTGCAGTGTAAGCTGAATAAGTTTTCTTGCACCTACTGCTCATATTTGGTCATCTAAATATAGGTATCTTATTCTTGAACAGAATTTCACTAAGGAAAAGAAGATTTGCTTCAAATAAGCTTTTGATTTTTTATTTAAGCTGGAACTTTTATTATTTGTAGATTCATTAATTTCTCTGCTCATTCCTACCCAAAGCTATGCTCTTACATAGCAGATAGTAACTCATACTAAAATGATTGACATTTCAACACATGAAGAAACATGAAAGTGTACATGAAGAATGAAATATGAAATTAAATAGCTTCATTTTCAAATACATTTCTACAGGTTACATTTTAAGCAGTCTGGCATAGGGGCTAAAGCAATAGTCCAAACAACCAAACCAAAGACATTTTCAAGAGAAACATAAAAATAAATCCCCCAAACAAACTCCAGAGAAACAGCCATTTATTGAATTAAAACATCCCTCTATATGAAAATCTTCTAATGAACAGATCTTTGCTATAAAATCATCCACTGGAGAAAAACCTGTGCTATAGAAATCAGGATAGGGATGAGTAATAATTATATTGAAAGTGTAAGTACATTTTGGAAAACATTTTCATGTCTTTTAAAGCTTCTACAGTCAGTTCAGCACAGTTTCAAATATGCAAAATATGTTTTATTATCACTAATGTTCTCATCCCGAAGCAGCATTTTCCTGGCTCAAACAGAAGGAAGATCAGAACTGTTCTAGTAGTGAGGGACTCAATTAATTTGTCCTATGCAACGATCCATTCATCCATCTACTTATTTAGTTATAAAAGCTTAATAGAGCTTTCCACAGGAATTGCAATATTTTAGAACCTACATTAGAGGGCATAATAAATATAATTGTGATGCTTTTGCTAGTACTACAGAAATTAGTATGTTTCCAGAAACACGTTTTGAAATATTCCTTCTCCCAAAAGACTAGTTGGAAACAAGATAGGAACCTTTAAAAAAAAAGGTTTCAGCTTTATCTTATGAATTCTGAAGGAGTTTCTGAAGGCTAATTCAAATACAAAGGTTAAAAAAAAAAGGAGAAAATGCAGATTATATTGTATACATGAAAAAAGAGAAACAGAGAAGGGCATGCTTCAAGCAAAACATATAACCAGAATATGAAGGTTATACCCCCATCTGATCTGCATGTTAATGTGAAGCAGAATCTTTTTTTTTTTTTTTTATGTTTTTCTTTCACTTGAATGGAAATGAGGATGAATATGATGATATACAATAAAATGTGCTGAATTTGTGTTTATGGTCTGGTTCTTAATTCCAGAGGCACTGACTGTTGATGACAGACTTGCCTAGAGATCTATCAGTATTTAGCATGCTGTTTTCTTAGGGTTTTGCTTTACATGCATATACGAAAGGTTTCAGTTTTCAACATATTTTAAAGAGCTCAAATTTGTATTTATATTGGATATGTTTGCAAAAGTATGACAGAAAAGAAATTTAATATAAAGAGGAAGAACATGACTGTCTAACACAGATTTGTACATATGGGCTGGAGGGAGTAAGCACATACACGTGTGCCTTTACCCCCCCAAAAGAAAAGTTCAAGAAGGGGGTAATGCTCTTTTCAGTGGTGATTACTGAATAGAAACTGGACCTTGGATGCCTCCCTCCTGCCTTCCAAATGGTAACGTATCCTTGCTCTCTAGAGACCATCTCTCCACTCCACGTGGGAAGAAGATATGCGGTTACATTGGACCAGAAAACAAAGTAAATATGAATACCACCTTAAAGCCCATTACACTATCATCATTAAAATTACCCAAAAATATGCTCTCCATAAAATATGCTTTTTCTGCCTGCCAGGGAAGCAGCATGGGCTCCAGGTCAAACATTAACAATTCAACAAAATATTAAAAAAAAAAAATTCTACTAAAGAAAAATACACAACATATTAGATCATATCATGTTATTGTTTTACACTAAATATCATCAAACCATCCACAGATATAAAGACACAGTCAGACACTTTTGCCCTTAATTGTTTGGACGCATCTCAGTAACAACATAACAGTGACAACAACAGCATCATATCATTCGATATGTTAAAAATGGTGAAGTATTTTAACTGCACCTTTTCCAGAAACATTATGTTATTAAGAGGTGTCTATTTAATTCAGTTTTCTTGCTCTGTGATGAAATTTTAAAAAATAAACTCTGGTCAAATTCTGCTTTTCATGTGTCACTGGTAGAAAGGATCAAACCAGAGTATTTTAAAAGTTCTCAGAGTAGGATTCTACACTGGAGAAATAATTAAGGCATATAGCAGCATCAAATTTTTCCCATTCATCAGTCAAAATATTTCAGGAGGGTAAAAAAAAAAAAAACAACACAAAAAATCAAGCAATAAAAACCCCAGAAAATGTAACACAAATTGATGACAGTCCTGCCATTCTTCGTTATGGCAAATAAAACAGCAATACTATTGTATTAAAAATCTAGAAATCCACAACTTATTTCAAACCCCTAACTGCAGTAAGCCAGCATAGTTCTCCTAGGCTCATAATTGTAACTAAGTTATAATTAATATGCTTTACATCAGTGAAGAGTTATCCCCAATTCCTTAACATTCCAGTTTCTAATGGAAGCTACTATTTTATTCTAAGTATGGATGCCACATATAGTTTCTACACTAATGAAAAGATAAACAAACAAGAGAGGCCTATTCTTTCTCCAAAATCATAAGAATTCTGACTAGAACAGTCAGATTGTGTTAGCTGCCAGGATAGTAGACTATCTCTAGCAGTGAAATAAGACGTGGCTGTATCTTTAGCTGATTGTCAAGCTTCTAATTATCTCCAGTAGTCTGAAGATAAAAAAAACCCAACTGGATTTTCTGCCTCCAAGATTGTTTGCTATGCTTAGACATTGATGTTCCCCTTTAATCAAGACAATGTTGACATCATTGTATTAAAAAAAATGTTTGAGATAAAATATAATTTGGTTATGTCTACTTGTCTCATTTGCATGTTTTTCCAATCAAAGATAAATATTTCTATGTACCCAAAATATTTTGTTCCAGATTTACAGCAATCTGTATCACAAACTACAATTTAGTAAAGCTGCAGTTTTATCAGTTCCTTTTCACATTTTTCTAGTGAATTTTCTCTCCAAATGAACTCATTTCCCATTTTATTTATAGAAGTTTCTTCTGGTGACTTAAGACAAGAAACTACACCTCTTATTAGGTAAACATTTTGTTTTAGTGGATAGAATATTGATTTAAAAATTAAAACCTCAAGATATTAGAAATAATCTTTTATTACAGGTAAATATTAATTTTATTAATAATTATTTTATTATGGTTTAGTTCTGGTTTTAATTGGTTATGTGCGGTAATTGACAATCTGGTAATAATTCATCTAATTACAATTCCAGCAGGTTTTTTAGTGTGTCTCTGAAAATAAACTAGCATGCACTAGATAGATAGTCTGTATTTAAAATGACTGATTTTCCATTTCACTTCAATTTGGGTACAAGGTTTTCTGGCAAAAATAAAGGAAATAGGCTCGTAGTGTGAAAGCAGGCAAAAGCAGAAATGAAATTATACACTGGCTTGCAGAAAGGAGACCTGGATCTCCCAGGCCCCAGCACAGCCGAAGTCCTCCAGGCTATAGGCGCAAATTACCACCACCTTGGCCATGTGTCCAGTTCAGAAAGTTGGTGGGTGGTGGCTAAAAAGATGTTATTGTTTCTTGATACCAATAATTTTAATTTGTGTGGTGATGAGAAAATAGTATATTACCTTATTTCTAAGCTTACCAACTTTTTACTTACGCATATTCGCCAGCCAAGTTCAGCAACTTACTTATAAAAGAGGCATTAATAAAATTATGCACTTCAGAAGGGATTTTGTTTCCTCAGTGAATAAAATGGCATCACCTACTTAAAAAAAAACCAACTATACAAAAGGGCAAATCAAAAAGACTTAGGGGGTTATGTGAGTAAAAGTGTACTTTATTATGAATATTTCATATTGTGATACATAAATCATTGTAGAAAAGCCTGTACTGCAAGTTAACTCAGGGGATGTTGGAAAGGTTAAAGCCTATATAAGTAAAGAATGAGGGAAGGAAAAAATAAAAACTTTTTCTTGGTAAGGTAAGGTATTGTATCATGACAGAGTTTTCATAGAATAGATTTATTAATATCTTCAAGCAAAATTTTGCTAAGGATCTTACTCATTAAAGGGGAAAAATAGACTCATGCTGTCATCACCCGCTGTTTCTACAGTTAGCATTATAATAGCGTTTTCTTAGTCCAAGGTTTCCATAGGTGCCTACAAGTGAAAAGTAACCCTTAATTTATTTCCTCTCTTTCTCCCAGTATTCCTTCCCCTTGGCTCCCAAAAAAAAAAAAAAAGAAAAAAGAATGAAATAGATCAAGACAAGGTTTCAGTAGAGTTTTGAAAAGAAATACAGAATCATTCTGCACTGTTCATACTTTCCAGGTTCACGTCATTGAACAAAGTTGGGTTTTTTTAATAAATTAGAGCTCATAACCGAAAGAAACATTTGTCCAAGATGGTATCATGTAAAGTTGAGGGAAGTGGTAAAATCTTGGTAATTTTGAAAAGTTCAGAATGATACAATATAAGTCTTGCTGTAAAAAAGAACTGTGGTTAATGTTTGCAAAAATATTCTCAAACAGCATCTATGTGCTATTTTAAACTATCTTTGCCATTTGTGCATGAATAAATACGGAACATCACAAGGCAGCAGCACTTTTCAGATTATGCCACACTTAGCAAGAATTCCTGTTCATGTTGGAGAGGGAGGGTGACTGGATGCGTGCAGCAGCTGGAGTGCTGTATGGGCCGGACAGGCTGACTAAGACAGCCAGCCCTCACTCTTTTATTCATTGCTGAGCAACGTGGTGGGGAATAGAGAAACAAAGGTGTAATACTTGAATTACTGACAGCAGAATAACCATTATCTAGCTCTACATAAAACAACAAAGCAAAAAGAACTATCAAGCCTCTTCTCACAAGGCTGACGTGGGATTTCATTGTGTTGAAGTCCTTTATTTTACTGGAACTCTTCAGTACTCAGCATATCAAAGGAATGCACAACTTGGAAAGACAGAAAAGGATGGCTGAAAAAGAACCTTTAACTTACTTTTGCAGGTCAATTATTATATATTGTCATGTTTATTTTTAAGAGCAAACAAATAACATTCCCATAGACTACAAAAATCAATGTAGATACAACACAACGCTTTCTGATGCTCAGAATGTGATCCTCTTCACAAAAGCTACAGTAGGGCAACTAATTTTCTATAGAAAGAAAAAGATATAATTGCTTACCTCTGATCCAACACAAGTAAAAATACTGGATTTACATTAGAGTACTCCCTTAAAAAAAACCCACCAGCTTAGCACCTCTAGTTTCAGCTGAAGTATTTTGAACTTACGCATCTTGGAAAGAAACCTGAGGCATAGTCTAACCAAAATTTGATCACGATAAAGACAAGATTGGGGATAAATTTTTAAATTAAAAATAAAAAAGAAAAGAAGTGTAAATATCGTATTTATTTCAAACATAGTGAGGAAAAGATCCTAGTGATGAAAATGATGGAAAGAAAAATGCAATGTTCAGTAACCATCCTTCTAGGAGATGCATTAATCTGTGCTGGACATCTCTGTATTGCAGAGTTCACTCGCATATCTTTAAGATCAGAGAAATTTTCTTCGCTGGGTCTATTTGAGAGTTTCAGGTTGATCTTTTAGCCACACTCGTAGTTTCTCCCCATCAGATACATGACATAACCCAAGCAGCTGAAATCCATTAAATGTGTCATTCAGCTGCAGACGCATTCCAGGAACTTGCTTTGTTATTTTGTTTCCTGGTCTGACTGGCCTAAGTTTATCTTACCCCAGCCTCCCATCTGTTTGTTACCATCTCCAAATTGGCCTTAGCCTTTCCCTTTGTTCCCCTTTCTCTGCCTTGCAATACAGATGTTGATCTTCAGCCTAGTTTTTGGCCAGGCTCTCAACCTAGCCATTTGGCTCAGCATTTTACCCACATTTCTTTTCAAGAATTTCAGTTTGGTATCTTCTCGGTTTCCCAGTTTTGGTTTGCCTTGCCTTAAGCAGTATACGTTTTTTGTTATCAGCCAGCCCTAGCTCTTGGTCCTTGTCTCACCTGCCTGGTATAGATCCCTCTATATATTTATTCCATAATACGGGAGAGCACAGGACGGACATCAGTTTGTTGTGGGGTTTTTTGTTGTTTGTTTGTTTGTTTGTTTGCTTTGTTATACTAGAAATTCCACAAACACACAGGAAACCAAAGCAGAGAAGAAATTAGAAGGTGTAATGCAAAGCATGCAGTCATTATGATCTCTCTGGTTATTATGAAAACACAGATAGAAATAGGGAAGAAAAAATATTTCCATGTATTACATCGTAGAGATTCTGTAGAGGTACACCAAGAAGATGAGCACTTAGAGTCCTAGTGTGTTGTATATGGAAGGACTGCCCTACTGAACAGAGCAAAGTTGATGGTTTCATTAATTTATGATCCTTTGCGAATCTACGTGCAAAACACCATGACACTACATTGTACATGTCATTGGTAGGAATGTTTTAGGGAGAAAACACAGGAGCTGTGTCACTGAATGTGAATTTGGTCGAGAGCGTAAGATAGTACATAGCAAAATATTAAGGTTTCAAAGTTTGATTTTGAGTTTCTCAGTAGAAACTGTGTCAGTTTTCACTCTCGGTAAGCAGTTTAGAGGAATGTTTAAATGACTTTGTGCTTCTTAATTAAATTGTCAGGAAATTTCTGACAGACAACGAATGTAGCTCAATATGTGATTCAGGAAAGAACACATACAAGCAAATCATTTGATTAATCTGAAATACTGAAAATATCTTTAGTACAGAAGTGTGGGGCTGCCTAAAAATCATGATGAGAGAACACAGAAGATCTGACAGAAGAGCTCACCAAGGTCAAGGCTGATTCAAGTTCTTTTCTGTACCATTAAGCCACTCAATTGTCCTTATGAATATTTTTTCTGTATTATACATTTGTATAATGATTTTCCTAGGTAAAAAATAAAAACTGGATCAAGACTCATGCAAATTCTTCCATATTATAGAATATAAATTTAGCATAAAGCTCCAGTTCAAAGGAAATTTGCTATTCCTCAATCATCTAACAGTTAACTTATAAAAAATTAATCATTTTACACTTTCTTGCAGAAGTCCCTTTCTTCATCACCAATAAACTATGGTGAGTTGGCAAGAGGGTTTAGCAATTTTTCCAGAAAAGAGTTTCTTGTAAATTTCAAATCTAGTCAATGTTTTATTAGCTGGTTTCAGTTGGTTTGCATTTTGGAGATACAAGCCTCCACTCTCCCAGTAACCTCAGATCCATGGCATTCAAGCATTATGAGAGATTCAGATTCAGATGTTGTTGGAGATAAGGATTCAAATCTGTTTATTCAAAGAGTGCCCTAATGAATATATTTCATAGTAATACCTTTTTGCAGTTGTTCTACCCGACATAAATCATCTATTCTCCTCTGGCTCAACAGATATTTATTCCATATCCTGTTATGTAGGTCATTTGCTTCAGATGGTGAAGAACTTTGTTCTTACTCCTGCTTTGAATCAAGTGCACAAGAATAGTATAGCTTTCCAGCTCTTAGTGGGTGCTCCATCCAACAGGCTATAGTTTATTCTCATCTGGGTCCAAAAATGCCACCTGAGTGACATTTCTGTAGGAAGCAGACATATGAAAGATAAAATTCTTCCTCATATTTTTCTCCAGTCAGTTCTAGAGACAATCGTCTTCTGCCTTGAAGAAAGTGATCCAAGTGCTGCTTTACTCAAATAGTAAGTGAAGGCAGAAAATATTCCTTAATTTGTTTGAATTCTAGTTTTCATGTTTATATTCCAGCAAACCATGCTTGCTGTATTATAAAAACATGTAAATGAATGCATGAAGAAGCTCTCAAAGGTTTAGTGATTTATGTATTAAGAATCCTTTCCACAAACACTTACCAGAGGAACATTTTATGTCCATCTAATGATCTAGGTTATAAAAATCTGTTCATTAGAATTCATCTTAGGCGATCAGAAATATTAAAAAGTTATGTCCTGTTATACAATGCAGGTTGAAGCCTTTGCAAATTCAGCCTTTTCCCACAAGATGTTTATATTCATTAGTGCAGACATGCTGAACAGTCAGGCTAGCATATACATTTGCTAATCCAGCTTGATAATGCCAGCATTATTTAGGTTACTCAAGTCATTAGCTACACAAAACAGGAACTACAAACACATGGGGGCTTTTTCCATCCTGATTAATTTTCTTAGTACTTAATCTCTGAGGTTTAAGAGATCCTACTTGTTTTCCTTTTCAGTGATTAAAAATACTTCATTTAACATTTCCATACTTTAAATTCAGCATATTTCATGCAATATGATGCATTCAATTGCTTATGCATTGTAACTCCCTTTTTATAATGCAAAGTCTGTCATTAAGACCTTAGAGCTGTAGTACATCAGCAGCTCCTGACAGGAATGTAAACCTCTGAGTGTGCTGGAACTGTTCAGTGTGAGTAGTAAAACTCCCACTGGTGAATTGTGGGTCACAGTCAAAAATTTTCAAATGCTTGGGGAAAAAATAAAGGGGGGAGGGGGAAGGGGAGGAAGACCCGTCACTTAGTAATAAGAATTGATGAAGAAATAAGCAAGCAGTCATAAACCACAAAAACAGTAAATATGTGAAAAGCTAAGAAATAAAAAAGGATGAGAATAGATAAGGAACTTCAGAATGGGGCAATTTTCTAAAAGATAATGTGTTACCATACAGAAGTGCTGTGTAGCAATTTTAGTGCATTCTCTCAGAATATGAAGTTTCCGTAAAGCGATTCTCTGCTAAGCCTGTTAGTAAGATGATTTTAAAACTAAGGGAAGTCTTGTTATGAAGCCATTCAGCGAAAGCACCAGAAAAGGACAAAGAGGGTGAGTATTCTTTCTTATCTAATCTTAGAATATTGTAAGAACTGGATATATTTCTTTTAATTCAGAATTGTCTAGAACTGAACAGCTTCATGTCTAAATCTAAATGGGACCCAAAACTAGTTGGAAAAATGCTTTAAAGAGTTTGAGGAAACCAATAGGGTAGACACACTGCAAGTATTCCTAATACCAAGTCATAGGACTGGGTTCCTGAAAAGAAACAGATGCAGCCACTCTCTATTAAAACAAAGGTGATGGTGTTGCTGGCAATGTTTTCTAGTATTCTAAAAGTTTTTGAATATCTGAAATTAGGAGCCCTGGGTTTTCAGCAATATCGAGGTTGAATCCTAATTTCATATATTCTTCAAAATTTCGACGGATTATAATATAACCCATGCCATCTTGCTAAGATTATACCAGAAAAATGCCAAATTCTTAGAGTCAGGGCATATACAGAACTAGATCATGTCTGGAAACAGACTCATATCAAATATGTATGCCGTTTATTATCAGAAAGAACAATGATTACTCACAATTCTAGGACACATTGCATGCATGGAAAAGGAAAAAAAAAGTTTATTATGTTATCTCATTGGTTCTTAGGGGAGAAAATAAGATTGGTCTTTGGGCACCTCTCATAAACTAGTAATGTAAAATTACTTAGGCCAAAAAGTCATTCTCCTTGTAAACCCATCCAAGAGCATAAGGCACAAATTCTACATTCAGTTTTTCTCTTTGCAATATCCAATAAGTTAAGGAACAGAGTTTCTGAAGATGAGATGCCTCTATATCCTTCCTCCTTGAATTCCTCTCAGTTTTTAGGCTTTTAGTCAGCTGTTTCATGGGGTTTTTTTTGTTTGCATCTAATGTCTGCAGAGATACTTGATCCTCGCCTCCAGAGATTCCAAAAAATAGGTGTTCACAGGGGATAAGGAAATTCTAATCATCTGCTACATATTGTCATGCTCAGCAGTAACCCCAGTTATTCATGAGGTAGGACTGTGTCACAGACAGACACAAGGAAGATTCAGGTTGCTTTAAGAGAGCAGAGTTTGACCCTTGCTCACCTGCGACTGGCGCTAAATCCTCCATTGCATCCTTTCTGATCCATTGACATACAAAGTTGCCATAAGGTAATAGGGTAAAAACTATTTTCAACCTGTCTATTTTTTTTCCCCTGAAATGCAGCGAGACACCAGGCTGTCAGAGGGGCTGTGGGTGGCTGCCCTGGTCAGGAGCCAAGTGGCAAACAGAGTCTATTACAAAGTCTCAGAAAATGGAACAGGTAAAGCTGAAACACAAATATAAAATAGAATGTGAACACAAAAATAAAATAGTCATAGCAAAAAAAAAAAAATGTTCCTCAGTATAGTAAGGCAGGGATTAAGATTAGAAAAGAATAGAGGGTTTGTGCCAGCCCTGAAATAACAGATCCAGGGATAAACAGATCTTTTTGAAAATGCATAAGGTCCAACTGCCAACGGAAGTAATGGAGAGAAAACTGACGCTAACAGACTTTCCATAAGATGCAAGAGATCCACAGAGAGAGCACAGAGCTCATGGTCCTGTTGCCTACTTTTTCAACCACTCAGGCGAGAAGACCTAATTAGGAATCAAGTGCCAGGATCACCTTTGTGTTTTATAGACAAAAATCATTACAGCAAAGGAACTTAGAGTCTCTATATAATGTCTGACTTCGGTAACCATGCAAAAGGCCCAAGTCTAACAGCCTGGATCACCGTACTGCCTTGGGGCTGAATATGCACGTTCTGTAGCTGCTTTCCTTTCACTCTCCCTCTCCTCTTTACTTCCTCCAGAAGCGGGAGAGAAACCAGTCTTACAGCTCTGCTCTGCTCCACAAGCCCCCTTCCCTCAGCAACCTGGTACTGCAGGACCTGAGACTGTACCAACAATGCCGTACAAGTGGATTGCACCACACAGAAGTCACCACTAGCATCCAAAAGCTCAAGCACAGCAAATATAGAGGTCGTTCAGGAGTCTCTATATGTCATATTGTCATATTATTTGCTTTTTTTTTTATATAGACATTATACTGAAAGAAAGAAAATAAGAGAAAAACATTAAAATAGTACATATAGTCATATAAAGGTAAAATCACGTAAGTTTTTCATTATTGCTGAAGAAATGCCATTTTCTAAGAAGAGGTTCTTTTCTCCTCTTCTCCCCGACTTAAATGTCTCCATAGACATTTCCATCCACCATTTGAAGTTTATACAGGAGCAAACACAAATGAAGTTGATATTAGGTGTTTACTATGAAAAACAGTATTCTGCAGGTATTAACTGGTTCAATATAGCAGCTGAAAAACAGAACACACCCACCTTCAAAACTGAAGACTTTTCTGAAAATTCAACCAAAATAATTCCATCTATAAGTAAAGCTCTTTGCAGAAAGACACATTAGGTTTTCCAGCTGAGATGCATTAATATTTTAGTCAAGTCTTTCATGGCATTTAGTGTAGCATGTATAATGCAGCATTTGAAAAGTTGCCTGACTCTCTTAGGATCATAATTATTTCTGTAATTTTGAAACCTGGTAGGATATGGGTAACTGCAGTAATTATAGGCCAATTTTCTTAATTAATGCAGTCTGCAAAATACTCATACAAGCAATAGCAAAAATGATTAGAATTGATTCCTACCAAAATTAATTCATAAAAAAGGGACACTCAAACAATAACATAAGACTCTTCCTTGACCTCATTAATGAAATTTACAATAAAAGTAATGAAGTGATGGATATAGTATCAGCTAGAGCAAAGGGGCCAGATTTAAAATTTAATAGTGTAATATGTTTTTACCAGAGTACAACCAGAATAATGCAATGGAAAAAAGAAAACTGATTTTTCTGGAAACATAATTTCCTAATTAGTTTAAGCTACTACTGATATCAAAGATATATATCAGCAAAATAGGATTCTGTGGCTTTTAGTTTATTTCTGGCAAATAAAATGAAGTAATGAGAAATTTCTGTTATCCTTGCCAGATTTCGGTCATGATGGATACAAAGTTTTAGAAAAGACTGATGCAAACAAAATCTCAAAGAGAATTAAATATTGGGAATAAAGATTATAATTTTTCACACTCCCTGCAATACAACTGAATTGACCTAAGCAGTTCAGATCATTAGGCTCAAACCCAAACACCATTGAAACAAACAAACAAACAAAAAAAAAAAAACACCTTGCAATAATTCCAGAGGATTTTTGATCTTAATTAAAACTAGTATGTCCTAATGTATTTAAGAAACACTGTGAATATGACTATCACCATTTGCTATGAAGACTTATAATATCAGAAGTAGCTGATATCTAGTGTTATTAAAGGCAAATGTCTATAAAGATATGAAAGGAAATTGAAAATAATGATACAGGAAAATATCTAACAAAGCAAAACATTTTGGTTACTTGCTGACCTTCTTTTGGTATCATTTGCTATGAAACATAGCAACTTATCTGATTCTGCATTGACAGATACTATATTGTATTAGAAAGAAAAAGTTTCAAACAAAAAGAAAAAGATTCAAACAAAAAAGTTCAGAGTGCTTCAGTGTTTTGTCAAATGAGCGACAAAGCCACCAGGATAATGATTCATTTTCTGAATTTTCAAATATTTACCTTTTTTTTTCCTATTAACAGGTACCTTTTTCTCTTACTTTAGACTCTTATGGAATCAAGAGCAACAGATTATGAAAATTTATATAAACTATTACATTGGTAAACAAAAAGATAATAGCTATTGACGTAATCCTAAAACCACGGATACACATCTAGAGATCTGGTATTAGCCAGGACAGATTGGTTCCACTCTGTTGCACTTTGTACAATTATGCTGACATGAAGTGAATTTAAAGTGAGTTCAAAATGCAGCAGGCAATTATCCAGAACTAGTAACATACAAGCTTGTAATCCTACCCCACCAAGCACAATCTATCACTACTCTGCCAGCAAAGTTTCAAGATGTTTAGAGATGAGAATTTTGTCTTGAATTGTAACTTAGGGACTTGGACAATCAGCTTCTGACATGTGCAAACCTCTAGCCTGCCTAGCTCAGGGAAAACTTCCAAGCTGCAGGGGAAGGCAGGACTTCTGACAAAGCTATCCTCAGAGCAGCTCTCTTATAAGTGCAATACTGTCTTGGAAAGAGATCAGCTCATCTCAGCTTGTATCCAGCCAACAATATAGGTTGAAAAACATCCATGCACTTTCTTACTTGCGAGAACTTGGTCATTTAAGCTAAATGGATACCAGACATGGCTCCATGTGACATAGCACAAGCCTCCAAGACCCAACTGCCAACTTGGGAGAAGTTGCACATGACCTGTATAATAACATGCCACATACAATACTGAAATCCAACATGTTAAGTCTACTTAATTTTGTTTAGCTTGGAGAAGAGAAGGCTGAGGAGTGACCTTATCGCAGTCTACAACTTCCTCCCAGCGGAGGGAGAGGTGCCGATCTCCTTTCTCTGGTGACCAGCAATAGGACACATGGAAATGGAATGAAGCTGCGTCAGGGAAAGTTCAGATTGGACGTTAGGAAAAGGTTTTTCACTGAGCAGGTAGTTGGTCACTGGAACAGGCTCCCCAGGGAAGTGGTCATGGCACCAGGCCTGTCAGAGGTCAAGGAGTGTCTGGACAATGCTCTTAGTCATGTGATTTAATTTTAGGTAGTTCTGCAAGGAGCAGGGAGTTGGACTCGATGATCCTTATGGGTCCCTTCCAACTTGAGATATTCTATGATTCTACTTATGCCCACACAGATCAACTAGTGAACTAACATCGAAATAATTGTGTCTGCCTGTTGTAACAATATGTGCATAATTTCATGTATTTCAATCCTATCTGGCTGCTTTTCCAGAGACCTTATAGTCAGATATCAAAAAAAATGAGCATCTTTCCAGGCAACATAAGATTCAAAGAACTTTTAGATCCCGTAAGTAAGCTAGAAGAAAGAAGTTCCTATTACAAATTCCGCAGGATCACAAAACAAGTTGTGTTATTCTCTTATTGTCTTTTGTTTGTTTGTTCATAAATTGTGACTGAACCAGCTAAGGGCTGGTAGATGTTGTAAGAAACCTCTGAAAAGACACATTAATGGCAATATAAAAAAAAATAGCTAAAGATGCACAAAAAATATAATATAATACAACATGAATAACCTTTTATTTGTGAGTATGCAATGCATTAATGCAACTCTAAAATTATAAATGCCATGTGATTTAGAGCCTTCCTGTCTCCTGCACAAAATGATGTCCCTCGTTTGCAAGCTTTATCTGAGAAAAAATTACCTAAGTATCTTGCACTTTTCCTTTTGGTAGAACTCAAGAACTGTGAAAATTCGATTATCCTGGGTAAGAGACAAGTATAACAAACATGGTATACATCTATATCCAGCCACAGTATCATGGAGGATTTGCTGTAGGTGATATTTAAGCTATTGCAGCTCCACCTAACTTCTGGCAAGGACAACTTCAGTGTTAGTGGGATGTAACAAAGTAGCTTCTCCCCCAAAGAGCTCTGTTCCCCCATTGCATCCACAGAACTATTACAGAGGAATGGCTACAGCCACGCTCTCCTTTTTATCTGAATTCACTGGCTATTTATAAGACATTTGTAAAAAAGAGCAAATTTACTCTGTATTCCCATTCATAGGCAAATGCAATTTCCTATTGCCAACCAAAGTGCAAATATGACATCTATTCAGCAAGCAAAATGTTCTTTCTAGCTTTCCAAAGAATGCTTATACATTGATCATTTATTTTTAAGAGTAAAAAGCATTCAGAGTAAAAAGGGAAGGATTGTTTTCTGCTTTCCATTTAAATGCAGTACTATTCTCCCTACATACATTTATCATTTACTTCTTATGTCTTTATACTAAAAAAAAACTTTAATTGCTAGAACATCGTTAACTGGTTGGCTTTCCTGGTGAAGATAGTAATTCCTATTTGTAACACACAGTCTGACTAGCTTTTTCTTCACTTGCACAGCATTGCTTTACCTCACTTGTGTTTGTTTTCCATCTGGAAATCTTTCTGCACAGATTTTGAGGAACTGATATGTTTACCTTGGATTTCCAGATGTGCAAGTTACCCATATGACACTTATTACATAGCTAATAGCATCAAACTTTTCACCAGTGGCTGCCGTTCATCAAGAAACATCTGACGTACACACACTATAGTTGTAGGACATCAAAGGTATGTCTGACATTCTCTGAAAATGCTGGATGTAATGGCCGTAATCTGTGCTATACAGTCAATGTGAATACAGAGTAGGTCTGATGCTTCAGGAAAGCATCGGACTCCTTCACACATGATAAACAGCATGTTATGGTCATCTAGGAGATCCTTGATCAATGTATGGCAACCCTACTCATGCATCAATAGATTTAGAAGGCCTGAGATTAGATACAGTTAGATTCCTATAATTCCCTATTCATAGGAATTCCTCGTTCAATGGTAACATACAGATTGCTTCAGCACAAATTGTGGGAACTGTATAATACATTTGAGTTTGGCTAATAACATGGGATCTTGCATTACCATTCCCTCATGATCTATAATTATATACTATTAAACAAGATTGGTGGGAATTTTTTAGTTTTGTCTGTCATGGGATAGAGGAATAGGTTTACTTGTATTTCCCACCATCATCTAATCTTGCAGGGAGGGCATTCAGCAGCAAAGATTGTCCTTTCAGATTAAGTATTCAGCGAGGAAAACATAGGAGCTGTCTCCCAGTTCTTTGCCAAAGTTTGAAAAAATGGAAGTTTCAAATTAAAAAAAGTTCTCCACAATTAGTATTCATATTTTCATAACAGTCAGACGATGTAATCGAGATCAAGGCCATGAGACATTACTATGCAAACTAAAAATACAGAGTCGAGGAAGTAAAGGGAAATCAGTCACAGATCCTGTGCTATTTGCTCCCAGTAGTTCCCTGTAGACTGCCAGCTCGGAGCTGCTGGAAACAGGCATTGCAATGCTGCTGTGCTCACTAACTCCAATGGACTATGCAAACAGGGTAGTGAGCATATTTAAACAATTCCTTGGAAGTGTATTAATAAATAAAAAATCTTATGCAGTAAGATACTGTCTTTGAAATTTCCCAGGCTTGTCAAATCATCTTGACAGCACGTCATGCCCTGTTACACTGGCATATAGGTAAGACTGAATGTCAAAATATGACAGGCCAATTATCCTGGCCCAAGTGTCTTTCAGTATTTCTCCAGTATCATCAAATGTTATACTAAATAAGAACCAAATTGCACCGTTACTTGTGTGCAACCACAGAGGATCTTATAGTTCACACAGGTTGGAATTTATTTTGAAGAGTACCAACTTTCCATCTTATGCCAAAGCATGACTATGCATTTCAAGTTTTGAATGTACATGAAGCATGGGCTCATTAAACTAGTTTCAATCATGATTTTTTCTGTTAGTAGGAATCTCATAAAATAATTACCAGATAAAGCTCACCCTAGTCACAGCACAGAAAACTCATAATGTTTATCAAAAAGGTTTGAATCTGAAAGGTTTCAGCAGGAGTGAGGTGATAAGTGAAGATCTACCAGTAAAGACTGACTTAATTCTAGCTGTCTATAGGGTGTTTTTATGACACTTTAAAAGCATTTCCTACATTAATTCCTTCCCCAGCTGGTTCTCAGTCTGAAAAAATAAATAGTCTCTATTCACCAGCATTTTGCCCTAACATTCTCCGTCACATTTGACAAGGCTGGCCAGCAGCAGGATTGTCTCTTTTTCTACCTCCAGTGGATGGTTCAGAAACCGTTCAATTAAGTGGAAGGTAGTTACTATCAAATACTTGCTCACTATAGCTACCTGCATTAGAATCCATGTCAGTACCAGATAATCTGAAAATCTCATCCCCATCACCATAGTGATGGTTTTCTATTTCTGCTTTTATAACTGTGGATTTCCCATCGATCCACTTGCTCTTTTTGAAAATTAATCACTTGCATAGGAATACCAACATGACA
The DNA here is from genome assembly GCF_964195595.1 of Calonectris borealis. Lineage (NCBI taxonomy): Eukaryota > Metazoa > Chordata > Aves > Procellariiformes > Procellariidae > Calonectris > Calonectris borealis. Next base: position 48,406,174 of record NC_134312.1, read on the forward strand.
ATTTTGACTTCTGAAATACAAAGTATATCATGAACAAAGACCCCCAACATGTATGTACAACCAGAGAAACTGAACTGGGAAAGCTTCTTTTATTAATATTCAAATCACATTCTTTAAACAACCTGCAGACTTAGTGAATTTACAAAGATTCAAATGTCAATGATATAAACTGAAACTGTATTTATATATAAGTAGAATTAGGTTTTCAGCTAAAAAATGACTGAGATGATTTGCAGATGAGTCGCTAGCAACAGCAAGCTACAACAAGAGAGAATGAGCAAATAATCATCTTTGACTGATGATGTAAGAACAACCATTTAACTTCCTGTGTTTTAATGTTTATAATAAACAAAATGTAAACAGCCAACTCCTTACACTTGCCAATATGTATTTCTTAGTATTAGAATTAATGCAAGTAACATTAATGAAAATTATTGTGATGAAGTTGCTTAGAAGTATTTAATTCTTTGAAAGGTCATTTACCATGTTCTCAGGTTAATTGTTTGAAATCATTCTTTCCATTTCCAAATTGAGAGATATTCTTAAATGATACAACATAAACAATGCTCTCCACGTGACTGGCATCTTCAATACTTCCGGAGCAGTTTGTATCTTAGTAAGCACATATATCTGTTCCAGAGTTCCAACACATTTTCCTAAAAAGAAGTTAGTCCTTAGTATGACTGAAAACTTGCACATGAAGTTTGATTTATTTTAGATGAAAAATTGCTAAACATTTGTTTAGCAAAACAAAAACCTGAACACACACACACACACACAGAGAAATGTTTGTTCTGGGTAGCCTATAGGAAAACATATTAAGGTGGTAACACTTAAAACAATAACAGGGGCTACTGAGTTAAATCAGCAGCACCAGATAGCATTGATATGCTTGCAGTGTAGATTCTCTTATGTGCACTGAAACTGGATGACATCGACTGGAAATGCTTTCCTTCAAATTTTAAAGAATTTTGTCCAGTGTGTACCTCCATTTCAATGTTAACAACAGACAAAATTTCAAGATCAATTACATCGGTCTGTCTTTCTAACAGAAACAGATATGTATTAAGATACACAACGAGTTTCCACTGTTCTAATGACTTTTAAATATTAAACATGAAATATCGCCTGAGGTAGTTTCTCTAGCATATTTTTGGAACAGTTGCAATTGTCTTCAATATTTGGAAACAAGAATGATCACAAAATTGTCACTTCTTCAGAACAGCCTGCCATGGGAAAACTGCCAGTGTTCTTTACTGCAATGAAAAATGACATAGCATTTAAAATTATGATTAACAACTTGATACTATTAATAACTATAAACAGTTGTAGTTCTATTTCCTAGGTTAAGTTTGTACCATATTGTTCATAATGTGCTGGCAAACATATTAATACCTAAAAATGCAGAGTCAAGGTTTGCATTTCTTAATCAGCTTGACAATAGGAAACAAAGATCAACTATTTCTTTCTGTATTATTATAGCAGGATCCAATACCAGTATGAGCATAGTTCCACTTGGAAATCCAAAGAACGATTTTTCATCCATAAGACAATGATTTTTCATCTGTAAGACAAATATCTAAGTCAGCTGGTTTATGGCAAGCTGGGCTTTTGTAAATTCTCTCCATCTAAATCCAAGCAGAGCTCAGACATCAGCCGCATAAGAGTGAGGTCTCTTACTCTCCATAGCACAGAGCTCAGTCATTTCTGCAGCAGTTAGAAACACATGCAGGATCAGGTACATTCACCACCACCACCAGAGACTTTAGCAGAACCTGAAGCTCAAAAAGCAAATAGCTCTAATAGCTCCAAGCTAAAACCCATGATACAAAACCTGTCAGCTCCTGCCTTTTGGCTCTGAACTGGAACCAAGACTCCCTCTCCACGCTGAGTACTCTAAGAGCTGAGCTGGAGTCTCTCTCATGCCTTTACAGAAGTCTTTCTGCCCAGTCTCGTACTATCAGTACGGACAGTGGGATGCACACTCATTGCTTAGCTTCTTGCTTTCCAAGTAGTCTTGGAAAGTCAGAACTGGGTGTTTGAGTCTGTTCAGCAGAGGAGGTGACTGAAACCACATTTCTTATTTTTCTGGAAAGCACTCTGAACAGAAGACCTTTTATGAAAAAAGGATACAATCCACATATTCTCCGTTACTACAGTGTTAAAAGAAGATGGGGGTTATAGTAATTTCTTTGAAATAACGGCATTGGCAACCACTGTCACAGGAATACTCTGGACTGTGAACAGTAAAGCACCGAACCTCCCATAAACAGAATTACTTTAAACACACATTTTTCCTCCACATGTCCTATTACGTATCTCTAAATGTGATTTTTTGCAGCGTGTTTATATTTGTACTTCTTTTTCTCATGTTTTGTGTAGAAATAGTGCAATGATTTCTTTGACAGTGATCAGCCCAAAGTCTCACATGTTCATGTGGTTACAATATGATGTTAATTTGTCTCTTCTTTCAAATACCAGGTGCCAGATGGTTCTCTGGCCATTGTATTCAGATGGTCAAGTGATACGTATTTTTGCTTTAGATCTCTATGGAAGAGATGTCATAGCAGCATACAATCATATATCTGGTAAAGAATTCTAGAGAATGAGGGGTTCTTAAAATCTATCAGAGCTACCAGATTTGGTCCAAAGGAGTCAGAAGAGACCTGATATTTTATACCATTTTTGTGTTTTATTTTCTAATTTTTCAAGGCTCTAAGTAGAAACAGCTGGAATTTTATCGAACTATCATTTGTGGCAGTAGACCAGCTATGCAGAGTAACATTTATGGGTTTTTAGCCTACATTATATTTAAGGAAAAAGAAGAGTTACTCAGGAAGGATTAGTGGTAATTCTTAAGGAAGAAAGCCTCAGAAGGCAGGAGCAGCAGCCTAACACACTAAGGAAAATATTTGCCTAGACATGAACAGAAGTTCTCCCAGTTGCTACCAATTTCAGTGTCAATTAAGAGGACTACACAGGGAGTAGAATTCATTAAATCCAAATTATAAACTAGGAGAGGAAATAAGCAAACAAGATAAAAAGTACACCATTTAATAATCAAAAACCCTCTGAAAATGACAATTAAAAATCTAGAAAAGTATATCTTTATTCTACAGATATTCAGCAAATTTATTAGGACAGTAGGACTTTCAAAACACTAGAAAAAATGCTGTTTATATGGTGTGTAGCTGTTCACCACTTGTATGTGTAACTAAAACAGTGAATCAAAACCAAATTGCCATTATATTGATGCAAAATTCAAGAGAAAAGACACTACCTTTTTTTTTTTCCCATCCTGTTATCTCTCATGAGGTTTTTTACATAACTCTAGAAAGGTGAGAAGAAACAGCATTTAGTATTCTGGAAGGTTAGTTTTTTTCCCATCAAAGTGGTATCGAGATGCACAAGATGCTAAAGGTAATGTAAAGAATAGTCCTGCTTATGGTCTATAGATAAGTTATATGAGCTAGTGTACAGACATTTTCAGATCTACTAATCAGACGTCCCTCCATAGTTGCAAGACATAGGCACCTGACACCTTCATCAGGTAATAAACAACCTTAGATCTATTTCATAAGTCCTAGAGCACAAAGACCTCCTAGTAACATCTGGCGTTCCCAGTACCAACATGATGCTGTTGAACCTGTTCAGCAACCGGTTGGAAAAAAGTCAGAACTCATGTCTAATAGATCTAAAAAAAACCCAACAAAAAAAAAATCCCAGGCTATTACAGAATTTTTCCCTGAAGAACACAAAAAAGTATCATCACTAGCACCATGAGAAAAGTCACCCTCAAAATATATTTTTTACTTAATACTCATTATAATCTATGAATTATGGCAAGACACAGAAATATATTTTGCCTTTTGTCAAATATTTTGTTTGCACAGATTTCGTAATAATAAGTTTGGCAATGGAGAAGAATGTTCCCCAAAGACCACAACTGAAAGTATCCAGAATTATACACCACGGGCATTCACCTTTGCAAATTTTTATACGACAAAGAGGTAACAGATTATTTCAGGTGGTGAAACATACTTTCTTTCACAGATTCCTTCTAGCAGAGGTGTCATAACATAGTAAATAGTGCAAAAACAATCCTGTTTCAATATCATTTAGAGCACTACTAATGTGCGTGCTGGGCAAGAAACTAACCTGAGGCATTTGCACACTTGCGTATCATTTAGGAAAGTTCATCAGTGGATGCTGTTGTAATTTTCCCTCATTCTGCAGTGGTGATATCTAGCCACACACTTGCCACAATTTATAAGACTGGAAGATAACATAAAAGCTAGCTGACGTAGCAGAACTGTCAAGGGTTTATTTCACCCTTTTAAAGTCTTTGAAATTATGTAAAATAAGGTGGGGAAGTAAAAATCTCTCATGTTTTTTGCTGCAGTCCTACACTACTATTGGTGACATATATATAAACAGAAATAAAGTTAGAGCAAATTTATTTTCAGAGACCTGCAACATGTATCAGTCAATGTCCTGCTTATGCATAAAATCTGAGGTTGCCACTTAGTTTCATAAAACTGTCACTACAGTATAAACTCTGTGTAATGCATTACTACTTGATATTTGTCAAAGTTGAACACAAAAGTTATATGGCACCAATGCAGCAGGCAGCTTGAAATCAGAGATGTTGGGCAGATTTTCTCTTTTCCAGGCAATGATTTTTAGATTTCAGGTTATGGCCTGAACCCTGCTGTAACTATCATTTGAGCATTTTCTAAGACAGAAAATGAAGTACATATTTCTCCACCTTTTCTATTTGAATGGATTTCTTAACACATAGGTATTACTTATTACTTATTACTATTACTTAAATCACCAAATGATTGTGAGCCCTCACAATCACAATCAATGATTGAGCCCTCTTTTTTTTTCCCTCACTTCAAATTATCGTTCAGAATGACAGGCAATGTGCTTGCAGATGCAGAACAGACTTTCCTGCTCAAGATCCATAAAGGTGTTAAAAGAATCTAGTGAAGAGTATGGATCTGAGTCTTTGTCTTTATGTCTACAGCAATAAAATCAAAGCAACTGGAGGATGTGTGTAGTACCATACAAAGATACATATCCTTCATTCTTCATCTCAGTAATAATGGGTCAGCCCAATCCTCTCACCCAGAGGTCTATCAGTTTCTCCACCCTATCTGAACAAAAGAGGGAAAGACACATACTCACATCATAAAATGATATGCCAGTTCAACTTGCATGAGATGCACAGCTTTAAGCTTAGAAAAGGAATCTTCCCTTACTTCATTAAGCAACGAACCCTCTCCTCTGACTTTCTACCCACGAAAAACAATACTGCAAGTTACTGCACCCATATAGATTTCCAGAGGATGTGTTATTGCAAGCAGCTTAAGAGATCTCCTCAAGGAAAAATCATAAATATTCTGGATCCTTATAACATTTTTCATTCTTTCATCTCACCTGGGACAAGAAATCCCTATTTAGTCTTTTAAGGTTTTCTTGTCCAGGATTAAAAGTATTGTGTGAGCAAGACAATAGTTTCTTAGTACTAAAAAACCTTTTTCTTAGTACAAATTTTCAGCATGCTCAGCAGGATCCCAAAGTCCACAGTATTGATAGCCAAGGCTATCAATAACCAAGATATTACAAAGCAGGTTTTCTTTCTTTGTGAATAACAAGTCCAGCAGTGCTTCATTCCTGGTTGGCACATCTAACATTTGTATGAGGAAGCAGTCCTCTACACATTCCAGGAACTTGATGGATGACATGTGAGATGCTGTATTGTTCTTCCAACAAATGTCTAGGTAGTTGAAGTCACCCATAAGAACCAGGTTCTGTTGACCTGAAGCTTGCTTCAGTAACCCAAATATTGCTTCATTGGCCTTATTGTCTTGGTTTGGAGGTTGGTAGCAGATGTCTACTGTAAGATCCCCCTTAGAGACAACCCTTCTGATCTTGACCCAGAGGCATTTGACAGGGCTTCCACAATCGCCCTAGTTAACTTCTATACATTAAAGGTTCTCCTTAGTATAGAGAGCTATTCCTCCTCCTCTTCTTCCCTGCCTGTCTCTACGAAACAGCCTATAGCCATCCATCGCAATCCTCCAGGCATGTGAGTTGTCCCACCATGTTTCAGTTATTCCTATGATATCATAACTTCCTGACTGGGCATGGAGCTCCAGTTCCTCCTGTTTGTACCCCAGGCTGCGTGGATTGGCATACATACACTTGAGGTGGCGGTCTTCCGGTTCTCATCTTGGGAGGCAGCTAAGGAACATTTGTCACTGCTCTGGTTGGCCTGGCTTATTCTCCAGTTGGTTGAAATGGCATGAGCATTGCACTTTGGACCCCACCCTGCAAGTCCTTCAGTTTTCTCCAAGGCTTTCAGTATATGGTTTCCCACAGCCTCCTCCTAGAGAAACTGATATGTTACAGTCTAGACAAGTGGTCTGTGCGGTAGCTGGGGAACTGGCTGACAGGCCGCACCCAGAGGGTGCTGGTAAATAGCTCCTTTTCAAACTGGCAACCTGCCACAAGTGCAGTCCCCCAGGGATCGATATTGGGCCCAAAGTTGTTTAATATCTTCATAACTGATCTGGATGATGGGATCAAGTGTACCCTGATGAAGTTTGCCAATGACACCAAACTGAGTGGGGAAGTGGACACTTCGGAAGGGAGAACCACCCTGCAGGAAAACCTGGATAGGCTGGAAGAGTGGGCTAACGAGAACCTTACAACGTTTAACAAGGACAAGTGTAAGGTCTTGCACCTGTCCTGGTGGACAACAAGCTCAATATGAGTGAACAGTGTGCTGCTGCACCAAAGAAAGCCCACAAGATGCTGGGTTGCATCAACAAGGGCATCACCAGCAGAGATAAAGAAGTCATTACCCCACTCTACTCAGCGCTTGTCAGGCCACACCTGGAATACTGTCTTCAGTTTTGGTCCCCGCTATACAAAAAATATGTGGACAGGCTGGAGAGAGTCCAGAGAAGGGCCACAAAGATGACCAAAGGACTGGGAAGCCTGCCATATGAGAAAAGGCTGAGAGAAATGGGTTTGTTCAGCCTTGAGAAAAGAAGGTTTAGGGGAGTTATCACCATGTTCCAGTATTTAAAGGGTGGCTACAAAGAAGATGGAGACTCCTTTTTTACAAGGAGTCACATGGAAAAGACGAGGGGTAATAGGTACAAGTTACTCCTGGGGAGATTCCGACTGGACACAAGAGGAAAATTTTTCACAATGAGAACAATCAGCCATTGGAATAATCTCCCCAGGGAAGTGGTGGATTCCCCAACATTGGACACTTTTAAAATTCAGCTGGACAGGGTGCTGGGCCATCTTGTCTAGACTGTGGTTTTGCCAAGAAAAGTTGGACCAGATGATCCTTGAGGTCTCTTCCAACCTGGTATTCCATGATTCTATGATTCCTTTGAACATTATGCTGATAACAACCTCTGTTTTATGAAGCATACGATCAGGTCTAAAAACAAAGAGGATTCATTCAGCCCACCTCTGAAATTTTTTTTTTTTCCATGTGGAATACTCATTCTGGAGATGTTCAGTATTGTTACTATATACACAAGTACTAAATCAAAGTACTTATATTATTATACTTATTATAACCTTTTCCATAAGGTTATAATACCTTGCTGCCTTTTTTTTTCCTTATGAAGTTTATTAGTATTATTTTTATAACAACAAAAAAAAAAATTCTTCCCAGATTAGAACCTCTTTCTACTGTGATTTTTTTCTCTGAGCCTTCTCAATTCTATGCATGTAAAGGACATGTTCTCTAAAGGAAATGCCAATTATATTGGTAATCAGCAGCAAGTAGCAGTTACCAGTAAGAATTCCTCCATGTCAAAAACCTGCCCTACCCAGCAAAAAGTGCACTTTTTTCTTTTTTTTTTTATGTTCTTGATCTTGTTCTAGAAAATAAGGGGGGAAAAGAGATTTGGTGTATTAATCTTTCTATAAAATGATAATACAATACAATCACTCATGAAGATATACTGAAAATATTAACAAAATCAAACAGAAGTTTCACATTTTACCCCTTAGGCATATTTATGTCAAGAATCAATGACAATATAAAAATTAGTTAAGATTTTAGTAGAGCAGACTATGTACTTTAAATACATGGTGGATTTCTTCTTCATAACTAGTTTCAAAATCAATTTTAAAAAGAACCAATGTAATTTTATAACCAGCTGAAAAAGAGACAATGTTTCATCCCTGTCTGCACTACAACTGTTATCTTTAGGTTACTTGGTAGTGGTTAAATAAATTTCTTTCTAAATAATTACAAATCAATAGAAAACCCCATACCTTCTTCGAAGGGAAGGGGGAAAAAAAGAATGTTTTCTACCAAAGTATTCTTATATCTCACAGAATAACAATTAAAAAAAAAAGAAATCTAGCTGCAATCTGTGTTATTCCTTACAAAAAGGAGATAACACAACAAAAAGGAAAGAACAGGAGGAAAAAACACAGAAGTTAAAAGACAAAGATCTTTTTAATATAATATTTAATATGTTACTAAAGTTATTAACTGGATAGATACAAAAATAAAACATACTATGAAACAGATTATGTTAAACACATGCTTAAATAACACTTCAAAGCAGTTACACCTCACTCCACACTGGAAAAAAAAAAAGTTAGATCTTTTTTCTATTTTTCTTAAGCTAATTTTACATGCAAAAATCATATTTAATTATTTTTATTATTTCATACCATTTTTTGTAGAAGGAGGGTTTATTCAGTATAATTTTACTTTTGTGTTCTATCGTTGACTAGGGAAACCATTGAAAATGGTATGCAAATATCAAAAAGAAAAAGATAATTTTTTCCTTCCATTTAAGATTTGGTATTGAAGGAATATGTAAGTCAGCAGCAACAGTAATTCTTTGGGTTATGAGAAAGGGTATTGAAGCGTTAATCTTGAGGTTTGAAGCAAAATGAGGGATACTGAAAGTTCCAAAGGTAAGGAAGAGATAATGCATGTTCAAATATGTCTTGCATCTCATAAAATTCAATTTCTACATTTAGTATAAATTAAATAAACTTGCACATAAAATTTCATATATATTACATTGACAAACTGCACATTTTATCACAGTTTGAGAATGAAAGTGTGGGGAACATAATTGAGGAAAATATACATGAGAAATATTTTAGTTTGCTTATAAACTTGAATGTTCTTTGGAAAATTCAGAAAGAGTTTAGTCCTCAACTAGTGGTTTAAAAGCAATTCTGGGCATTTATCCAAAGGATAACCAGGACCCACTGAAGACATAACAACACTCCTCCTAAAGACAGGCCTCCTACAGACAGTAATTGTCAGCCCACATCTGTGCTTGAATCAAAACTTCAGATCTGAGCAGTCAGCATCTGAAATACGGCAGGGGAGAAAACTTCAGTCTCCCATAACATTTAGAGTCAATTTAAACTTGACTTGACCTATCTCATCAACTCTGCAGGTATCAGCTGTTTGGCCAGCTGATTCCTTCACCACATATGCCATGTTACCTGGCAGTGCCATTATAAGGTTAGAGCAATTCAGAATTGCTGGTGTCCTTTGCAGTTAACAGGGCAGGATGGAAGTCAGGAAATACACTGTTTTAACATTTATCTGTAATGCGTAAAAAGTGCATACGCTGTCACAAGTAACTTCAGTATGATCAATAGTGATTTGTTAGCTCTTGTTAATCAATGTTAATGTTAGTTCTGGAATAAAATTCTCAAAACTCTGACAGAGATAGATCATCTCAAATTTCCCTTTCATTGGATGTTGCATTCTACATCCCAGACCTCTCTTTACTAAGAATAGGAATTCATCACAGCACTGACAGGTGAATCTTGGAGTGGCAGAACCAAAACTGTGGTTTTCTATAGATTTATGTCTCATGGTGAGTTCTTTAGCATATAAAATGATACAAGCTCTGACTGAACTTTTTCACAGCTGAAACATTCACAGTATCTCTCTCACATCTGACATTCAGCAAGAAGTAAAACACTGAAATCTGTCTTCTCTATTTTCACAGGGTTTGGAGAAACTCCCTCTTTTAGGATAATTTGTGAGATTTCAGAATCAAGTGATCATGATTTAAACTCAGTCAAAAAACAAAAAAAAGTCTCTTGCTGAAATACACAGACATGGTGCTTTAAGAACTAGTGCTTTCAAGCAAGCATCATCTGAAAAAGAAACAAATGCTGTTATACATAAAAATCACTTAAGATTTTTTTACAAGATATGCAAAGAAGAGATCACACTGGATCAGGGGAAAAAAAAAATCACACTGGATTAAAAGTGCAGCTAAATTAAAAACTTACAATGAATGGCAGAGAAGATAAGAATGTTAATGAATGCAGATCAGGAACTACAAATTGAAGAAAATTGGTAACGTAAGGCATAGGGACACAAGAGGAAAATAGCACAAACCACAAAACAATGTGAGGAGAGTGTTTTGAATGTACATTTTGAAAAATAATAATCCTGATAAATGCATGTTGTGGTTTAACCCAGCAGGCAGCCAAACACCACACAGCCGCTTGCTCACTCCCTCCCTCCCCCGCAGTAGGGGGAAAAAAAAAGTAAATTCATGAACTGAGATAAAGACAGTTTAATAGAACAGAAAAGGAAGGGGGAAAATTATAATAATAATAATAATGGTAGAATATATAAAATGAGTGATGCACAATGCAATTGCTCACCACCTGCTCACCGATACCCAAGCAGCGATGGCTACTTCCTGGACCATGCCCCCTATTTATATACGAGCATGATGTCATATGGTATGGAATACTCTGTTGGCCAGTTGCGTTAGCTGTCCTGGCTATGCTCCCTCCCAGCTTCTTGTGCACCTGGCAGAGCATGGGAAGCTGAAAAGTCCTTGACTTCATGTAAGCACTACTTAGCAACAACTAAAACATCAGTGTGTTATCAACATTCTTCTCATACTAAATCCAAAACACAGCACTAGGAAGAAATTTAACTCTATCCCAGCCAAAACCAGGACAATACATTAACATATTCCACAACAGAAAGAGTAGATAAAATCAGGAACTAATCATTTCTATTGTATGCTGAAAAAGGGGGGGTGGGAGAGGAAAGCCAAGTCATCAATCATAAGAACATTTTTTTAAAATGGGGTATTTCATCCCCATAGTCCAAACCAGGATCAACTATCCTACACTATTCTAGACACTCGTTTTTAAAACTCAGAATTATAATCTTTTAGCATGGGAAAGATTGTATCTTTGTAGGATCCTTACTCATCTTTGTGAGCTCCTAGTCTGTGAACTGTCTCCCTTAATATAATTTAACCTTAAAATAATTTAACCTGAGTACTGCTTGCTTTCTCATATCTGGATGCAGAGACCATTTTGCCATTAATTAAACCCAGTTTCTAGTTGTTTGACTTGCTCATGCAATATCAGGGGAGTGAAGTTAACATTATACGTTAAACTGATATAATATGTAGACTGGGACAACCATTACAGCTTTCCTTCTTGTGCCATCTGGAGGTGATCTTTCTCAATATCTTTATAAGAAATATTTCTCTAGTAAACTAATTTACATTATCTGTAATACTTTCAAAGCTATAGCTCTCAGCAACAGCTAATCTTATTATGGGTATTTCCAATGACAATACCCTTAGAATATAATCTGCAGTGACCCTGAGACTGTGGAGTTTAAGGGAAGTGAGCAAGATTGACAGCAGAATTATAATCCTGGACTTCAGAAAAGCAAGCTTTAGCTGCTTCAGGGACCTGCTTGGCAGCATCCCATGGGAAACTGCCTCAGGGGGCAAAGGGGTGCAGGAGAGCTGGCTGATTTTCAAGGACAGTCTCCTCAGAGCAGAGAAATGGTCCTTTCCAGTGCGCGGGAAGGCAAGCAAGCATGGCAGAAGGCCAGCATGGATGACACGGAGCTCCTGTCTGAGAAAAATGGGTGGAACATAAGGTGGAAGCAGCAGTACAAACACATTGCCTGAGCATGTGGGAACAGAGTCAGGAAAGCCAAAGGTCAGCTGGAACTGAAATTACCAAAAGAAAATGAGAAAAGCAAAATTAAAGATATGTACATCAGTAGCAAAAGGAAAAGTAAGGAGAGTGTAGCAGAAGAAAAGAGTTCAGTATCATTTAACCCATTTGGATATGCACAAGTCCCAGGTACCAGCTGGGGTACATCCAAGGCTGCTGAAGCAGCTGGCCAATGTCATTGCAAGTTCATCCTCTACTATCTTTGTAAGGTGACAGCAATTGGGGAGGTTCTTGTTGACTGGAAAGATGCAAAGGCCACACCCTTCTTCAAGAAGAGCAAGAAGGAACCTTACCTCAGTCTCTGGGAAGACTATGGAGCAAATCCTCTTCTAAGATGTTTTTAACACGTGAAAGACAAGGTGATTGAGAGCAGCCAGCATGGGTTTATCATGGGCAAGTCACGCCTGATCAACCTCATTATCTTCTGTGATGAAGTGACTGGTGCTGTGAGCAAGGGGAGGGCAGTGGATGTTTTATAACTTGATTTTAGCAAGGCCTCTGAAAGTCTCTCATAGTCTTCTTATCGCCACATCCATGAGCTACAGGTTGGATAAGCAATGAAGTGGATAGAAAATTTGCTGGACTGCCAGACTCAAAGGCTGGGGTCTGACTATGTAGAAAACAGCTCTGCAGAAGACGATCCAGAGGCCATAGCAGAAGACAAACTGAACACAAAATAGCAGTGTGCCTTTGCAGCAAAGAAGCCCAAAAGCATCCTGAGTTGTATTGGCAAGAGCGTAGCCAACGGGTCCAGGCAATCGTATCTGGAGTACATCGTCCAGTTTGGGGCTCTGCAGTGCAAGTATAATGTTGGCATGCTGGAACAAGTGCATCTTAGGATGGTTGAGGGTTGGAGAATATGACTTATGAAGAAATGTTGAGAGAGTTTTGCCTTTTCATCCTGAAGAAGAGAAGGCTCAGGCAATGAGAGGGCTCACTTCTGTCTACAACTACGTAATTAAAGGATACAGTTCTGGCAGAGCCAGACTCTTCTTGGGCATGCACAGCCTGGAGCAACCTAATCTAAATAGACCTGTTTAGAGCAAAAGTTTGCACTAGATGACCTCTGGACAACCCTTCCAAACCAAATTATGATTCCATAATTCTTACATATAGACAGCAGAGCCAAAAAACTTTTATTTCTAAAACTAAACAGTTATCTAAATTTCCTCTTAGTCACCTAACAGTCTACATTTTAGATACTGGTATCCTCTACATTGTTTTTTGTTAGTTACTGCAATCATAAAGGTTTACACCAGTGTTGCGGCTGAGATCATAACTTCATTGGAAGTGTAATCCAGCTAGCTGCATCCTGTTGCACAAGAGGACAAATTCTTGTGGACACTAACTGTTCTGCAAATTTAGAAGTGTGATTTGAGTACTAGATTATTGAATAATCAATATCAATAGGTATTGATCTAGATTTCAAGAAGCTGCTTCTCTGCTACTCTCTGAGATGAGAGCAGTATTCCTAAATATTCTAATTTCTGTAACAGATTAATTCATGTACTGGAGCTGAAATTTTTAACGCTGTATATTAAATTATACTTCTTATTAAGAAGCTTTAAGAGATCCTAAACAGGAAGATTTTCCAATCTGGAGGAGACAGCCCCCTCTTTCAAACTGTTCATAATTTGAACTCAAAATGGCTAAAGAATACTAAAAGACAGAAAAAGTAAGGTGGGAGGGAATGATGACGCTTATAATAGAAGCAGAAGATGCTTCCAGCTGATTTTGTTATGTTTTGCTTATTTGGTATATTAGAAATATGTAGGAACACTATCGTCATAAATTCTACTCTCACTTCCACCATTGTCTTTTGTATATTGTCGTGGTTTAACCCCAGCCAGCAAAAATAAACTCCACCCAGCCGCTCGATCACCACCCCTCCGGTGGGATGGGGGAGAGAATCGGGAGGGCACAAGTAGGAAAGCTCCCGGGCTGAGATAAAAACAGTTTAATAATTGAAATAAAACTAAGTAGAACAGTAATAATAACAGTGAGAATAACAACAATAACAGAATACACAAAGCAGGCAATGCACAACGCAACCGCTCACCGACCGCCGACCGCGTGTCACGAACGGGGGCCGAGGCCCCCCCCCCTCCCCCACCTGGTTTTTATACTGAGCATAATGTCACATGGTATAGAATACCCCATTGGCCAGCTGGGTCCACCACCCCGGCTGTGCTCCCCCCTCCCGGTGCAAGCATCACCCAGCAACAGCCAAAGCATCAATGGGCCATCAACGCTCCTTTCACACCGAACCCAAAACACAGCACACCCCCCAAGCTACTGGGAAGAAAGTTAACCCCGTCCCAGCCGGAACCAGGACATATATTTAAGTTAGTAAGAGCATTGTATCACCTGTATTCTCTTCCATAATCAATGTAATAAGTTTCCAAAGGTGATATTTGCATCATTGCAGACGCAGAGCAACAAAGATAAATTACTGCATATCTAGCAGAAAAGTATCCTCTGTTCACACTGTTGCTCTAAACTGTTTAGCAGAACTAAATAGGAATATAGTAGCCCAGATGTTGTTTCAATGACAGGATCATCTAAATTCAGTGTAAATTTAATAGGAGTTATTAATAGTTATGAGAGTTATTTGCGCTTTTGCTTGTATAGCTGGCAGCTATACAAGATGACATTTAGAAAGGAATGGCAGGCTTTAAGGAACAAAAACCATGAGAAAAAAGAAGGTGGTATGTAGGTTCTAGATAGTGTAAGGGTTCAAAATCCTTAAGTAATTTAGGGGAAGCTCTAAAAGAAGCTAACATTATAAAAGGACTTTTATAACGTTGCTGTCTCTGAAGTTTACAAGATTGCAAAGAAATTCAGTCAGACACCTGATGGGAGTTAAACATGTAATCCTTTTTGGATGTTAATTCATTACAAAGTCAGCTCAGAGGATTAGAGTGCTCAAGGTTACTTAGTGTAGGCCATCAAAATGAAAAGCCGTATCTGAGAGCAACCATTTCCTCACAGATACTGCACTTTGTTGTTGCAGAGTCTTCTCGAAACATATCCTGTGATTCTTTTTGCATGAATTATTCCAGTTCCTTCCCAATAAACTGTGAAATAACTTGTCAGTATTTCTGGACACTTTGGAAGGTGATGGAAGATGATGAGAATTGAAGTAATTTAGCTTGCTTTATCACTAGCAAGACCGAGTTACCCACATGTGTAAAAGATTCAACCACGTGTTAGTCATCCTACACATCTCTGCTGGAATTTCTGTGTGTTAAAAACCACATTATTTACTTGCCTTTTCATAAGACTAGTATGTATTCCAGTCTATACCGTGGCATTACATGTGCAAATAATTTAATATGCAAATATATTATTGGCTAAACCGTTCACGCTTTCACTTCAGATCAGTGACATTATTGCATAAACCATTAAAAACAAAACCTTATCATCCAGATCAGAACAGTCAAATATATGCTTGCAAGTGTATATAGATACACATATGCGCGTGTATAGTGAATGAAATATTTTACAAGAATGGAACTATTTTTAATGAACTATTTTTGTAAAAACTGTAAGCATAAGAATATTTATGTGGTTAAATAAAGACATACCTGTCGGGCACACTATTGCCCTAAGCCAGCTCCTAGCCAGAGACCTCAAGCTGTATCTAACATAGTGCTGTATCCAAGCTAATGAGCCCAATGAGTGCTTGCAGTTAAGAGCAGGCTACTTTGCAGCATGGTCAGACTGAGCTTGTTTTGTTTCCTGGAAATAATTTTGTAGGCACATCTTTGAGATGCTATGCTCAAAACCAGTGCCACACACTGGCATATAATTGAACCTAATCTCCCCAAAATACCAAAGAATACCTACAGGTTGATCTGGTGTAATCAGCCATGCTTTACTGAAATTGATAAACTGAGACAGTGACAGAGATTATTCATTAAAAGGGTCATCAGATGAAAACAACAAAAGATGGAAAAGATAGATTTTCCCAAGTGCAAAATTAATGGAATAAATCAGTTATCATCTGTTCAGAGAATAATTTTGTTAGGAAAAATAAACTCTAAAAAATGCATAAAACTGATAAGTGTCATTGCATTAAAACATTCCATTTATATGTAAAGACTTTATGAAGTTACAATATTCTAGTGTATCTGTTACATACATAGACCTCACTAGGAGATAGTAGGGTGCATTTTAGCTCCAAGATTGATATTTAGAGACACGATTTGAAGATTCTTTCCCCTTTGTATCTCAAAATGTTACTGTAATGAGGAGCAAGTTAGTAAAATTATTTGCAAAAAACAAAGAGATACCTAATAGTCTGTACCCTTTTGTATTCAAGGCTTTTCTGTCTCCAACTCTTCCTCTCCTCTCTTGTGATCTTTTTAACAAGAGCTGCACTTGAAACAATTTACAGTTCAAGATGAATACCATGTTTCATCTCACATTATTCCAGAATCTGTGGATTATCTCAGTCATATTCATGTTATATGTGATTCTCTGCCATCAGCAACTATCATACATAGGCCTCTTTATCCAACACACACATATGAAGATAAGAAAAATATATATGATTGGACCACAGTTCTGACATACAAGACTATGTTCTCCACCTACTGAAATTACCTCTCACTATACCAGTAATCTTCTAAAAAAAAAAAAAAAAGAAAAACAAAAAAACCAAACATTGTTAGCTTTAAAACCAGATTCAATTACGTGGATAACTGAACTCCTAAATTCTTCCCTGTTAAAAAAAATTCTGTAACTTTAAACTTGTTTTTCTACACTGAAAAGCTGACGCATATCATTAAGCTCTTCCTTTTTCTTCCTTGAAGAATGACACCATTTTGTTTACTTTTCTAAAAAACTTTTTTCATTGAAATTTAGTCTTCCAGTCACTGCAGCTCTTTCAACATCTAAAAGTTAGGATGCACTACTAGAAAGAAGAAAATCACAAAACTCTGAAAATTAAGTTGATTTGTATTAATTCATCTACATAATTCATAGGGGAAAATGTTCTTTATTAACTTCTTCACTGAGAAAAGAAATGCCTCATTAATTTTAAACACATCAATCTGAAAATGCTATCCATGTCAGATAGAATAATGACTGACATTACAGAGAGCACAATAAACTGCACAGAAAATACAATCACCCATTATTCACTGTCATGTGAATTTATACTCATGTGTGTAAATACACACACTTTTTTGTACTATGAAAGCTTTGAAAAGTAGAAATCTTAAGGGTAACTATTATGTAGTTGAGGAGAGAGATAAAGAACATGTATTTAGAAATTCGTATAGAGACAGATAAAATACTGACTTTTGCATATCGTTGAAATAATTGATGCTATCATGCATTCACTGCTCACCCTTGGTCCACAGACCTAGACATCTCTTCGCAGAAAGCAATCAAGTTGGTCAGGTTTGATTTATTCTTGGTAAATCCATGCTGGCCTGTTCCCACTCACTTCTTTTTTGTGTTTCTGGAAATGTGACTGCAATGTTACATCATATTACTAGTATCACTCTGTTAAGTATATCTAGCTATCCTATTTAATTTCTGAAATCTGATCATTTCAGAAGCACATTCTTTCTTGAGGTTGTTACAACAGAAGTTGTCCTTTTGCTTTTTGTTTCTTGTTATACACAGCATGGAAATGCCAGAAACAGCCTGTCTGTTTCTGGTTAAAAGTTTAAACATCTGATTGAATGGATGGAATATGGGAAAACAAATAGTTTCATAATATATGCAGATGTCAGCTAGGTAAGCTTTTTTGAAGATATCAGCTATCTAAATAGATATTAAACAAGGTCTGTCAACATATCTGTTACAGCACACCCCCACAACACCTTTTTGTAGTCCCTATGGAGGCTTGCTCATCTCATCCAACATTAGTAGTCACATTGTGTTACTTGATTTACTGCAACTCATTTAAATTGAATGTAAAAACATCAAAGGGGGATGAAAAAAAACTGGTCTCCTGGAACATGTATAAAAACAGTAATTCTCAGAGAAGGAAAAAACAACAACAACAAAGCAAAATAAGGTTTGTAGAGGAAAAAAATGAAGTACTATTATGATGTATGTTATTCACCAGCGTATACAGTTACTTTGAGGCCTTTCATTTGCAATACCCGTTACATTTGCTGTTTTTAAAGCATGAATCATTCTTCTTGTCTTGCCTTAATATCTACCCATTTATTAATTTCTACATAAAAAATAATAAATAGGTCAGCCAACCGTTCAATTGATATGAAGGAAGATCACTCCTGAAAAGACTTGACTTACTAAAGACTTGTAAATTGTTATCAACTTTGTTTTAGCTATTACATCTCTATTTTTCGATTAACACTGGTTATCACTTCTCTGTAAATATAATCTTAAATGCCTGACAACTGAGGTCTATTCAAAGAAACTTATACTCCTACTGCAGATCTCTCATGTTTCTCAAGTAAAACCTGCTATCAGGCTAAATTAATGTACGTAAGTTTGAGACAAAAGTGTATTTGTCCATACAAGTGGGGGACCAGTTCCAGAAAGAGTCTATCTAAGGGAACTTTGAATTCAAAAGTTTACATCCACCCACCTCATACTTAGCTGGAGCTTTCCTCAGTTTCTCAATATTTTCCCTGTATTGGGTGGCCCAGAAGTAGACATGATCCAACAACTGGTGTCATAAGCAGTGTCATCTCTCAGATTGAAGGAGTGTGAGCCATGTTTTTACAGTACCACAGAAGTGTTAGAAGTCAAGCACAAGTCTCACATTCAGGGACAAGCCTGCCGTTCTCCCAAGGACTCACAATTCATAAGAATGTCTTCTGGGTTAATTATTTCTTTTGAATAGAACACAATGCTGACACGAGCAAGTTCAGAAACGTTATAGGACATTTCTGAAGATATAGTTAGCAGCCAATGTATCTACTTTTACGTTTTATTTCTTCCCAGTTCTAATCTCCAAAATCCTGGCAAGACACAACAACAGTTGTGTGTGGAATATACATCAGCCACTCTAAATGGATATAATGCATGGCATTTCGCAATTAGTATGATCTTTGATCCTATTTCACAAGAATTTGAGTGGCTCCGAAGTGACAAAATTAGCGGGTTCCACAGATTCTGTTAAAATATCTTCTCTACCCACAGGCAAAAATGAAAGTAATTCTTGCCCAACTTTCTTCTCCCATATTACATTTTTCATACACATTAAAGAAAAAAATAACTTATGGCATATTCTACAAATAGCCTGACATTCAGTTTATGAGGAGGCAAGTGTGGAAATCTCCAAGTTGAAAAGACTTTTTAAAGCAAATGGTTTTATCAAAGCTACTTCTGTCAGAAATCCATGATTCTCAAGTATTTTAAACTTGGGTGTTAAAATACAAGACATCAAGACTTATTTAAAGATGCAAAGAAACTGCACTTACATTGCACTAACACGAAATATACATACCTTTTTCTTACAAAGAACTTTAAACTTCTCTTAAGTAATTTTTAAGATTCTTTCATGGACAAAATTGAAGCTGACTGGCTTGTAGTTCCCTCCATCATCAGTTTCTTTTTTGAAAAATGATTCCAACATTTAATGTTTCACAGTCATTGGGAATTCCCTTAAACTGTACACCATTTTAAAAGTAAGAGAGATCTCTGACTTGATCAACTTCCACTGCTGGTTGTTCCTCTGTTTGAACTCTGTGTCTAGGCACAAAAGTTTGGGAGACCTTATAGTGAATATAGAGGTAAAGGCGGCACTGAATGTCTCTACCTTATTTGCATCCTCTACATCACTAAATGACTGGCCCGTTTTGGCATGGACCCACGTTTTCATTTGTTCTTTTACTGCTCATGTAGCAGTAGAAGGTCTTCTTATTGCCTGCAACATCCTTTGCCATTTCAATTCTAACTGAGCTTTGGCTTTTCTGACACCATCCCTGCAGGGCCAGACAATGTTTCTAAGTTCACCCTTTGCAGCCTGTCCTCATTTGAATCTCCAATATATATATTGCAGTCCTTTATATATTGGAGCTTCGTCATGAGCTCCCTGTTCAGCCAAGCTAGCCTCCTGATACATGTACGCACATTTTCCTAGTATTAGGATGAACCATTCTTACACTTGAAGGCATGCTAAGTATGTATGGGAATTCTCGAGGAAGAAAAAGGAAGTATAGACATGACCCAAATTTACTGTCTTACGATTTCTTTTTAATATACATGTTTCACCACTTAAGGGCTAGGGCAATTTTTATGTAAAATGTAAGCTTTTCCAATTTTTTTTTCAATTTCTTTTCTGAAACTTACTGCAACCTTAAAACTAGATTTCAAATTTCACCAGGTATAACCTGTATGTCCTATAGCGTTTGCAGACCTGAATCCAATATCTACGAATCTCACTGAACTTCATTGACTTCAGAGAGTGTCAGAGGGGAAACATTAGTGATGAATAAATAATTAAAATATTTAAAGCAGGTAAAATATTAGAAATTAAAAATTAAATCATAGGAAAGACATTGGAAGATATGTAGACTTTTTTAAGTTCAAATAATTATAAGTTATTATTTTGATTTATAACAAGAAAGTTTATATACTAATTGTATAATTTCCTAAGAAAAAATATCTTAAAGCGTAAGATTTTTAACAGTGATAATATATATACAAATACTGTTTAGGAAGCTAATTAGAGAGAAATAAAGAAGAATAAATAATAATTATTTTTTTAAATCCTGGCCTTTAACATATTCAGTTCATCTAAGACTTGGTTTAAAAAAGAAAAAAAAAATTCTTACAGGTCTCACCAGAAATACTGAGAATGATCAATCCCTCTGTGCTAGCAATACTCCAAGGATCATCTTCATCAAGAAAATACTTGAAATCTGGTTGGTTTTTTTTTTTTTTTTTTTTTTTTGCTATCAGTTGTCTGTAATTATTCAATTTCTACATATTCCAAATCCTTTGGATCACACAGCAGTCAACCAAGTGAACACATCTTTTCCAATGCTTCAGTTAGTAAGCCTGTATTTTATATTAGCTTCTTAGCAACAGGCAATTAGACATTTTACTTTGTCTAGGATCATATCTTAAAATCAAGACTAAAGTTCAATATTCTCAGCATCTGATCTTATTCAGTTTTTCCCTTAATAGACCCAAGTTAATGGACCATGGGTGAGGTGTTATTTATTGACTTGCTTGCTAAAACTCCAGAACTAGTTTAATTTCTTCTGTCCCTTTTCCAAGTAATTTTTTTAGTGCTTTTTGATATTGCCTATTCAATAGAATGATGTTTTTGCTTAGTGAAATAGTAGTCACAGAATCCAATTTTCTGAAAATTGTAAATATATTTTATTTGCCCTCTTTGGCTCTTTAATTTAAACATAACTTGCAGACAAGCAGCAGCAAAACATCTGGTTATTTTCTTCAAAAAACCATCAGTTATTTTGACTACTACTCCTAGAAGATATTTGTGAATATTCAATCAAAAAAATATATAGTAATCTGTTGAGTTCATCCTTCATTATAGAGCTATTTGAATAGCTATTCAGACAAATGAATAGATGCATAGCTATCTGCCTTTTGTATGTTCATATAGAAAGTCTATTATCCAGAATTCACATTTCATAGTTCTTTAAGTTCAATTAATTTAGAATCAGAAACACTCTAATATAATGCATTACATATCCAGTTTAATTAATAATTAGTTAATATGCAGAAGTACTGATCACTAAATCATACACACCATTAAAGCAATTGCAATAATAAATATAAGCCATCTTATTCAGGCCCTTAAAAAGTAAAAAAAAAAAAAAAAAAAAATCTGTATTTTTGATGGGCTGATGCCAGACTAGACAGTGGAAAAAAAAAAATTGCATTAAAAATTCTTCTAATCATTAGGTATCTTACAATAACAGCACCTCTGAAATGAAGATAGAGCTACATTTGTCAAATATGATAGTGCAGTGAACTCTACTCTTGAGAGCTCACCTATTGTCCTGGTTTCGGCTGAGATAGGGTTAAATTTCTTCCTAGTGCTGTGTTTTGGATTTAGTATGAGGAGAATGTTGATAACACAGTGATGTTTTCAGTTGTTGCTAAGTGCCCTCCTAGTCCAAGGACAGCTCCCGTGCCTACTGACTGAGCTAGGTACACAAGATGGGAGGGAACATAATCAGGACAGCCAGCCCAGCTGGCCAATGGGGTATTCCATACCATGTGACGTCATGCTCAGTATATGAACGGTAGGCGTGATCCAGGAAGTACCGATCGCTACTTGGTTATCGGTCAGCGCGGTTGGTGAGCAATTGCATTGTGCATCACTCATTTTGTACATTCTATCATTATTATTATTATTTTCTCTTTTCTCTTCTATTAAACTGCCTTTATCTCAGCCCATGAGTTTTTCCTCACTCTCACCCTTCTGATTCTCTCCCCGTCCCACCGGGGAGGGGGAGTGAGCGAGCGGCTGCATGGGATTTGGCTGACTGCCAGGTTAAACCACAACACCTATGACCTTCTCAATTAAAGAGGAAGGACTACTGTGCATGGCTGGGAAGGTGATGTACATCTAAAGGAAAATATATGTGTGTATATATATAATTTTTCTTTGGTTTCTACTTCACACAGCTCAAGCTGTTAATGCAGATTATACCACATGATCTTATAGGTCAATATTAAGAGTGTTTGGACACAACTCAGGTCTATACTTTTTCTGGATATGATAACAATTCATAAGGCTATTGACTCATGCTCCTTAATAAGGAGTCCTTAGCAGAATAACTGATGTTAACAACAAGCTGTTCAGAAATATTTCTGCCTCCTTTATGCAAAGAAAGGGAGAGCTAGAGAGAGATAAATTACATTTATAAAGAACATGTAATGTCTCGCCAATTCACATTATAATCAGCTAGCATGGAAACAAAACTAAAATTCACACTGAAACGGACTTTGGAAAGGAGAGTTAACTTATTTGAGTCTAAAAAGTTAAAAGCAAATCTTCCAGATTTCTAATTACTTCAGCACTTAAAACAACCGCACACACACACAAGTCTACAACCAATTGTTTCCACAGCTCATAAAACAGAGACCACATCTCAACTCTGCCACAGTCACAGAGCAAACGTATAGTTACCTCAGGTCCCCAACCTCTCCTTTGAACTCAGATGCATCAGGGGAACCTATTCAAGTTATCTGTTCATATACAGAATGTATATAGTCTTCACAGGGAACAAAAAATACAATTTCCCAGATCAAAACTGCTTCACATATAAATCTGTAGGTCAAATTTGATTAAATATTTTGAGGTGCTATTAAGAAAGAGAGAAAGAGGCAGAGCAACAGAGAACGACAGAGACAGAGTAAGAGAACAAGTTAGAGACAGACAGAGAGATGGAGGCAGAGGGGCAACAGGGAGGCAACAGAGAGAGAGGCAGCCCAAGAGACAGGTGACTGAAAGACGACTACGCATGCTTCAGTGATGGGCACAGAAGCCTCAGGCAGCGCTGGGACGGCAGCCACACGTACACACCCTTGTCATATGCAGTTAATTGCTGGTGCCAAGGGAATTGTTGAAAAACAAGAGCCCAGATAAATTAGGGCAGTCTTTAAACCAGGCAACAACGAGTCTGCTTCCTATTTGTACTTCTTTACAGAATATGATCTACCTGCAGACCTTTGCTTTATTTTCCTCAAGTTTTCTCTACTAAAGGCAAAGGGAAAAGACTTATACTTGAAGTTATCTTGTGATCACAAAGGGAACAAGCTGTGCTTAGAAAAAAATAGAAAAAGAATTGCATTTCCCTCAAAATGTCAGTACATCCCATCTGAAAGACCAAGTCATTCACCATGGACGGTATTGCACTCTGGATGGATCATTTCTTTAAACAATTACCTCTGCTAAAGGCAACAATGCAATTAGTAAAGCTGGACTTGAATACTAGAATAAACGCTGATAGCAAATGATCCTAACATTAGGAGTAATTTCTGAAACTGTTCTAGAGTTTTCACTTCCTGGAAGGCTCAAGTGGATTGAACAGAGTCCAACTGAACATCCTTGCCTAGTGTCAGCACAAGATGAGCGTTCTTCAAAGTGGAAAAAGAAATAGAGTCCTTAAGTATATGGTGAGCACTTAATCGAACTGTTAGCAAGTCTAAGTATGAAGGTTGCCAAAAAAAAGCAAGAAGGCATGA
This sequence comes from Calonectris borealis, assembly GCF_964195595.1. NCBI lineage: Eukaryota > Metazoa > Chordata > Aves > Procellariiformes > Procellariidae > Calonectris > Calonectris borealis. The sequence continues at coordinate 48,430,372 of NC_134312.1, forward strand.
CAAACTACTTGCGAAAAAAGGAGCTTAATGTCTTTAAAAAATGTAATTAAGGCAACATGAGGGGAGGCCTCCCCATGTAGTCAGATTTGTCTGTTGCTCAAACATGTTAATTTGCAGCTTCCTTAAAACGCAAGAATTAATTTGGTGAATTATGTTATTGCAACGACTAGACCAGGAACGGATAATTACTCCATGGTGCGTGTGGTTGTTGTGAGATAATTATAACTCCTCTCTTGTGGAATATGATGAAACCATGTGCTTCAATTTCTCCCTGAAGAGAACAGCCTAAGATATATGCTCTGATGCTGCAAATCTCAGCCAGGTCATTACTCGTTAAACACCTTAAGTACTATCGGTCCTCCTTGAGGAGAAAATACACACAGCTAACACAAGGAAATACTTAGAGTTATATTTGTCCTGTGCAGAGAAGGAATTGCCAGAGTTTAACAAAAAGGGCCAGCATAACCATATATATTTGCTACTATCCTGAAACTCCCTCAGAGTATCCCAGCAAGCATTAGATTTAACAAAGATGGGGAATCAAAATACCCTGTTCAAGAAAATTAATTTATGGCCATCCTTTACTGGTTCCCTTTCATTTTTGGTGTCCTTACTGTTATGTTGGGGCACTATTTCCAAGGTTTTCTTTCCAAAGATACTTCCTTGTTTTTAAAGTGCACAACTTCTATAGTTCACATTTGTAAAAAATTGCACAGAGCAAACATCAATGTCTTTACATAGACAAAATTAGTTTCAAAATATGTATAAAAAAAATGAAAGTAATCTAAAAGAAAACAGAGGTATCCTTAAATGTGTAAGCTAATACTTAGTTCACAGACGTAAAGTCAAATTCTTTATGAACAATAAATTTGTACTTTATTGACTAAGCTATCTTTGGTCAAAGTCACATATTTTATTGTTCTTTCTCCCTGAACAGATAGGTATTTTAAACTCGTACAAGACCTTGATATATAGCAGGTCTTTTGTTTTGTTTTGGGTTTTTTTATGATCAAACACAGCTGCCAATAAAATTCAAATTCATGCAAGATTAGACACAATATTACAATAACAATAGTAAATAATAAAAAAAATCTTCAGATAACTGGCTTGATCTTTGTCTTTAATTGTTCACATCCAGTTAATAATGACCTAAATTTGTGACACTGCTTTATCACCCATACATTTGCTGCACCAAATGTTTTAAAATAAACATTGTGAGTTACCCAGCCTTCAGTTGACAAATCTGCTGGGTTCCACAATTATTTGACAAATTGGAAAATTTGTCTTTTCTCAAAAGATCAAAAGTGGGATGTAAATTTAGCCTTTTCACCTCAACTGTTCTGCTGCATGCAGGGATAATAGATTCCCCTGCTATGGTAGTGAGAACAAGGGCCGGGAGCTGCTGTACGAGATGTCTGCCCAGCTGAGGGGGCAATCAAATTCTTACCAGCCTTTTCTTACCAGTTCAGTGGGGCAACCTCTGGGCAGCAGGTAATGAACCTCTGCCACCATCGCCTATAAGAAACTGAACAAATCTCAGTACAGGATAAGAACAAAGAATGGATTTGAAAAGAAACAGTCTTTTTAAAGAAAGACACATGATGATAAGAAATGTTAGTTGTAGATGCTAATTTCTCAGAAAATATTACCAAGATGCAATAAGAGAGAGGAAAATGGGGGGAAATTCAAAAGCATGTTGTTTCTCCCACAGAGCAGAAACTTGTTTTTATATCAATGTTCATTTAATGTGCTCCTTTTGCAAAACACATGTTCAAAAACTCAACCTTAGCAAATTATATGGTAGGTAATGGGTAAACTGAAATTTCCATCAATCTGATGTTCTGTAGCCAGTGGAATATTAAAAATGGTCGGTTTGGGATCTCAGGCAGCAAAGTCAGAGACCTATATTTGAAGTAAAATATCAAAGGAAAACACTGAAATTGCATTCAGGTGTTTTTTCCCCTCACTCCTCTATCTCTGTTCAGTGTTTCTGTCCTTTCTTAAACACGTTTTCCCAGGGGTGCCACCACCTTAGCTGAGAGGCTCAGCTGTGCCCTGCAGGGGGTCCTGGATACCAGAACTTACTTCTGAAGGTGTATGGTCAGGTTTTGTCCAAAGACAATGGCATGCACCAAGTATTTAAGTTAAGACTGCCTGAACTACACCCTCCTCAAACTTGCCATATTGCTTTTGAAAACCTTCACAGAATTGAGCTCTTTAACAAACTTACGAGCAATATTGTCTCTGTATTATGAAATATTGTGAGGCAGCATTTTAAAACAGTTTTTTGAAAAGGTGTAATATGCACGCATACACAGACCATAAGTATGTTGTTTTGTTCAGTACTTAGAATTCACAAGACATTCTAGCTGCAAAAAAAAAATTATTTACTACATGAGCTGTGTTTGTAACTCCTGAGAACAGTTGGAATTTTGAATTATCCTGTAAAAGGTCAACAGAATTAATAATTACAGCTGTAATTATGTGTGAAAAACTGTAATTAGGCTTTTTCTAAATAATAATAAAAATAGCCTATAGAAAAGCAAACTAAAGCCTTGCTACTGGATGCAGCAATAATTTTTTTCGAAAGCATGTCTAAAAACCAGTCACATCCCATAGTTTTCTATGGATCCACATTAATTTTCTGTTCTTCTTCAGTGCTGTATTATTCAGTGTGTGAATTGGTAAGTTAGTTACGTGTACCTTATATCATACTGTTCATCTTTTCTCTCTTAGCTATTATTAAAGGTCAATAATTTTCAGACAAGGCAAGCAGAATGCTAAAAAAGAGTCAAAACACTGACAACCTGACTTATCCTTCAGATCCGAGATCACTTCAGAATCTCTCTCAAGATGTTAGTCTTCCTGCTCACTGAAGACAGACAATAATTCTAGCCTACTGGACAGTCAAGAACCCCATGTAATTGTCAAAGGGTTTAAAAATATCCTCAGCCATTTTTTAGTCAAAGTCCAAAACCAGAAAATCTGAAGTAATCCCTTTGAAATTACAAATATGCCCTCCAATCTGTCCATAGCCTGCTCCCACATTCCTTCTAGGCTCTCTCTTAAGGTGACTTTGAGAGTCCTATTGTCCAGTCCAACTAGCTCCACAGCCAAGCTGATATGTGAGCCCCTCTCCTGGACCTTTCAGGATGTTTTAGATCTAACATTAACTCTCCCTTGAAATGCTTAATTGCCTGTAACTAGTTATGTAAAAAAAGCCCTAAATTTTTTTCAAACAACCCCGAGACCAAGACCTTTATTAATCCCCATTTCCTGACTTTCAAAAGATAGAGTCTGGTTTTGGATGACTTTTTTCCTCTCCTTTTCTAAACAAATGTCCCTTTTCCATATCCTGTGCCCTTACCCCACATCTTGTGTTATCTTCTATAACTTCTACAGAAACAACAGTTCCCAGAAAGCTTATACTTAGACCAGAAATATTCTTCTTTACCTTAAAATGCCCATAAAGGGGCAATCACTTATGTTGATCCTCAAAAAAATCCAAACAAACAAACAATCCATCCCCACTATGGACTAACAAACTATCTGTAAGGATTCAGTCAACTCCAGCTTCAGTGGGACTTACTGTTGTTCGCCACTGTAGGATCTAGGGGACTAGCAAAGTTTCTCAGTCAACTGCAGGATAGATCCGCTTACTCTTTCAAACCACTACAGGTATCCAACAGAAGACATGGAAGGAATAATTAGTTTTCCTAGTAAGTAAAAACAAGTTTTCCAGACTATTCTCTTTATCAGTTACTGCAAATGAAGAGCAAAGGGGAAGGGCGAAAAAAAAAAAAATGTTGCTACAGAAAATTACAAACCTATGTTCACTGTGTCTTGCTTCTCCTTTGCCTGCTTGCCTCTAAATTCAGAAGAAACCATGAGGGAACAAACACCCTTCACACATCAAAAAGGAACTAGATCTGCCTATCTAGTAAAATGCTGATATAAAGCCAAATGCACCTTAGATGATAGGCATACCTATGCAAGTGTTTATCTTGTTCTGTGTCTCTGATACTGAGCAGATGCATGTTTGCAGCTGTAACTAAGTAGGTAGCTTGATTCTGGCACTGACTTGTAAGGTTCTGGAGCTTAATTGCTCTTGGGGAGGAGGAGAAAACAATACCATCAGCCATCATTGGCCCACAAATAACCTCATCTGGCAAAGTCATGAATGGCTAAGTTCAAAAGAAAGAGAATTTATTTTTAAACACTTGTATACTCAGTTGGAAGTTCCACATCGGATTCATTAAACAGATAAAGATCTAACAATTGATCTATCGAATTGATTTAATTTGAAAAAGAAAAGAAAAGATTTATTTGGAAGAGTGAACATAATTTTCAAGATGAAGCATAGACTAGCATGTTCTCATCCAGCAAAATAGGAGCAGAAAGTGCAAGAATCGTATTAGGGGAGGAAGAGACAAATCAGTACTTTCACCATGTCTTTCTCTACAAGATTGGATTTTAGAAGCCACAAAACCTGACAAGCTCCAGTCAAAGCCTACCTGTTATTGAAGTAGAAAGCCACAGGGAGAGTACTCAGTACTTCCAACCTAAATCTCCCTCTGGAAAAAAGATTTGCTAGCAAAGAAGGTTTATTGGGGTGAACAAACAACAGCATGACTGTTTCCAAAGTAAAGTCTAACAATCCAGCCTTTCCTTGAGAGCCTACATGACATAGAAGAGCACGTATGCCTTCTGGGTTAGGGTAAGGGTTTGGCAAGAGATAAAGCACAGAGCCCTAGTGGTCATAGGGCTGCGAAGGGCCTGCCAAGGGAAGCTGAGGGCTGCCAAAAGCTTTCAGTCCTGGCTACTTTCGTGTAGGAGCCATAGATGAGGTCTGTTGGACCAGGGCTCTGTCTAGGGTTACGGTTACAGTTAGTTTTTGGAGAAAGAAAGCACAGAGCCCCAGTGTTTGTGGGGCTGCAAAGGGGCTGCCAAAGGAAGGTGAGGGCTGCCAAAACCTTTCAGTCCTGGCCCCTTTTTTGTTGGAGCCATAGCTGCAGCCCTGTGCTCTCACTTCCATCTTCCATATATAATGGCAAAAGCAGATCAAGAAAAGATGAAAAAAAATAATAGCTTTGTATCCTGTGCTTATAAGAATCAGGGCTGCAATTCTGTTCACATGTTACTATCACACCTTTGTAGCTACTGCAACTAAAGATAACACTGTCTCAACAAGCTGCCCTGCCTGCAACTCTATTAAATGAAAGTTTAAAGACTTCCCTTGAACTGGGTCACCATTACCAGGTGAGAGAAACCAATCAGGTTTTCTCCCACAACATGTCAACATCACCTCCCTGGCTTTCAAATTCCTCAGCCATTAGAATTACAATATCTGTTTTGCCTAGACAATTCCAACTCTGCTCCAAAGATCTGGTCTCCTATATGTGCATTAAGTAATCAAGTTCCACCTTATGTTTCCCTCTATTAACCTTTTTGTATTTTGCTTTTTTGGAAGGAACATTTTAGCCAAAAGCTTTGAGACTTAATTTAAAGACACCGAGAACTGAAGAATAGTTCATCTCCTTTAGTGTCTTATCCAGATGACAAGCAGGTGCCCAAACTTTAGTGTTTTAGCTCAGATTAGGAGTGAGCTTTTGAAGATCTCCCAATCGTCACTACTCACAACACATTGGTTTGCATCGCAGAAAGGCCTTGAAGTGTACACACTGTAGTCTTTCTGACTGAAGCCATACTAGAAAATACGCTCTATTAGTGGATCTTCAGGACTTGAAGCCTTAGTTTCCTCTTTAATCTTGTCCTTGCAGATAAGGGCTGCCATTTGAGTAAGTTCAGACAAGATGGTCAAAGTTTCCCTCTCAAATACATAACAGAGGTTTTATTTAATTATTACTTTCCCATGAAATATTAAAGACACTACCACAGATAAAGTTTTACGCCTAGGAAAATTAATAGTTAGAACCAGTATTTGAATAACTCTTTTCATTATTACTAGACAGACTCAAGAACAAACCAAAAATACATAATGCACCATGAAGAAGAATGTGTTGATTGATCGGAGATGTTTTAGCTTCTTATAAATACACTTTTCATTATAAAATATGATAACTTATTAATTAAGACCAATTCTAGATGAAACAGAAATAAATCACAGGAAAATTAGAAAATTCAGATAGTTTCCTGTAATCTTGCCATTTACAATATTTCTGTTTACCCTTCAATGGATGATTCAGACTGCTCATTTTCCTAGATCCTTCAGGATATTGTACAAATATGAAGACAAGGAGAGATGTACTGTTTACTGAAGCAATGTGCCTCTCACGTACATTGAGAAGAAAAAGAGAACTGTAATATGCACTATGTTTGGGTTTTATCATTTGCTATGCCTTCTGACCAATAATACATCCTTAGGTCAGGCAAACGTTAAAGAGACTAGCCACTTTTAAGACCAAGATGTTTCTGTTCAGATATAAAAGCTAGATTTCTTTCCCCTTCAAGTTCCAGCTCCACAGAAACCAGAGCCATTGGTTTATCTTCACTTAATGTATGACCCAGTAAAACAGCCTCCACACAGAATTCAAATCAAGCTGGCAGGAATACCCAGAAATCAGACACAATATCTCTTACTGGTAGTAAGTTGCACTAACAGTGCAAACTCTAAATTGAAATAAGAATGGAAATAATCAGGAACTGAAATAAAAAGCAATGATTTCTTCTTCCCCCCTCACAAGGCAGATGTTATGCCCTTAGAAGGATGCTAAATGCTTATTTCACCACTGGATTGTTTTTGCACTGCTTATGAATTTGTTACGTACTTTTCCCTGTTGGAAGAAAAGTCTCAGAGCAACTACTCAGATCTGCAGGTGCTCATTGTACGGAGGAACATGAGTCAGCTACAAGGCAGAGTCAGAAGAAGTGCTTGATTACAGAGTCCTGTGGTAGTCAGAGAAGTTGTGCTGGAAGGGCTGGCACTGCTCCCCTGGGCTCCTCTCGATTGTAGGCTCTGAGCCAGCTGAAAGAGCTGCAAAAAAAACAGTCACCTGCTTCTCCTCCCTTCCTTTCCTATTCTTAAACTTGCAAGATCCTGCAGTACCACAGTCCACTGATAGTCTGATGAGAGTAGAGGAAATTCCCTCTGTACTAATGTTGCTGTTCTATGCAACCAGCAGACCTTCTGTAAGCGAATTTAATTTAGCTTTTCAGGTCTAAATTACAGAATGTTAGGCAAAGAATGAAGAACAGCTCACAGGAGATTGCAGTCAGGCTCTCAACATACATACTCTCTAGTAATATTTAGTACAATATGATCTGATGGACTCTGACTCCTTCTTTTTATTCCATCTATTTTCTCTACTGATTAAGGGTATTGGTCAGACCCGTCACACAAGAAATTGTATTTATGATTTCCCTGTGATGCTTCAAGGAAATCAAAACAGGAAGGAATACTTAGTAAAAGGTAATTTATATTACTTTAGCGTTAGGTGAAAAATTAGTTTGTGTTCCCAAGGTAAGATACAGCTTTCTTTAAAGGTCCTAACATGCAATTCAGCAGTGACTCAAAGAACAAAGCCTACAAAAAATGAAACGAAGTAAGCAAAGGGAATAAAGAAAAGGCCTTCAGTTCTAAAATATTCAGCATTTTAGTATAGTCAGGGAGATAAGTTATTGAACTAAGGCCTGAAACACAACAGAAACTCTTCAGGAGAGGACACTTTTGTCCAGAAAGGACTCTTGCAGGATGAGGACTTTAAATTTTTGTCTTTTGCCATTATCTGTATAATTTAGGGAAATTGAATGTATTTTAGATAAATAAATATTTTGGTCTGACTGCAATAATTTTATTCTGCTTAATATATGCTAACATTTCCATAGTACAAAATATCATTACATACAATATTTACCTATATTGTCAGTCGCCAGATTGATACACACTGAGACATTCTCGTTCAGTTTTAGTACCCCAGCTGAAGTGGCCAATAAGCCTTTTGGGCAAAATACATAACATTTTACAAGAAAAGCAATATTAAGTAGCGGAGCAGTTCACCTGTTATTTGTTTTCATGTTTATCCCATTTTTACTTCCCTCTCTACTAGGCGCAGACATATACTATTTGTCTAGAAATCATCATTGCAGAACAGCCTTAAAGATCAGATTCCTTTACTATGTCTCCAGTACATTTAGAAAAGTATGTTCCATACTTTTAGTGATTTCCAGTTTAAACAATTACATGGTAGCAAAGAGATACGAGTACACATACAGGAGTCAGTGCCTTTCTTCATACAAAGCTAGGTGTGGGAGAGGTGGGAAATAAAGTACAAACAATAGCTACATTTTTAAAGATTCTGGAATTAGGTATTCTTGCCCTACAAAGCCTCTCACCAGTCAGTCTAAAGGGGGTAATTTTAGATGTCACAGAAAGTAAACAAGCAATCTCTGCCCCTGAGATTCAAATAAAAAACTATTCTAGAGATTTCACCACATTAGACTGTAGTTGCACTACAGCTGGATTAAATATTTCAAGCCATGTCTGAACGCACTCAGTCCATTTCTAAGCAGCATGAAAAATTGAAATGGTAACACTTAGTTCATAAATTTTTTATAAATACATAACAGATGTGATTTTAGGATATGAATGAAAAATTTCAGAGGTGACCTGTCTTATCAATCTTCTCATCACAAAATCTTCCATAACCCTCACAGCAAGAAATACAAGTCACAGAAGACAACCACAAACTAAAGCTGCATTACAAGAAATATTACACATAAAATTCAAACTGTAATGACGCTGCAGATGATCATGTCTGTTCCAGTTATCCAACTGTCTGGTTTTTCCTCCAAGATCTGTTAATATCAGCTAATTTGCATAAATTTTTGAAAATTAGGTAAGTATTTATAGTGCTCACTATTATTTTGTGAACTAACTACCCAGCTGTTAAATATTTCTCTTGTGGAATTTCCATGCCATTAGAAAGGAAATACAAAGTCAACATTAGACAGCTTCTACCTCTTCACCCCACACCTACGAAGGTTACATACACACATGACAAGGCACACTTTGCCTTTCCCCTGCTGATATTTTCACTTCTTTTATACATTATGAGTTAGAGGATAGAAGTTATTAAATTCATATATTAAGATCATCTGCATTTCTGAATCTCCTGAAAGAGGAATAATTTCCTGAAAGGTAATGTCTAAGCTCTCTGACTGTCACAGTCCTAACACAAAAGAAGCTTTTATTTTCCCCTCCTGAAATCTTTAAAACACAAGCAAGTTTTGGGAAATTATATTAGTTTTCACTTTTTAGTCCCAAATATATAAATTCATATTCTGTGACAACAATTTTTAAACTAAATAACTATTATTTTAAAGTTTACTTCTTAATAGTTCCTTCCAATTTTCCGGCGCTTGCGGAAGGAGAAGCAACATTGACTAGTCAAGATAAGGTCTACAGAAATGTTTCTTGAGGTAGGAAAACAGCATCCGGTTTCCTTCAACCTAGGTTAACTACTTTTAATTTTCTACTTAAAAAAAAAAAAAAGACATTACAAAGTAAAAGGGAGAAAGGAGTTGAACAGTGAACTGAAGTGAGAGGTTTCAACACAAGTCTGCCTACATTAGTGAGGGGGTGGATCTCAACTCTGGCAGCTCCACTCACTAGTTCCCCTGCCACTTAAAGACAGACACCTGGCACACACACATCCCTAAACGGCACAAAGGCAGTGGAATAACGCCATGGCCAGGCCCACTCTCCCTATTCCATACAGCCAGCCAGGTTACATCTCCTGGACCACCCAAGCCATGCTCCGTTCCTTGAAGACAGTAACAAAATGGGCGGCTGGAGGGAGAAGGCAAGAACACTTCAGCTAGTCTGAGTAATGCTGTATTACTGAGACTGCAAGCCCCACAACATCGCCTCAGTACCACCTTCTACAGTCCATCTCCCTCCCCGCTGCCCCATCCACAGCCCTTCCTCCTACCACCACTCCAGCCCATGACCCAACACCATTCCCCTGTTTAGTCCCCCACCTCAGAGGGGCCAAAAAGAGAGAGAGGACTACAGCAGGATCTCAAGATAAGGGAAGAAGGATGCAGCTGCTTAGTGGGATTGGAGACAAGGAGAATGAAAGATCAAAGTACAATTGTGAGAGGGTCAGGACCCACTTCACTCTGGAGAAAGATATACTAATCACACAAGAAAGTATTAAAGAGGTCTTATTCCAGGTGTCCTGTTCTCAAATTAACTCCTTAGTTGATATACACTGCTTGTATAGAGCACCAAGTGAGAAAATGTCTTTTTTCTTTTTTTTTTTTAAATCCACCATGAAGTGAAAAGTTAAGGCATACAAATTGAAGTGCAGCCACCATTTTAGCCATTCTCATTTTCAAACACAAAGAACAGTTAAGTAGCTGTTTTCCTGAGCTGTGCTCTTGATTGATGGACTACATGGATTAACAGTCTATTCTCTGTCTCTGGAAATAGAAATGTTTATTTTGCAGTGACTGTGGTTTCTAGCCCTCACAGCTGAATACTTAGTGTGATGCTTGCCCCAAATCAAATGTGTCCAGTTCTTCCCCTCAAATTTCTCATTTTATGGTTCTGTAAAATTTTATTATTCCCTGCCATGTTAAGGAAAGATGACGGCAAAATATAGATAACATTAATTGTAAATAGCAAGGTGCAAGATAAATAATAAAGATTACTCTCAAACAGTGTAAGTGTTCATATGTAAGTGTTCAGTGCTTACCACAGCTTTAGAGATTTCACATAGGGTTCTTTTTAACAGTTTATTGTTTTTAGCGTCACTATCAAATGTAATGTTTAGAATTGACAGAAAGACAGACCCCTAGCTAACACATGAACAGTCCTGTAAAAACATCAATGCAGTGTTAACTGGTCATATCCAGTTAATAAGAGGCATGTTAAAGTGTAAACACAGGGACAAATCCAAATTATTTTTCCCTCTCTAAAACCTTTTACTGCTACACTTTAAAATAGTCCACCACTCAGCAAAATATAATAAGTAACAAGTGTTTCTAATGAGCCAACATGTCATTTTATTTAGACCTCTAAACAAACAGTCAGTAATGACTTGAACCTTTCTAAGCTGTCACAAGTACAGCTAGTTGCATGGAAGCCAAAACTTTCATATCCCCGGTCTTCAGCCATCCTGTCCCAGCCAAAAAAATTACATATATGACCTTGAATTAGTTTTCAGATAAAAGTTTCTGTTTTGGAAGAATGATTCTTTTTGGTAATTGATCCCATACAGAGCTATGACTGACATACCAACCTAATTGCACAACCATTTATACACACTACTCAGTTTTCATTTAAAAAAAAAAAAAAAAACAACAAAAAAAGAAATATGGTGATAATGGACTATTACAAGATGCAGAAGGAAAAAAAAAAAGAACACTTAGTTTAACTGCATTTAGAAAGCACTTTAAAGCTACATAACTTCTAAAACCCAACAATTTTATAGCATTATTGGATCTTCAATAGAGGCTATAGCATAAATAATACTTGTCAGAAAGATTTCTAACTGCCTACACTTTCTTCAAAACATTTTATTGTATCAGTCTTTTAAAATTAACATTCCTATGCTTGTGGGGGCACCTAGTGGCAAACTAAACATGTTTATACATAAAGTAGCTGATTGTCAATTATCAGAAATCTGTATTCTTTTACTTTCGGAGAACTATTCTCTTACTTGCATAACAAACACTCATCTGTGTAAGATGAATTTCAACACAAAACAATATCAAGAAATAACAGCTGAACATAACATACTGGCAATTCCACTGACTCCTCCTCCCCTCCCCGCTCCCCAGACTGACGTGTCTACAGGAGCTGAAAAATAGACTTTGAAGATAAAACCCCTTTTTGTCCTGTATGCCCTGTCAGAGCCCATTACTCTCTGAGCAGCTTCTTTTAGATATTCCACACGAGAAGGGTGTAATGTTTAATACCAAACTTACTTATCTGAAGATATTTCGTGTTACACTGGATTTTGATTTAGCAGAGGGATATGACAATGTAGCAAAATCACAATACACAGCAATTCAACATGCAGTTCGATCACAGTACAAATATGATTTCTATTACTAGTCTTTATATCTTCACTATCATGGCACTGGGTATCCCCAGTCACTACGAGGGAATACTTAAGTTGAATCCAGCTCAAGCCCATTGCTATCTTCGAAGTTCATTCTGTTGGCTGTTCAGTTTTTATACTCTATTGAGCATCTTATACACTTCCTCCATGCTGGTCTGGCTAGCTCAGGAAAACATTCACATCCTTGATTAACTTGGGAAGGAAAAAAAAAATCAACTACACAACCAGCTGATCCACTCAACTGATACAGCCAGCTGATCTAAAACAAAGCCCACCCTCCGGTCCCCTTTGTGCTGACCTAAATTCAGCTTTCTTTGCAATTATTGTGGTCACTCCTCGCTTTCTTCCCTGAGTTACATCAGCTGATTGCCTGTGCCCACCTCCTCTGAGCAGTCTTCCACAGTGGTGGGGTTGTTGATCCGTCACACCACCATCTCTTTTTCCTTGCCTCCACCAGAGAGGGACAGATTGCCAATTATGTCAAAGCTGTGCTCAGATACAGTGAGGAGGAGACCATCTGGAAAACAGTTTCCTCTCCTTCATCCCAAGCTGTGCAACATAATATATGCAATAGTTACAAAGGTCAGGAGAAGAATTTGTCATTTGCAAAAGTTTCCTAAATTTGAACACCTTGGCCATAACAACAAAAAAATGGTTTTTCAGCATAAACTGTTTTTGGTGTTCCCCTGTGATGAAGCAATATTCTTGCAGCCTAGATAAGAGCTCATTTGGAGTATCCTAGACAATACAAAGGACCTCTGTCTGTATTTGAGGTAACTTTTTTATTCTTCCCCTCTTACTGACATTAGCATAAGGCATTTTCTTCTGGCAACCTAACACTAGATTTCCACAGAAGTTATTCACATATTTAGATGTTATAAACTATTTCATCATTTCAAAAATTAAATGTTTTATATGAACAGCGAATGCCACTCTGTAGGTTTTATGGTTTGTTTCTTCTATTCAAACTCTACATGCAGTTTTCCAATAAGCCTCCTAAGCTGTCTTCCTTAAGGCTTTCTCCCTGATCAGTTGCCCAGATTCTTCTGCCAAATTGTTTTTCCTTTCCTTGTTTCTGCCCAAGGCCTATATGAAGAAAAACATCCAGGGCTTCTTCAGGCAAGCAGTCTGGCTAAGCTTTCATTCTACAGAGCAAAATCCCAATGTTTCCCAGAGAGGCATCATATAAGGAAATTTTACTTGCTCCTCACAGAGTCCTTGGCACTAAGTTTTGGCCTGGAGATGATTTGGTGGCACATTCTGGGTGCCAAAGACACTGACACTTCAATTATTAACATTTTACCAACATCTCTCCAGCTGCTCAGAAGCCTTATGCTCTAGCCATATCATTACAGCACTAATTCATGAATGCCATCTTAACTAGGCTTTTTTTCTTTTTTTTTGGGGGGGTGGTGGTGGTGGTGTTTGTTTTACCTAGATATATCCAGCAGCAAGTAATATGTCCACTCCGTCTCCACTGGGCTGTGCAGATCCCGAACAGAGTCTTCAAGGCTAGTAATACGCACTGCAGCTGCTCTCTAGGGAATCAGAGAAACAAACAAACAAGGCACATTTTTCTGTAGGAATACAGCTCAGTTTTATCATGCTTAGGAACAGAAAAGACAAGATAAACTTACAGTCTAAAACCAAATACATACCTATCATATGATCCTGTACTAATACCTCCAGGGGTTCACCTCCAAAAGCCAGAGGCTTCCCCGGGACTCAGTAACCACCTCCCAGCAGCCACAGAGCTCTGGCTACTCAACCTGCTCCTCCAAGCAAGAAGGAACACTAATCTTACTATCCTCATGTAGCTCAGGCACCAACACCCTGTTGACTAACAACTCTTATCAGCTGTATCTCATCTTCAGCTACACAGAAAGTTCACTGAACTCATTACAGAGAGCAAATAGGAATCACTTGTTCATCTTTGTATCAGGATACAGAAATTCTGTGCAACTATGTTGTTGCATCATAAGTTTATCTCTCCATAAAACTGTACATGTTTTCACGTCTCTCTTAAGCCTGCTTTATGGAAGAAGCCTTTTCATCAAAGAGCTAGCAGCATTTATCTATGTATAGAAATCATTGATTCTTCTGTCCAAATTATTCTATCAAAACTGTCTCTCATCATTATAATGAAGAATCATGGAGTAGCTATAAAACAATAAGGAGTGAACGGCCCTCAGAATCTCTGGTGTGGTCTTGCAGCTTTATCTAGGACCTTTCTAGAAAAACTGACTACACTCAAGTCTGCTTAAAATCACAAAGTCAGTCTTTTCCAGCCCACATTAGGATAGCATAATTGAGTAAACCTATTAACATAAACAAACACAGGAAGAGATTAGTCAATTAGTCAACCTGATTTTCACTGCTTAAACAGCTCTAAGGCAATAATTTCCATGCATGGATGAAATAACTAAGATATGCTCAGCCAGAGAGGGACAGCCATAAATGGTCAAAACACAAATATTTGTGTGAAGATTTTACTTTTGTTTATATGTATAAAGACATTGCATTGTCTCACCTGTGGCAATTAAACTCTTTTTATTGTACCACTATCGTAGGGCTGAAAAGATAGTACTATTGTCAGTGACCTGAAAAATACTTACTGTACAATTTAAGTATTGGAATTAACTCATTCCCAGATTATTTGCATCAGAGGTGATATCCTTTCACAATGGCAACAGAAGAGGGAAGAATCATTTTTATCTACAACAATGCACAAGAGTGGAAAATCACAGGAAACGAAAAGTATAAAACAGATGAACAAACTTAGAAAATTTAATGACATGCTACAGAATTTTCAAATGTATCCACAGGACTTTTTCCAGTATTGCTAAAGAGTATTTTTGCACTGCTACCTTTTCATCTTTCCTTGCCCATATCTAGATATCTTTTCTCTTTTTAAGTGACATATCTCCTATATACCCTCTGTATTGTACGCATGCTATGATTTTACCATTGCAGTACAGAAAGCATACAAGACAAAGTTGACTTTCATCATCCAAAACTAGGATACCATGATTTATGAAGACCACAGAGCAAGAAGGAGTCCTATTAAGACTTGTTTTCAGCAT
Source organism: Calonectris borealis (assembly GCF_964195595.1). NCBI lineage: Eukaryota > Metazoa > Chordata > Aves > Procellariiformes > Procellariidae > Calonectris > Calonectris borealis. The sequence continues at coordinate 48,445,544 of NC_134312.1, forward strand.
TGAGGAGTTACTCTGGTGCATTCATTCACACGTGGATCAGGTCATGCCCTAAATTGGCCTCAAACAGATGTTAGAACTTCACAGTTTTCTCTCATGAATACTCGTCTGTACTTATTGTTAGTCCAGAAACTCCAGCTTAAGATCATCCATATCAGAACATAATAAGTACCCTCCAGGGTCAGGCAGCTTGTCCACTTAGCACAGTACTCTGTCTCAAACAGTAGTAACAGGAGACGTTAATTCAAGGGAGGAAACAAGCCTGAACATTTTCTTATGTCTGCTTCCCCTCTGCTTTCCCAGCATCTGCACCTACTATATTTGTGATACTAGAGGGTACATCCTTGCCTATTGTCTTATTTTCCATTAGCAGAACTCTTTTCTATGAATCTGCTTAATTCATTTTTGAACCTGATTATACCCTCTGCTTCTACAACCTCCTGTGGTAGCAGCATTCGGAGGCTCAATGCCTAGTGTATAAAGAATTACTTTTTTCTACCTGTTCAAATCAACCTTTTCTAGTTTCAAGTCCCCTCTAGTTCTTGTATTATGGGACCTAGTGAATAACAAAATTCAACTTCCTCCTCAGCCTTCTCTAAACTGGGAGTTCCCAGTCTTTCCTCATTAGGCAGCTGTTCTACCCCACTGATGGTTCCAGTTGCCTTTTTCTAACTCTTCATGTTTCCTTACAGCACTTCAATTCTGTCCTGGTCTTCATGTCCTTCTTGATGATGTCCAACATCTTGTTGACCATTTTGGTTGCTGCTGCATGTTAAAGCAATGATTTCAGAGGATTGTCAAAAATTACTCTAAGATCTCTTTCCTGAATCCTGAAATTGGTAAACACCAATTCCAAATTTAATATTGTGTCAACCTGTATGCACTCCTTAGATGCCTTACCTCAAAGTAATCAAAACTGAAGCTCAGCTGCAATGTTTTATCCAATCTTTCAGTTTTATAACAACCTACTTGAAGCCCTTGCCACTGGCATGGCATTTGGCTGCCCAACACAGTATCTATTGCACTTTGTGCAATAAATATAGCAGCCTTCGTTCTGCTGGGGGCCTTCTACCTGTATATTGAGCTAAAAATTTATTGGGTTTTGGAAGTTTGTGTTAATTCAATTTCTCTTTTGAAGCAATGCTTAGGATAGCTCTTCTTTTACCCAGCTGTACACTTATTAGGCTAGCTACCAATACGTGAGAAATATCGAAGCGTATCAAGTCAACAGGAATAGGCTGACCTGAGGTGCTCTGCACCTTCACCAATACATACTCCCAGTGCAAACTGCCCTTTTGGTTGCCTGCAAGTCATTAAGCTACTGCCCTTTATTCTCACCTGGCATGGTAAGGCTTCATCCCTTTATAACGGTCTTCCTAAGCCTGTTCACACCCTTTTTGCATAGCCTTGAGAGGCAGGCACACAGCAAGCCTTCAGCTATTTGCCTCTAGCAAACTTGCCAGCTGCTCTTCCGAAGTGCAGGACTGCTACCAAAGAAACATCATCTGCTCCCAGGAGGTAAACACTCCCTGAGCTTCCCTGTCCTCCAAACCAAGGAGTTCTTCCTTCTGCCCTTCACAAGTAACGCTGCTGTGTAGACTGCCCTGCTAGCCGTGTTCTTATCATCACTCAGCTACCGCTTTTTATCATCGCCTGAACAAGCTTTATATATCACTTTAGAGGGTTCATAAACTCAGAGGCAGGGGAACCTAGTTCCAGCTATCACTCATCTTACCTAAACATCTGCCAAAAAATGATCACAGTTTTGCCATTTAAATTAATTATCATTTAACAGTCAACATAATTAACAGAGATACAAGCAATCTACAGCTAGAAGAAGAGCTGACATTTCAGCTTCCATACTTTCCTTTCCGGGCTGAGTTAAGCATCGCCCACAAACATCCTGCCCATTTTGAAATGTCTTTCAGACTAACATGGTTCATTCCGCAGGGGTTGTCTATGTGATCTTAAAATAAGTGTTAAGAGTTTCCTCAGGGTTGATATCAACCAGGAGCCAGCCTTTGCTTCCCTTCTCCCACCAACACAGACCGTTTCTATTCAGCAAATATCCGAAGTCCACCAGCCTATGAGTCTATGTACCTGTGTACCATGTATTGTCTTCTCCTTATAGTACCTTTTCCTTCTGGCACTGCGCATGCATGGAAAAGGCCAGGATCTAAGATGCACAAAGTGAATGTGCAAAGACTGAAAAGTATTATTTCAGGGAAGAAGTAGGGAATGTGAGCTAAGATCCCTTTGATTTAAGCACATTGTAGGAGGATAGGTGGAATCACAGAAAACTACTGGGAGCAGAAAATGAAAACTCTTAACAAAAGATGCTATCCCATTTCTGTAAATGCAGACCTATGGAAGATTATGAAACTGACACAGACATGTTCTACCGCAAGAGGATTAGAAATATCGAATTGGCCAAAGCACATATTCATATCCAGAGGAGAAAATCTGCAGTCAGTCATGAAAAAGATGTGTATGTTTCTAACAGAGGAAGAACATGCTTCCAGTTTCTTGCTTATAATCTGTTTCTGACAAAAACTTATACACCCGGAGGGATAGTTACTGGGTTGCAAATGAAGACAAAAGGACAAGAGTTGCCTAAATTTGAAACCACCTGACATTTTCCCAGGACACATTTTATAAAATTAATGTGAGGATTTCTCTTGACTAAATCTGCCATTAAACTTTCTCATCCCACTGAAAAGGTGCAGGTTGGGAAATACTCTGCTGTAAGAGACAAAGGTAAAATGTTAACCCCTAGGTCTTTAATTTGCCGACATTTAACTGCATCCCTACATGTTTTCCTAACTGTTGTACTGAGAACTATTCAAAATGGTATGGTTAAACTTGCATATGTGCATGCAGTATTAGAATTTATGCCATTGTGTGAAACCTGTAAAGTCTAAATGGAATTATATTATTCATAGATGTTAAAAGAGCAACACATAACCTTAACTTAAAAATGCCTTAGAAAAAAAGGTGACTTATTAAGGATACTTTTTTCACTAATATAGGTGAAGAGAGAGGTAAGAGATGAGGAAAATATTACATTATCAAGGAAAAGTAATCCAATCAGTCTTCAGTTTTTTAAAATTAGTATATCTATAGATTACTTTTTTTTGTTTTCAACTCATTTTGAAATAAAGAAATTCTCAGAGTGATGTGTTTTATTTTGTTCAAAAACATCATTTCACCATGAAACAAAACTGTGACAAGTCTTATTAACAAAGGCCTGGATCCTGCAGATTTATGTACATGCTTACAGTTACAACATTTGGCTATTCTCATTGACTTTGATAAACCTTTTCAATATCCAAGATTTTCTGTGTCTACACAGAGTATATATTTCAGTGTGTGTGTGTAAACTTCTTCTTCTTACATTTTTTAATTTGCTGCCTCTCTCCAACATTGATCTTTCCAATTCTGAACCTGGTTAGGTCTATGCTTCACTTTGTTTCTCCCCCATAAAACATTTCCAGAAGACCTTTTGTAAATCAGAGAAGTAGCTGGCAAACAAAAGATAATTTCTCTAACACTGACAATGATCTAAGAATACTACTATTAGCAATACCAGAAGGATTAAACAATGCCTTTGTGAGTAAATTCAGCAGTCTAATCATTCTGTCTCAGACCTAAAGCTGCAGCCTCCTAAGTTATTTATAAAACAAACACAAAACAAAACACAAAGATTTTTGCCCTTGCTTTTGCAGTAAACTGTGGATCTAAGAAAGTTAGCTTCTGCCTTATATTTCAGATATGTATTAAGTTTCTTTAAAAAGTTGATTTCATGTAACTCACATGGCATTTATGAGTAACAAGATAACTAGTGTGCTATTTTTGAGGAAAAAAAAAAGTGTTTTAATAATATCCCATTTGCCCACTTTCTTAAATACACTTTTGGCAAGATTCCTTCACTCAGAAAAAAAAAAAAAGCACAAGATACAGTAGGGTTCATAACTTATGCAAGGAATTAGGGACACTGTATCTTAGTACATTCTTCATTCATATAGTTTATCATTAAAGAAAGAACTGATAACCAACATTTTGTTATAACTTATTAAATTTTTCATGGTTAAGCTTTAATTCAGAACTCCTCACTATCATATGACTTATGTCTTATAAAACAGTCCTCTATTAGATTTCCTCTTTAGCCATCGCTGTTCTCAATTCCAGTTTTATGGTTTGTTCTCAGGTGGTATGAATGGGAGACATCATACCACATATAAGTGAAAAAACGAAGGTGCAAACATTTGGAAAAAAGCATCAAGTTGAGACTAAAAACATGAGAGGAACTAAAATGTCATTTTAGGATTGGATTACATTTCTATTTTTTCTAATTCTTGGTTCTGACATGCAAATTCTTGCATTCTGACATGCAAATTCTTTATCTGTTATGCATAGTACACAGGACATAAAATACAGACAAAAGATTCTCCCTTTAAATGTACAAGATCAAGATTATAAGGGTTTAAAAGTAAGAACTTTAACACTTTTTAAAGACTCTTCCTTACTGAAGTTCCATTTAAAGACTTTTCACCACTTCTGTATTGAGAAGCCTGTCCTTTGAAAAGTTTTTAATTGGTCAATACAAGAGTACAAGTAGTTGAAAATAAAAATAGTTATTATGGTATAGCACATCTTGTATTCTTTGCTACTTGAGGTATCATTTTGTAGCTTATCTTCTCATTTATCAAATATCTTCCACATAACAATAATAGCACTTCCTTAAAGATCCATAGAAATGGTTGAATTTGTCTTCTCCTTAGGTAAAGACATTTCCTTCTATTTTATTTTTATATTCTATTTTGTTTCATTCAAGCAGATTGATTTCTGGTGCACGTCGTCTTCTTTTGAGACAGAAGGGATATCATAACTGTGTCATTTGTGCCAGTGAAAGGTTTTTAAAAGGGGGAGGTCTGTTCACTAGCCATTTGTTTTATTAACGTTCTTTGTAGATCATTTATAGATGAGGAAATTTTCAGACAGAATCATGGACCTTATTGCAACTATTGTCAGCCACTGCAATGGATCTCATGACAGTATCAGTTAAACAAATTTTTAGGAATTTGCACAGCTGCAGTAAGTCAGTTGAGCTCAGGTTACAACATGGTAGTAACTAGATGTTTATTTTAATCACTAACCCCACATACACACTGTGGGATCTAAGTATAAAACTACAGCTGACTGAGAACAGATGAAATTCACTGGGTGACTCCATCAAGATGAGCAGAGTCATAGTAGCAGTAGTTACAGTCATACCAGTAGTTCTCAAGAGCTTTGATGTCTAATTACTTTCAGTGGACATGCAGACTTAAGTATAGCAAATTGAAACCAACTGAGAGTTGCGTCGCTTTGTAAGTTGCCCATTACATGCTTTGAACATGCATGGTCTCTGATCCCAGTTAGAAAGCACTACTAGTACCTAGACTGGAAGACATCCAAAAAACTCATTGTTACTTTCTCAGTACCATAGTTTGGACACCTAGGATATGCTAAAGAGACTTAACCTCTAAGAAGATATGATTACATACCTACAGCTAACATCTGCAGGGAAGAGGCAAGAGTCCTAGTTCTTCTTTTGCTGGATGAAAAGTTGAAATGTGTAAACACTTTTTTTAAATAGTAAATGATTACATCTCATTTTTTCAAATTGTATTGCAATGACTTGGTGATACAGAAAATCATACTGCTTCTGCATTCAGGCTTATAACTGTCATTTTATCTGGAGTATTATATCCACACAGAAATTGTAAGAGAATAAAGGAGGAGGGGGCAGAGGAGGTTTGTTTTCTTTTATTTATTTCAGTAGCATTTGACAATTCACTCGGCTGTTTTTTTGTGTACTAGACTTCGCAGACCATGTCAAGGCAGCTTGCAGACAACTCATTTTTTATTTAGGAAATGTGTGCTTAATGGCTTTAGTGTCTGAAGTTTCATCTGAATCAAATTTTGCGTAGTGCCAGCTTCAGTTTCATTCCATTTGGAATCTGGCAGAAAAGAAGTCACAGAGGGGAAAACCACAAACCCCACATTCCTTGTTTATGTCCTTTCCCCCAGCTGCAGTTGAGGCAGACTATGAATTAATTATGAGTCCATATGAAGCCAATACCTTGGTGACTGAGGTTTTTATGTGTTTTGATGTTTTATTACAATATTATACTCAGTGATTGTATTTCCTTTGTTTTTGCTTACATTGAGAGTTGCAAAGATCTATGTGCATGTGTTTCTTAGGGTTTTTTTAAACAGATGAGTTATCTGAATGTAGTTAATTTTAGTGCTAAATATATTCATTTGGTACATATTCAAGCAGTTGCACTGAAAAAAATAAAATTAATACCAAAGGGGAATGCGGAATAGCTTATTTAGGTCTAAGAATTGCTATCCCCTGCAGGTCCAAATGAGCTGTGGGAATTAATACTTTCTTTATCTCTGGAAATAAATACAGACCAGTGACATTAATTATGGATGTGTCTTTATGGAAATTATGGATCAAAAGAGAGTACATACAAATAATTATACAGCAAATGTATTCAATACTGTCCCAGAAACAGATGTAAATCACATTGTAACCTCACAAAAGAGCAGTAAATAATTAGAAAGTTACTGTTAAAGAGGAACATGAATCATTGAATAAATGATCACAGTGCTGCAATGTTTGTTACAATACAGTCAAATACCAGAGACCTGAGTCCAAGAACTCAGATGCAGGTTACATCCTTAGGATACAGGCCTATTGACTCAGAAGGGTTTCAACAATCTTGTAAGTAATTGTCTCACGACTCTTCAAAACATCTTCTAAAAGAGGTAACAATAACCTTCAAAGATCTAAAACAGGAATATTGGGTTTATGTGGGAAATGAAGTCATGTCTCTGCAACATCAGACACTGCTCAGATTGTCCACCATGTCTCACATAATCAGTTCCTCCTATGTGGACACTGATACTGCAACTCTCTGCACAGGGGTTCAGCTGATAGAGCACAGCTACGTGGCCAAGGCTCAGATCTGCTAAGAACATTGTGGCTAAGCTGAAAGAAAGTTAGTAAGCTCAAGCCACTCCAGATAATAAAAGCAAAAACAGAGTGTAGTTGTTGAGATAGTGAGTGGCTCAAGTAAGCAGGAGGAAAAATAATGACATGAAAGGATATAAAGCTCTTAAGCTGTGTATATCCTGTTTTCATTGTGCATAGTAAAAGACCTCAAACAAAAGTGACCTAGCGAGCTGAATTACAGATAGCATCCTACCGCAAGCAGCGTAGGATTTCAAGTCTTAACAAGTCTTTGGGTTTGATGTAAGCCAGCAGTGTAAAATTTGATAGCTGTCATACTGAGGAGGTAAGACTACACAATTTAGACATCCTTTTTGAGCTTAGCTTCATGAATTTAAGTCTCTCTCAAGGAAAGGATAGCTTTGATTTTTAAAGAGAAGCAGTAATAACTTTAGAATGCTTCAATGCTAACAGCAGCGTCTTGCTTAGGCTGGCAAGGACCTTGTAAGCAGAGGACCCAGAATAGTTTTGTGAATAGCTGCCATGGCGATACAGTGGTATGAGAGAAAAGTATGCTGTAGAATGCCTTAACTGTCTGAAATAAAGAGGATTTTTTAGCCATGTTTAAAATATGTCTGTATATTATTTTCCAAAAGCAGAAAGAGCATGTCAGAAGATTCAGCCCACAAAGGAAACAGCCTAGCCAATGCTTAGGTGGCCCCCATATGGTAGGATCAAAGAGGGCAAAATAGTTCATATTTTGGCCAAAAAAACATTCCTTGTTGACATATTCGATTTCACCAAGAAGCTTTGAAAGTGCAAATGAGCCACCTACAAATTGCAAGTCTCAAACCTTTGAATTCAAAAAGTGACTTAGAAGTGAGCTGGACAAAATTTCATATGAAGGCATTTTCAGAAATGCAAATATTGTTGAGATGGGACAGTAGGGAGCTCAGTGATTTAAGAGTAAAAATACTGACATAAAAGGGTAAAAAGCTTCAAGGGGTAAAAAAAAAAAAAAAAAAGCAGAGAATAAGACAGCAACTCAACAGCATGAAGGATTAGCCTATACCAAAGAGGAACAGAGGCTAATACCTCCCCACTTGACGGACAACTGTTGGGGTTGGCAGACGCTCCCTTCATTGGACCTGGTGAGTACATTAATACTTAGCCTCCTAGCTAATTAATCTTAGCTATCTATTGTGTGCAGTCACCAATAAGCAATTGCTGCAGAGCCTTTCTGTGACTGGTAAAAGATCCCAAAGTGGCCCAAAGTGGGTGGAAAGAGAACTCTCAGCAGAGTGTGCTGATGTCCTGGCTATTTTCTCTCCAGCTAAATTAACCCTGAATTATTTAAAAGAAGATGAGATAACAACGCCATTTTTAACACGTCCTATTATTTTAACTGTCAGGTCATAATCTAAGAGGAAGGCAGTACCACACTGTCACTACCTTCAGTCATGCTTTGAAAATTCAGTGATTAGGTCTTACCTGTCCTTTCAGAGAGTGCTGAAAAAAGTTAGGGACCTACTCTCAGGACAAGATTCTGCTTTCTGAATTTCAAGCAGAATCACGTCTTTTGCTGAAGAATGGTCTGACTTCAGCACCGAAGCTCCACGGAGGAAACAGAAATTAGATGTTGTATTTACTGTTTCCCACCAGCTCCAGGTGGCCTCCGACCAAGCTTGGGTTGGTTTTTTATTCACTTTCTGAAGTTCTAGTTCTCCCAACACACTGTATAAAGATCCTCATCAGCCTTCATAATCCTTTCTGAGACCATTCACCTACAGTTTAGGATTTGGAGTGTGTGAAATTATTGGACATGTGCAAGCTGTTGCAGGATTGGAGCCTGGCCTAATGCATATTTTCGGAGGTAGAACAACTGATTTATTTTGCCAATTTCAAGGACAAGCCATCAACACTAAGACAAATATATACAGTACACATTAAAATCCACATACGTAAAAACACGTTGAGACTTATTAAAAGTCCTCTTGCTTCAAACTTCAAAACCATGAAGGCAAAATTCAAAAAAAAAAAAAACAACGAACAAACCAACCCTCTTTATTCCATAGAAGTCTTAAATATTTATTACAAATTGGTAGGATTGAATCACTTGGGGAATCAATAATTAATTAGTAGAAATGTTTCAGATCTCTTATAAATATCAAAGGCTTTTAATAATTACTTTACAAATCCAGATCAGCAGAAGTCATGAAGGCTTTAAACATTGTGGGAGGTGGAAACAAGCTAAGAAGTTGAGAATTATAAAATTTATAAAAAATGAATCTAATATGTTTTTATCCTATACTGCCTTGTTACGAAGGAGATTAATACTATAAGCATGATGTAGCATGGATCTTCTGATGCTCACTGGAGTTAACAGCAAAGCTTTTCACAGCTTTAATGATCCAGAACCAGGCCTATAGAAAGGTCACAGTATCGATGATACACAGTTCAGTTATCATTAATAGCACTTCAAAGCAAGTGAGCTAGCACTTGCTAGAAAGTAAATTTACTTTTGAATCTTATAAAAAACACATTAAAGGTTTCTGAAGTACCATTTTATGTGAGCAAATGAGTAAAACTCTAGAGAAATAAGTTCAAATGTAAAAAAAACCCAACCTTTCCCCCCCAGGAGACTGAAAAAAAACCCCAACAATAAAGACCTCGTCATCTATTCTTAAAGAAAAGCAAATTGTTTCAACTGGAGTGTCAATGCTGACCACTTCTAATTATGAAAAAAAAGCATAAGAAAGGCATTTAAACTAGACAATACTTAAACCCTAGTTCTGACAGCTATCCTGCAAGGGCAGGATATTCACGAAGAGTCTTTTTAAGTGTATACAAAAAGTAGGACTTTTCCTCTTAGTTCATTAGATTGCTGTGAAATCTTCTGTTACAGTTCTTGAAACCAATATTTTCATAAAGAAAAACACAACAAAAGAACATTGGAGTAGAAAATCTTGTCCAAGCTTCAACGGTTTTATGAAACGTAAGCACATATAAGTCCCATTACTCTCCCATTGGTAGAAGACAGAGAACAAATTGCAAATAACTAAGCAGATCATTGCCAAGTATGCTATTTTTTGTATAATATAGTTATAAAAAAAATTCCTGTGAAGCTGTAAGAGCAGGAACCTATAATATACATTGATTTGCACCAAAACCAGAGGACAAACAGATGCTGAAGAACCAAGGCAAGACTGAGATACTGAGAGAGAGTGAAGGATTCCTTGAAGGAGAGACTAGTGACAAATCTAGCATCCCTCTAATTCATGCTACAAAATAGTATAACCGCAGTAAAAGTCAGCATAGTTTAATTAAACAATCATTTTCCATTTGTGTGTGTTGGGGTTTTTTCTTTTAACTAGGAGATCACCATTTTATATTTAAGGAAAGTTAATAGTTATATAATCCCAATGTCTTTATGCTTATAGACTGTGCTTGAACATGCATTCATGTATTTCTATCATCTTAAGCTGGTGCATCTGACATTTCCTCCTCTTTCCATTTACTACTCTGTGAGTGTTTGTCAGTAACACGAACACAGTTAATTCCAACTCTTGGAACCCAAGCACGAATACGGAGGTTCATAATGTTAGCCAGGCTAAACCCAGAGCTGAACTGAAAAAGCGCTTGATACCATTTATGTGGTTATCAATTAAAGACCTTTTAAAACAGGGATTCCCTATCTTAATATGAAAGAACAGATTCCACTAAGATACTTGCAGTGTTTCTTGGGCAACAGGTGTTATTAACATCTTAAAATGCTAATATTGTTAAATCTAAAATTTTCAAAATAGAAGTGTTTTAATAAGGCTGGCAGCCTAGGACTGTTTAAAAGGTGAAGAGAGAAGAGGCAATTCTGAAGAACATATAGGGGAGAAACAAATCTGTTGTGCATTTGCCTTCCTGAATAAATACCTTATCCACTTCACCATATCCATGCTATCTAACATCATAAATCCTGCATCATTCTCAGCAGCCTTATAATTATTTAAGGAAGGATCTGTTCAGCTCATCTCTAACAGCTGCTAATCCCCCAAAAACTAAGAGTTTATTCGCTAATGAATCCATCCTTACTGGCAGTACTATACTCTGTATTCACCCTCACCCTTCATAAACCCCATTTAGTTATATGCTTGTATTCTTTCGTATCAAGACTATTCATATTAAGCATTTTTTCTTTTTAAAAAATTATACTTCTGGTTGAGGGGAAAAAAGCTCTTTTTGGAATTCAAACATTTTGTGTGTGTGTGTGTTAATACAACTGGAATATATCCATATATCATTAACTACGACTTGTGCATGTTACACATTGTACTCACAAGTATTACAATGCAAATAAAGAATAGGAGTAAGAGTATCTGTTTCTAAAGAGTAGATGGTACCCAAAACCCAGCTCTTTTTGCAAGCCTTACAACTGAGACTTCTGCAGCACCAGGTTGCAGAACCTAGGAGGTGTTACAAACAACTCACGTTATTTCTTCTCCTAAATTTATACACTATATTCCTTCTATTTGCAAACTCCTCTTTTCTATCATGCACACTCATTCAAACGTTGGCACTTTTATATTTTAATCATCCCTTTTACTTGCCTTGGGAGAAGTTACGCAGATTTTTGTCTAATCTTTGTAAATAAGAGCCTAACTGCCACTGAAACAGTACACATCAGTAAGTCAACTGCCACAGAAATTTGCCAGGGAGGGCAAGAGAGAGATTTCAAAAGGATTCCTCTAAGGTCGTCTGCTCCCAAAACAAAGATATTTAAATACAGCTATTGAGATAAAAAGTGTGCTATAATGACCTTCATTTGAAAGCTGTATTCGTCCCTCTCTCCTTCCATTCTTCTTTCACTTTAGGAAACAAAACCACATTTCCATGACAACATATTTGGAAAGGCCTCTTTGTCTCTGGTTTTCCTCTCCCTCCTCTCTTTCCCAAAGTCCGTCAGTCAAAGGCATTATCATCAGCTATCCCACAGAAGACATCAAAATCCTATGTTTTGTCTCAAGTAAAACAAAACACAAGGATATACCTTTCCTTGTGTTTTTGTGGTACTTGCATTTTTTTTTCAGACATCCAATAGTATGAACTATCAGACTTCTGAAAAGGCAGGTATTCCTCAGATAAATCATACATGGTAGTAAGTTCAGTGTTAAGTTTACCTTTGATCTGTGCATACTTAGCAAACCTGACACATCAGACATACTCAGCATGCTATAAAGAATCTCTCAGAAACTGCATAGTATATCTATCCCAGACTATGAACACCTCCAATCAGTACCACAGTCAGTAACCAAAAGGATTAAAATAGCTGGGGGAACAGAAAAGGGCTGATAACAAGTGCATGATCCTGCAGTGAGGTGTGGAGATACAGAAGTCTGGGCATTTATTCTAACGTGAGCAGTTGAGTCTATTTGTAACTTTATTCAGTTGCCAAAAATCTCTTTATTGTCAAAACATACCTTGTTGTAAAGGTATACAATTATATGTTACTACTTTGCTTGCAAGAGTGATGTAGTAGGTACAGTATCTACTATTTTATATTGTTTGTTTTTGTAATTTTATTGTTCGCTTTTGTAATTTTAAACAATGAAGACTTGTTGCTTAGAAGTTAGGTAACTAGCAGGTGTTGTGTTTGCAGGTGTGTAGAATTGTAACTAGTTTAAATTGTGTATCCTGGAAGCATTGTTAGACTCTAGTGAAGAATAACCTTGGAAACTATAAACAGACGTGGTCCAAGCATAGCTCAGGGACAAATTGCGACCCTATAAGGTAAAGAGGAAATAAGTTCATGAAGAGTTCACTACCCTGCCGACCACCAGAGACCACCCGAGACACTCAAGGAGACCCTAAAGGCTTTAGTGCGCATGTGTATAAGATGATGTATTATTATAATTAGTTCTTGGAAATGTAATGAATATGTAAAAGAGAAATTTAAAATATGTATGAGAAGCATGGATATAAACAGAAAGGTAACTAGACCAGGTGTGCTTGATTTGTGGCAAGTCCACCGAGCACCCAGGCCTGAATAAAACAATATCTCTTCTGAGCGTGTGGAATTGGTTACTTGCACGCCACGCACGAATCCGCGTTTCGGACAACAAGAGGAGAAGGCAAAAGCATTTCTCTGTTCCACATTCCGTTACACTTCAGTAGTTTGAATTTGCACCTAATATTTGGAATTTATCTACATTCCTTCATGCAAAAATTGCAAGGCGTTAATAAATAGACATGTATAATTTAGATCTTATGTTGTAGTCCACCCTGTTTAATTAAGTGAATGTAATTAACTGTAGTATCTGGCATAGATTAACTCTGGATATTTATTAGGAAGAAGAAGAAGAAGAAAAAGTAGAACTAAACTAAAGCAGCTGGATAGAAAAAAAAAAGCAATCCTGGTCGTAATTGCAGCAGTAGTACAGGTTGGCTCTAACTTTGATTATTCAGGAGAGCCACAGTCTGTGGCCCACCCTAGAACATCATCAACACCAATAAAGGAGAAAAGAGCAAACTAAGAGATCCACAGCATCAATGCATTTAAGAGGCAGCATTTGTCAGTCAAGTTCCTGGTGGAGCCCCCACACAGCTACTATTTCTTGGTGAAAAAAGCTCACTCTGTTGTAGAGTTACTTCCTGGTTTACAGGAATATGTGGGTTGTGCCTACCTGGTATAATGTGAACTAAATCCTATGCTGTATCTGCCTGTATTTCACCAAAGAGGCTGTATTTTGTTGATTACCTCTTCACTAATAGTTTTGTTTTCTTCACTCTGACAGATTTACACTTCTATTTTCTCTCAATCTGTATTTTACAATAGCTCAAATACAAGCAGCCTCCCTTTTTCTTTCCCTATAATTTACCAATGGAATGGTAAATGGAATATCAGTTCCATTTCCAGCACATCCTTTTGCCCACAGTGGATATCATGCAATGCAAATTAAAGTCTTAATCTTCTTAAACTCTGAAGTTGAGATTATATAACAGCATTCAGCTCTTAAGTGATTCATTCGTAGTGCAAAGGTTGGACAGAAAGTAATATAATTACAATGATTGCCTGTGAGACCTCAAGAGGCAGAACCTTGCAAGACCTGAGAGTTTAACCTCATAAAAGATATAGAAGAGTCTCACAGGAGAAGATCAAGCAAGGCCAGAGAAGACTGGCCACAAAATAAATGTCTTGATTGTTGTTGAACTGTTTTGTTTTGGCAAAATCAAAATGATTTCTTATTTATTAAGTACTGACACAATGGTGACAGCAGTCAGTTATGAAAAGTTGGGTAAAGTACAATAGCGCTTTTTTCTCTACTTCACTACAGAGTATCGAGGGCAGAAGACAGTGAGAAAGAATAAGACTTTGATCACTACTTAGCAGCTCGAATGAAGTGATTATAATAGCGGGATTTATTTTAATTCAAAGACCCAGAAGTATAAATAAACAGCTACCTTCTGTTTTATTTTATAGCTACACTTTATGTTTTGTTCTAGTTTTTAATCTTCTTTCAGAAAGAAACCAGCTCCCAAAAGAAATGGCCATAAAAGCTTCATATTTCTGTATTTTTGCTTCCATTTTGTGCCAAATAATGTTTTGACTGCCAAGAAACTTGTAGAACAAAAGAAGAACAAGAGTATAACAAAATATCAAAGTTCCCATAAATGCTATGAAAAAGTAGGTGGCCAACTACAAGGGGAAAACAAAAAAAACCAAACCTCCTTTGCCTAACTCTGCCCCCTCTTCCCAAGTTACAATAAGTACTCACTTATTATTAAGTATAAAAGCCACTTGTAGGCTAGAAGCTGTAGTTGTAAGCAAGTAGTCCAAACTCAATGGCCATAAAATAACATCTATTTGCATCAAATTCACAACATTATTGTTTTTCCTGCTCCTCTTGACTTGTTCTCCTACAACTCCTTCATGTGTTAGTACTTGTCTTGTACGTCTCAATCATGCACATATTTTCATTTATTTGTTTCTTGATCTTATTTTAGACTTTTCCTTCCTTTCATTTTCAATGTTTTTCTCCCTCCCTGTTTAACCAAACACTTAGAGTTTCATAAACTCTGTCAGAGCAGCAAGTCTCAAATATTATTCTAACAAGAGTAGTAGGAACAAAATCTAAATGGGTTAATAAACCCCTGGGTGCAAACAGGTGACACACACTAGGTAGACAGGCGTGGATTGGGGTTCATAATCACGGAGGTCACCATTAGAATGAGTTCCTGCAATGTACTATGCAATAAGGATGCAGAGGGAAAGATGCTCCCATTCTTTACAGAAAACAAAATACAAAAGGCAATTCACAGTACTAAGAAAGAGAGGTACCTCTAGCTTCTGTAATAGGTACAGAAGCTCTGCTGCTCTTCTCACATTTCATGTCTGACCAGCTTCCCATCCAACTGCTCCTGGGGCACTTTCCCCAATGCATTTTCACTGTATCTACCTGGCAGCCCAGGTGTCTATTCATGCTTGGGGACTGTAAAAAGAAGTTGCCAAAGGGCCAGGTAGTACATCATTTGAGTTACCCAGTGGATTTTTTTCCCCCAAGATGAATCTTCCTCAGCTATTTTGCATCCATCATCTCCCAAATAACGTCTGTGATTCATGCTTTGTCTCTACCTGGCCCACACCTAGCATTTTGGTTATCTTGGTTACACTTCGATTAATGTGGCTACCTTGGTTTTTTATTCCAGAAATTAGGCTAAATCTTCATCACTTCTCACTCCTCAGCTGCAGAGTACCTCCACACCCCATGATTTCCGAGATCATGCCTCGGAAAGTGACTGTAAACTGCTGCAGCCTTTTATGCTACCTAGAGTTTTCTCTTTGTCTAATTTACAGCTCACACTGCAAAGGAAACTCTCCTCATAAGACCTGGACCAAAACAGCTGTCCTCCCCAGTGCCCCCGGGAATGGTGTAGCCATTCTATATTTGTTTGTAAGTGAAAATCCTGGGGGCAGGTGAGAGGGGAGAAATTGGAGAGCAGAAAAGCACTGTCTCACCTAAGAATAAGGGCAGTGTCACCTTAGAGGGAAGGCGCCATTTACCCAATCGCTCTCACACTTCTGCAGTTAAACGTCATTCAGCTACAAAAAAACTTTTGCAAAATAAGCGATGCTTATGCACTCCCCCCCAACAGCAGAAAGGCTGAGAAGGATGCTGTCACTTCTCATACTTCATTAACAAGCTTATCTATCTGCTAAACTCTGCTAAGCTATACCTCAGCAATCCTGACTGCAGGCCCTGCATTTGCCAAGGTGCTGGTAATAAATTAATCAGAAGAGTGGAGTTTGCACAGGAGTCATAGAGAAGTTAATTTGATTCCTCCTCATTTTCAATATTGATCATTCCTTAAGAAAGAAAAATAAAAGTAAAAATTTGATATTTCTGGAGGCCTGGTTGAGTTTTTAGTGTCAGCAGCTCATAAGACTGAGGGGTTTGTGTTTGGTTTTTTTAGTGGGTTAACCATTAATATTAGGAGATTATTCAGAGGTAACACTCAGTTATATCATATTTACATCCCTTTGCAAGAGCAATATTCAGTAGGATGTGTAATGCCCCCCCCTTTAGGAGGGAGAGTGTCTTCTGACACTTGCTTTTAATCATACTTCCAGGACATGACTGAGCAGCTATGATGAGCAGGCTCTCTCCTGGACGGTACTCCTCTAGGAAGTAATTGAAAGGTAAATTGGAAATATAACTTGTGTTGATATTGAGCTATAAATGTATGCAAAGAATCATTCCTACTTCAATGTTTTAGTAGCTGACAAATTTCTTTTATGAGCAAGCACTGGCAAGAAGAATTGAGCAGGGAACCTGACAGAAGACAGCTGCTTAATCTGCCAGAAAAATGAATCTAGTTTAATCCATGTTATTTGTTTTACAAGCAGCAAACTGTTACGCTGTAAAAGCCCAAGAGGCTAAACTGATCTCTCAGCAGTTGCCTACCAGATGTAGAAAATCTTCATCCATGAAATCTAGATCATTTATCCATTTAAAAGTCTTTCCGTGCTGACCACTCTAATATTAATCTTTTTTTTTTTTTGTGGCAAAAAAACTTTAAAAAAAATTTTTCCATCTTACAATATATTTTGCATTTTTTTCCCCTGTGTATTATTTGCATTTTGTATTTGTCTGTAGGAGACAGCCTGTGTTGGTTGGTTGGTGTGCTCAACTCACAGCATAGCTTGCAGACAGGTGGTAGAAAGGCCAATTAAAAGCATATAATAAAAAAATAACAAAAGCCCAAAACATTGAGCATTTCCACAGCAGCCGAGAGGTTAGTTTTTCAGGAAGCCTTCAGGTCCCTTAAAAACAGAACATTTAAGCAAAGGCCACAGACAGGGTTACAGGAGTGGGATTAGCAATTTAAATGATGGAAGTTATGTTGCCATGTCTCGTCCTAAGCCATAGCACTGACCAGTTACATATCGGATGATTTTTAGGGTAATACTAGGAAATAATTTCTTCATACATCATACAGTCTGCAGTAAAACCTAGGCTTCTGAGGCACAATTCTTTGAGAAAACTAAGGCCATGTCGCCTTCTCCTTAGTATTTGCTCCTCTGGTAACTTGCAGCTGGAGTCTGTAATTGTGAGAGCAAGGGGGGGTCACACTGATGACGAAGAGGACAGGTCTCTGTGGGGAAGAATTACCTCCCCGCCTCTCCCGGACGGCTGCTGGTGCAGTGTGCTCACAGAGTCCCAGACCAAATTTCAAGCTGTGCTCCTTCGGGGGAAGCCTGATTGCAGTACCACTGCCTGCCTGCCTCGCAGGGCTCAGAAAGAAAAGATAATGATAGACATTGGGAAGAATAATCTGACCTACTAATGCACCTTACAGAGCTCTAAATTACCTACAACCACAGAGGGGAAAAAAGGACTCGGATACTTCTCTGAACAACTCGATAACAGTCTCTGCTCAATACACGGCATCGATCAAAACAGCAAACAGAATGTTAGGATGCAAACGGCGTGATGTTGAAAACGATATTGAAAGCGAACACCATCATATAAATCAATGAGAGAGCTTCCTCTGAACCACTGCACTGATCACTTCATCAAAAAAGGATGTGGCAGAAAGTTTACAGACAGACAACAAAAATGAAGAGAGGCTTGGGAAAACATCGATTATGTGGAGAATGAAATGACTGGGACAGTTCAGCTGTGAGAGGTACTATTTAGGGTGCCATGAATAATACATTCACTAAATTGAACTTAGGGAGAGCTGGGAATTTTCTAACCGCCTAGTTCCAGTAGAAAGTGTGAATTTGTCAAAACAGAAGTATTTTGTGGGACTGTATCATTTAAAAAAATGATTTCAAAGGAATCACAGCCAAGGTTTCTGCCTGTCAAGAACTTTTCTCCCATTAGAAACATGCCTTATTTCCTCCAAGCAGGCTATCTGGGTTCCCAACTTTCTGTGGCAGATCTGTGTCACGGGCCTTCTTAGACATAGGACAAGCGATTATTTAGGTGCAAAACTCCAGGGCAAAGCCACTCTAGGGACAGCCAAGCATTTGAAACTGAAAATTTGCAGTGCTCTGGGAGATTTGGATCCAATAGTACTGTGCTTGTGAAAAGGCAGGAAATCTTAAATCCCCCCAAGTTCAGTCTCTCAAGATTTCATGAGTATGGCTTGAGTACATACCATCCTTTATTGTTCATTTAGCATACTCCTCTTCGTAAAGGAAATGAGTAGGCACACACAGACCAGAATCCAAGGTGAACCAAAGGGTGCAGGCACTGTATCTTTCCCAAGAAGCCAAGACAACAGTGAATCTGCACGAATAGTCCTCCGAAGCCCAAAGAGCAACTTAGTGGTAGCCGTCACAGTTTATGTCTGCTCCTGTGACTTAGGTGCTGGACTGGGAGTGCATGATATCTGCAGAATCCAAATAGTTCAGGCATTCCCATTGAGAAAAGGCTTGGATGATCTCATTCATGTTTCCCATTAACAGTATCCATAATAATAGGGTTGGAGAATGGCTACAGATACCTTGATGATAGCTTTTGCTGTCTTCATTTGCATTTTCCTACCTCAAAATGGTCAGTTGCTGAGTAGCCAGGTTGGGTATAATAAGGCTATGCAGGGTGATAGCCACTATCTTGAACTCTCACTGCTGAAATGCTGTTGAGCAATGACAAAGTCAGGGCGCTAGTTCTTGGTAGAAGGCCTCCACTGTGCCACTCCACATCCAAAGGTCTTCCTGCATCCATTGCTGGTCACCCCCTGTCCTGAGGACAATGTTGCCCCGCAAGCTGGTTGTTGCCTCATCCTCTAGACACAATCTCTGATCAACAAGGGGCAGAGCAACTGCAGAGACTCTGAGGGTGTTATTAACCCATCTTCTTGATCTGTGAGGGTTGGGAGCAGGCCATCAAGGCATCCTCTCAGAGGTATGTTGCAGCTGTGTATGTAAGCCTGTCATTCCCTCACCCTTCACTGGGCCTTTGCAGTGGTCACCAGCGATTCAGGCAGCAGGCACTGCAACGTCATCTATAAGAAAGCTGGAAATGGATGAGCAGGAACAGAATTCACACTTCATTGAGGGTGATGGTCATAGGGACAGTGATGTGCAATCATCACCTATGTGGGGCAGGCAAAAGGACACAGTAGCATATCCTCATGAGGCCTACTTCCTGATGGCAAAGGTTTATAGGAAAAAAATTCCTTTGGGAGTGCTTGGGAATGCATCTTTTCCCCAGAGCACTCTAATATGCACAATTATGACTTTCTACCCCTAATCTGGGGAACTCCCTTCTTTATCCTTAAATCCAAGATTTTTTTATAATTTCCCAGTTCTCTGACTACAGACTGTGGAAAGTTGCCCTTGCAGGATTCAGGGGAACACAGGCACAGTGGCATCATAAAAATCCTAAGAACTGAGATAGCAAACTGCTCTGATTTCACAAAAATGCCGGGCGGGGGGCAGGGGGGGGAGGTGGGGGATGGGACACAACTTGTACAAAGTGAAATTGAATTATAACCTATTTGAAATGTCAGAATTTTTAACAGAATAAAAATACCAATTGTCTGTCTTAAGTGTAGTTACTTGTTTATAGAAAAAGGGCACATCATTTAATGGAAAGGAAAGTCAAGAAGTTGAAACCTAATTTTAAAAAAGAATACATTTAGTATATCACAAAAAAAAGCTGTGGTACTCACCGTTCCAATTATATTAGGCTGGAGAAAAATACATTTGGAAAGAAAATAAAAATCGCTCACTTCAAGGCATAAGATCACTACTAAACAGAGAAACTTTCCAATGCGTGTACTGCTCATTATTTCCCTGCTTTGGAAATATCTGCAGTTTCCCTGAAGCACCCTCTTTTGGTTACTCTTAGAAACTGGCTATTGGGATATCTGGATTGGTAATGTGCCTGAAGAAATCATAGTTTGTTATCCTGTAGAGTTTCAATCAGCACAGATATCCTACGCATGCAGGGACTACAAATTGCAGGCATTGCAACTTGTAGATTCTAAGAAAAAGGAGGTATAGGTTATCAATTTACAGTACAAGGAGGTCACTGAAACAAGCCATGTAACGTGGAAAATATTATTTTTAGCAATAGTAAAAGAGTGTACATTTATATATATATATAAAATATACATATAAAAAATCAAGAAACCTCCTTTTAAGGACATTAGCTCTTTGCTATAGTTTGCCCGGAGTTTACATGGGAATTAGAGATTGGTTTTCTCTAGAGCAGCTCTGATGAGAGTCATATATCAAATTCTTGAGAGATTAATGATGTGATCTGGTGTCGTGGTTTAACTGCAGCCGGCAACTGAGCACCACACAGCCACTCGTTCACTCCCCCCCCCCCCCGGTGGGATGGGGGAGAGAATCGGAAGAGTAAAAGTGAAAAAAACCTCATGGGTTGAGATAAGAACAGTTTAAAAATTGAAATTAAAAAAAAATAGTAACAATAACAATAATAGTAACAGTAATAATAAAAGAATATACAAAGCAAGTGATGCACAATGCAGTTGCTCACCATCCACCGACCGATGCCCAGCCAGTCCCCGAAAGCAGCGCCCCCGCCAGCTTTCCCCTGGTTTATATACGGAGCATGACATCATATATTATGGAATAGCCCTTTGGCCAGTTTGGGCCAGCTGTCCTGGCTGTACCCCCTCCCAACTTCTTGTGCATCTCCAGCCTTCTCAGTCAGTAAAGCATGAGAAGCTGAGAAGGCCCTGACTTTGTGTAAACACTGCTTAGCAACAACTAAAACATTAGTGTGTTATCAACATTATTCTCATACTAAATCCAAAATACAGCACTATACCAGCTACTAGGAAGAAAATTAACTCTATTCCAGCCGAAACCAGGACATCTGGTAAGTTAAAACCTATTTCCATTATGTACCCTAATAAAAAGTGGTTGCTAGTCTATTAGAGTAGATCTTATGCACTGCTATTCCTTGGCTTTTAAATAACGTCAGTGTGTACCATCCTAGTGATTTTAAAATAATGGCTTTTAAAACAGCTTTTTCCAGCAAACCAAATGTTGAATCAGTCATGCTGGAATAAGGCGAGGAAAGTCTGCTGTGAATCCCTGAGGTATGTCACTTTAAAATAGTGCAGTGCACTCTAGGGCAAATAAAACAATAGGAAATCAGGAGAGTTCAACTGCTGCTGCTATTTATTCTACAGCAACTTCAGTTCAAGCCATGCTGATAGTTTTTCTAATGCCTTAAATCAAACAGCAGGTATCTGTGGCCTCAAGGTAAGAAATGCTAAACATCTGCCAGTTTCCAGACTTGAAACATTGCAGCTGCCTTACCTGAAGAAAATTTTACTGTTAGTGTAGCAGGAATCTCAGTGCTAGTCATGTGGCATTTTCACTAAGGAATACATGATTGTCACTTCACAAAACGTTCAACAACTCCCTCTCCCAAAGATCCAATTTTAAGTAATTTACAAAATATTTTGGTTATCATATTTTTCAATTCCTTATACTGGCCACAAAAATACAGCCACAAACTATTCAGTTTCAGTTCTTTAACAGCCTGAAGACTTCTCTTGACAGCTGGCAGTGACATGAGAAGTCATATCAGTGTCTACTTCAGCAGTCCATCCACCCAAGCTGTACTGGCACTATTCCTCGTGACATGTGCTTTGGCCTATGAGAAAGACAGACGTAAACATAATGGAATAAACCGAATAATCCCCTGTCCTGAAATATTTCATTTCTGAACGTTAATGTCTGGTACTTATGAGCACAAGTTATGCAAGACTTCTGTCTTCCCTTCACTATCAGATACTCCCTACACCAATAGAACAAAGGTTTTGATTGGCACTGGCCAACTGAAAGAGCTGGTACGAGGCATGTGTCCTGGTTTTGGCTGGGATAGAGTTAATTTTCTTCTTAGTAGCTGGTATAGTGCTGTGTTTTGGATTTAGTATGAGAAGAATGTTGATAACACACTGATGTTTTAGTTGTTGCTAAGTAGTGCTTACATGAAGTCAAGGACTTTTCAGCTTCCCATGCTCTGCCAGGTGCACAAGAAGCTGGGAGGGAGCACTGCCAGGACAGCTAACCCAAACTGGCCAATGGGGTATTCCATACCATATGATGTCATGCTCAGCATATAAACTGGGGGGAGTTGGCTGGGGACAACAATCACTGCTCAGGGACTGGTTGGGCATCAGTCAGCAGGTGGTGAGCAATTGCATTGTGCATCACTTGCTTTGTATATTCTTTTTATTATTATTATTATTATTATTACTTTACTTTATTTTAATTCAATTATTAAACTGTCTTTATCTAAACCCATGAGTTTTGCCACTTTTACCCTCCTGATTCTCTCCCCCATCCCACCACAGAGGGAGGAGTAAGCGAGTGGCTGTGAGGTGTTTAGTTGCTGGCTAGGGTTAAACCACGACAGCATCTTTTATCTAACTTGCAACTGATTGTCATGTTTCCATGATTTATAGTTCCTCCTACAATTCTCTACTATATTTGCCCAGTTTGCAAATTTCACTTTGAAATTTAGTCTTGCTGGATTTTACATCCTCATTCATCTCCAAGAGCAACATCAATTTGGCAGGCTGCAATGCATACTGCAATGAAAACCTTGGAAGCCACTCTGCTCTGATGAGTCAAAATACACTTGAATTTAAGAATATGAATAATTGTGTTGAAGTCTATAGAATTACCATGGGTCATGTCAGAGTATGTTGTGCTTGGTGCATACTCCTGTAAGTATAATCTTCAAAATCTGCTCTGCAAATTCTCCTGGGGGGCAGAAGGAGTTGTGAAGATGTAAGAAGCACATTCTATCTTACAGTGGAAATTCATTAATAAGCCTCCATCATGCATGAATAGCAACAACAAGGATACCAACCTTTGAAGACATTGGTTTTGTCCAGGGGAAGCAGAATGTGTCATAAAAAACCCCAAATTGTCTTTTGTATATGTGTTCTTAAACCAAGTAAAGAGTCTTGGATGTTCACCTTACCTTCTCAAAAGGTTCTGTGAATTTTAATATTTAGTTCTGCCTAACTGCCTTTTTCTTACAAAATAAAAAGAGGAAAGAAGCAACAGGACTTCCCTTGTGTTTTAAGCATAATAGTTGTACTCTCAGGTGCCTCAAATATTACATTAGCATGTTTCTATCACTATTTTCACCTGTTAAAAAACCTGAATGGGAAAAGCAAAGGCATTTAAAATTATCTAAAAGGTTTCCAGACTGGAAAGGTTGAAGGAGACTCTCAGTCTGGGAACACCTCTTTCCAAACACTGTTTCCCTGAGAAGAAGCTGTGGTGAAGGCTGTGCAGATCAGGAGGTAAAAGAAATGCTTTTTGCAAAGCATGTAGGATGAGGGAGAAGTACAGTTACCTCATCACTGTGTTTTAAGAGACAAAAAATAGCTATTTAGCGATTTTGAACAACTCTCCCCTGAGTTGGCCATTAGGAAGCATAACAAGCCTATTAGGCCCTTTTCTCTTAATTTAAAGCCGTTGCAGAACACTGCAGAGAGACTTTAGCTCTGGAGAGCTGGAATCAAGCGCACTCTGATGAAGGTTCACTCCTGGGCGTTGTTCGAGCCCATTCTTGTGACTGCACTGACCCCTAGTGACTGCAGTGGCAGTTAAATAATTTACAGACTCAATTTTGTTTTTTAATAAATATATATATTTACATAAAGTATTGCTTTACAAGGGAGCTTTTATCAGCAAATATCTTCATTAGGAGGAAGTTGTCAAAATCCCTTTTTTTTAAGCAATCTTTACAATTCCCAGGGAAGTTTCGTTCAGTTTTTATTTTATGACAACCAATTTTTTGGGTGTTGACTTGAGATGGAGTTTGCTACCTTAATTAATAAACAGCTTATTTAAAATATCAGAGCTACTAAGATGCTGGGAGTTAATGGTTTTAATTTAGCTATATAAGTTTACTCAGGAATGCAGGATCTCAGGTTGGAAGCTTTGCAAACTTTTAATAAAATACAGGTGGTACCGCTGTTAATCTGTTTACTATCGAATATGATTCACCTACACTAAATGTCCGATGTGCTTTTAGAAGTACCATCTGGAAAAACATTAGCATATTTTAACATGTATAAGGTGAAAGCAACAAATAATTTCTTTCCCCTGGGCCTTTAAATTCAGCACTGGATTATGTACATCATACATGATACCAGGGCAAGTTCAACTCTCCTTCAGCAGCCCTCTGCCCCGGATCTTTGGCTCGTTATCTCAGGGCTTATTTTCAAGTCCTGTTAGTTTAAACCAGCGTGGGGGATCTGTCATGCAGCGAGTATGTGAAAACACAGAAATGCAATCTTTAGGGCCTCACTGCATGAAATGTTGAATATCCTCAGTTTCCTTTGACTCCTCTTTGGGGCCCTAATGTCAGAGACAGCCAGGCAGAAGGGGATTAACTAATACACTAGGGGATGCAGCTGTGATCAGGAGCACACGCATGTATTTTTATTATTTTCGTGGATCTTAGTGCCTTTGAAGTTGTGAAAGGGAAATGTTCAATAAGGATCTGATCACACAAAGCCCTGATACCTTTCTGTTCCTCTGATCTTGGTCGAGTGTAGTTAACACCTCACAGGAACCGTTAATATCTCGTTGAGCCATTTATTTATTGTACTAAAAAATACCTCATCATTTTACCTGTGACTTCCTGGGTTGGGCAAGTGATGACTAAGAGAACAGTATTTGTAATTCCTCTAGAGGAAGCTGCAGTGAAAAGGGAAGAGAGAATGTACTGAGGCTGTGGTTCCACAACAATCCAGGATCAGCGAAGTATTGCCCTCATGGCCACGTCCTTCTCCTTCTACATTTATTTGTCTTTCCCTTGAGCTGGGCCTGACACTTAGCCCAATCCTCTGCTGGGAATACTGACATGTTAAGAAGCTAGAAAACAATTTTCTCTTGGCTTTGGCTTGTTGGGTTGGCTTTTCAGGGTGGGGAGGTGGGTTAAATTGCACCAGGAGGGGCTAGTTCTTTATGATTCCCGTCGGAAAGGCGCTCAGATTCTATAAAGCATCTCTTACGATGCTATTTTTTTGAGATCACACTAAAAAGAAAAGGAGGATAGTATAAATAATCATATGACCCTTCAGATGCTGGGAGCCCCAAGTGTGCAGCATTGAATGGGCCTCTGACCACGGCCCAGCACACTCTGCAGATCCCGTCCATGGAAAAATTACCCCATTGTGGTCATTTGAGCTCTTACAGGACTTTCCCAAAGCAGCCAACTCTATTCCTGGTTTCTACTGTCAAACAAAAAGGATGTTCACATGACAACTGCTTCTCGCTGCACTGTTAGATAAAGGCAAGGCCAGGCAGCAGGCCATATATAACTGGACGCAATATCCCTCTGAATTAAGATTTTAAATTGCCTCAGGCAGACAACATATAAAATGTTGCCGCAAGGCATCATGTGCTACAATTTGAAACTCCAATGTCTAATTAGAGGGGGGGAAGCATTTTCAATACACTTAGTCCTCGATTTTAAAAAGATATTTCTTGTCTATTTTGTACATTTTCTAACTCTCAGCTAAACCAGATACTTTAGGTTTTTCTATTCTTCTCTCAGTTAAGGGAAGTGATGCCCAACTGCATACATGTTTATAATCACTACAGCATTTTTTAAGTTTAAATGACTAAAAATTAGATTTCTATATAGCATAAAAATCGCACCATTACCACCCAAGTTTTATGCAAGATATTGTCAATAAACTAGGATAAAGAAATGTATGCCTATATTTCTCATAGAACGATAGCATCATTTCAGCCAGAAGGCGCCCTGGAAGGTGTCTGATCCATCCTCATGTCCTAAACACTCACAATGAGGAAAAAGATCCAAGGAAGCAAAATGCTTTTATATTCACAGTTACAGGTGCCATTGAAATAACTACTGGATGCCGGTGTTAGAGAAAGAAGTTTGAAGGGCTCTCCTCCAAAACCGATAATGTTCTAAGAATGACCAAAGGTCAGGTAAATGCAAAAATGGAAAAACATGTGAGACAAAGATATGAAGTCACATATCTGTAACAATTTAGTATGAGATTTGTTTCTTCAGAAAGCAATACTAAAGTATTCTTCTTATCAGTTTTCCTCTCAGTCTTTACCCAATATTTTATACTTTAGTTTAAAATGCGTGTTAAAGGATATTTCAGTTAATTATGAGAGTTTTGTTGTGAAGTTCATTTAGTTCATAACACAGTTCTGCTGCCCTGCTAAGATGGCAAAATCTCAAGATCAAACTCAGACAGAGCCCCCAAACATCTGGCAAACAGCTAAACCATCTAACAATCTGGCTTTCACACTAAAACAGCTACTTTCTAGAATGCATTACTATTGCTGTTTACATTAAAACTCCTCTGAAAATGCTAAGTAAAACTAATAGTATTTATTCATATCGGGAATTATGCATTAAAACATAGTCTGTAAAAACCATTTAAACTGTCAAATTTTCATAAGAGATTAAACTTAGTGAATATATTGAAGAACTTCATATGTGACCATACAGAGCATACCATTTTAATTTCCATTTTTATAAGTTTTGAAGAGTTACAGTGTACTTCCTGCATCTTAGTTTTGGAATTTGCAATTTCATCATCTTTGGTGTTTCCAGTTGATAATTTTCTTATTTCAATTTAGATTTTTCTTGTAAATTGACGCACTCGCTCCATCTCTTTCTCCTGTCTACATATCGTTCTCCTTTTCTATTCACTTTCATGGCTTCTTGGCTCTGTTCCCAAAATAGATATACAGAACATTTTGTGCATAATTTATTAGAGTAACACTATACGCTTGTTCAGAAACGTTTTAAGAAGTAAACTTTCAACACTTCTAGAAGCAACAGAAAAAAAAATCCTAATATAATTCACCTATTTTTCAAAATGTTACGTTCAAGTATTCTTCCTCTAAAACCTTCCCAAGCAGGTGTTTGAGAACCCTGTGGTACTTGCACAAAGAAACCAAATATGGTAGCAAGCCTGGGATTACAGAAGGTGGTTTTCTGTGCTTTGCATCTCTGTGGTGCCGCAACAGAATTTGCATCTCAGACTGGAATCAAAATGGCCTAATGCGGAGTACGGAACTGCCTTGGGTAAACTCATAAGAATACTCACAAATGGACCATCTGGAGGGCTTTGAAACACAGAATCACAAAGTTGCACTTTTGGGAGCCACCCGCTTTGGAATAATCTCCCTGTAGTCTCCAAAAACTAACAAGGCCACTTGGAAAAAGGGTCACTGACCATCTTCTGTCAAACAAAGCAGCAGTCAAAGGATTCACCCAAGAAAGGGCAGTGCTCAGCAGGGTCCAAACTTATCTCTTTTCCCTTTCAGGGAAGCACTTTCATAGCAAGCTAGAAGGCTAAGCTTGCAAGAACTAAGAGGACGCTCTGCTAGTCCACATTTCGAACCGTGCAACTGCAGAGCGAAGTCCCTGTTGCGTCCGTGGGAGACACAAAGGTGGGAGATAAGAAGGAAATGTCACGATGAAGCACAGACTGCAGGCTAAGGGTTTGGCCATTCATCCGAGGGACACGAGGTAGAGGTTCTAATCTCTGCTCTCAAGACAGCTGTAACATGGGTTAATGGTCCTTAGGGTATCTTGTGAATGTTTTGTAGCCTGAGGCCTTTGATGAACTTGGACCTCGGCTGATCATCATTCAGCTATTGCAGAGGCTTCACGAGCAATCAAACAGAGAGACAAATAGGTCACACTCATATAGTCTGTGCTGTGCTTTGTCCAGGGCTGCAAGCCAAAACCCACTTCTTGTAGCTCCTCACTTTAAAGGCAGGTACATATTTTGCTTACATATCAGTAATATTGTAAAAATTTAGAAATCACGGTGTAGCTATGCAGGCAAAATTACATGCCTACAAACAAACGGAACTGTTAGCTGCTCTTTCAGACTACTCGGCAATGCGTAGAATCTTGCGGTTTTTGGTTGGGGAAGTTTTAAGAGCAGTTTTACATTTCCTGGCTGGGGAGAGACATGTCACTTTTACAAAGAGACGGAATGGTAAACATTTCCATCCAACAGTTACCTGAATGGTTGTTTTGAACTTGGAGAACGTTTTTGCATGTGGATTTCTTTTCCTCCAAGTTGGTGCATTATGAGATCCTGAAGTATATTTGTCTATAGAAGAAACATATACATTGTTCCTTAATTTCTGCTACAATTTCAGGAGTTTCTCTTAGCCCGATATGTGAATTAAATGTTGAATTAAATATCACATTAGCTGAAGTATCAGTGAATGCATCGGGTGAATCATACATCATCTCTGAAATACAAGCTAGTATTAAATACAGACTTTCTCTCTAGTGTTTTAAAGATCATTTAATCCTGCAGCGTTCCCGTCAGGCTCCCAGGATCTTCCGAATGAGGCGATTCTGCCACGGGCATCCTTGACTTGAACACAGTGAACGTTCCCGTGTTGAGAATCTTCCCAAAGGCATCAACTGCTCTTAGATTAAACGAATCCATAGTCCAATCTCCTTTTTTATCTCTGCTTGTGAAAGCACTAGATGCAAGGCAATATTATGGTTTTGTGCTAGGCAGTTGATTTTGCATCAGAGTATGCTGCCTAACCATTTTGTGTACAATTTGGTTAAAAATTACTATTATTAACGCTCTGGTTTTCTGTTAATTCCAGTTTAATTCCATCAATTCAAATTATTAATTCCACAATAATCCTAAAATTTTCCGTTTATATACAACATGTAAGTATTACCGTAGTTTTCCGTCCAAAATCTTGTATTTGTGTCAAGCTGATTCTTTTGTTTGGAGCCTTTCCCACCATATGGCTCAGGTATGGCTGAAAAGAAAGGTAGCAGAAACGGTAATGGTTGCTCTTCTGACAAAAATGCTGATCACCTTTTTTTTGAAATGCTCTATCCTTTTTTAACCTGGAAATTTGATAAGATGTATTCTTCACATTAGGGATGTTCTCTCTGTAATCTCTATACCAATCTGTCCACATTTAATCAAAGCAAACATTCAAGGAAAAAAGAAAAAACCCACAACTATTCGTCCCCGAGGCGAAGCAGTGATGTTGGGATTCATTTCACTTAACTTTATTCATCTTAAAGTAGGGCTTACGTGGTCTGAAGGAAGTTGCTTTTATTGGAAATTAAGGCAGGGAGGCACCTCAAGGTGGAGATTCAACCCAGCTTAAGAGAGGTGACTGAAACTGGCAAGATGAAATCACTTTCTTAACTTATGGTTATTTCAATTATTTACCACTAAATTTCTTGAGGAAGTGACAGATGCAAAAACACAATTATCCAGAGTAACCATGGAAACGGAAAGTAGAAAGGCAAATAAGACCCAAATGAAGTACTAGATTCTGTGAAGCTATATCAGCAACCTAAAAACAAAGTGAAAGATGTATAAATTATGGTTACATCGGAAGCAGATTGCCAAAAAGAAAGATACAAGACTCAGAATCCAACTGGTAGGCTTGTTGTCAAATTTATGACATAGTACGTGCTATGAGGAGGACAGTAGAGTATTTCAAAGATGGAAAAAAGAGGAAGGAAAATACCATCCCGCATGAATGGCAGGAGGAATGAATTCAGTCCTCTGTACCAACATTAATAATGTGCAAAAAATGGTAACAAAAATCACAAAAGTTTACACTACATTTAAATCGATAACAGAAGTTTGAATAAGACCCAAGCCCTTGTTTATTCAAGATGACAAATAATCCTAAATAATGAAAACAATCATAAATCCATCACAATCAAAACTCCAGTGAAATCCTCGTTGTGGGAAAAATACCGTGCAAAGCAAGGTCATTCTTTCATCCCGTGCTGGCAGGAAAAAAGTTGAACAAAAAACGTTTTTTGAAAGAAATCTGAAATTCTACTGCAAAACTACTTCTACTATCAATATTTAGAGTAAAAAGAGAAGTGAAAGGTGGACTATTCTGAGGTTTATTAAATATTTCAAAAGAATAAATCACATAAAAGATGCTGTAAAAAGTGTTAGTGTATATCAGCACACGATTGCATTCATCCCTCTTTGTTGGGCAGAGAAATGAATTCCTGCTATGAAGGTGGCTAATTTCATGACTATTCTGTCTGACTAATTGAAAGCTTTATAAAGCTTTACGTTTCTGTCTGTGGATACTGCTGCAATTTACTTGTGAAAATTATGCTGGATCAAATTTACTCTTGCCCGTATTTAGGCATAACTGACTTAATATTCATGTGCAGTGACAAAATCGAAAGCAGCACAATACAGACAGGTATATTTGAGGCATTTTAAGAATCCTGTGTAAGCAGGAACCCACCTGTAGATCCGTTGACCTTTGGTTCTTGGGTGATGGTGACAGTGCGGTAGACTACATATGCAGATCTTCGAGGTTCTGAAGAATTGAAATAAGTCTTTCTTCCAGTTTCTCTCACATAAGGCATAGAAGAAGCAGTTTCATCATCCTTACTTTGACCCCCTTGTTGGTAACTTGGTTTTACTTTGGGGCCTGAAGCGTGAATTCCTAAAAGTGAAAAAACAAACAAACAAAAAATGTGCTATTACTCAAAATGTGACCTATTGTTGGAGGCTGGAAGACAAGATTAAAAAAATGTTCTTTGTGGATAGTCCAATGCAAGTATGGATTATCCGTATTTGACACTAAGAACAGAAATTAACTAGGTGGTGCTAAATCATCTAACAGTTTCGTAAATAAAAGTGAATAAGCCAACAGTTTTCTCAAAATACCTTTGCCTGCTACTGTATGAGGTGAATTTCTTGGCTCCTCGGAAATCCATTTCTTTTCCTTTACTTCTTTACAGTGATGGTTCTTTACCAGCTCAGTGTGGTTTGTTTCTGAGGGATTAAAATGACACATATTTACTTTTTCTAAAGCACGCAAAATTTTCTTATGCAAAAATGCTGTGGTGTTTTGAAAACCTAATGTGCCACTTCATACACAGGTCTTCTTGGGCAGAACATGGTTTTCCATGTTAATTATTCTAAAAGTATCCAAAAGGATACTTTTCCCCAAAAGGAAAGCAAAAGTGGCTATATTTCCTCTAGCAGAGTTCACGGTCGCAAAATCTTGAAAGCCAACTCAAAAACTGACTATAAACACAAAGACCAACACTACTTCGAACTCGTACAATTGCTTTGACCAGTGCTGGCTCAGAATGCTTCTCGTTATGAATTAGAAAATCTTCATGAATACTGTATTAGGGTTTACAGTTTAAAACTACAAACATCTGCTTTACTCCTTTATACACATTTGTAATAACTGAGAATGCAAAGTTGCATGTAATGTATGTGCGTGTGTCCCAGGGGGAACAAATCCTTTCCCAAAGTCAAAGTGTGACATCTACATGGGAACCCAATGCGAACAGACTCCAAAGCATGGGGTGAGAACTTCTGAGTGTCGTTACAAGATAACTCAGTCAGCAACAAAACAGGAACCTTAATATGTTCCTGCCTGCTGGTGCTTAGTTCTCATCCCTTGCACATGAGATATGCTTTGCCTCTGTCTCGGTTGGATCAGTTCAGCCACGTGTTGTCCTGCAAGCTGAACAACTAAAATGACGTGGCATAAAAAATAACTTCAATTTATAAAAGAGTTATTTTAGTCCTCGGGCACTTCAGTGATAGAGTTCAAAGCATCAGCCCACTCATAGTTTTAACAGCTGAACTGGCATTGCTGACATGGTGACAAACACCATTGCAGAAATAGCAACGAATGGCTGGAGATTCAACCTTCCTACAGTAGCTTTACCTCCGATGTCAACATACTTAGTGACTAAGAGTATTACACTATAGACATGTCTATTTTTTTTTTTAGTATAATCCTAAACCAAGCAGAATCATAAACAGTGCTTTTGATTGTTACAGTTAATGGTGCAGTATGAGAAGGAGTCTCTAGCACATAAAGAACAAAGAATAACTCAAATATAAAATGGTGAAGTTTAATGCGTGCATATTCAGTTATTTTATTTACCACATGATGTTCAGCAATGAGAAGCTAATGCTAAAGTATATTACCTCCATTTTCAAAGGATGTACAATCTGTTCTGGGAACACTCTCTATTGGTGCTCTCCTTCCTGAACTCTCTTCTTCTCTTTTTGTATTATTAAATTTTGTCGGAATTGTGGTACCATCACCTGGAAAGGCAACAGAAAGAGTGCTTTAGCGGCTTGTGTGTAAGCACAGGGAGTGGCACTGCCGTTCTCTTCCTCCCACTGCTATGAGCTAGTGATTGCTTTAGTGCAATTTCCTCTGACCTCTCATTTTATACTCTTCTTTCTCTTTTGTTGGGTATTTGGATCCTGTCTAGCATAACTGATGTATAACTCTCATGCTCTCTAAGAAAATACCATAATACACAGGTTAAAGAGGATTATGGCTCCAAAGTAAAGAACCAGCTACAAATTACCTGCTCGTTCTTTAGCTTGTCACTTTTCATGAATGATATTTATGAATCCTGTCTGATCGAATTTATGGTATTTTCAAGATGCGTGTCATCATAGTACCTAAAACCTCAGAGAACTCAGTTGAAGCCATGCTTTGGGGAAACATCTCTATCGTTTTTCTGAATGTATCTAATTATAAATAAAGGCATATCTTAAAAGCGATATTCATGTATTTGTTACTGATTCCCTTGTCTCTAGTCTAAATACATCTAAATACTTGCCAGAAAGAGCTTATCAAAACTATTTTAATAACAAACAGAAATAAGAAGAAAATAATAGAAATAAGTAGAAATAAGAAGAAAATAATTTTGCCCAATTCTATTGAACAATTTAGGCTGGCAAAAACTGTCAGTCGCAAAAGGATGACATGGAGACAGTGTTTCCGTTCCCATTTTTTATTAGCACATCAGCCTACTCAAACCTGTTTTACATAAAACAGTATTACCAAGATTTCTTCCCTGAAATTTACACTACTGTGAAAATAAAAAACAACAACTTTTTATTTATTTAAAGGAGCAAGTCATATTTTGTCCCAGCAATTTTGATGACTTATGTACTGGTTACTCTGGTGTCTTGTTATAGTAAGCACATAACTCTCTCCCTTAAAACGGAATTATGTATTACTTACTCAGTAAAAAAACTAAAAAACTTTTTTTTTGGTCATCCACTTGGTCAACAATGAAAGAGAAACATAATAAGGGAGGTAAATATTTACTAATTTGTATTCCTTTGACCTTAATTCTGTTGGATAAAGCCCAACATTCAGAACAGAATGGAACTCTCCTTTTACTATCTTTTACAAGACACTTAAAGGGGGTATTTACTTAATCTAAATTTAGTTATATAAAAGTTTGATGTATCGCTACATCTCGTCACCTAGACACCCAAGATAGCCAGCAGAGAGTGCGGAGCACTCATCTCGCCTTTCTTTGGCACTATCTTATGATGCAATAAATAGTCCCGTAAGAGTGCCTGCCTCTCTCCATTTACAGCAGAGAACCTAGATGAGAAATTTAAACTCCATTCCTAACCTCAGGATGCTTAAAATTAGACTACATAAATCTTGATCTTGAAGAAAAATTATATGAAAGACCTTATATGTTGTGTCTAGCAGGAAAGTACACGTAGGGTTAATAGCCCATTTCTACCTTTTCCATCTACAAGTGAAGCAGGTAGTCACCACGTGTGTGACACTATAGATAGATATATGTATATATATGGGGAAAGATTAATGAAGTATTTTTATGCTCTTTGCAATATGCTGTCTTTTCTTGTCACTAAATTCAAAAAGAGGGGAGGAGGGGCAAACTATGTAATAGTTTCTCCCTGTAACAGTAGTTTTAAAAGTGGTAAACGTTGTCCAAGAAGATGAAAAGCACTTGCCTTTCTGCAAGTCTCGCTCGGTAGCTTCCAAGGGTAATAGCTCATTTTCCTGAGGTGAAGACACAGTTTTCGTTGACTGGTGTTCGTGAGGGTACTGAATCCTGTAATACTCTCCTAAACATAGCCAAGAGGGAAAAAAACCCCAAGGTTTACTATATTGGCAGCATTGCTGTTCAGGAAAGAGTGACCAATTTCATATTTACCAGATTTATAGCATATTTCCTTTATTGCTCTTTCCTCTTCAATATCTTCAGCAGTCTTAGGCACCCAGTCAGAAACATCTGTAGGAAATATTTTTGAAAGATTACTAGGTATCTATACAAAGACCTTCAACAATTCTTAATACTCAAATACCATAACGTATTTCATTTTGGTCACGATTTTTTTTTCCGACTGCAACCGCTGCTTCTGGACAGAAAAATGATTCCTTAATATTAGGTATTTCCAAGTGCAATGGAATTGCCGTTGCAACGCATATTAAGAAGCTAATGGTTGTTGATTTAAAATGATTTAAAACCACCTTCAGTACTCATTTTCAAAATAATCCTTCCTTTACACCCAAAAGGAAATCTTCTGATTGAACATGTCACCAGGGAGTGCTTGTCACAAGACCTCTGCCCAGAGTTACTGTCCTGTAATGTCTGCCGGCAGAGCTGGTGAAGTGAAGTGCTCCTTATCTGTCTCAGTTAAGGCTACTAAGATTAGCAAAGCTCTACTTTTTATATTGTTTCAATTAATGTGGCTTCCTCAGACCGAAAGCGAGTTAGGAAGCACTAACA
Source organism: Calonectris borealis (assembly GCF_964195595.1). Classification (NCBI taxonomy): domain Eukaryota; kingdom Metazoa; phylum Chordata; class Aves; order Procellariiformes; family Procellariidae; genus Calonectris; species Calonectris borealis. The sequence goes on from NC_134312.1 coordinate 48,480,638, forward strand.
GGCAGCCCTGCCAGCCAGCCTGAAGGGCAGGGGGAAAGTGAAAAGCAGCTTGGGGCTGCCTGAGAACTAGCACAGGAATTTGCGGAGTGCACGCGTGAGAGTAGGTCGTTCTCTCTCTTTCACTCTCTGGGAATGTGCAATTCATTCCTTCCCTATGAATCTCTCCTCTCCAAGTGAGATACAGTCAATGGTTTAACGACATTTGAAACACTAAAATATATCTATATAAAAATATATACACATACACATTCAGTAACACTATTGAAGAGTTGTATGGATTCTCTTTGCTAGATTTAAGCATGACATTCTGTAATAAAATGAGACTGCCTACAGAGTTCAGGAAACGAGTTGAACAAATTATTTAAGTTGAAGTCATAGAACTGTCTCTTGCAAACAAAGCTGTGACTTCACCTTCAGCGATGAGTGTGTACAGCCCCTGTTCAAAAGTTTGCTTCCCAGGAAAGAAGTACCTCCTAAACTTGTAATTTTGTCCCCAAATTTTGAGAAATTTTGAAGAGTATTTGATGGCCATCTGAATTGTGGATCACATTTTAAACTCTATTTAATGAAAAAGAGGTATGTGGATTATCCCACTATTGAAATACACAGCTAGGCATTTCACAGGAGTTCAAAAATGTTGCCTCACTCACACCTGGTGGCTACCGGTTCCAATATTTTGGGGATTAGCTGGAAACTATTTCAAAAACTTGTCAACAACTCTTTTCTAAAAACGTAACGGTTATTAGAATGGATCAGTTGTGAAGTACATTGCAAGAGTCGAAAAAACCCATTCTACTTCCTTGTAAAAGAAAGAAAAAAACTGTTTACAGTTCTCTTCCTCTTCATCGTCCTCTTCATCCTCTTCGTCATTGAGGTTTATAATCAGTGGAGGGTGAATTGGTAGTAAAATATGCTCTTGATTTCTGAGTGGTTCTTGACGGTGGGCTGGATGCAGAATCCCTTCTTGGACACCCTGTTGCAATGGGGCATCTGCAGAAAGGAACATTGTATTTATGTTGTTAGGAGGGAACTAGAATATCAAATCCAGGCTCAAGACCAGCAGGTATGGTTTTGAAATCATTATCATACTGGAGGAATCATTAACTAGACAGATTGTGCCTTGTAGGCAAAATCTTCTGCGGAGGTTGGCAAAAGAGCATCTTCCAACTACGGAAAGTAGGAAAACACAGATAGATATTTACAACACAGGGAAACGTGTGATTAGTAATACCTGGGCTGAAGTGAGTAAAGGAGTTTAGGACCCCGCCTGTGAAAATATGTTTCAGAAAAAACTTTCTTCAGAAATACTATTTTTTTCAGAAAACATGCTGAGTAATAGGCAGGCCTGTATCACTCCCCATGGCATCAATTTTGAAGAATTTAGCAGTGCTAAGCACAGGATTACCCATTTTCAGCTTGTAGACATTTTTTTCTCTCCAGATTTTCTGAATCACAACTTTCTGTACTAAGTACAAAATGTAGATTTTGAGAAAGAATATGAAGTTCATGAAAATAGGCACACTTAATTAGAAGAAAATCAGAAACAATATTCTTTTCCTTAGGAATTTGTATCTACCCATAACGTCTGCAGCAAAACTATTTCAGTACTGGGATAGCACTTTCTGAGAGCCAGGAAATGCGCAACTGACTGAAAATAAAAATGGTGAGCCTATCTCTATTGTGCAAGCTGACCAATTTGCAACTATAGATAGAATCAGGGTTCTGTGCATTATATTAAAAATATTGAAGTTGGATATTTTTTCCAGTTTTGAAGACATAAGATGAAGCATGGGCATTTTCTTTTGATCCAGTTGTTATTCCTGTGCATCTCTTGCTTGCCTATGTTCAGCACGTGTATCATATTAAACCCATTTTAATAACACTCCTGCAGATCAGATTTGTTGTATCTCATGCAAGAGAAAGTAAGGTACAACACTTTCACTTGATAGAGCCTTTTTCAGCGTCCAGAATAGGATAGTCTTAGCTCCAGGGAGTGTAAGCCAAACCAAACATTAGTTTAACAAGATTTCTGAGTATTACAGCGAATAAGTGCAGTTTTAATGTTTGCAATGTTATTGTGGAAAACGCACGGACTTTGAATTTATACAGATTGCAGTAAAAAGAAGAAGGGTTGGGTCCATTTCCTCGTTCTGATTGTTGGACGTTGCTCTTATACAGGATACCGTTGTCCATAGTGCCTCTTGGGCATAATCTCTGACTCACACCATGCGCAGAAGCGTGCCTACGTGGTGTTTGCGACAGCGCTAGCTGCCAGGGGCCGGTGCTGTGGATGTGGGAACTCTACTAAAAGCAGGATGGACGCTCATAGAAACAGCACTCAAGTTCTGGCCTCGGTCCGGAACTGTTAGGCTCAACATGCCCAGATATGACAGGCTTCCTTTTCCTGGGGGAATTTCAGGAACACAAGGTGTTTGCTTCTGACTAGAGGTCTTTCTGGACTTCTCTTATGACACCTGCCTGCAGCTCTGGAGATAAGGCCCATGAACAACTATATTTCAGTCCACTTGTTCATGCATCTGTGACAAGTCCTGCTGACTTGCTCTCACTCCTGCTTCCGCCCGATTTCTGACAGCTGTCTTGGTTCCCTGCCCTGGACTCTTCCTCTGTTCCAGGTTCCAGCTGTCTACCAGGACTCGTGGTAGACAAGAGGTCCTCTTAGAAAGGACTGAGGAAAAAAACCCAAATTGTAATGGCGTTTTTTTCCATCAATAATCTGATTTTCAGATATTGTACTGCCTTACACACTGTAACTGTACTTCAGTAGCCTGCATCCAATGTTCAAACCTGGAAAATTTATTCAGAACGATGAACTGGAAATACACCTGCACACACAGCGCTGTAATCTGATGTTATCTATACAAGGGGTGTCTCATCCATGTAACAGGCTGTGCTCTACCAACAGATATTGCTACTAGTGGCCCTACCAACCTCCTCCCCCCACCACACACGCCACTTTCCATTTCTCTTAAATGATTGCCTGCCTACTAACCATTTTCACTACTAGAGAGAGTTAATCTAGCAAATACCCAGGTAAAGCAACATTTTTGCTCCACGGATCTGAGCAGCCTAAGTTGCCATTTCTGACTTCATCTTTCATGTCGCTGATAATTACAAAGATCCATAACGTGACAGCTAAAGAAATTCATGTGGCAACCCTATTCAAATGCCAGTACAATTCCTTTCTTTGCCTTGGACTGCTGGGATACCAGATCATACCTGATTGATTTGCCATGGTACAGTTCTTGACCTTAATATATATTATGTAAGCCTTCAAAGTAAGCACCGGAAGGACATTTTTGTGTATTTACTTACGCTAATGAACAAATTGTTGAGAAAATATTTTTACTCACTGTTACTAGGTGGTAAAAAAAGTCCATTTATATTACGAGGTTTGCTATGATGGAAGGCACAATTGATCCTCACACAGCCTGAGGTTTGGGTTTCCCAGAAACAGGAGTTGTTGCTGTACTTTTGCTGCAGGAGAAAACAGTTTTCAGATATTGTAAATATAACCATAAACATGGACTAAACGGATTAATACACGGTGTACTGCTGTGAACATATGACTAAGATTTTGTGGGACCACGCTCTGATATTTTAGAACATTTAAAGTTATCTTTAAAGTTGTCTTAAGCTCCTGATAACTCTAAAGTTGTCTTGAGTTAGGTCAATGGAGCTTTCATGATGTAAAACTCTTCCTAGATAAGAATAGGAATAAAGCAGTCTACTTACTGTACTGCAGATTTTTCATGAGATACTGGGAAGAAATAAAATCTATTAGACACTTAATTGACATGTGGCTGAGTTTCCTTTCCTGCACAATGGGATAATCGAGTCAACCTCAAATGAAATCTGCTGTACAACTGCAAATCTTACACTAGTACTCTCTTACTATTAAAGGGTCTATGGGAAAATAAATACTAAGAAACAAAACCCCGAAAGATTTCAAAAAAAACCTGAAAACCTAAAAATTTGGGAATTTGTAATCCTTGCACAGGCTTGTCAGCCTTGGATTTCAAAACAAGGCAAAAAAACTTTTGTACCAATTCCCATTGGAAACATCGACTTGGCAGGAGAAAATCACTTTTGTTTTCAGACTAAAAAATGTCTTTGAAGGGACTTACTCTTTTATATCTTTATTTCCACATCTCTAAATCTGCAAAACAGATGTGAACTGATTTTGCAGACATTCAGGTAGTGGCTATAAGCAGAAATTATAAACATGGCCAATTTAGTCAGAATCAGTATAAGGCTGATCCAATAAGAAAGATGAGCGATGAGTGATCTTTGTGCGTGATTTTTAACATCTGTGTTCCTTGAGTACCTGATCTGAGTCCACAGGAGAAGTTGTCCATAGTTTAGATGATCATTAGCTCTTCTCACCACTTCCGAAAATCAGATGTTTGACCTACAGATGCTGCCATGACCCAGACAGACTGACATATCAACTTCTAACTTCACATCATAAACCTCCCTTCCAACACGCATATATCACGAATATCAAGGATACAAACCACTCTAAAATCTACAGCATTTACCTGTGCATAGGGGGAATGAAAATGGAAACATAGGTCACTCGCAGCCGCGGCCATTTTCACCTCTTGTGCTTCTCCTCCACTCTCTTAATACCAGCAGAACATACATGAAAACGTTAAAGCGATCAACATTCAGGCAAATCGTAACCTTATCCTGAAGGCAGTAGTTTTCTTTCAAAAACTGGACCTTCAGGACCTTAGCTCTGCTGCTTTTTTGAATCAAAACTCCAACAGACAGCAAAATACACTTGAACGAAGGAGGTGGTACCTTCTCCAGGCTTGTTGAACCGACGAAGGCAGTTGCTAGCCGGTATAGAATGTTACATTTCCACGGTTGCCAACCGCTCCTCCAGCTCATGACATCAGCATGATGGCGCTCTGTGACCTGTCCAGCTTGAACATCTTCCTTTATCTCCATTGCTTCAGAGTAAAGGACGCAAAATTGGACCGTTTCAAGGAGTCTCCCCTTTGGTGTTTCTTTAACGTGAAATGGAACAAACCCATTTGGCGGGGCTTAAATAATACCCAACTTCTTGCCGTAGGAACTGTGGTCTTAGAAACAAATCTTTGATACCACAGAGACAAACCTTATTCTTTGACTCTTTTTTAACCACAATCCTTGTGCCCAATGTTTTCCTTACTGTACCCCTTTCTTTGGGTGGGGAAACGTGCTGCTTCCTGTTAGTACACTCTTAGCTGTTGCCTGCATACAGCGTTGGGGTTAATTGCTTTTTCTTGCTTCCATGATGTCCACTGCCACAGCTAAAGCAGAAAGAACAGCGTACGCTTGTGTCCCTAATTGACACCTCTGTTCTCATTCGGGTCCTAGTCTGCCTCTGAACAAAAAAGTCCTAGGCGCGGAAAGGAAGTTTCAGTCCTGGAAAATGGTAAGGCATACTGTTATCCTCAGGACATGGGGTCAAATTCACAACACCGAGTGACGTCAGTGACTTGGAGGTGAACACTTCAGGGGCCGGAGACTCCCTGGGCACAAATGGTACAAGGCTGGCTCAGCGGTGGTAACGCCCAAGCTGGGGGAGAAGTACGAAGACATTGAAACGACTGGAAGTCTTCTACTCTCTCTAGGAGCCTGTCAGTTTGTTTGTAACTCAAGTATGAGCGGATGGCCCGAAGACTAACTGCAAAGGAAAATTCCGCATGCCTGACCACTGGGACTTTGGCACTGGAATAAAGTGATTTCTGCAGGAATGACGTCACCTAAGTACAGAATGAAACTGCTCACTGAGATCAAGGTGGGCAGTACTGGGCGAGAGCTCTGAACAGGGAAACGATGTGAAACGGCTTCCACAGTTCCGTAAGCCCTACGACTGACTGGGGCACACGGGAATGAAAATTCCGGAAAGCAGACGAGGGCCATGAACAATGAACTGTCTGCGGGCAGGAGCAGCCATAGGAAGAAAGCGTCAACACTGCCAAGAGCTATCCGAACAGGGGCTCTTTGGAGCGCTACAGCTGTGCCTAAATGCGGCACAGAAGAAGATACGGTCAGGAAGAATTGATTCTGTATCGGGTTTGCGTGGCAAGGTTTTGGTAGCGGGGGGCTGCAGGGGTGGCTTCTGCGAGGAGCTGCTAGAAGCTTCCCCCGTGTCCGATAGAGCCAATGCCAGCCGGCTGCAAGACGGACCCACCGCTGGCCAAGGCCGAACCCACCAGCGATGGTGGTAGCGCCTCTGTGATAGCGTATTTAAGAAGGGGAAAAAACCCGCTGGGCAACAAACAGCAGCTGGAGAGAGGAGTGAGAATGTGTGAGAGAAACAACTCTGCAGACACCGAGGTCAGTGAAGAAGGAGGGGGAGGAGGTGCTCCAGGCGCCGCAGTGGAGATTCCCCTGCAGCCCATGGAGGAGACCATGGTGAGGCAGGCTGTCCCCCTGCAGCCCATGGAGGTGCACGGTGGAGTGGATATCCAGCTGCAGCCCATGGAGGAGCCCACCCCGGAGCAGGTGGGTGTGCGCAAAGGAGGCTGTGACCGCGTGGGAAGGCCGCGCTGGAGCAGGCTCCTGGCAGGACCTGTGGCCCCGTGGAGAGAGGAGCCCACGCTGGAGCAGGTTTGCTGGCAGGACTTGTGACCCCCCACGCTGGAGCAGTCTGTTCCTGAAGGACTGCACCCCGTGGGAGGGACCCACGCTGGAGCCGTTTGTGAAGAACTGCAGCCCGTGGGAAGGGCTCACGTTGGAGGAGTTTGTGGAGGACTGTCTCCCGTGGGAGGGACCCCACGCTGGGGCAGGGGAAGAGCGTGAGGAGGAAGGAGCGGCAGAGACAACGTGTGATGAGCTGCCCGCAACCCCCATTCCCCGTCCCCCTGCGCCGCTCGCGGGGAGGAGGCAGAGGAAGATCAGGAGGGAAGTTGAGCCCGGGAAGACGGGAGGGGTGGGGGAAGGTGTTTTAAGGTTTAGGTTTTATTTCCCGTTACCCTACTCGGATTTGACGGGTGATAAATTCACGTCCCCGAGTCGAGTCTGTTTTGCCCGTGACGGTGACGGGGCAGTGACCTCCCCCTGCCCTTCTCTCGACCCACGAGCCTCTCGGTGCATTTCCTCTCCCCTGTCCCGCTGAGGAGGGGAGTGACGGAGCGGCTTTGGTGGGCGCCCGGCACCCAGCCAGGGCCAACCCCCCACAGGCTCAGAGGTTGCATACCGAGGCAGGGAGCCTGGGCAGCAAAAGGAGGCAGCCGCCCCGACGGAGGCAGCATCAGAGACAGAGGGGTCCCCACGCCCTGGGGACAGGGCCGCCGGCCCCCGTGCCCCGGGCCCGGGCGTGTGGCACCCTGGGAAGCAGAAAAGACAGCCTGAGGAAAGGCTGCCAGGCCAGGGGAACGGGACCGGCACCGCCAGCGGCTAACGGCCGCCGCCAGGGCGCGCGACCGGGCCACCACGCGGCCGCCTCAGCCCGGCGCCGAGCTCAGGCGGGGCGGGGCGGCTCTGCCACGGCGGGAGCCGCCGCTGCGGAAAGCGGAGCTGCCCCAGGCCCGCGGCCGGGCTGGGCGGCGGAGAGCGGCGGAGCCAGCGCCTCGCCGAGGGCTGCCGGAGGGAGGCGACCGCGGCCCGCCCCGCCCCGCCGTCCCCGGCGCACAGGTGCGTCGCGGGGCTCCCGGCGGGCGGGCGGGCGGGCGGCGACGGACTCCATTTCCCGTCGCGCACCGCGGGCGTGGGGCGGCGCAGGCGCAGTTGCGGCTCGGCGCTGGGCCCCCGGCGGGAGCGGGCGGCCGGGGCGATGAGGCGCCGGGGCGCGGTGCAGCGGAAGGTGCCGTGTCTGTTCGTGACCGAGGTGAAGGAGGAGCCGTCGGCCAAGCGGGAGAGCCAGGTGGCCGGGGCGGCACGAGGCCGGGCGGGAGGGAGGCAGGCAGGCAGGCAGGCAGGCGGGGCCGCAGTCCCGGGGCCTGGTCCCGGGGGGAGTCGCTGGGCCGCGGGTAGCGGGGCCGCACGGCGGGGCGGAGCGGGGGGGACGGGCAGCAGCAGCGCTCGTGTCGGCCCGGCCCGGCTGCGGGGAGGGGGACGCCCGAGTGGCGAGAGGCTTCGCTGCAGCTCTTGAGCGAAATGCACGGTGGAGGTTTCGATAGGGCTCCCCCCCTCCGATGCGGGAAAGAGAGGTCGTTTGGGTGCCGCTTCAGCTCTGTGCCGCTCTTTTCCTGCCAAGCGCGTCCGGGTGCTCGCCCTGGCGTTGCGTTTGCTTTTTCTAGGCGTCGGGAACAGTCCCGGCGAGCAACGAGGCCACTCCAACAGGAGCGCCCTGGGAGCTTGTGCAAAACCATCCAGCCGTCCCCGCCTGTGGGGCTCGTGGGGAAAAACTAAGCTTGTCTCTTGTCTTTGGTTGTTTTTTTTTTTCTTTTTTTGTGTTGTGCTCAAAGGACTATCAGGCTTATGATGGAGGAATTCATTTGAGGCTGTAAGACGTGGCATACTTGCCAAGGTGAAAGTAGTGGAGCCCGATCCAAGTTATTTCTTCCCGAGATGTAAAAGGCAGTGTCGGGCCAGATTGGGGTGGCGTTCTCCTGTCTAGCTCTAGACCTCCAACTTGTGTTTCCCGATTTGAGTAGCAGCACCTTCTCCTGTCCGTCGGCTGCACACCATCCGGGTGCCTTTCTCCCGTTGGTGTTTGACTTCTGGATGGAAGAGGTGAAATGACTGCCAAAACGTCAGTACCTTGATTGTTCAAGTCTCAGTACCAACACCATCTTGGTAATGGCCATGTAAGGGTACCTCCGTACGGTGTTGTTCCTTCATGTAGAGAAAGCCGAGAGGGGATTAGATCTGGAACTGGCCTATGCTACCTTCTTCTGTTGTTTTTCAAAGTGCAGGCAAGGGTAATACAGAGGGTTATGACTGGTAGGGAAGAAGCGGGTGGTGGTGGGAAAACCATCGAGGATGTTTTCTCACTACCCTGAAAATTTCCTTTTTCATGTAATCTTCATAACATACAGCATAAATGAAGATTTTGTGTTTACAAAGATGATTACTAAAATATGAAACAGCCATGTAATGTAACAAAGGCACTGTCATTTTATGAATTCCGAATTCTCTTTCGAGACTTGCAAGACAAGGACTTGCTTTGTGTTTTGCTGGCAGAAAGAGACAGTGCCCAGCTTCCAAGACAAAGTTGACTGGGGAGAGAGGAGGGGGGTGTGATGATTATGCAGGAAAATATTTGAATCCAAACACAACTGATTACATATTTGCAGTGAAACTGTTACAGAAGTCCTAGCTATAGAAGTCCTCCTGGAAATTTGGACTAGTTGTGGCTGGGTATTTGTTTCAGACCCCCGGACCACTTATTTCTTTGCTCTTTCAAGCAGAAGAGTGTTTAGCTGACAGCACCGATACGAAGTATTTAACACCAGGATGCTTTTGCCACCTGGCATTCCACTGGTCTGTGTATTGCACTGACATGGTGCTATTGACTTTCAGCTCAAAACCGAAAGCTCGGAGCAGCTAGTCATGGTGAATTTGTGTTGCCATCATAATGCAGGAAGGCACATCTCAAAATTTTGCAGCGTTGGACTGGAACCCTTCTAGTTTGTATGCACTTTGTAAAGTGGAAGGCAAAGTCATCTCTAAACACCAATCAAGAATGGAAAAGAGGGAGAGAGTTTGCAAATAGATTGCCTTTGTTCTTTTGTCTTAGAGCGTTTTCTGAACTGTCATGTCTTGAAGAAACAAGGGTGTGTTTAGATCGTATTAAAAATCAGCAATATAATCAGTGTAATACTGGACTTAGAGAGGCCAGCTGCAAGGAGCAAGAATCCCTATGAGAAGGCGGCAGCGGCATAGCCATGTTGAGGGTTTAAAATACCTGTCTTCTTTTCAGCCATTTAAAGTTTTGGCAACTGCAACTATAACTGGAAAGGCGTTAGAGGCAGATATATGCAATGCAATTCCTACTGAAAAGGTGGACGGAACCTGCTGTTATGTGACTACCTATAAAGGTAATAAGGAAGATAAGGAAGATCCGTATGCAGATTTCTCATGAAACTGACTAGTAGCCCTGTTTTACTTAGTTTTCACATTTATTGTGTCTAATTGCCTTGGGGAGGGTTAAAAGAAGTATGGCGGTTGGGAGGAAATGAGAAGACTGTGGTTCGTTGCATCCCTGGGGTTCTTGCCTTTACCTGAAATTGTAAGGAAACTTTGTATTACACTAGGCAAGATTCTACAAATAGATTTTCAGATTTGTATACAGTAATTAATCTATGAATTTAAATAGCGTCTTTGGATGTAAAATTTCTCTAGTGGCAAATGTGAATTCACGTCTTGCCTTTTATGTAGTTGACGTCAGTACTCTGCAGGGTATGGTTACCTGAGTAAACTGTTGGTTTTATCCCTCTGGAAACTGTAGGGCAACCCTATCTATGGGCCAGGCTGGATCGAAAACCCAACAAACAAGCTGAAAAAAGGTTTAAAGGATTCTTTTATCTCAGGGCTTATTTTCAAGTCCTGTTAGTTTAAACCAGCGTGGGGGATCTGTCATGCAGCGAGTATGTGAAAACACAGAAATGCAATCTTTAGGGCCTCACTGCGTGAAATGTTGAATATCCTCGGTTTCCTTTGACTCCTCTTTGGGGCCCTAATGTCAGAGACAGCCAGGCAGAAGGGGATTAACTAATACACTAGGGGATGCAGCTGTGATCTGGAGCACACGCATGTATTTTTATTATTTTCGTGGATCTTAGTGCCTTTGAAGTTGTGAAAAGGAAATCTTCAATAAGGATTTGATCATACAACGCCCTGATCTCTTTCCGTTCCTCTGACTTCAGTCAAGTGTAGTTAACACCTCACAGGAACTGTTAATATCTCATTGAGCCATGTATTTATTGTATAATCATCAAGTGATAGAATCGCTTAGGTTGGAGAAGACCTTTAAGATCATCGAGTCCAACCGTAAACCTAACACTGCCAAGTCCACCACTAAACCATCTCCCTAAGCACCACATCTACACATCTATTAAATACCTCCAAGGATGGTGACTCAACCCCTTCCCTGGGCAGCCTGTTCCAGTGCCTGATAACCCTTTCTGTGAAGAAATTTTTCCTAATATCCAATCTAAACCTCCCCTGGCGCAACTTGAGGCTGTTTCCTCTTGTCCTATCGCTAGTTACCTGGGAGAAGAGACCGACACCCCGCTGGCTGCAACCTCCTTTCAGGTAGTTGTGGAGAGCGATAAGGTCTCCCCTCGGCCTCCTCTTCTCCATGCTAAAGAGCCCCCGTTCCCTCAGTTGCATCACGGCGCGGCACAGCACAGCCTGTGCCTGCTCAGGCGAGCTGTGTTGTGGATCACTCGCTCCTCCATGCACAGGCCGCTGCCGGTTATGGAGTCAGGGGTGGGAATCGGAGGGAGGAGGACGTTTTGTGGATTTGAGGTGCAGAGTTTTCTGCAAATGACTTTGAAGTTGAAAATTAGTTCAAAAAAGGCATACTTTCACGCTTATCAATTCAATGTAGTCAAAGCTCAGTGGAATTTATTTTAAATAATTACAGTCCTGTTACAAGCAAGGGAAATAATGTAGATAAAATATAACACATCTTTATTAGGTACATCTATTATACACTTATAAATATACAAATGCTATTTTTAACCACAAATTTCCATTTTTGTCGGTTTCTAAATGTTACAGTGTACTTCTTGCATCTTATTTTTGGAATTTTCAATTTTATAATATTTGCTTTTCCCAGTTGATAATTTCCTTATTTCAGTTTAGATTTTTCTTGTAAATTGACGCACTCGCTCCATCTCTTTCTCCTGTCTACATATCGTTCTCCTTTTCTATTCACTTCCATGTCTTCTTGGCGCTGTTGTCAAAATAGATATACAGAACATTTTGTGCATAATTTATTAGACTAACACTATATGCTCTTTCATGAACATTTTAAGAAGTAAACTTTCAACACTTCTAGAAGCAACAGAAATAAAAAAAAAAATCATCCTCATATAATCACTGACCATCCTCTATCAAATAAAGCGGCAGTCAAAGGATTCACCCAAGAAAGGGCAGTGCTCAGCAGGGTCCAAACTTATCTCTTTTGCCTTTCAGGGAAGCACTTTCATAGCAAGCTAGAAGGCTAAGCTTGCAAGAACTAAGAGGACGCTCTGCTAGTCCACATTTCGAACCGTGCAACTGCAGAGTGAAGTCCCTGTTGCGTCCGTGGGAGACACAAAGGTGGGAGATAAGAAGGAAATGTCACGATGAAGCACAGACTGCAGGCTAAGGGTTTGGCCATTCATCCGAGGGACACGAGGTAGAGGTTCTAATCTCTGCTCTCAAGACAGCTGTAACATGGGTTAATGGTCCTTAGGGTATCTTGTGAATGTTTTGTAGCCTGAGGCCTTTGATGAACTTGGACCTCGGCTGATCATCGTTCAGCTATTGCAGAGGCTTCACGAGCAATCAAACAGAGAGACAAATAGGTCACACTCATATAGTCTGTGCTGTGCTTTGTCCAGGGCTGCAAGCCAAAACCCACTTCTTGTAGCTCCTCACTTTAAAGGCAGGTACATATTTTGCTTACATATCAGTAATATTGTAAAAATTTAGAAATCACGGTGTAGCTATGCAGGCAAAATTACATGCCTACAAACAAACGGAACTGTTAGCTGCTCTTTCAGACTACTCGGCAATGCGTAGAATCTTGCGGTTTTTGGTTGGGGAAGTTTTAAGAGCAGTTTTACATTTCCTGGCTGGGGAGAGACATGTCACTTTTACAAAGAGACGGAATGGTAAACATTTCCATCCAACAGTTACCTGAATGGTTGTTTTGAACTTGGAGAACGTTTTTGCATGTGGATTTCTTTTCCTCCAAGTTGGTGCATTATGAGATCCTGAAGTATATTTGTCTATAGAAGAAACATATACATTGTTCCTTAATTTCTGCTACAATTTCAGGAGTTTCTCTTAGCCCGATATGTGAATTAAATGTTGAATTAAATATTACATTAGCTGAAGTATCAGTGAATGCATCGGGTGAATCATACATCATCTCTGAAATACAAGCTAGTATTAAATACAGACTTTCTCTCTAGTGCTTTAAAGATCATTTAATCCTGCAGCGTTCCCGTCAGGCTCCCAGGATCTTCCGAATGAGGCGATTCTGCCACGGGCATCCTTGACTTGAACACAGTGAACGTTCCCGTGTTGAGAATCTTCCCAAAGGCATCAACTGCTCTTAGATTAAACGAATCCATAGTCCAATCTCCTTTTTTATCTCTGCTTGTGAAAGCACTAGATGCAAGGCAATATTATGGTTTTGTGCTAGGCAGTTGATTTTGCATCAGAGTATGCTGCCTAATGACTAACCATTTTGTGTACAATTTGGTTAAAAATTACTATTATTAACGCTCTGGTTTTCTGTTAATTCCAGTTTAATTCCATCAATTCAAATTATTAATTCCACAATAATCCTAAAATTTTCCGTTTATATACAACATGTAAGTATTACCGTAGTTTTCCGTCCAAAATCTTGTATTTGTGTCAAGCTGATTCTTTTGTTTGGAGCCTTTCCCACCATATGGCTCAGGTATGGCTGAAAAGAAAGGTAGCAGAAACGGTAATGGTTGCTCTTCTGACAAAAATGCTGATCACCTTTTTTTTGAAATGCTCTATCCTTTTTTAACCTGGAAATTTGATAAGATGTATTCTTCACATTAGGGATGTTCTCTCTGTAATCTCTATACCAATCTGTCCACATTTAATCAAAGCAAACATTCAAGGAAAAAAGAAAAAACCCACAACTATTCGTCCCCGAGGCGAAGCAGTGATGTTGGGATTCATTTCACTTAACTTTATTCATCTTAAAGTAGGGCTTACGTGGTCTGAAGGAAGTTGCTTTTATTGGAAATTAAGGCAGGGAGGCACCTCAAGGTGGAGATTCAACCCAGCTTAAGAGAGGTGACTGAAACTGGCAAGATGAAATCACTTTCTTAACTTATGGTTATTTCAATTATTTACCACTAAATTTCTTGAGGAAGTGACAGATGCAAAAACACAATTATCCAGAGTAACCATGGAAACGGAAAGTAGAAAGGCAAATAAGACCCAAATGAAGTACTAGATTCTGTGAAGCTATATCAGCAACCTAAAAACAAAGTGAAAGATGTATAAATTATGGTTACATCGGAAGCAGATTGCCAAAAAGAAAGATACAAGACTCAGAATCCAACTGGTAGGCTTGTTGTCAAATTTATGACATAGTACGTGCTATGAGGAGGACAGTAGAGTATTTCAAAGATGGAAAAAAGAGGAAGGAAAATACCATCCCGCATGAATGGCAGGAGGAATGAATTCAGTCCTCTGTACCAACATTAATAATGTGCAAAAAATGGTAACAAAAATCACAAAAGTTTACACTACATTTAAATCGATAACAGAAGTTTGAATAAGACCCAAGCCCTTGTTTATTCAAGATGACAAATAATCCTAAATAATGAAAACAATCATAAATCCATCACAATCAAAACTCCAGTGAAATCCTCGTTGTGGGAAAAATACCGTGCAAAGCAAGGTCATTCTTTCATCCCGTGCTGGCAGGAAAAAAGTTGAACAAAAAACGTTTTTTGAAAGAAATCTGAAATTCTACTGCAAAACTACTTCTACTATCAATATTTAGAGTAAAAAGAGAAGTGAAAGGTGGACTATTCTGAGGTTTATTAAATATTTCAAAAGAATAAATCACATAAAAGATGCTGTAAAAAGTGTTAGTGTATATCAGCACACGATTGCATTCATCCCTCTTTGTTGGCCAGAGAAATGAATTCCTGCTATGAAGGTGGCTAATTTCATGACTATTCTGTCTGACTAATTGAAAGCTTTATAAAGCTTTACGTTTCTGTCTGTGGATACTGCTGCAATTTACTTGTGAAAATTATGCTGGATCAAATTTACTCTTGCCTGTATTCAGGCATAACTGACTTAATATTCATGTGCAGTGACAAAATCGAAAGCAGCACAATACAGACAGGTATATTTGAGGCATTTTAAGAATCCTGTGTAAGCAGGAACCCACCTGTAGATCCGTTGACCTTTGGTTCTTGGGTGATGGTGACAGTGCGGTAGACTACATATGCAGATCTTCGAGGTTCTGAAGAATTGAAATAAGTCTTTCTTCCAGTTTCTCTCACATAAGGCATAGAAGAAGCAGTTTCATCATCCTTACTTTGACCCTTTTGTTGGTAACTTGGTTTTACTTTGGGGTCTGAAGTGTGAGTTCCTAAAAGTGAAAAACGTAACTTAAACAAAAATGTTGTGCTATTACTCAAAATTTGACATATTGCAGGAGGCTGGAGGCTGGAAGAGGAGATTAAAAAAATGTTCTTTGTGGATAGTCCAATCCAAATACATTCAGTTATTTTATTTACTTCATGGTGCTCAGCGATGAGAAGCTGATGCTATATTACCTCCATTTTCAAAGAATCTACCATCTGTTCTGGGATCACTCTCTATTGGTGCTTTTGTTCCTGAACACTTTCCTCCTCTTTTTCTATTACTAAATTTTGTTGGAATTGTGTTACCATCAACCGGAAAGGCAACAGAAAGAGTGTTTTAGCGGCTTGTGTGTAAGCACAGGGAGTGGCACTGCCATTCTTTTCCTCCCACCGCTATGAGCTAGTGATTGCTTTAGTGCAATTTCCTCTGACCTCTCGTTTTATACTCCTTCTCTTTTGTTGGGTATTTGGATCCTGTCTAGTGTAACTCGAGCACCTGATGTATAACTCTCATGCTCTCTAAGAAAATACCATAATACACAGGTTAAAGAGGATTATGGCTCCAAAGTAAAGAACTAGCTACAAATTACCTGCTCATTCTTTAGCTTGTCACTTTCCATGAATGATCTTTATAAATGCTATCTGATCGAATTTATGGTATTTTCAAGATGCAGGTCACCATAGTACCTAAAACCTCAGAGTTGAAGAACCTCAGTTGAAGAAGTGCTTTGGGGAAACACCTCTTTCCTTTTCTCTGAATGGATCTGTATTTTCAGACTGTCTCGAGAGCAGCTGTGAACACAACCCCTCATCCACTGCTCCCCTCTAAGTGCTGACTACCTGCCCAGATAGATCCTTTCTCTACACTGCATAGGTGGTATGTGGACCTCTGGAACATCCATGGTTGAGCCCATGGAGACCAATGCACTCTGAAGGACACCTTCTGGCTGAACTATGAATTCCTGCTTCTCTCTGTAGCATCTAGCTACTCCCTGGACATGGGCAGTTCATGAACATAACAAAATACTACAAATGATGAGGCTAAAATTGTAATAAAGTAATATTCACCTGCAGTGACAAAATCGAAAGCAGCACAATACAGACAGGTATATTTGAGGCATTTTAAGAATCCTCTGTAAGCAAGAACCCACCTGTAGATCCGTTAAACTTTGGTTCTTGGGTGACAGTGACAGTGCGGTAGACTACATATGCAGATCTTCGAGGTTCTGAAGAATTGAAATAAGTCTTTCTTCCAGTTTCTCTCACATAAGGCATAGAAGAAGCAGTTTCATCATCCTTACTTTGACCCCCTTGTTGGTAACTTGGTTTTACTTTCGGGTCTGAAGTGTGAATTCCTAAAAGTGAAAAACGTAACTTAAACAAAAATGTTGTGCTGGAAGTCAAAATTTGATCTATTGTAGGAGGCTGGAGGCTGGAAGACAAGATTAAAAATATGGTCTGTATGGATAGTCCAATCCAAATATGGGTTGTCCATATTTGACACTAAGAACAGAAATTAACTAGGTGGTGCTAAATCATCTAACAGTTTCGTAAATAAAAGTGAATAAGCCAACAGTTTTCTCAAAATACCTTTGCCTGTTACTGTATGAGGTGAATTTCTTGGCTCCTCAGAAATCCATTTCTTTTCCTTTACTTCTTCACAGTGATGGTTCTTTACCAGCTCAGTGTGGTTTGTTTCTGAGGGATTAAAATGACACATATTTACTTTTTCTAAAGCACGCAAAATTTTCTTATGCAAAAATGCTGTGGTGTTTTGAAAACCTAATGGGCCACTTCATACACAGGTCTTCTTGAGCGGAACATGGTTTTCCATGTTAATTATTCTAAAAGTATCATTCCCCAAAAGGAAAGCAAAAGTGGCTATATTTCCTCTAGCAGAGGAAATCTTGAAAGCCAACTCAAAAATTGGCTATATAAACACAAAGACAAGATCGATCCTTTCTCTACACTGCATAGGTGGTATGTGGACCTCTGGAACATCCATGGTTGAGCCCATGGAGACCAATGCACTCCGAAGGACACCTTCTGGCTGAACTATGAATTACTGCTTCTCTCTGTAGCATCTAGCTACTCCCTGGACATGGGCAGTTCGTGAACATAACAAAATACTACAAATGATGAGGCTAAAATTGTAATAGCATTGGTTGCATAGGTAAGCCCACTTCAAGCGACAAGCCGAACTTCCCAATGGAAGTTGCAGTATAAAGTAGACACCGCGCTCTTCACCTGGCCCCTGCTACTCTGCAGGGAGATGTGGCTTTGCCTGTTCTTCCTATGTTCTTGCTAATGTAAATAAGCACTTTTGGTTCCTCTCAGTTCAGACCAGAATGCAGCAGAAATTCTGTACTTCTGCTTCAGTTTATGCGGTAGTTTAAAGCCAAAATCTGTCCTTTTTTTCTTTTTACTCCAAAACTGCAAAGTAATAATCAGGTAACAATTTACCTACAATAATCAGTTCGATACATTTTCTACAGTGCGAAATGTATTCTAGAATTCTCTTGTGAAAAGGATGAAGCCTATCGATTGAGCTACTTAGGTGTAGGTATTTTAATTTGCTGTATGTGGCTAGTTTTTAAGTACACTTTATCAAGTGTTATGCTCTTTCCTTGAGCTATGATTCCTATGAATCATAGAATCGTAGAATCATTTAGGTTGGAAAAGACCTTTAAGATCATCGAGTCTAACCGTTAACCTAGCACTGCCAAGTCCATCACTAAGCCATGTCCCTAAGCGCCATGTCTATACCTCCTTTAAGTACCTCCAGGGATGGTGCACAACCACTTCCCTGGGCAGCCTGTTCTAATGCTTGATAACCCTTTCTGTGAAGAAATTTTTCCTAATATCCAATCTAAACCTCCCCTGGTGCAACTTGAGGGTGTTTCCTCTTGTCCTATTGCTTGTTACTTGGGAGAAGAGACTGACGCCCACCTCGCTGCAACCTCCTTTCAGGTAGTTGTGGAGAGCGATAAGGTCTCCCCTGAGCCTCCCTTTCCTCCAGGCTGAACAACCCCAGTTCCCTCAGCTGCTCCTCATAGGATTTGTTCTCTAGACCCTTCAGCAGCTTCGTTGCTCTTCTTTGGACACGCTCCAGCACCTCAATGTCTCTCTTGTAGTGATGGGCCCAAAACTCAACACAGTGGTCAAGGTGCAGCCTCACCAGTGCCGAGTACAGGGGACGATCACTTCCCTAGTCCTGCTGGCCCCACTCTTTTTAGTGGTTCTATTAAGGGCCATGTTCTGTGAGATACCACCTACATTCAAATCTGTTTTACTTGGTGGAAGTGGATAGCGCACAGCATGTCACGTGATCAAATGTGGGCACCAAAGATTTTGGTAACTCGGGGACTGATCATGCTCACATTGAATCTAACAGAGGATGCAAAGTGGCTATAAGAAGCAGAACTGGACCATAACATAAAACAACTGCTGTCATCTTGTAGGGAAAGAAATCACGCTGTTAATGGAAAATTTCACTTTGGATTGGTTTCATGCAAGGTACATAATGTCCACCTCACTTGCAGAGGAACAAAAATAATCATCTCATCTGAAAATTAGGAAAAATATAATAGTTAAGTACCGTTCACATTGGAATACTTTGATGCAATTGGTTCTTTTTCTCGAGGTAGCGTCTCGCGTCTTTTCTCTTCAACAAAAGTGTTCCTCTGTGCCACAGAACAATCACCTCCTGTAAAAAAGGAATCTCGCAAAGTTATCTATACTCAAGAGCACACTGAGAAATGTGAACAATGCAAAGAATCTGCTCTTTTTATAATTACATTAACATTTTAACTGAAATGAATAAAAAAATGAAAAGAATACAATGAAACCAAATAGCTGATTCATTAAGGCTCACAGAAAGTTAGATAAACAGTCCATTGAAAAAGCTTTAAAAACATATGGGTATGAACAGAAATTTAATTATAGAGTTGTATCTCAGTGGTAACTGTTTATTACTGAGAGTAAAGAACATCTAAAAGAAAAATACATTTTGTACATAAAGGTCGTAGGAAAAGAAGTAGCATGTAAGATAGATTGGTACTGTGCAATATAGTTTTGGAGTTAGAAGATGCGTACCAGTTTGCTCAAAGCTAGAGCAAGCATCCCTAGCATGGTACTGCTTTATTTTGCACTGACAAACTAAGGGGAAAAAAAGAATACTACAACAATTATTGTTATTTTTACCACTAATAATTCATGAAGAAAAAGTAATAAGTAAGTAGTAAGTAAATGCAAGGAGAAGAGGGCATTCTTCAACCTTAATGACATGATTCTATACTGAACTCAATGGGGCAAAACAATGTGTCTTCATTAAGATCAACCGTTTTGTGCAGAGGGATCAGCTCCCATTATAAAAGTCGCAGGATTGCAGCTTTAATATTTCTCTGTATGATAACAGAAAAATACAAAGCCTATTCATCTTGACTATGGATAGTCTCACAAACATAACAGTTTTTGAAAGCATTTTAACTTGTACGCGTTTCTACACTTGCTTTATTGTAACTCCACAGAACCATTTCTTTTCCAAAGTTAAGCAACAAGAAAATCAATTGGAATCAGCAGAGAGGATTTGGTTTTAGTATAATCCTAAACCAAGCAGAATCATAAACAGTGCTTTTGATTGTTACAGTTAATGGTGCAGCATGAGAGGGAGTCTCTAGCACATAAAGAACAAAGAATAACTCAAATATAAGATGGTGAAGTTTAATGCGTGCATATTCAGTTATTTTATTTACCACATGATGTTCAGCAATGAGAAGCTAATGCTAAAGTATATTACCTCCATTTTCAAAGGATGTACAATCTGTTCTGGGAACACTCTCTATTGGTGCTCTCCTTCCTGAACTCTCTTCTTCTCTTTTTGTATTATTAAATTTTGTCGGAATTGTGGTACCATCACCTGGAAAGGCAACAGAAAGAGTGCTTTAGCGGCTTGTGTGTAAGCACAGGGAGTGGCACTGCCGTTCTCTTCCTCCCACTGCTATGAGCTAGTGATTGCTTTAGTGCAATTTCCTCTGACCTCTCATTTTATACTCTTTCTCTTTTGTTGGGTATTTGGATCCTGTCTAGTGTAACTCGAGCACCTGATGTATAACTCTCATGCTCTCTAAGAAAATACCATAATACACAGGTTAAAGAGGATTATGGCTCCAAAGTAAAGAACCAGCTACAAATTACCTGCTCGTTCTTTAGCTTGTCACTTTTCATGAATGATATTTATGAATCCTGTCTGATCGAATTTATGGTATTTTCAAGATGCGTGTCATCATAGTACCTAAAACCTCAGAGAACTCAGTTGAAGCCATGCTTTGGGGAAACATCTCTATCGTTTTTCTGAATGTATCTAATTATAAATAAAGGCATATCTTAAAAGTGATATTCATGTATTTGTTACTGATTCCCTTGTCTCTAGTCTAAATACATCTAAATTCTTGCCAGAAAGAGCTTATCAAAACTATTTTAATAACAAACATTTTAAATGTAGAAATAAGAAGAAAATAATTTTGCCCAATTCTATTGAACAATTTAGGCTGGCAAAAACTGTCAGTCGCAAAAGGATGACATGGAGACAGTGTTTCCGTTCCCATTTTTTATTAGCACATCAGCCTACTCAAACCTGTTTTACATAAAACAGTATTACCAAGATTTCTTCCCTGAAATTTACACTACTGTGAAAATAAAAAACAACAACTTTTTATTTATTTAAAGGAGCAAGTCATATTTTGTCCCAGCAATTTTGATGACTTATGTACTGGTTACTCTGGTGTCTTGTTATAGTAAGCACATAACTCTCTCCCTTAAAACGGAATTATGTATTACTTACTCAGTAAAAAAACTAAAAAACTTTTTTTTTGGTCATCCACTTGGTCAACAATGAAAGAGAAACATAATAAGGGAGGTAAATATTTACTAATTTGTATTCCTTTGACCTTAATTCTGTTGGATAAAGCCCAACATTCAGAACAGAATGGAACTCTCCTTTTACTATCTTTTACAAGACACTTAAAGGGGGTATTTACTTAATCTAAATTTAGTTATATAAAAGTTTGATGTATCGCTACATCTCGTCACCTAGACACCCAAGATAGCCAGCAGAGAGTGCGGAGCACTCATCTCGCCTTTCTTTGGCACTATCTTATGATGCAATAAATAGTCCCGTAAGAGTGCCTGCCTCTCTCCATTTACAGCAGAGAACCTAGATGAGAAATTTAAACTCCATTCCTAACCTCAGGATGCTTAAAATTAGACTACATAAATCTTGATCTTGAAGAAAAATTATATGAAAGACCTTATATGTTGTGTCTAGCAGGAAAGTACACGTAGGGTTAATAGCCCATTTCTACCTTTTCCATCTACAAGTGAAGCAGGTAGTCACCACGTGTGTGACACTATAGATAGATATATGTATATATATGGGGAAAGATTAATGAAGTATTTTTATGCTCTTTGCAATATGCTGTCTTTTCTTGTCACTAAATTCAAAAAGAGGGGAGGAGGGGCAAACTATGTAATAGTTTCTCCCTGTAACAGTAGTTTTAAAAGTGGTAAACGTTGTCCAAGAAGATGAAAAGCACTTGCCTTTCTGCAAGTCTCGCTCGGTAGCTTCCAAGGGTAATAGCTCATTTTCCTGAGGTGAAGACACAGTTTTCGTTGACTGGTGTTCGTGAGGGTACTGAATCCTGTAATACTCTCCTAAACATAGCCAAGAGGGAAAAAAACCCCAAGGTTTACTATATTGGCAGCATTGCTGTTCAGGAAAGAGTGACCAATTTCATATTTACCAGATTTATAGCATATTTCCTTTATTGCTCTTTCCTCTTCAATATCTTCAGCAGTCTTAGGCACCCAGTCAGAAACATCTGTAGGAAATATTTTTGAAAGATTACTAGGTATCTATACAAAGACCTTCAACAATTCTTAATACTCAAATACCATAACGTATTTCATTTTGGTCACGATTTTTTTTTCCGACTGCAACCGCTGCTTCTGGACAGAAAAATGATTCCTTAATATTAGGTATTTCCAAGTGCAATGGAATTGCCGTTGCAACGCATATTAAGAAGCTAATGGTTGTTGATTTAAAATGATTTAAAACCACCTTCAGTACTCATTTTCAAAATAATCCTTCCTTTACACCCAAAAGGAAATCTTCTGATTGAACATGTCACCAGGGAGTGCTTGTCACAAGACCTCTGCCCAGAGTTACTGTCCTGTAATGTCTGCCGGCAGAGCTGGTGAAGTGAAGTGCTCCTTATCTGTCTCAGTTAAGGCTACTAAGATTAGCAAAGCTCTACTTTTTATATTGTTTCAATTAATGTGGCTTCCTCAGACCGAAAGCGAGTTAGGAAGCACTAACAGGCAGCCCTGCCAGCCAGCCTGAAGGGCAGGGGGAAAGTGAAAAGCAGCTTGGGGCTGCCTGAGAACTAGCACAGGAATTTGCGGAGTGCACGCGTGAGAGTAGGTCGTTCTCTCTCTTTCACTCTCTGGGAATGTGCAATTCATTCCTTCCCTATGAATCTCTCCTCTCCAAGTGAGATACAGTCAATGGTTTAACGACATTTGAAACACTAAAATATATCTATATAAAAATATATACACATACACATTCAGTAACACTATTGAAGAGTTGTATGGATTCTCTTTGCTAGATTTAAGCATGACATTCTGTAATAAAATGAGACTGCCTACAGAGTTCAGGAAACGAGTTGAACAAATTATTTAAGTTGAAGTCATAGAACTGTCTCTTGCAAACAAAGCTGTGACTTCACCTTCAGCGATGAGTGTGTACAGCCCCTGTTCAAAAGTTTGCTTCCCAGGAAAGAAGTACCTCCTAAACTTGTAATTTTGTCCCCAAATTTTGAGAAATTTTGAAGAGTATTTGATGGCCATCTGAATTGTGGATCACATTTTAAACTCTATTTAATGAAAAAGAGGTATGTGGATTATCCCACTATTGAAATACACAGCTAGGCATTTCACAGGAGTTCAAAAATGTTGCCTCACTCACACCTGGTGGCTACCGGTTCCAATATTTTGGGGATTAGCTGGAAACTATTTCAAAAACTTGTCAACAACTCTTTTCTAAAAACGTAACGGTTATTAGAATGGATCAGTTGTGAAGTACATTGCAAGAGTCGAAAAAACCCATTCTACTTCCTTGTAAAAGAAAGAAAAAAACTGTTTACAGTTCTCTTCCTCTTCATCGTCCTCTTCATCCTCTTCGTCATTGAGGTTTATAATCAGTGGAGGGTGAATTGGTAGTAAAATATGCTCTTGATTTCTGAGTGGTTCTTGACGGTGGGCTGGATGCAGAATCCCTTCTTGGACACCCTGTTGCAATGGGGCATCTGCAGAAAGGAACATTGTATTTATGTTGTTAGGAGGGAACTAGAATATCAAATCCAGGCTCAAGACCAGCAGGTATGGTTTTGAAATCATTATCATACTGGAGGAATCATTAACTAGACAGATTGTGCCTTGTAGGCAAAATCTTCTGCGGAGGTTGGCAAAAGAGCATCTTCCAACTACGGAAAGTAGGAAAACACAGATAGATATTTACAACACAGGGAAACGTGTGATTAGTAATACCTGGGCTGAAGTGAGTAAAGGAGTTTAGGACCCCGCCTGTGAAAATATGTTTCAGAAAAAACTTTCTTCAGAAATACTATTTTTTTCAGAAAACATGCTGAGTAATAGGCAGGCCTGTATCACTCCCCATGGCATCAATTTTGAAGAATTTAGCAGTGCTAAGCACAGGATTACCCATTTTCAGCTTGTAGACATTTTTTTCTCTCCAGATTTTCTGAATCACAACTTTCTGTACTAAGTACAAAATGTAGATTTTGAGAAAGAATATGAAGTTCATGAAAATAGGCACACTTAATTAGAAGAAAATCAGAAACAATATTCTTTTCCTTAGGAATTTGTATCTACCCATAACGTCTGCAGCAAAACTATTTCAGTACTGGGATAGCACTTTCTGAGAGCCAGGAAATGCGCAACTGACTGAAAATAAAAATGGTGAGCCTATCTCTATTGTGCAAGCTGACCAATTTGCAACTATAGATAGAATCAGGGTTCTGTGCATTATATTAAAAATATTGAAGTTGGATATTTTTTCCAGTTTTGAAGACATAAGATGAAGCATGGGCATTTTCTTTTGATCCAGTTGTTATTCCTGTGCATCTCTTGCTTGCCTATGTTCAGCACGTGTATCATATTAAACCCATTTTAATAACACTCCTGCAGATCAGATTTGTTGTATCTCATGCAAGAGAAAGTAAGGTACAACACTTTCACTTGATAGAGCCTTTTTCAGCGTCCAGAATAGGATAGTCTTAGCTCCAGGGAGTGTAAGCCAAACCAAACATTAGTTTAACAAGATTTCTGAGTATTACAGCGAATAAGTGCAGTTTTAATGTTTGCAATGTTATTGTGGAAAACGCACGGACTTTGAATTTATACAGATTGCAGTAAAAAGAAGAAGGGTTGGGTCCATTTCCTCGTTCTGATTGTTGGACGTTGCTCTTATACAGGATACCGTTGTCCATAGTGCCTCTTGGGCATAATCTCTGACTCACACCATGCGCAGAAGCATGCCTACGTGGTGTTTGCGACAGCGCTAGCTGCCAGGGGCCGGTGCTGTGGATGTGGGAACTCTACTAAAAGCAGGATGGACGCTCATAGAAACAGCACTCAAGTTCTGGCCTCGGTCCGGAACTGTTAGGCTCAACATGCCCAGATATGACAGGCTTCCTTTTCCTGGGGGAATTTCAGGAACACAAGGTGTTTGCTTCTGACTAGAGGTCTTTCTGGACTTCTCTTATGACACCTGCCTGCAGCTCTGGAGATAAGGCCCATGAACAACTATATTTCAGTCCACTTGTTCATGCATCTGTGACAAGTCCTGCTGACTTGCTCTCACTCCTGCTTCCGCCCGATTTCTGACAGCTGTCTTGGTTCCCTGCCCTGGACTCTTCCTCTGTTCCAGGTTCCAGCTGTCTACCAGGACTCGTGGTAGACAAGAGGTCCTCTTAGAAAGGACTGAGGAAAAAAACCCAAATTGTAATGGCGTTTTTTTCCATCAATAATCTGATTTTCAGATATTGTACTGCCTTACACACTGTAACTGTACTTCAGTAGCCTGCATCCAATGTTCAAACCTGGAAAATTTATTCAGAACGATGAACTGGAAATACACCTGCACACACAGCGCTGTAATCTGATGTTATCTATACAAGGGGTGTCTCATCCATGTAACAGGCTGTGCTCTACCAACAGATATTGCTACTAGTGGCCCTACCAACCTCCTCCCCCCACCACACACGCCACTTTCCATTTCTCTTAAATGATTGCCTGCCTACTAACCATTTTCACTACTAGAGAGAGTTAATCTAGCAAATACCCAGGTAAAGCAACATTTTTGCTCCACGGATCTGAGCAGCCTAAGTTGCCATTTCTGACTTCATCTTTCATGTCGCTGATAATTACAAAGATCCATAACGTGACAGCTAAAGAAATTCATGTGGCAACCCTATTCAAATGCCAGTACAATTCCTTTCTTTGCCTTGGACTGCTGGGATACCAGATCATACCTGATTGATTTGCCATGGTACATTTCTTGACCTTAATATATATTATGTAAGCCTTCAAAGTAAGCACCAGAAGGACATTTTTGTGTATTTACTTACGCTAATGAACAAATTGTTGAGAAAATATTTTTACTCACTGTTACTAGGTGGTAAAAAAAGTCCATTTATATTACGAGGTTTGCTATGATGGAAGGCACAATTGATCCTCACACAGCCTGAGGTTTGTGTTTCCCAGAAACAGGAGTTGTTGCTGTACTTTTGCTGCAGGAGAAAACAGTTTTCAGGTATTGTAAATATAACCATAAACATGGACTAAACGGATTAATACACGGTGTACTGCTGTGAACATATGACTAAGATTTTGTGGGACCACGCTCTGATATTTTAGAACATTTAAAGTTATCTTTAAAGTTGTCTTAAGCTCCTGATAACTCTAAAGTTGTCTTGAGTTAGGTCAATGGAGCTTTCATGATGTAAAACTCTTCCTAGATAAGAATAGGAGTAAAGCAGTCTACTTACTGTACTGCAGATTTTTCATGAGATGCTGGGAAGAAATAAAATCTATTAGACACTTAATTGACATGTGGCTGAGTTTCCTTTCCTGCACAATGGGATAATCGAGTCAATCTCAAATGAAATCTGCTGTACAACTGCAAATCTTACACTAGTACTCTCTTACTATTAAAGGGTCTATGGGAAAATAAATACTAAGAAACAAAACCCCGAAAGATTTCAAAAAAACCCTGAAAACCTAAAAATTTGGGAATTTGTAATCCTTGCACAGGCTTGTCAGCCTTGGATTACAAAACAAGGCAAAAAAACTTTTGTACCAATTCCCATTGGAAACATCGACTTGGCAGGAGAAAATCACTTTTGTTTTCAGACTAAAAAATGTCTTTGAAGGGACTTACTCTTTTATATCTTTATTTCCACATCTCTAAATCTGCAAAACAGATGTGAACTGATTTTGCAGACATTCAGGTAGTGGCTATAAGCAGAAATTATAAACATGGCCAATTTAGTCAGAATCAGTATAAGGCTGATCCAATAAGAAAGATGAGCGATGAGTGATCTTTGTGCGTGATTTTTAACATCTGTGTTCCTTGAGTACCTGATCCGAGTCCACAGGAGAAGTTGTCCATAGTTTAGATGATCATTAGCTCTTCTCACCACTTCCGAAAATCAGATGTTTGACCTACAGATGCTGCCATGACCCAGACAGACTGACATATCAACTTCTAACTTCACATCATAAACCTCCCTTCCAACACGCATATATCACGAATATCAAGGATACAAACCACTCTAAAATCTACAGCATTTACCTGTGCATAGGGGGAATGAAAATGGAAACATAGGTCACTCGCAGCCGTGGCCATTTTCACCTCTTGTGCTTCTCCTCCACTCTCTTAATACCAGCAGAACATACATGAAAACGTTAAAGCGATCAACATTCAGGCAAATCGTAACCTTATCCTGAAGGCAGTAGTTTTCTTTCAAAAACGGGACCTTCAGGACCTTAGCTCTGCTGCTTTTTTGAATCAAAACTCCAACAGACAGCAAAATACACTTGAACAAAGGAGGTGGTACCTTCTCCAGGCTTGTTGAACCGACGAAGGCAGTTGCTAGCCGGTATAGAATGTTACATTTCCACGGTTGCCAACCGCTCCTCCAGCTCATGACATCAGCATGATGGCGCTCTGTGACCTGTCCAGCTTGAACATCTTCCTTTATCTCCATTGCTTCAGAGTAAAGGACGCAAAATTGGACCGTTTCAAGGAGTCTCCCCTTCGGTGTTTCTTTAATGTGAAATGGAACAAACCCATTTGTCAGGGCTTAAATAATACCCAACTTCTTGCCGTAGGAACTGTGGTCTTAGAAACAAATCTTTGATACCACAGAGACAAACCTTATTCTTTGACTCTTTTTTAACCACAATCCTTGTGCCCAATGTTTTCCTTACCGTACCCCTTTCTTTGGGTGGGGAAACGTGCTGCTTCCTGTTAGTACACTCTTAGCTGTTGCCTGCATACAGCGTTGGGGTTAATTGCTTTTTCTTGCTTCCATGATGTCCACTGCCACAGCTAAAGCAGAAAGAACAGCGTACGCTTGTGTCCCTAATTGACACCTCTGTTCTCATTCGGGTCCTAGTCTGCCTCTGAACAAAAAAGTCCTAGGCGCGGAAAGGAAGTTTCAGTCCTGGAAAATGGTAAGGCATACTGTTATCCTCAGGACATGGGGTCAAATTCACAACACCGAGTGACGTCAGTGACTTGGAGGTGAACACTTCAGGGGCTGGAGACTCCCTGGGCACAAATGGTACAAGGCTGGCTCAGCGGTGGTAACGCCCAAGCTGGGGGAGAAGTACGAAGACATTGAAACGACTGGAAGTCTTCTACTCTCTCTAGGAGCCTGTCAGTTTGTTTGTAACTCAAGTATGAGCGGATGGCCCGAAGACTAACTGCAAAGGAAAATTCCGCATGCCTGACCACTGGGACTTTGGCACTGGAATAAAGTGATTTCTGCAGGAATGACGTCACCTAAGTACAGAATGAAACTGCTCACTGAGATCAAGGTGGGCAGTACTGGGCGAGAGCTCTGAACAGGGAAACGATGTGAAACGGCTTCCACAGTTCCGTAAGCCCTACGACTGACTGGGGCACACGGGAATGAAAATTCCGGAAAGCAGACGAGGGCCATGAACAATGAACTGTCTGCGGGCAGGAGCAGCCATAGGAAGAAAGCGTCAACACTGCCAAGAGCTATCCGAACAGGGGCTCTTTGGAGCGCTACAGCTGTGCCTAAATGCGGCACAGAAGAAGATACGGTCAGGAAGAATTGATTCTGTATCGGGTTTGCGTGGCAAGGTTTTGGTAGCGGGGGGCTGCAGGGGTGGCTTCTGCGAGGAGCTGCTAGAAGCTTCCCCCGTGTCCGATAGAGCCAATGCCAGCCGGCTGCAAGACGGACCCACCGCTGGCCAAGGCCGAACCCACCAGCGATGGTGGTAGCGCCTCTGTGATAGCGTATTTAAGAAGGGGAAAAAACCCGCTGGGCAACAAACAGCAGCTGGAGAGAGGAGTGAGAATGTGTGAGAGAAACAACTCTGCAGACACCGAGGTCAGTGAAGAAGGAGGGGGAGGAGGTGCTCCAGGCGCCGCAGTGGAGATTCCCCTGCAGCCCATGGAGGAGACCATGGTGAGGCAGGCTGTCCCCCTGCAGCCCATGGAGGTGCACGGTGGAGTGGATATCCAGCTGCAGCCCATGGAGGAGCCCACCCCGGAGCAGGTGGGTGTGCGCAAAGGAGGCTGTGACCGCGTGGGAAGGCCGCGCTGGAGCAGGCTCCTGGCAGGACCTGTGGCCCCGTGGAGAGAGGAGCCCACGCTGGAGCAGGTTTGCTGGCAGGACTTGTGACCCCCCACGCTGGAGCAGTCTGTTCCTGAAGGACTGCACCCCGTGGGAGGGACCCACGCTGGAGCCGTTTGTGAAGAACTGCAGCCCGTGGGAAGGGCTCACGTTGGAGGAGTTTGTGGAGGACTGTCTCCCGTGGGAGGGACCCCACGCTGGGGCAGGGGAAGAGCGTGAGGAGGAAGGAGCGGCAGAGACAACGTGTGATGAGCTGCCCGCAACCCCCATTCCCCGTCCCCCTGCGCCGCTCGCGGGGAGGAGGCAGAGGAAGATCAGGAGGGAAGTTGAGCCCGGGAAGACGGGAGGGGTGGGGGAAGGTGTTTTAAGGTTTAGGTTTTATTTCCCGTTACCCTACTCGGATTTGACGGGTGATAAATTCACGTCCCCGAGTCGAGTCTGTTTTGCCCGTGACGGTGACGGGGCAGTGACCTCCCCCTGCCCTTCTCTCGACCCACGAGCCTCTCGGTGCATTTCCTCTCCCCTGTCCCGCTGAGGAGGGGAGTGACGGAGCGGCTTTGGTGGGCGCCCGGCACCCAGCCAGGGCCAACCCCCCACAGGCTCAGAGGTTGCATACCGAGGCAGGGAGCCTGGGCAGCAAAAGGAGGCAGCCGCCCCGACGGAGGCAGCATCAGAGACAGAGGGGTCCCCACGCCCTGGGGACAGGGCCGCCGGCCCCCGTGCCCCGGGCCCGGGCGTGTGGCACCCTGGGAAGCAGAAAAGACAGCCTGAGGAAAGGCTGCCAGGCCAGGGGAACGGGACCGGCACCGCCAGCGGCTAACGGCCGCCGCCAGGGCGCGCGACCGGGCCACCACGCGGCCGCCTCAGCCCGGCGCCGAGCTCAGGCGGGGCGGGGCGGCTCTGCCACGGCGGGAGCCGCCGCTGCGGAAAGCGGAGCTGCCCCAGGCCCGCGGCCGGGCTGGGCGGCGGAGAGCGGCGGAGCCAGCGCCTCGCCGAGGGCTGCCGGAGGGAGGCGACCGCGGCCCGCCCCGCCCCGCCGTCCCCGGCGCACAGGTGCGTCGCGGGGCTCCCGGCGGGCGGGCGGGCGGGCGGCGACGGACTCCATTTCCCGTCGCGCACCGCGGGCGTGGGGCGGCGCAGGCGCAGTTGCGGCTCGGCGCTGGGCCCCCGGCGGGAGCGGGCGGCCGGGGCGATGAGGCGCCGGGGCGCGGTGCAGCGGAAGGTGCCGTGTCTGTTCGTGACCGAGGTGAAGGAGGAGCCGTCGGCCAAGCGGGAGAGCCAGGTGGCCGGGGCGGCACGAGGCCGGGCGGGAGGGAGGCAGGCAGGCAGGCAGGCAGGCGGGGCCGCAGTCCCGGGGCCTGGTCCCGGGGGGAGTCGCTGGGCCGCGGGTAGCGGGGCCGCACGGCGGGGCGGAGCGGGGGGGACGGGCAGCAGCAGCGCCCGTGTCGGCCCGGCCCGGCTGCGGGGAGGGGGACGCCCGAGTGGCGAGAGGCTTCGCTGCAGCTCTTGAGCGAAATGCACGGTGGAGGTTTCGATAGGGCTCCCCCCCTCCGATGCGGGAAAGAGAGGTCGTTTGGGTGCCGCTTCAGCTCTGTGCCGCTCTTTTCCTGCCAAGCGCGTCCGGGTGCTCGCCCTGGCGTTGCGTTTGCTTTTTCTAGGCGTCGGGAACAGTCCCGGCGAGCAACGAGGCCACTCCAACAGGAGCGCCCTGGGAGCTTGTGCAAAACCATCCAGCCGTCCCCGCCTGTGGGGCTCGTGGGGAAAAACTAAGCTTGTCTCTTGTCTTTGGTTGTTTTTTTTTTTCTTTTTTTGTGTTGTGCTCAAAGGACTATCAGGCTTATGATGGAGGAATTCATTTGAGGCTGTAAGACGTGGCATACTTGCCAAGGTGAAAGTAGTGGAGCCCGATCCAAGTTATTTCTTCCCGAGATGTAAAAGGCAGTGTCGGGCCAGATTGGGGTGGCGTTCTCCTGTCTAGCTCTAGACCTCCAACTTGTGTTTCCCGATTTGAGTAGCAGCACCTTCTCCTGTCCGTCGGCTGCACACCATCCGGGTGCCTTTCTCCCGTTGGTGTTTGACTTCTGGATGGAAGAGGTGAAATGACTGCCAAAACGTCAGTACCTTGATTGTTCAAGTCTCAGTACCAACACCATCTTGGTAATGGCCATGTAAGGGTACCTCCGTACGGTGTTGTTCCTTCATGTAGAGAAAGCCGAGAGGGGATTAGATCTGGAACTGGCCTATGCTACCTTCTTCTGTTGTTTTTCAAAGTGCAGGCAAGGGTAATACAGAGGGTTATGACTGGTAGGGA
The DNA here is from genome assembly GCF_964195595.1 of Calonectris borealis. Taxonomy (NCBI): domain Eukaryota; kingdom Metazoa; phylum Chordata; class Aves; order Procellariiformes; family Procellariidae; genus Calonectris; species Calonectris borealis. The sequence goes on from NC_134312.1 coordinate 48,512,188, forward strand.
AGAAGCGGGTGGTGGTGGGAAAACCATCGAGGATGTTTTCTCACTACCCTGAAAATTTCCTTTTTCATGTAATCTTCATAACATACAGCATAAATGAAGATTTTGTGTTTACAAAGATGGTTACTAAAATATGAAACACCATGTAACTTAACGAAGGCACGTAGAAGGTTGTCATTTTATGAATTCCGAATTCTCTTTCGAGACTTTTGCAAGACAAGGACTTGCTTTGTGTTTTGCTGGCAGAAAGAGACAGTGCCCAGCTTCCAAGACAAAGTTGACTGGGGAGAGAGGAGGGGGGTGTGATGATTATGCAGGAAAATATTTGAATCCAAACACAACTGATTACATATTTGCAGTGAAACTGTTACAGAAGTCCTAGCTATAGAAGTCCTCCTGGAAATTTGGACTAGTTGTGGCTGGGTATTTGTTTCAGACCCCCGGACCACTTATTTCTTTGCTCTTTCAAGCAGAAGAGTGTTTAGCTGACAGCACCGATACGAAGTATTTAACACCAGGATGCTTTTGCCACCTGGCATTCCACTGGTCTGTGTATTGCACTGACATGGTGCTATTGACTTTCAGCTCAAAACCGAAAGCTCGGAGCAGCTAGTCATGGTGAATTTGTGTTGCCATCGTAATGCAGGAAGGCACATCTCAAAATTTTGCAGCGTTGGACTGGAACCCTTCTAGTTTGTATGCACTTTGTAAAGTGGAAGGCAAAGTCATCTCTAAACACTAATCAAGAATGGAAAAGAGGGAGAGAGTTTGCAAATAGATTGCCTTTGTTCTTTTGTCTTAGAGCGTTTTCTGAACTGTCATGTCTTGAAGAAACAAGGGTGTGTTTAGATCGTATTAAAAATCAGCAATATAATCAGTGTAATACTGGACTTAGAGAGGCCAGCTGCAAGGAGCAAGAATCCCTATGAGAAGGCGGCAGCGGCATAGCCATGTTGAGGGTTTAAAATACCTGTCTTCTTTTCAGCCATTTAAAGTTTTGGCAACTGCAACTATAACTGGAAAGGCGTTAGAGGCAGATATATGCAATGCAATTCCTACTGAAAAGGTGGACGGAACCTGCTGTTATGTGACTACCTATAAAGGTAATAAGGAAGATAAGGAAGATCCGTATGCAGATTTCTCATGAAACTGACTAGTAGCCCTGTTTTACTTAGTTTTCACATTTATTGTGTCTAATTGCCTTGGGGAGGGTTAAAAGAAGTATGGCGGTTGGGAGGAAATGAGAAGACTGTGGTTCGTTGCATCCCTGGGGTTCTTGCCTTTACCTGAAATTGTAAGGAAACTTTGTATTACACTAGGCAAGATTCTACAAATAGATTTTCAGATTTGTATACAGTAATTAATCTATGAATTTAAATAGCGTCTTTGGATGTAAAATTTCTCTAGTGGCAAATGTGAATTCACGTCTTGCCTTTTATGTAGTTGACGTCAGTACTCTGCAGGGTATGGTTACCTGAGTAAACTGTTGGTTTTATCCCTCTGGAAACTGTAGGGCAACCCTATCTATGGGCCAGGCTGGATCGAAAACCCAACAAACAAGCTGAAAAAAGGTTTAAAGGATTCTTTTATCTCAGGGCTTATTTTCAAGTCCTGTTAGTTTAAACCAGCGTGGGGGATCTGTCATGCAGCGAGTATGTGAAAACACAGAAATGCAATCTTTAGGGCCTCACTGCGTGAAATGTTGAATATCCTCAGTTTCCTTTGACTCCTCTTTGGGGCCCTAATGTCAGAGACAGCCAGGCAGAAGGGGATTAACTAATACACTAGGGGATGCAGCTGTGATCTGGAGCACACGCATGTATTTTTATTATTTTCGTGGATCTTAGTGCCTTTGAAGTTGTGAAAAGGAAATCTTCAATAAGGATTTGATCATACAACGCCCTGATCTCTTTCCGTTCCTCTGACTTCAGTCAAGTGTAGTTAACACCTCACAGGAACTGTTAATATCTCATTGAGCCATGTATTTATTGTATAATCATCAAATGATAGAATCGCTTAGGTTGGAGAAGACCTTTAAGATCATTGAGTCCAACCGTAAACCTAACACTGCCAAGTCCACCACTAAACCATCTCCCTAAGCACCACATCTACACATCTATTAAATACCTCCAAGGATGGTGACTCAACCCCTTCCCTGGGCAGCCTGTTCCAGTGCCTGATAACCCTTTCTGTGAAGAAATTTTTCCTAATATCCAATCTAAACCTCCCCTGGCGCAACTTGAGGCTGTTTCCTCTTGTCCTATCGCTAGTTACCTGGGAGAAGAGACCGACACCCCGCTGGCTGCAACCTCCTTTCAGGTAGTTGTGGAGAGCGATAAGGTCTCCCCTCGGCCTCCTCTTCTCCATGCTAAAGAGCCCCCGTTCCCTCAGTTGCATCACGGCGCGGCACAGCACAGCCTGTGCCTGCTCAGGCGAGCTGTGTTGTGGATCACTCGCTCCTCCATGCACAGGCCGCTGCCGGTTATGGAGTCAGGGGTGGGAATCGGAGGGAGGAGGACGTTTTGTGGATTTGAGGTGCAGAGTTTTCTGCAAATGACTTTGAAGTTGAAAATTAGTTCAAAAAAGGCATACTTTCACGCTTATCAATTCAATGTAGTCAAAGCTCAGTGGAATTTATTTTAAATAATTACAGTCCTGTTACAAGCAAGGGAAATAATGTAGATAAAATATAACACATCTTTATTAGGTACATCTATTATACACTTATAAATATACAAATGCTATTTTTAACCACAAATTTCCATTTTTGTCGGTTTCTAAATGTTACAGTGTACTTCTTGCATCTTATTTTTGGAATTTTCAATTTTATAATATTTGCTTTTCCCAGTTGATAATTTCCTTATTTCAGTTTAGATTTTTCTTGTAAATTGACGCACTCGCTCCATCTCTTTCTCCTGTCTACATATTGTTCTCCTTTTCTATTCACTTCCATGTCTTCTTGGCGCTGTTGTCAAAATAGATATACAGAACATTTTGTGCATAATTTATTAGACTAACACTATATGCTCTTTCATGAACATTTTAAGAAGTAAACTTTCAACACTTCTAGAAGCAACAGAAATAAAAAAAAAATCATCCTCATATAATCACTGACCATCCTCTATCAAATAAAGCGGCAGTCAAAGGATTCACCCCGGGCAGTGCTCAGCAGGGTCCAAACTTATCTCTTTTGCCTTTCAGGGAAGCACTTTCATAGCAAGCTAGAAGGCTAAGCTTGCAAGAACTAAGAGGACGCTCTGCTAGTCCACATTTCGAACCGTGCAACTGCAGAGTGAAGTCCCTGTTGCGTCCGTGGGAGACACAAAGGTGGGAGATAAGAAGGAAATGTCACGATGAAGCACAGACTGCAGGCTAAGGGTTTGGCCATTCATCCGAGGGACACGAGGTAGAGGTTCTAATCTCTGCTCTCAAGACAGCTGTAACATGGGTTAATGGTCCTTAGGGTATCTTGTGAATGTTTTGTAGCCTGAGGCCTTTGATGAACTTGGACCTCGGCTGATCATCGTTCAGCTATTGCAGAGGCTTCACGAGCAATCAAACAGAGAGACAAATAGGTCACACTCATATAGTCTGTGCTGTGCTTTGTCCAGGGCTGCAAGCCAAAACCCACTTCTTGTAGCTCCTCACTTTAAAGGCAGGTACATATTTTGCTTACATATCAGTAATATTGTAAAAATTTAGAAATCACGGTGTAGCTATGCAGGCAAAATTACATGCCTACAAACAAACGGAACTGTTAGCTGCTCTTTCAGACTACTCGGCAATGCGTAGAATCTTGCGGTTTTTGGTTGGGGAAGTTTTAAGAGCAGTTTTACATTTCCTGGCTGGGGAGAGACATGTCACTTTTACAAAGAGACGGAATGGTAAACATTTCCATCCAACAGTTACCTGAATGGTTGTTTTGAACTTGGAGAACGTTTTTGCATGTGGATTTCTTTTCCTCCAAGTTGGTGCATTATGAGATCCTGAAGTATATTTGTCTATAGAAGAAACATATACATTGTTCCTTAATTTCTGCTACAATTTCAGGAGTTTCTCTTAGCCCGATATGTGAATTAAATGTTGAATTAAATATCACATTAGCTGAAGTATCAGTGAATGCATCAGGTGAATCATACATCATCTCTGAAATACAAGCTAGTATTAAATACAGACTTTCTCTCTAGTGCTTTAAAGATCATTTAATCCTGCAGCGTTCCCGTCAGGCTCCCAGGATCTTCCGAATGAGGCGATTCTGCCACGGGCATCCTTGACTTGAACACAGTGAACGTTCCCGTGTTGAGAATCTTCCCAAAGGCATCAACTGCTTTTAGATTAAAGGAATCCATAGTCCAATCTCCTTTTTTATCTCTGCTTGTGAAAGCACTAGATGCAAGGCAATATTATGGTTTTGTGCTAGGCAGTTGATTTTGCATCAGAGTATGCTGCCTAACCATTTTGTGTACAATTTGGTTAAAAATTACTATTATTAACGCTCTGGTTTTCTGTTAATTCCAGTTTAATTCCATCAATTCAAATTATTAATTCCACAATAATCCTAAAATTTTCCGTTTATATACAACATGTAAGTATTACCGTAGTTTTCCGTCCAAAATCTTGTATTTGTGTCAAGCTGATTCTTTTGTTTGGAGCCTTTCCCACCATATGGCTCAGGTATGGCTGAAAAGAAAGGTAGCAGAAACGGTAATGGTTGCTCTTCTGACAAAAATGCTGATCACCTTTTTTTTGAAATGCTCTATCCTTTTTTAACCTGGAAATTTGATAAGATGTATTCTTCACATTAGGGATATTCTCTCTGTAATCTCTATACCAATCTGTCCGCATTTAATCAAAGCAAACATTCAAAGAAAAAAGAAAAAACCCACAACTATTCGTCCCCGAGGCGAAGCAGTGATGTTGGGATTCATTTCACTTAACTTTATTCATCTTAAAGTAGGGCTTACGTGGTCTGAAGGAAGTTGCTTTTATTGGAAATTAAGGCAGGGAGGCACCTCAAGGTGGAGATTCAACCCAGCTTAAGAGAGGTGACTGAAACTGGCAAGATGGAATCACTTTCTTAACTTATGGTTATTTCAATTATTTACCACTAAATTTCTTGAGGAAGTGACAGATGCAAAAACACAATTATCCAGAGTAACCATGGAAACGGAAAGTAGAAAGGCAAATAAGACCCAAATGAAGTACTAGATTCTGTGAAGCTATATCAGCAACCTAAAAACAAAGTGAAAGATGTATAAATTATGGTTACATCGGAAGCAGATTGCCAAAAAGAAAGATACAAGACTCAGAATCCAACTGGTAGGCTTGTTGTCAAATTTATGACATAGTACGTGCTATGAGGAGGACAGTAGAGTATTTCAAAGATGGAAAAAAGAGGAAGGAAAATACCATCCCGCATGAATGGCAGGAGGAATGAATTCAGTCCTCTGTACCAACATTAATAATGTGCAAAAAATGGTAACAAAAATCACAAAAGTTTACACTACATTTAAATCGATAACAGAAGTTTGAATAAGACCCAAGCCCTTGTTTATTCAAGATGACAAATAATCCTAAATAATGAAAACAATCATAAATCCATCACAATCAAAACTCCAGTGAAATCCTCGTTGTGGGAAAAATACCGTGCAAAGCAAGGTCATTCTTTCATCCCGTGCTGGCAGGAAAAAAGTTGAACAAAAAACGTTTTTTGAAAGAAATCTGAAATTCTACTGCAAAACTACTTCTACTATCAATATTTAGAGTAAAAAGAGAAGTGAAAGGTGGACTATTCTGAGGTTTATTAAATATTTCAAAAGAATAAATCACATAAAAGATGCTGTAAAAAGTGTTAGTGTATATCAGCACACGATTGCATTCATCCCTCTTTGTTGGCCAGAGAAATGAATTCCTGCTATGAAGGTGGCTAATTTCATGACTATTCTGTCTGACTAATTGAAAGCTTTATAAAGCTTTACGTTTCTGTCTGTGGATACTGCTGCAATTTACTTGTGAAAATTATGCTGGATCAAATTTACTCTTGCCCGTATTTAGGCATAACTGACTTAATATTCATGTGCAGTGACAAAATCGAAAGCAGCACAATACAGACAGGTATATTTGAGGCATTTTAAGAATCCTGTGTAAGCAGGAACCCACCTGTAGATCCGTTGACCTTTGGTTCTTGGGTGATGGTGACAGTGCGGTAGACTACATATGCAGATCTTCGAGGTTCTGAAGAATTGAAATAAGTCTTTCTTCCAGTTTCTCTCACATAAGGCATAGAAGAAGCAGTTTCATCATCCTTACTTTGACCCCCTTGTTGGTAACTTGGTTTTACTTTGGGGCCTGAAGCGTGAATTCCTAAAAGTGAAAAAACAAACAAACAAAAAATGTGCTATTACTCAAAATGTGACCTATTGTTGGAGGCTGGAAGACAAGATTAAAAAAATGTTCTTTGTGGATAGTCCAATGCAAGTATGGATTATCCGTATTTGACACTAAGAACAGAAATTAACTAGGTGGTGCTAAATCATCTAACAGTTTCGTAAATAAAAGTGAATAAGCCAACAGTTTTCTCAAAATACCTTTGCCTGCTACTGTATGAGGTGAATTTCTTGGCTCCTCGGAAATCCATTTCTTTTCCTTTACTTCTTTACAGTGATGGTTCTTTACCAGCTCAGTGTGGTTTGTTTCTGAGGGATTAAAATGACACATATTTACTTTTTCTAAAGCACGCAAAATTTTCTTATGCAAAAATGCTGTGGTGTTTTGAAAACCTAATGTGCCACTTCATACACAGGTCTTCTTGGGCAGAACATGGTTTTCCATGTTAATTATTCTAAAAGTATCCAAAAGGATACTTTTCCCCAAAAGGAAAGCAAAAGTGGCTATATTTCCTCTAGCAGAGTTCACGGTCGCAAAATCTTGAAAGCCAACTCAAAAACTGACTATAAACACATAGACCAACACTACTTCGAACTCGTACAATTGCTTTGACCAGTGCTGGCTCAGAATGCTTCTCGTTATGAATTAGAAAATCTTCATGAATACTGTATTAGGGTTTACAGTTTAAAACTACAAACATCTGCTTTACTCCTTTATACACATTTGTAATAACTGAGAATGCAAAGTTGCATGTAATGTATGTGCGTGTGTCCCAGGGGGAACAAATCCTTTCCCAAAGTCAAAGTGTGACATCTACATGGGAACCCAATGCGAACAGACTCCAAAGCATGGGGTGAGAACTTCTGAGTGTCGTTACAAGATAACTCAGTCAGCAACAAAACAGGAACCTTAATATGTTCCTGCCTGCTGGTGCTTAGTTCTCATCCCTTGCACATGAGATATGCTTTGCCTCTGTCTCGGTTGGATCAGTTCAGCCACGTGTTGTCCTGCAAGCTGAACAACTAAAATGACGTGGCATAAAAAATAACTTCAATTTATAAAAGAGTTATTTTAGTCCTCGGGCACTTCAGTGATAGAGTTCAAAGCATCAGCCCACTCATAGTTTTAACAGCTGAACTGGCATTGCTGACATGGTGACAAACACCATTGCAGAAATAGCAACGAATGGCTGGAGATTCAACCTTCCTACAGTAGCTTTACCTCCGATGTCAACATACTTAGTGACTAAGAGTATTACACTATAGACATGTCTATTTTTTTTTTTAGTATAATCCTAAACCAAGCAGAATCATAAACAGTGCTTTTGATTGTTACAGTTAATGGTGCAGTATGAGAAGGAGTCTCTAGCACATAAAGAACAAAGAATAACTCAAATATAAAATGGTGAAGTTTAATGCGTGCATATTCAGTTATTTTATTTACCACATGATGTTCAGCAATGAGAAGCTAATGCTAAAGTATATTACCTCCATTTTCAAAGGATGTACAATCTGTTCTGGGAACACTCTCTATTGGTGCTCTCCTTCCTGAACTCTCTTCTTCTCTTTTTGTATTATTAAATTTTGTCGGAATTGTGGTACCATCACCTGGAAAGGCAACAGAAAGAGTGCTTTAGCGGCTTGTGTGTAAGCACAGGGAGTGGCACTGCCGTTCTCTTCCTCCCACTGCTATGAGCTAGTGATTGCTTTAGTGCAATTTCCTCTGACCTCTCATTTTATACTCTTCTTTCTCTTTTGTTGGGTATTTGGATCCTGTCTAGCATAACTGATGTATAACTCTCATGCTCTCTAAGAAAATACCATAATACACAGGTTAAAGAGGATTATGGCTCCAAAGTAAAGAACCAGCTACAAATTACCTGCTCGTTCTTTAGCTTGTCACTTTTCATGAATGATATTTATGAATCCTGTCTGATCGAATTTATGGTATTTTCAAGATGCGTGTCATCATAGTACCTAAAACCTCAGAGAACTCAGTTGAAGCCATGCTTTGGGGAAACATCTCTATCGTTTTTCTGAATGTATCTAATTATAAATAAAGGCATATCTTAAAAGCGATATTCATGTATTTGTTACTGATTCCCTTGTCTCTAGTCTAAATACATCTAAATACTTGCCAGAAAGAGCTTATCAAAACTATTTTAATAACAAACAGAAATAAGAAGAAAATAATAGAAATAAGTAGAAATAAGAAGAAAATAATTTTGCCCAATTCTATTGAACAATTTAGGCTGGCAAAAACTGTCAGTCGCAAAAGGATGACATGGAGACAGTGTTTCCGTTCCCATTTTTTATTAGCACATCAGCCTACTCAAACCTGTTTTACATAAAACAGTATTACCAAGATTTCTTCCCTGAAATTTACACTACTGTGAAAATAAAAAACAACAACTTTTTATTTATTTAAAGGAGCAAGTCATATTTCGTCCCAGCAATTTTGATGACTTATGTACTGGTTACTCTGGTGTCTTGTTATAGTAAGCACATAACTCTCTCCCTTAAAACGGAATTATGTATTACTTACTCAGTAAAAAAAATAAAAAACTTTTTTTTTGGTCATCCACTTGGTCAACATGAAAGAGAAACATAATAAGGGAGGTAAATATTTACTAATTTGTATTCCTTTGACCTTAATTCTGTTGGATAAAGCCCAACATTCAGAACAGAATGGAACTCTCCTTTTACTATCTTTTACAAGACACTTAAAGGGGGTATTTACTTAATCTAAATTTAGTTATATAAAAGTTTGATGTATCGCTACATCTCGTCACCTAGACACCCAAGATAGCCAGCAGAGAGTGCGGAGCACTCATCTCGCCTTTCTTTGGCACTATCTTATGATGCAATAAATAGTCCCGTAAGAGTGCCTGCCTCTCTCCATTTACAGCAGAGAACCTAGATGAGAAATTTAAACTCCATTCCTAACCTCAGGATGCTTAAAATTAGACTACATAAATCTTGATCTTGAAGAAAAATTATATGAAAGACCTTATATGTTGTGTCTAGCAGGAAAGTACACGTAGGGTTAATAGCCCATTTCTACCTTTTCCATCTACAAGTGAAGCAGGTAGTCACCACGTGTGTGACACTATAGATAGATATATGTATATATATGGGGAAAGATTAATGAAGTATTTTTATGCTCTTTGCAATATGCTGTCTTTTCTTGTCACTAAATTCAAAAAGAGGGGAGGAGGGGCAAACTATGTAATAGTTTCTCCCTGTAACAGTAGTTTTAAAAGTGGTAAACGTTGTCCAAGAAGATGAAAAGCACTTGCCTTTCTGCAAGTCTCGCTCGGTAGCTTCCAAGGGTAATAGCTCATTTTCCTGAGGTGAAGACACAGTTTTCGTTGACTGGTGTTCGTGAGGGTACTGAATCCTGTAATACTCTCCTAAACATAGCCAAGAGGGAAAAAAACCCCAAGGTTTACTATATTGGCAGCATTGCTGTTCAGGAAAGAGTGACCAATTTCATATTTACCAGATTTATAGCATATTTCCTTTATTGCTCTTTCCTCTTCAATATCTTCAGCAGTCTTAGGCACCCAGTCAGAAACATCTGTAGGAAATATTTTTGAAAGATTACTAGGTATCTATACAAAGACCTTCAACAATTCTTAATACTCAAATACCATAACGTATTTCATTTTGGTCACGATTTATTTTTCCGACTGCAACCGCTGCTTCTGGACAGAAAAATGATTCCTTAATGTTAGGTATTTCCAAGTGCAATGGAATTGCCGTTGCAACGCATATTAAGAAGCTAATGGTTGTTGATTTAAAATGATTCAAAACCGCCTTCAGTACTCATTTTCAAAATAATCCTTCCTTTACACCCAAAAGGAAATCTTCTGATTGAACATGTCACCAGGGAGTGCTTGTCACAAGACCTCTGCCCAGAGTTACTGTCCTGTAATGTCTGCCGGCAGAGCTGGTGAAGTGAAGTGCTCCTTATCTGTCTCAGTTAAGGCTACTAAGATTAGCAAAGCTCTACTTTTTATATTGTTTCAATTAATGTGGCTTCCTCAGACCGAAAGCGAGTTAGGAAGCACTAACAGGCAGCCCTGCCAGCCAGCCTGAAGGGCAGGGGGAAAGTGAAAAGCAGCTTGGGGCTGCCTGAGAACTAGCACAGGAATTTGCGGAGTGCACGCGTGAGAGTAGGTCGTTCTCTCTCTTTCACTCTCTGGGAATGTGCAATTCATTCCTTCCCTATGAATCTCTCCTCTCCAAGTGAGATACAGTCAACGGTTTAACGACATTTGAAACACTAAAATATATCTATATAAAAATATATACACATACACATTCAGTAACACTATTGAAGAGTTGTATGGATTCTCTTTGCTAGATTTAAGCATGACATTCTGTAATAAAATGAGACTGCCTACAGAGTTCAGGAAACGAGTTGAACAAATTATTTAAGTTGAAGTCATAGAACTGTCTCTTGCAAACAAAGCTGTGACTTCACCTTCAGCGATGAGTGTGTACAGCCCCTGTTCAAAAGTTTGCTTCCCAGGAAAGAAGTACCTCCTAAACTTGTAATTTTGTCCCCAAATTTTGAGAAATTTTGAAGAGTATTTGATGGCCATCTGAATTGTGGATCACATTTTAAACTCTATTTAATGAAAAAGAGGTATGTGGATTATCCCACTATTGAAATACACAGCTAGGCATTTCACAGGAGTTCAAAAATGTTGCCTCACTCACACCTGGTGGCTACCAGTTCCAATATTTTGGGGATTAGCTGGAAACTATTTCAAAAACTTGTCAACAACTCTTTTCTAAAAACGTAACGGTTATTAGAATGGATCAGTTGTGAAGTACATTGCAAGAGTCGAAAAAACCCATTCTACTTCCTTGTAAAAGAAAGAAAAAAACTGTTTACAGTTCTCTTCCTCTTCATCGTCCTCTTCATCCTCTTCGTCATTGAGGTTTATAATCAGTGGAGGGTGAATTGGTAGTAAAATATGCTCTTGATTTCTGAGTGGTTCTTGACGGTGGGCTGGATGCAGAATCCCTTCTTGGACACCCTGTTGCAATGGGGCATCTGCAGAAAGGAACATTGTATTTATGTTGTTAGGAGGGAACTAGAATATCAAATCCAGGCTCAAGACCAGCAGGTATGGTTTTGAAATCATTATCATACTGGAGGAATCATTAACTAGACAGATTGTGCCTTGTAGGCAAAATCTTCTGCGGAGGTTGGCAAAAGAGCATCTTCCAACTACGGAAAGTAGGAAAACACAGATAGATATTTACAACACAGGGAAACGTGTGATTAGTAATACCTGGGCTGAAGTGAGTAAAGGAGTTTAGGACCCCGCCTGTGAAAATATGTTTCAGAAAAAACTTTCTTCAGAAATACTATTTTTTTCAGAAAACATGCTGAGTAATAGGCAGGCCTGTATCACTCCCCATGGCATCAATTTTGAAGAATTTAGCAGTGCTAAGCACAGGATTACCCATTTTCAGCTTGTAGACATTTTTTTCTCTCCAGATTTTCTGAATCACAACTTTCTGTACTAAGTACAAAATGTAGATTTTGAGAAAGAATATGAAGTTCATGAAAATAGGCACACTTAATTAGAAGAAAATCAGAAACAATATTCTTTTCCTTAGGAATTTGTATCTACCCATAACGTCTGCAGCAAAACTATTTCAGTACTGGGATAGCACTTTCTGAGAGCCAGGAAATGCGCAACTGACTGAAAATAAAAATGGTGAGCCTATCTCTATTGTGCAAGCTGACCAATTTGCAACTATAGATAGAATCAGGGTTCTGTGCATTATATTAAAAATATTGAAGTTGGATATTTTTTCCAGTTTTGAAGACATAAGATGAAGCATGGGCATTTTCTTTTGATCCAGTTGTTATTCCTGTGCATCTCTTGCTTGCCTACGTTCAGCACGTGTATCATATTAAACCCATTTTAATAACACTCCTGCAGATCAGATTTGTTGTATCTCATGCAAGAGAAAGTAAGGTACAACACTTTCACTTGATAGAGCCTTTTTCAGCGTCCAGAATAGGATAGTCTTAGCTCCAGGGAGTGTAAGCCAAACCAAACATTAGTTTAACAAGATTTCTGAGTATTACAGCGAATAAGTGCAGTTTTAATGTTTGCAATGTTATTGTGGAAAACGCACGGACTTTGAATTTATACAGATTGCAGTAAAAAGAAGAAGGGTTGGGTCCATTTCCTCGTTCTGATTGTTGGACGTTGCTCTTATACAGGATACCGTTGTCCATAGTGCCTCTTGGGCATAATCTCTGACTCACACCATGCGCAGAAGCGTGCCTACGTGGTGTTTGCGACAGCGCTAGCTGCCAGGGGCCGGTGCTGTGGATGTGGGAACTCTACTAAAAGCAGGATGGACGCTCATAGAAACAGCACTCAAGTTCTGGCCTCGGTCCAGAACTGTTAGGCTCAACATGCCCAGATATGACAGGCTTCCTTTTCCTGGGGGAATTTCAGGAACACAAGGTGTTTGCTTCTGACTAGAGGTCTTTCTGGACTTCTCTTATGACACCTGCCTGCAGCTCTGGAGATAAGGCCCATGAACAACTATATTTCAGTCCACTTGTTCATGCATCTGTGACAAGTCCTGCTGACTTGCTCTCACTCCTGCTTCCGCCCGATTTCTGACAGCTGTCTTGGTTCCCTGCCCTGGACTCTTCCTCTGTTCCAGGTTCCAGCTGTCTACCAGGACTCGTGGTAGACAAGAGGTCCTCTTAGAAAGGACTGAGGAAAAAAACCCAAATTGTAATGGCGTTTTTTTCCATCAATAATCTGATTTTCAGATATTGTACTGCCTTACACACTGTAACTGTACTTCAGTAGCCTGCATCCAATGTTCAAACCTGGAAAATTTATTCAGAACGATGAACTGGAAATACACCTGCACACACAGCGCTGTAATCTGATGTTATCTATACAAGGGGTGTCTCATCCATGTAACAGGCTGTGCTCTACCAACAGATATTGCTACTAGTGGCCCTACCAACCTCCTCCCCCCACCACACACGCCACTTTCCATTTCTCTTAAATGATTGCCTGCCTACTAACCATTTTCACTACTAGAGAGAGTTAATCTAGCAAATACCCAGGTAAAGCAACATTTTTGCTCCACGGATCTGAGCAGCCTAAGTTGCCATTTCTGACTTCATCTTTCATGTCGCTGATAATTACAAAGATCCATAACGTGACAGCTAAAGAAATTCATGTGGCAACCCTATTCAAATGCCAGTACAATTCCTTTCTTTGCCTTGGACTGCTGGGATACCAGATCATACCTGATTGATTTGCCATGGTACATTTCTTGACCTTAATATATATTATGTAAGCCTTCAAAGTAAGCACCAGAAGGACATTTTTGTGTATTTACTTACGCTAATGAACAAATTGTTGAGAAAATATTTTTACTCACTGTTACTAGGTGGTAAAAAAAGTCCATTTATATTACGAGGTTTGCTATGATGGAAGGCACAATTGATCCTCACACAGCCTGAGGTTTGTGTTTCCCAGAAACAGGAGTTGTTGCTGTACTTTTGCTGCAGGAGAAAACAGTTTTCAGGTATTGTAAATATAACCATAAACATGGACTAAACGGATTAATACACGGTGTACTGCTGTGAACATATGACTAAGATTTTGTGGGACCACGCTCTGATATTTTAGAACATTTAAAGTTATCTTTAAAGTTGTCTTAAGCTCCTGATAACTCTAAAGTTGTCTTGAGTTAGGTCAATGGAGCTTTCATGATGTAAAACTCTTCCTAGATAAGAATAGGAGTAAAGCAGTCTACTTACTGTACTGCAGATTTTTCATGAGATGCTGGGAAGAAATAAAATCTATTAGACACTTAATTGACATGTGGCTGAGTTTCCTTTCCTGCACAATGGGATAATCGAGTCAATCTCAAATGAAATCTGCTGTACAACTGCAAATCTTACACTAGTACTCTCTTACTATTAAAGGGTCTATGGGAAAATAAATACTAAGAAACAAAACCCCGAAAGATTTCAAAAAAACCCTGAAAACCTAAAAATTTGGGAATTTGTAATCCTTGCACAGGCTTGTCAGCCTTGGATTACAAAACAAGGCAAAAAAACTTTTGTACCAATTCCCATTGGAAACATCGACTTGGCAGGAGAAAATCACTTTTGTTTTCAGACTAAAAAATGTCTTTGAAGGGACTTACTCTTTTATATCTTTATTTCCACATCTCTAAATCTGCAAAACAGATGTGAACTGATTTTGCAGACATTCAGGTAGTGGCTATAAGCAGAAATTATAAACATGGCCAATTTAGTCAGAATCAGTATAAGGCTGATCCAATAAGAAAGATGAGCGATGAGTGATCTTTGTGCATGATTTTTAACATCTGTGTTCCTTGAGTACCTGATCCGAGTCCACAGGAGAAGTTGTCCATAGTTTAGATGATCATTAGCTCTTCTCACCACTTCCGAAAATCAGATGTTTGACCTACAGATGCTGCCATGACCCAGACAGACTGACATATCAACTTCTAACTTCACATCATAAACCTCCCTTCCAACACGCATATATCACGAATATCAAGGATACAAACCACTCTAAAATCTACAGCATTTACCTGTGCATAGGGGGAATGAAAATGGAAACATAGGTCACTCGCAGCCGTGGCCATTTTCACCTCTTGTGCTTCTCCTCCACTCTCTTAATACCAGCAGAACATACATGAAAACGTTAAAGCGATCAACATTCAGGCAAATCGTAACCTTATCCTGAAGGCAGTAGTTTTCTTTCAAAAAATGGACCTTCAGGACCTTAGCTCTGCTGCTTTTTTGAATCAAAACTCCAACAGACAGCAAAATACACTTGAACAAAGGAGGTGGTACCTTCTCCAGGCTTGTTGAACCGACGAAGGCAGTTGCTAGCCGGTATAGAATGTTACATTTCCACGGTTGCCAACCGCTCCTCCAGCTCATGACATCAGCATGATGGCGCTCTGTGACCTGTCCAGCTTGAACATCTTCCTTTATCTCCATTGCTTCAGAGTAAAGGACGCAAAATTGGACCGTTTCAAGGAGTCTCCCCTTCGGTGTTTCTTTAATGTGAAATGGAACAAACCCATTTGTCAGGGCTTAAATAATACCCAACTTCTTGCCGTAGGAACTGTGGTCTTAGAAACAAATCTTTGATACCACAGAGACAAACCTTATTCTTTGACTCTTTTTTAACTACAATCCTTGTGCCCAATGTTTTCCTTACTGTACCCCTTTCTTTGGGTGGGGAAACGTGCTGCTTCCTGTTAGTACACTCTTAGCTGTTGCCTGCATACATCGTTGGGGTTAATTGCTTTTTCTTGCTTCCATGATGTCCACTGCCACAGCTAAAGCAGAAAGAACAGCGTACGCTTGTGTCCCTAATTGACACCTCTGTTCTCATTCGGGTCCTAGGCTGCCTCTGAACAAAAAAGTCCTAGGCGCGGAAAGGAAGTTTCAGTCCTGGAAAATGGTAAGGCATACTGTTATCCTCAGGACATGGGGTCAAATTCACAACACCGAGTGACGTCAGTGACTTGGAGGTGAACACTTCAGGGGCCGGAGACTCCCTGGGCACAAATGGTACAAGGCTGGCTCAGCGGTGGTAACGCCCAAGCTGGGGGAGAAGTACGAAGACATTGAAACGACTGGAAGTCTTCTACTCTCTCTAGGAGCCTGTCAGTTTGTTTGTAACTCAAGTATGAGCGGATGGCCCGAAGACTAACTGCAAAGGAAAATTCCGCATGCCTGACCACTGGGACTTTGGCACTGGAATAAAGTGATTTCTGCAGGAATGACGTCACCTAAGTACAGAATGAAACTGCTCACTGAGATCAAGGTGGGCAGTACTGGGCGAGAGCTCTGAACAGGGAAACGATGTGAAACGGCTTCCACAGTTCCGTAAGCCCTACGACTGACTGGGGCACACGGGAATGAAAATTCCGGAAAGCAGACGAGGGCCATGAACAATGAACTGTCTGCGGGCAGGAGCAGCCATAGGAAGAAAGCGTCAACACTGCCAAGAGCTATCCGAACAGGGGCTCTTTGGAGCGCTACAGCTGTGCCTAAATGCGGCACAGAAGAAGATACGGTCAGGAAGAATTGATTCTGTATCGGGTTTGCGTGGCAAGGTTTTGGTAGCGGGGGGCTGCAGGGGTGGCTTCTGCGAGGAGCTGCTAGAAGCTTCCCCCGTGTCCGATAGAGCCAATGCCAGCCGGCTGCAAGACGGACCCACCGCTGGCCAAGGCCGAACCCACCAGCGATGGTGGTAGCGCCTCTGTGATAGCGTATTTAAGAAGGGGAAAAAACCCGCTGGGCAACAAACAGCAGCTGGAGAGAGGAGTGAGAATGTGTGAGAGAAACAACTCTGCAGACACCGAGGTCAGTGAAGAAGGAGGGGGAGGAGGTGCTCCAGGCGCCGCAGTGGAGATTCCCCTGCAGCCCATGGAGGAGACCATGGTGAGGCAGGCTGTCCCCCTGCAGCCCATGGAGGTGCACGGTGGAGTGGATATCCAGCTGCAGCCCATGGAGGAGCCCACCCCGGAGCAGGTGGGTGTGCGCAAAGGAGGCTGTGACCGCGTGGGAAGGCCGCGCTGGAGCAGGCTCCTGGCAGGACCTGTGGCCCCGTGGAGAGAGGAGCCCACGCTGGAGCAGGCTCCTGGCAGGACCTGTGGCCCCGTGGAGAGAGGAGCCCACGCTGGAGCAGGTTTGCTGGCAGGACTTGTGACCCCCCACGCTGGAGCAGTCTGTTCCTGAAGGACTGCACCCCGTGGGAGGGACCCACGCTGGAGCCGTTTGTGAAGAACTGCAGCCCGTGGGAAGGGCTCACGTTGGAGGAGTTTGTGGAGGACTGTCTCCCGTGGGAGGGACCCCACGCTGGGGCAGGGGAAGAGCGTGAGGAGGAAGGAGCGGCAGAGACAACGTGTGATGAGCTGCCCGCAACCCCCATTCCCCGTCCCCCTGCGCCGCTCGCGGGGAGGAGGCAGAGGAAGATCAGGAGGGAAGTTGAGCCCGGGAAGACGGGAGGGGTGGGGGAAGGTGTTTTAAGGTTTAGGTTTTATTTCCCGTTACCCTACTCGGATTTGACGGGTGATAAATTCACGTCCCCGAGTCGAGTCTGTTTTGCCCGTGACGGTGACGGGGCAGTGACCTCCCCCTGCCCTTCTCTCGACCCACGAGCCTCTCGGTGCATTTCCTCTCCCCTGTCCCGCTGAGGAGGGGAGTGACGGAGCGGCTTTGGTGGGCGCCCGGCACCCAGCCAGGGCCAACCCCCCACAGGCTCAGAGGTTGCATACCGAGGCAGGGAGCCTGGGCAGCAAAAGGAGGCAGCCGCCCCGACGGAGGCAGCATCAGAGACAGAGGGGTCCCCACGCCCTGGGGACAGGGCCGCCGGCCCCCGTGCCCCGGGCCCGGGCGTGTGGCACCCTGGGAAGCAGAAAAGACAGCCTGAGGAAAGGCTGCCAGGCCAGGGGAACGGGACCGGCACCGCCAGCGGCTAACGGCCGCCGCCAGGGCGCGCGACCGGGCCACCACGCGGCCGCCTCAGCCCGGCGCCGAGCTCAGGCGGGGCGGGGCGGCTCTGCCACGGCGGGAGCCGCCGCTGCGGAAAGCGGAGCTGCCCCAGGCCCGCGGCCGGGCTGGGCGGCGGAGAGCGGCGGAGCCAGCGCCTCGCCGAGGGCTGCCGGAGGGAGGCGACCGCGGCCCGCCCCGCCCCGCCGTCCCCGGCGCACAGGTGCGTCGCGGGGCTCCCGGCGGGCGGGCGGGCGGGCGGCGACGGACTCCATTTCCCGTCGCGCACCGCGGGCGTGGGGCGGCGCAGGCGCAGTTGCGGCTCGGCGCTGGGCCCCCGGCGGGAGCGGGCGGCCGGGGCGATGAGGCGCCGGGGCGCGGTGCAGCGGAAGGTGCCGTGTCTGTTCGTGACCGAGGTGAAGGAGGAGCCGTCGGCCAAGCGGGAGAGCCAGGTGGCCGGGGCGGCACGAGGCCGGGCGGGAGGGAGGCAGGCAGGCAGGCAGGCAGGCAGGCGGGGCCGCAGTCCCGGGGCCTGGTCCCGGGGGGAGTCGCTGGGCCGCGGGTAGCGGGGCCGCACGGCGGGGCGGAGCGGGGGGGACGGGCAGCAGCAGCGCCCGTGTCGGCCCGGCCCGGCTGCGGGGAGGGGGACGCCCGAGTGGCGAGAGGCTTCGCTGCAGCTCTTGAGCGAAATGCACGGTGGAGGTTTCGATAGGGCTCCCCCCCTCCGATGCGGGAAAGAGAGGTCGTTTGGGTGCCGCTTCAGCTCTGTGCCGCTCTTTTCCTGCCAAGCGCGTCCGGGTGCTCGCCCTGGCGTTGCGTTTGCTTTTTCTAGGCGTCGGGAACAGTCCCGGCGAGCAACGAGGCCACTCCAACAGGAGCGCCCTGGGAGCTTGTGCAAAACCATCCAGCCGTCCCCGCCTGTGGGGCTCGTGGGGAAAAACTAAGCTTGTCTCTTGTCTTTGGTTGTTTTTTTTTTTCTTTTTTTGTGTTGTGCTCAAAGGACTATCAGGCTTATGATGGAGGAATTCATTTGAGGCTGTAAGACGTGGCATACTTGCCAAGGTGAAAGTAGTGGAGCCCGATCCAAGTTATTTCTTCCCGAGATGTAAAAGGCAGTGTCGGGCCAGATTGGGGTGGCGTTCTCCTGTCTAGCTCTAGACCTCCAACTTGTGTTTCCCGATTTGAGTAGCAGCACCTTCTCCTGTCCGTCGGCTGCACACCATCCGGGTGCCTTTCTCCCGTTGGTGTTTGACTTCTGGATGGAAGAGGTGAAATGACTGCCAAAACGTCAGTACCTTGATTGTTCAAGTCTCAGTACCAACACCATCTTGGTAATGGCCATGTAAGGGTACCTCCGTACGGTGTTGTTCCTTCATGTAGAGAAAGCCGAGAGGGGATTAGATCTGGAACTGGCCTATGCTACCTTCTTCTGTTGTTTTTCAAAGTGCAGGCAAGGGTAATACAGAGGGTTATGACTGGTAGGGAAGAAGCGGGTGGTGGTGGGAAAACCATCGAGGATGTTTTCTCACTACCCTGAAAATTTCCTTTTTCATGTAATCTTCATAACATACAGCATAAATGAAGATTTTGTGTTTACAAAGATGGTTACTAAAATATGAAACACCATGTAACTTAACGAAGGCACGTAGAAGGTTGTCATTTTATGAATTCCGAATTCTCTTTCGAGACTTTTGCAAGACAAGGACTTGCTTTGTGTTTTGCTGGCAGAAAGAGACAGTGCCCAGCTTCCAAGACAAAGTTGACTGGGGAGAGAGGAGGGGGGTGTGATGATTATGCAGGAAAATATTTGAATCCAAACACAACTGATTACATATTTGCAGTGAAACTGTTACAGAAGTCCTAGCTATAGAAGTCCTCCTGGAAATTTGGACTAGTTGTGGCTGGGTATTTGTTTCAGACCCCCGGACCACTTATTTCTTTGCTCTTTCAAGCAGAAGAGTGTTTAGCTGACAGCACCGATACGAAGTATTTAACACCAGGATGCTTTTGCCACCTGGCATTCCACTGGTCTGTGTATTGCACTGACATGGTGCTATTGACTTTCAGCTCAAAACCGAAAGCTCGGAGCAGCTAGTCATGGTGAATTTGTGTTGCCATCGTAATGCAGGAAGGCACATCTCAAAATTTTGCAGCGTTGGACTGGAACCCTTCTAGTTTGTATGCACTTTGTAAAGTGGAAGGCAAAGTCATCTCTAAACACTAATCAAGAATGGAAAAGAGGGAGAGAGTTTGCAAATAGATTGCCTTTGTTCTTTTGTCTTAGAGCGTTTTCTGAACTGTCATGTCTTGAAGAAACAAGGGTGTGTTTAGATCGTATTAAAAATCAGCAATATAATCAGTGTAATACTGGACTTAGAGAGGCCAGCTGCAAGGAGCAAGAATCCCTATGAGAAGGCGGCAGCGGCATAGCCATGTTGAGGGTTTAAAATACCTGTCTTCTTTTCAGCCATTTAAAGTTTTGGCAACTGCAACTATAACTGGAAAGGCGTTAGAGGCAGATATATGCAATGCAATTCCTACTGAAAAGGTGGACGGAACCTGCTGTTATGTGACTACCTATAAAGGTAATAAGGAAGATCCGTATGCAGATTTCTCATGAAACTGACTAGTAGCCCTGTTTTACTCAGTTTTCACTTTTATTGTTTGATTTATTTGATTACAGCTGTTGTGAATTCAACTCTCGTTAAACATCTCGCCCACAAAGTAATCGTTACCATAAACATAATAGGTGTTTATAAAGTTGTTATAGATTTTACTCTCTAAAATACATGAAGTATGTTCTAAGTGAACAGACCAGTCAAGGAACTATGCCAGTTTTAAAGTTTCTTGTTAGTAAGTCTTCCTTGCACACTAGGACTTGTATAAGAAAGGGTGTCTAATTGCCTTGGGGAGGATTAAAAGAAGTATGGAGGTTGGGAGGAAATGAGAAGACTGTGGTTCGTTGCATCCCTGGGCTTCTTGCCTTTACCTGAAATTGTAAGGAAACTTTGTATTACACTAGGCAAGATTCTACAAATAGATTTTCAGATTTGTATACAGTAATTAGTCTATGAATTTAAATAGTGTCTTTGGATATAAAATTTCTCTAGTGAATTCAAATGCAAATTCATGTCTTGCCTTTTGTGTAGTTGACATCAGTACTCTGCAGGGTATAGTTACCTGAGTAAACTGTTGGTTTTATCCCTCTGGAAACTGTAGGGCAACCCTATCTATGGGCCAGGCTGGATCGAAAACCCAACAAACAAGCTGAAAAAAGGTTTAAAAGGTTCTTGTATTCATTGGAAGATTGCAAAGGTTAGTGAAGATTTCTTTCCTTCTTTTTGGCAATGTAAGTTATCCAGGTGGAAAAACACCTCTAGTCTAACACAGGAAATGTCTGTGATCCTGCTCCATTTTTTTTAATGTCACCGTTAACTTTACTTTGAGAGAGCCTTGAACTAGAATTGGTGGGGGAAGGGGATACCAACAGGAGTGCAGTAGGTAAGCCAAGGGTTGGCATGGCATCGTTGGAGGGTAGCAGTGCTAGTGGGAACGTTTACACTGCTCCTGGGAGCATGGGCGGCTCAGGCTCAGGAGCGTATCCGAAATGCTTGTACAGCAACGCACGCAGTATGAGCTACAAACAGGATGGAGTGTTGGTCAGCTCCCAGAGCTACGGTATCGTTAGTACTAGTGAGATTTGGTGGAATGAGTCCCACTGTTGAAGTGCGGGGATGGAGGGCTACAGGCTGTTCAGGAGGGATAGGCAGGGCAGGCGAGATGGAGGTGTCTCATTATACGTATGAGAGAGGTTTGATTGTACAGCCCTTACAGATAGTGATGATGTGGTTGAGGATTAGGGGAATGGAAGACAAAGGTGGTGTTGTAGTGCGTGTGTACTACCCATCGCCCAGCCAGGGTGTAAGCACTCATGAGTTATTCTATAGGCAATTCGGAGAAATTTCTGGATCGGTAGCTCTTGTCCTTTTGGGAGATTTCAACTTCCCAGACATCAACTGGGAATATCATCCTGCTGTGACAAGCAGGTGTTGGAAATTCTTCAAGTTTGTGGGATATAACTGCTTGTCGCAGGTATTCAGTGAGCCAACTAGGAAAGATGCCCTTCTAGACTTGCTATTTGTGAATAGAGAAGGACTCGTGGGGCATGGATGGTAGGTGGCTGTCTTGGCCACAGTGATCATGAAATGGTAGAGTTTAAAATTTTCAGTGTAATGAGAAAAAAGGACAGCAGAGTTGCTACACCGGACTTCAGGAGAGCAAACTTTAAGCTATTCAGGGAGCTATTTAGCAGAGTACCCTGGGAATCCTCTTTTGAGGGCTTGGGAGTCCACGAGTGCTGGTCAGTGTTTCAGAACCACCCTTTAGAAGCACAGGAGTGGGCAATTCCACTGTGTCGTAAGT
This sequence comes from Calonectris borealis, assembly GCF_964195595.1. NCBI lineage: Eukaryota > Metazoa > Chordata > Aves > Procellariiformes > Procellariidae > Calonectris > Calonectris borealis. The sequence continues at coordinate 48,534,550 of NC_134312.1, forward strand.
CAAGCAAGTGGGGCAGAAGACCAGCTTGGCTGAACAGGGAACTCCTTGTGGAGCTCAAGAGGAAAAAGAAATTGTATGATCTCTGGAAGCGAGGTCAGGCTTCGCAGGAAGAGTGCAGAGCTGTGGTTCGTTTGTGCAGAGAGAACATACGAAAGGCCAAAGCTCAGAGTTGAAACTGGCCAGTGTTGTTTCAGATAACAAGAAGGGCTTTTTTAAGTATGTTAATAGCAAGAGGAGGTCTAAAGAAAACATTGGACTGATACTTGTTGAAGATGGTCATCTGACTAATAGGGATGAAGAAAAAGCAGAGGCACTCAATGCTTTTTTTGCCGCAGTCTTTAATAATACTGGTAGACCTTGGGCTGCTTGGTCCCCTGAGTTGGAGGACCATGCGTGTGGGAACAGCAACTTTCCATTTGTGGACACTGAAGTTTTAAGGGACCAGCTGTATCACAAGTCCACGGGGCCTGATGGGATTCATCCCAGAGTGCTGAAGGAGCTACCGGCTGTTATAGCAGGACCCCTCTTGATCATCTACCAAAGATCTTGGGAGTCTGGGGAGGTCCCCGCTGACTGGAAGCTAGCCAATGTTATTCCAATCTATAAGAAGGGTGTGAGGGAAGACCCAGGGAACTACAGACCTGTTAGTCTAACCTCAGTTCCTGGAAAAATTATGGAGAAGATTATACTGGGTGCCATTGAAAGGTATTTAAAGAATAATGCAATCATCAGGCACAGTCAATATGGATTCACAAAGGGAAAGTCCTGTATAACTAATTTGATATCCTATGATAAGGTCACCCGCCTAGTGGATGAAAGGAAGGCAGTGGATGTAGTTTTTCTGGATTTTAGTAAGGCTTTTGATACTGTCCCTCACAGTATCCTTCTGGACAAGTTGTCCAACTGTGGGATGAGAGGGTTCACAGTGCGCTGGGTGAAGAACTGGCTGAACGGCAGAGCTCAAAGAGTTGTAGCAAATGGGGCTGCATCTTGCTGGCAACTGGTCACCAGCGGTGTTCCTCAGGGTTCAGTTCTGGGGCCAGTCCTGTTCAATATATTTATCAACAATCTGGATGCAGGAGCTGAATGCACCATTAGCAAGTTTGCTGATGATGCCAAACTGGGAGGTGCTGTCGACTCTCTTGAGGGACACGAGGCCTTGCAGAGGGATCTGGATAGATTGGAGTATTGGGCTATGATTAATGGGATGAAATTTCACAAGTCCAAATGCCAGATTCTGCACCTGGGACAGAGCAACGCCAGGCACAAGTACAAACTGGGAGAGGAGTGGCTGGAGAGCAGCCCTGCAGAAAGGGATCTGGGGGTGCTGGTCGGCAGCAGGCTCAGTATGGGTCAGCCGCGTGCCCTGGCAGCCAGGAGGGCAAACCGCATCCTGGGGTGCATCGAACACAGCATAGCCAGCCGGTCTGAAGAGGGGATTATCCCGCTGTATTCAGCCTTGGTGCGGCCCCACCTGGAGTACTGTGTGCAGTTCTGGGCCCACAATTTAAGAAGGATGTGAAGGTCCTTGAATATGTCCAGAGGAGGCAACAAAGCAACAGAGCTGGAAGGAATGTCCTATGAGGAGCGGCTGAGGACTTTGGGTTTGTCTAGTTTGGAGAAAAGGAGGCTGAGGGGCGACCTCATTGCTCTCTACAGCTTCCTGAGGAGGGGACGTGGAGAGGGAGGTGCTGACCTGTTCTCCCTGGTATCCAGCGACAGGACGTGTGGGAATGGTTCAAAGCTGCGCCAGGGGAGGTTTAGACTGAACACCAGGAAGCATTTCTTTACCGAGAGGGTGGTCAAACACGGGAACAGGCTTCCTAGAGAGGTGGTCGATGCCCCAAGCCTGTCAGTGTTTAAAAGGCATTTGGACAATGCCCTTAGTAATATACTTTAACTGTTGGTCAGCCCTGAATTAGTCAGGCAGCTGGACTAGATGATCGTTGCAGGTCCCTTCCAATTGAAATAGTCTAGTCTATTCTACTTCTCTTGCTCTAGTTTAAATATAATGTTGGCTATTTAGGTAGCTATTTTTTAATCTTAGTTAGTTTTGGACTTTTAAACTACTTAAATGCTACTATGCTTCTTTAAACCCTCCGAATTGTAGACTGCTTCAGTGTGCCAGATGTTGGTGCTGTACAAAGTAACTGGGACTACTGTCTGTAAAACAAGGTTTAGATCAGAGGTATTTTAATACTTGCATTGAAAGACTATCAAAACGTAAAATTGGCTAACAGTTTGCCAAAAACTGTCACATTTATATGTCTAGAATTTGTTTGGAATGTTGAAGAGGATTTCAAGCCTGTTCCAGATACCTGGATTCCAGCCAAGGACATAGAGTTCTCTAATGGCAATCCTTTGCCCGATGAAAATGGACATATGCCAGGTACCTATGATACAGCACAGGTAAAATGGTGGTGGTGGTGGTGATCCATTTTTGAAGTGAATTTCTGTTTGTAGTTAACTGTGTTTGGTTTTTTTTAGGCATGTACAGTTCTAGTACGCATATGATAACTTCAGATATTTACTTTGGTAAAATGCAATGTTTTCTTACAGGTTGGGTGCCTGTGGAGAAAAATAGTAAGCAGTATTGCTGGCACTCATCTGTTGTAAATTATGAGGCTGAAATAGCGCTGGTGTTGAAACGCCATGCTGACCCAGGGCTTCTGGAAATCAGTCCGGTGCCATTATCAGAAATTTTGGAACAAACATTGGAGCTCATTGGGACTAATATTAATGCAAATCCATATGGTAAGTTTGTATGGTCTGTTCTTAAATACTTTTTTATTTAGTGATATTTTTGAGTGAAAGCTATGTATTTTCTTTGTATAAGTTTAAAAAAAGTTCTAAGGTAGCAATGTAACCTTTCTAGAAAGGAGAGAAAGGGCTAGCTCAAAGAACATTGAGTTCTTTGATAGAAGAAAATAATCACCTCAGAAAGCTGAGTTGTCACTAGAGACTATGTCTATTAAATCTCTTTCCACCTGCATGTTCTTTAGGACTTGTTATAAAAATGCTTTGCTTTAGTCGTTCAAAAAATATTCTGACTGGAAAAGTTGTTTTAAATATTACTATTAAAATAATAAAATATTTTTTGAGATTGTTGGTGCCTTTTCTTGACTTTTTTTTTACTTGCTCTTCTGATGGTGTTTAGTCCATTAAAGTAGCAGATTTTGTTCAGGCACTTTTTTTTTGAGTCCCTAGAGTTAATCATAAGTTGCAATTTTTAAATTATGAAATATGTTTTTTTTTTTTTAAGGAAATGTAATTTAAGCTACATTTTGGTTGTGGCTTCTCCCTTTAAAAGCCTTTTAACAAAAAAACAATTGGGTGTGAGCACAAGTGAGTTCTAACTTCTGAGCTTTGCTGTTAGGATAACTTGCAAGGATGGATAGGAAAAATAGTAGTAACCTGGTCTAAGCATTTTCTCAGAATGTAAAGGAACTGCAACAAAAAATTCTAATAGCTGTATTCTTAGATGAAGATTTATGTTGAACAGTCAGTGAAGAGGCAATGCATTTGTTAACAGCCTGGCTTAAGTATTAGTCCATATTCATAAAAAAATATGCCAGATTTTCAGGACCTAAGATGTTTGTGTTATTGATCATGATCTGAAGCATGAAGAATTTAGCTAGTAGCTTTATGGTTACTGAGGAGGTGACCACAAGGACAAAGCAGACAACTGTATAAATCTCTGTCATGTTTATTTTATATAAATAAAAAGTTACATGGTGAGGAGACAGCTACATTTGATACTTAAAAGTATACTTAACTGTTCTCTTAAAGGCAGGACAATGTTGTAGTATCTAATAGAAGTCTACCTTTATAGAGTGCTTTTAAGATAGCCGTAGTAACAAAAGTGAGGAAAATGTTAAGTTATCACACGTAACTAGCAGGAAGACTTTTGTGTCTTTTAACGTAGGATTAGGAAGCAAGAAGCAGCCCGTACATCTTCTTGTACCACATGGAGCATTTGAAATAAAAAATCCACCTACTTTGAAACAAAATGACATACTGTCTTGGTTTGAAGGCTGCAGTGAGGGTAAAGTTGAAGGAATTGTGTGGCACTGCCGTGATGGGTGTTTAATCAAGGTAAATATATAGATGGACATGTGGAAAGCACTACAATAGTTCATAATATGTGAAGTATTTTGAGGTATTCACTTTTTGTCTTGTTTTCCAAATTCTGTAGTAGTAAATGTTCTCCTAGCAAATCAGGTGACAGTAGAATTAGTCAAGCCAGTGAATCACTACAATGACAACATATTAAACTTTTTTCATTAAGTTATTAGCATAATGTAGATAAAGTAATTGAGAACATAAAATAGTATTTTCTTGCCTCTCTGTATAGGAATCACTCAACATTTTAAAGCTTAATTATTTTATTTAAAAAATTCATTTCTTGTAATGTTGACTTATAGAACAAGTATTGTTAATAAGAATGTGATTTTTTATTAATTAGCAAGTTTGTATTATTTCTGAAGCTGTGGAGGACACCTTGGTTCTGGTTTGCCTTTTGTGCTTCATTGTTACTCATGTTGTTCAGATAACTGATGAATGTGATAAGTGCCTGTCCTGGTTCCGGGACAGAGGTAACTTTCTTCCCAGTAGCTTGGGGGGTGTGCTGTGTTTTGGGTTTAGTGTGAAAGGAGCGTTGATGGCCCATTGATGCTTTGGCTGTTGCTGGGTGATGCTTGCACCGGGAGGGGGGAGCACAGCTGGCCAACGGGGTATTCTATACCATGTGACATCATGCTCAGTGTAAAAACCGGGGAGGGGGGGCGCTCGCCGCCTGTTCGTGACACACGGTCGGCGAGCGGTTGTGTTGTGCATTGCCTGCTTTGTGTATTCTGTTATTGTTGTTGTTCTCACTATTACTGTTCTACTTAGTTTTATTTCAATTATTAAACTGTTTTTATCTCAACCCGGAGCTTTCCTACTTGTGCCCTCCCGATTCTCTCCCCCATCCCACCGGAGGGGGGAGTGATCGAGCGGCTGCGTGGGGTTTATTTTTGCTGGCTGGGGTTAAACCACGACAGTGCCCTAATGCAGAGGATCCTACAATTAAAGCGCACACACCCACACCCCCCAGGTTGGGAACTGTTGGGCTGCTATATCAAAATCTCTAATCTTATCTTATTTCTTTTTATTTTAGCTCCATCGCCATCATCTTGGTTTACGCTGGCCACTTGCAGAGACATACCTGAATTCTCAGCCTGTTGTAATTGCTTTTAATAGAACTAAATATGACTGTGACTTTGAACCAAAGAGTTTGTTTCACCATTTTTCAAACTTGGATGGTCAAAGATTTGACAGACTCAAAGATATCAAGTTTGATGCTTGAAATGATTTTTCTTTTTTAAGTTAATTGTCGTTATGTGCTGCATTCCTCTTACTTGTGTCTACCACAGGACTCCTTCCAAATAATCTTCTAGCTTAGGCAGCAGCCTAGGTACTGTACGATTTTAAGTTTTTCCTAAATGACTAAGTTTATATAACGAGAGATCTGACATTCAGAGCAGACATCTAGCTTTCAGCATGTTTATTTTCAGTTCTGAAAAATCCTTAGCTTTTGAACCCATTTCTGTAAACTGTTATAATTAAGTAGTATGTTGTCTAACACTGGCTGGTCCTAATAGCTTAGCTAATGAATGCAATCAACTGTAAAAGTTCCATAGGTTGCACTTCTATAAATATTATTATTATGACACTGTTATATGTAGGATTCAGATTTAGGATCTAGTTGTTTCTTAACAGTAAAGGACAGTTTTCAGGTGGGACCAGAATTAGTCCTGAAACTTGATAATTTTTTTTAAAGTTGTAACAATTTCTTTTGGGGGAAAACTTTTCAATGTATTATTTAACTGGTAAGCTGCAGCATTATGCTATTACTTTAAAACCTAATTAAGCTATATCCTACAGCTACTTCCACTATTTTGGGACAAAAAGAGTAAATAATAGGTGGTATACTAGTTCTATTTTGGAGATCCTTAGTAATTAGAGAGAGACATGACTTGGCTTAATAATACCCATTTTCAGACTGCATCTCAATTAGGAAACTTCATCAAGGGCATATTGAGTAAGATGGCATATAAATAATAAAGGTGAGACTGTATGATCGTTTGAATTGGCTTTTTTTTATCTGTGCTATATAAAAGTATACATCCAGCTATATAAAATACACAAAATGAAAAATCATTTATCTACAAAAATACCATTAGTTTGGCTGAAATACTATAACTTTATTTTCAATTCTTTGTTCTTGGATTTTCTAAAATAGCAGTAAAAATAACCAGGGATGCAAGAACAGACATCCAACACACTGACCCTGAGTCCATAGTTAAGAAGTATGATAGCACGAGACAGCAAGAACAAATTACACATTCTTATCGATCTGGAACTTAGCATACTTAGCACACTTTAGGAGTTTCTCAACTTTTAGGATAAGTCCAAGGTTTCAACTTCAACTGACATGTGTGTATTACCCAAATTACTGTTCTGAATTAAAATATAGTATTGCAAAGGAGTTGGGAGAGGTAAAACTCACTTTTATTTTGACTGGTGTATATAAATACTGACCATAAGCTGTTGACTAATCCAATTCTGCACTCTTGGGTATGTGCCAAACTATTGTAACTTTAATAGACTTCTATCATTCCAAGATAAAAACACACAAGTAAATCAGTATTATGTAAATGCCCCAGAATTTATTTTCTGTATCAATACTGAGGATACTGAACACAGGCCTAATCAACAGAAACATTGTCTGGACTATCCACTTGAATGCCAAACTCTCCAGAAAGCTGCTTTAATCTCTCTTCCAAGATAATATTTTTTTTTACTTCTTCATTGTAGTTATATTTCAGATCCTCAATTTCTTCAAAAAAGGAAGGGTCAAAGTTCTCTAGTTCTCTTCTCAGCTTTTTTGTTTCTTCCTATTAAAAAGAATGAAGAAGTACCACCTTTATCCAGAACTTAGGAAATCCAGGTCAACAGCAGCTTTTTTTGCCTTTTTCTTAAGAGGCTAAATGATGAGAGAATAAGCATGTTCTCTAGAGACAGAAAAATCTACCTATGAACAGCACATTCATTAACAACAAAATAGGCTTCATAAACATAATGTTTAGAAATTGACTTTGTCATTAACAGCTCTTTCTAGCTAACCATAATTTTACTTATTATCTTGCTAAGGATGATCCTTGCAACTCACCTTTAATTGCTGTTTTTCCAACTCTGAGGCTTTCAGCTGTGTCTGGAGGTCAGCTACTTTTGTCATTAACTTGTCATTTTTATCCTCCACAATTTCATTATGTCCTGCAAAAAAAAAGATAACTTGTTCTGAAATTTAAGGTAAGGAATATCAATGACATGAATAATCTTGTTACAGTAATTCTGCATCTCCTGAAAGCTGGAAGTGTGTAAACCCAATTGGGATCAACAGCCACTAAAAATTCAAGTCATCTGGGCTCTTCTTTAGTTCTTGTACAAATTAGGTGGTGGTGTCTGGTTCCTGTGACTGAATGCAATACTCCAAGAGCCAGTCTATTAGCATACTTCTGAGAAATACGACATGTACGGTTTCTCTGAATTAAATGCAGGAAACTTGGCAATAATGTAGTATAGGATCTTGTTAATTATATTCATAATTTCAAGGGGGCTAATTTTTATTTTTTTTCCCAGTCATATGGCAATGTGCTGCTCTATAGTGCTCTGCTTTTCCCATGGGACTGACGCCTGCTAAGTCTTAAGTCATTCACAGAGCTGGTATCTGGAAACAGACATTCTCTGGCAGCTTGGAACCCAAGGCAAAAGGGGTAGGCAAGAGGGTTTTGATGAATGACTGACATCTTACAAGCAGTCTTTTGAGGTTTATAAAGCAGATGGTGGCATGAACTACACATCTTCTTGGAAAGGGAAGTCTTACAAAGATTCTAGCCTCTTGTTCAAGATAATTAATTATGGATATTTTTACTAACACTTCTCTATAAAAAACTTCCATAAGTACTCAAAAATCCAAGACCTTAGTCTGCTCCAGTTTACACTACTCTGGCATTAATATAATTAAAATAATTCTGTAGATTTATTATCATTTTGCACACACATATTAAGTAAAAACAGTTTTAGGCCCAAAATACAGGAAGATCTTTATTTTAGGTATTGAAAATTATTACCGGCTGCAGGACCTTCACTTTTATGTGTGTGTATGTGGTGCTTGCAATCCTCCACCTGGTGAGCTAGTTCTGCTTTTTCTTTCTCTAGTCGATTATTAGTTAATCTGGAATATAAAACAATTTTAGAATAATTTTTAAAAATTATTAAAATATTTTAGAATATAAAAGATGTAACTGATGGTCATCTCCTGATCATTTTTATTTCATACATATTGGCTGAGGTATTTATTTAGTTATTTAAAAGTACATTACCTTAAAAGCTGAAGCTCCCTGATGAGGCTTTGCTCTGTCCTTGCACCTTCAGGAAAGTGTTTGAGAAGCTCAATCTTAAAAGAAAAATTAAGAAAGTTTTACCCTTGAAACAGTATCCATGGATAATGCAGTTCAGATGGAGTTCTCTTTGATACAGGATTAAAAAATGAATGAAAATAATACTAAGGTTGTAACCAAGTACTAGGCTATCACAGAGAAAAAAACGCAAGCGTTCATCTACTGACAGTTTCCACAAAGCTAATTATCTACAGCCTTTTTAAAGTTAGTATAGCTCATTGCTACATATTTCATGAAGGATGAAGAAAAAAGTATTCAAAAGTTAGATTCACAAAGAAAGTTAAACACATAGCTACATTAACATGATTTATACATAAGCTTAAGGAAGTGATATGCCTAAATCATTGAAGTGCTTCAAAAATACTACTGATGTGCTTATTTGCATACCTAGGTGTCCAAGTTCCTTTTTAAATGTGATGTGAACCCAAATGAGTGTATGTTGACTAGAAATGACCTGCAGTTGTAAGTTAGAATAGGTCCCTGACCAGAGCAGGAGTTAGCCTCCAGAGGTGCCTTTCAGTAGATGTGGGAGCAAAAAATTAGTGTTTTAAATATGAGACTATATACAGTTTTTGAATGCAGTGACAATTTGTGAACTCTCATAAGGCTACTGTTAGTGATAGGCTTTTGTTCTATTACTACCTAAAATAGTAAGGATTTGGTTTTTTTCACAATCAATCTCTGTTTCTTTGAAACGTAGTTAACCTTGACCACGTCCTTTCATCAGTATTTGAGAGACAGAAGAAACTGTAAAGTGTGTTGCTCCAGAGTAATACCACATAATGAAAGAATTTTATCTCTGTGTTAATTTTGCCGCTGGTATACACTTTATGTTAATACGCTGATTTTAGAAAAGGGAAAACAAACAAAAATTAACAAAATAATTGTTTTATAGGACTCAATTCCAGGTTCTATTTATTGAACACGTTTACTTGCTTACATAATATATATGACTTCCTATATTGAAAGTTGTGTATTCGGTACTTTACTCTGAGAATGGCCAGTACAAGATGTCTGGGGAAGAAAACCATGCACGTGTTAATGGATGAGAAGATGGAAGCTAATCTGGGTGGACAGTCCTAGGGCTGCATCTCTGGAGTACTTAAAGGCCAAAATTTGATACATCTTTTCAAAGGTACCCGAGTTTAAAATTCATCAACTCTTCCATGTGTGAAATAAATAGTATCTGTAAGACTTATTAGGGACAGCATGTAGGAGACCATATTGGAAATAGGCATGAAAATCCCTTTTAGGATGGCAAAGTCAGTCCCCCAGAAAAGACCTGAAAGGAAGAGGGAAGTCCCCGCAGCAAACTTACTCTGCGGAACATGCTAGAAAGACTTTAAGACCATTTGAAGGATCTGTACCTACAGGCTTTCATGTGGTCAATGAAACTATAATACAAAACCCTACAGAAGAATACAGTAGAAAAAAAATTAATTTTCCCCTAAGACTGCAAGTCAAGAATATATATTGATAGTATGTGGTAAACCTCATTAATTGGCTAAAATATGTAGATGTACAATTATGGTAACTAGGACTGAAAAAACCTCTAAAAGCATGGATTAGAGAAAAATGTACTCTGCCAATATAGACATTAGAAAGAAATTAATTAATATTAAGCAATCTATTCTCAGAATCACCTGGCTAAATTTTACTCACTTGTTCTTTTAGATCTTCTAAGTTTTTATCAGCATTGTGTTCACGTTCTGTTGCTTCCTGAAGCAGCCGTTTAAGGTCAGTGATGCTTTGGGTTTTTTTAGCAATATCCATTTCCATTTCCTTCATCTTAGTTTCGTGCATCCTGGTAGTATTTTTATTTAGAAAAAGATAAGAGCAAAAGCTAATACTTTTGCGGAAACAGAGATTAAAATATCTTTAGGAGATTAAATGCCATAAAATATACCCTAAAAGATGTTTGGGGCATTGGCCTTGAAATAATCACTGGTCTTATAAATAAGTGAGCTGAAAGAAGCATAATAAAAAGTATCTTTTTAATCTGAGAATAAGGCTTTTCCAAATGTTACACCTTTGTGGATCTTTCTTTGTGTCTACACTTCATTAAAGAGGGACTGGAATCTTTTTATGGTATTGCATATAAACCCCAAACCACCTCCCACTAAAAACATGCACGTCTGTTATTGATGCAGTGTGCACATTGGTCAGGTCTTACTTCAGTGTCATACCTTTGACAGTATTTTCCTTATGATTTAATAATTTATGAAAAATAAATTAATATACTGAGAAAAGGGCTAATACAGATACAGAAGATGAAGACTCCGAAGACGAAAATGTTCTACAAGAAATCATGTTTAGCCTGGAGCAACAGCAGTCTGAGGAGGATTCCGTTTTGCTTTGAGCCATACAAGGCTACAAAAAGGTTGTTAGAGAATCATTGAAATGTTGGCTGGAAGGTATCTCTGCAGGTCATGTAGTCCAATCTCCCATCTGAAGTGGGTTTCCAGACAGCAATGCGATCTCCAACATCTTCCTGCCTGCCAAAGAGCCTTCCGAAGCATCACCTGGATGATGCCTTTGTCTGCCTTATCAAATACCTTCTGTTACCATGTACGTGCTTTGTAAGATGTGCTGGTGAGGCGGACTGCATGTTAAAGTGGCCGAATGAGCTCCTCGAGGTTAGTTATGTCTTAATGTTATCCACTTACTTTAAAATCACGTTAAGTAAATGCAAGTAAAAGTTTTTATTCACACCAGTTGAAATAGGCAAGTACAATTAAGTACAACCATATATTTTATATCTATCTATCCACAACTAGCTATCTATATCAACTAAATAGAAATAAGTAGAAATGTTTTTCAAAGAGGTGAAGAATTAAAAGAAAAACTACATTCAAACTACGGAGCTGATTTGCTACCTGTTAAGGGCATGCATCTTTGCTGCATGTTCCTGTCCTCCTCCTCCTGTGGCTGGCAGCCAGTTTCGCCCTCCTTCCTTACCAAATACGCTAAATATGGCTGTCATCTGACCTTGCATAAAGACATTTTACCTCACTACATAGTTAGGGGGAAGGTTAAAAAAAAGGAACGGCTTTCTGAAGTGTCAATGAAGTGAAATGTGTCAGCAATATGTCAGAGAAGCACCAGAACTCCCCCAAGGGATCCTGTGGGGGAGTGGGTAGGGGGTAAAATCATGGACATCAGCAGATAGACTGTTCAACAGTGATCTGACCTAAGATGGAATCAGATAAGTATCTCCCATCCACCTGATTTTCTGCCCTAATAAGGCTGCTGTCAGAGATTGTTTTTGTAGATACGTTCCACTTCTGTTTACAACTATTAAAGAGTACTTTTGCAACATGTCATGTTATTTCATCCTGAGGTCATCCAGGAGTCCAGGATTAAGTATTTCTTCCCAAAAAATTTGCTCTCTTGCATCCTTATGCAGGATACAGGCTGTTTATTTCTCTTAATAGCATAAGCATTGTTTCATTTTCTTGTCCTTTTCTGAGATATGGCAGTACAAGAAATGATACCCAATTAAAAACTCTTGCCTCAAGCAGTAAAATTCTCCTTCCTCATCCACTTTGATGAGTAACAGGCATGTTTCATGTGAATGTATCTTATATAAAAGATATATTCTTCATATTCTGTATCAATCTGTTCATTATTAAACATGGTAGTGTGACATATAACTAGCATCTTTGCGCGTAGCTCATTATTGAAAATGGGACTGGCAATGGTTTTGGTGTGACTGCCAAAATCATTTCTGTAAGCAAACTACAAGACACAGAACTAAACAGCTTGCTTCTAGCAAAGAAATGAATGCAATTAAGTTGTTCAGGCTGTAGAGTTAAGATCTCCAGCCTGTATAAATAGGCTGTCATAGAAAAAGCATCTGAACTAATTGCGGAAGTACAGATAAATTAAAAATGTATGCCTAAGCTGCAAAGCAGAAATCGGTGTCATAGACCTGTTTTCTTTAGTTTGTTCCACACTGAGTGATACAAGTGGTACCTGAATTCTAAAATTATTATTACCAAAAATAATATATATATATATAAACCAAAAATGATTTTTGATGCTGATTTCAAAGTCTGAGTTTTATCTGAAAATCTAGGAAACGGCGATTCCCACATTTCATTTTATATACTGGAAAAGATAATCCAGTGCTAGTCTCCAAGTTTTTCTCCCTTCTTCTACAGATAACAGAATCAACTGGCTGACTGCAGTTAGCTTTCAGGGCCTTCAGGACACACATGAAGGCTCTTTAGCTATGCCTACATGTCCCAAGCAGTATAGAAATCCCAGTGGGTTTTCTAACACAACCTCTGCACATTCACACGGTTAAATGTAGATTCAAATGCAGCCAAGCTGGAAAACGCAGGTTGGTGGCTTCCAGTTTGTGTTGACACCACATGGTGTCATCCATGTGGTAAGGTATTGAAATATTTTCTATGTTCAGCAAAATGCTGACATTATTCCACAAAGCACAAATACAATACATTTAAGCAGCAAGGAACACAAAATATGTCCTTTACCAGAACTATCCAGAAGTCTACAGCTGATCTGAAGAAGGGAGAGAGGTAACTGGCTTCGGTATAGAAGCAGCTAACAAGGCCAGTACTTAAGGACACTAGATCTCTTCTGGATTCATATCAGAGACCTGCATACTGATTCTACATACTAATATAGAATCAGAAAATGAAATATGGATAATATAAAACTATCTTCAAAAGAGGAAAGAAAAATTATGAAAATGAAAGTCTAATTTGTTTGCTAATATTTAAAGAGGAATTAACACTTGTGTTTATCTTCCTTACTTCATTCTCAATTCCTACCTTGTTACAACAACGGACTTCCAGCTTTTGCTGTCAGCTCCGTCAAATTGGCTCTCAGCCAAATTTAGCCTCTTAATGGTTTCCTCCAGCTGTACAGTTAGCTTCTCATTTAATATCTCCAAGTTACTCTTCGCTATTCGTAACTTCTCTCCACTGTCAGCTTCCTATTGTTTAATAAAAACAAAGGTTTATGAAATACTGAACCTCACATGAAGCACAGGATTATCTAAAATGATGGTCTAAAACGATGGTGAGATAGGGTCAGCACTGATTTAGAGGAAAATAGTGCACCCAAGATCACTAGCACTACAACTTCCAAATTCTGTCTTGGGCTGCTCCTCGGGTGTCTCCTCTCCACATATAACTAAAAATTCTGTCATAGCAGTATCAGTGCTTAGAAAAGTGTCCATTCTGTATCAACCATTTAAAAAAAAGATACTTGCCACAATCAGTAACTAATGGAAATAAAGGAATGCATTACAATGATCATACCTTTTTCAGTTCTTTACGCAGCCTCTCGTTTTCAGTAATGACTTTTTCCATTCCTTTGGTTTTAGATTCATAATGCATACTCAGCTGGCCCCCCAGATGAAGCTTAATTTTTTCCATTTCAGACTAAATATCAAACAGTTTGTTAAAATACATATACATTGCTTAGTAGAAAATTTCAGATTTCCATTTTTAAAGCACAGCATAGTTGCAGCTACCTAGCACAGTGAACATAACATTTTATCACATATTTAAATATATCCTTAAGGTACGGAGTACCTCTACATAAATCATGTAGTATGTTATGCTAAAATGAAGTTTTGCTTTTGTGTTCTACATGTTTCATATTTGGTATTTTTAAAACACTTCTGTGCCAATCAATGTCAACAACAGGCTTGCTGCTCCATTTTCCTACTAACTTGCATATAAACCGCTATCTAAATATAGTTATTGGAGATAAATCAGTACCTTTAGCCTCTCATTTTCCTGTTCAAGACCAAGTAATTTCTCATTAGAAACCACAGCTGGAGCTTTTTTCAGATCTTCATTTTCTCTTTGGACTCTCTCTACAACCTTTTTCATCAAACCAATTGTCTTTTCCAATTCTGGGACTGTCTTTCCACTTCTACCAGCCTATAGAGAGGGAAGAAAAAAAAGTAAAAGTAAGTAAACAGTTCATGTTAGCTTATTTTCCCATTGCAATTTGTATTTATAAAAAAGATGTTATATTTTGGTGTGACTTGAACCCTGAAGTTTCTTGCATACTTAGCTCCCCAAAATGATATTCATCCCCAAAAGTCAACATATCAGCTCCTTCATTTTCTGTGTTACCCAAGAAAGTTGCAGTTAGTCTCAAAAACTGCTGTACTTTATGAACTAAACTGAAACATTAGGAAAATAAATCAAAGTACTACTTTTTTTTCTTAGCTTTTCTTGTAGAGCAATTCCCTGATCCAACAGACGATGCAATTGCTTGAATGCTAATACTGTCGGGGGGGGGGGGAAGTATGGCTGGAAGCTTGAGGGAGGAAAAGAGGGCCCTTTTTTAGCAACCATACTTGTGTTGGATTAAAGTGACAGAAGAACTACATCTTAAAGCATAAGTAAATCTTCTCCCTTTCCCAAGGCATATATTCTCCTTGCAGAGTGATAAATAAATAAATAAATATGGGGAAAAAAGCTTGTAATTTCTCAATTTTTCTTCTTTCACTATGTTCATTTATGAGGTAGAAAAGATGTTAAAGGATGTTCAAATGCATTTATCTTCTCATCATCTTTGTAGCGACTGTTTTCCTCAGCAATAATAATTTAAAGATGCTGCTGTTTCTAGTTCTGGGCCCATGAAGTACCTCCTTTTCTTTCTACATAGGTAAGGAGCACAGTACAGTGGAAAATGGGGAAGATTTTACTCCCTGGAGTCCTACATAAACCTATATAGTGACCAAGTTTTGAAAGAAAAAATGACTTATTCTTTCTTCTCTAAAACAACTGGAGGGATTAGGAGGTTTGTGTTGGTACACAGCAGAGTTAAATAAAAACCTCTGTCGGATCCTCTGTTTCCTGAAAAGGGAGGAAGATTCAGAATTTGCTGCCTCCTCAGAACCTTTGCATGAAACAGTTTTATAACCTGCATTTCCTTATCCAAAACCTACCACTGCATAACAGATAGGCAGATACACGAACAGTCCATGCCAGGTACAAGTAAAAGAATGGGAAATATACAATCTTTTCCAGGTTCTACCCGGAAGTAGAAGCCATCCTCCTGGTATACTGAAAGAGCTATGAAGGCACTTAAGAGCTTTTATTAAATCAGCTTGCTTTAAAAGGTCACACAAATAGTTTGACAAGTTAGTGGCAAGACAGATACTGGACACTGCTGAAGCCTTTTTTTCCTGTAACTTCTGAAATACTGCTCTACTAAAGTAGCTGACAGTAGCTAGGGTAAAATTTAACCGTGTCATCTTGCATAGTACAACAAAAAAAAACTTCACTAACAATAACTTACACTTTCTAACATCTGCATCAAATCAAAATCCTATCTTTCAAATCATAAAGCTGTAACTATATTAAGCATTTACAGAAATATATTAATATAATTTTCATTTTTCATATAATGCGTAGTTTAGCTTTAATAAAATACTGGTTTTTTGTATTTCAGTTTCATTTGATTGTGATGAAAAATGCTGTTATTATAATACTCACCCCTCTAATGCTGCCCAGCTTTCGTTCAACATCTTCCTTCTCTTTTTTGAGAAGTTCACACATTTCTTTTAAGTCACCTACTTGGTCCTAAAAAAACAAAGTAATAAGCAACTTATTTAGATTTCAAATTGAGGTGGACAGTAACAAAATTACAGTTGGTTTACTTTGAAAAATGTAAAAGAGAAAGCAATTTTCCATTGCAATGACATTTTTCATCATTTCTACCAGCCATTCAACCTTGTCATCTTCCATAAAAACATTAAAAACTTACAGTATGTACAGAAAAGAGATCCATTTCTTTTTAAGCAATCCCCTAACCTGTGTCAGGGTAAAAAGATGTTACCTTTAGTCTTGGCAAATCTTTGTTGGCCTGCTCTAGCTGGAATCTTAGCTCAACGTTTTCAGATGACAATCTTAAATTTTCCTTTAAAACCTCTTGTTCTCTTCGATATTGATCATCTGATCCTATTCCCGATGTCTTGAGAAAACGGAGGGGAAAAAACTTAGTATTAAGTGGTAATGCACAATTCACTGTATCAGTTGTAGGTGATTAATAGCAACAAAGAATTAGTATTTTTCACAGAAATAAAACGGATGACAGTTGTATCACCAGTTTTGATCTAATTTGCTTTGACTTTAACTCCTTCTCTTACATTTTCTAAACTTGCTTAACCTTTAAGGGAAGTTTACAAATCAGTATAAAATAGTAAAAATTTTGTCAAACCAAAATTAACTCTCAAGCTATTGGGTAGAAATAAACCTCGAAGTCTAAAAGACAAAAAAGCTACTAAGTGTAGTAAGCTGTCACACTGTACCTGGGAACAGCATCTAATGTTAAGGACATATTCTGATATGTTTATTAAATAGTACATATGGCACAAGGAATTTCACTGAAGTCAAACAGATTACAGAGCAAGTCAGGAAGGTATTATGTAACTCTAGTTCTTAGTCTGTTAGTTCCTACAATCCTAAGTCTTTATCCATGGAGGCTAGTAATTTCTATTACACAAAGACTGCTTTGCATGCCTTATATTGCCGATTCCAATCATAAGTATATAGTAAATTATTATGCCTGACTAGTAAAGAGTAAAACCTTTTGATGATATAATAATCAGCAGTTTTTACTTATGCAATTATGGAATTAACCATATGATCCATTAATTAATCACTAATAATGATAAGAATAAAGTATTTGCTTCAATAAAGCATTTTTTTTTCTTAGTGTAAGTAATAACACATCATAAGTCTCTTAAAGAATGAAGGTCATCAACTAGCTGCATGTATCATTGTGATTATTTGTAAACTTTCTCGATCAATATTTTAGAATTGACAGTAGCTTACTTGTGAGCCGACGTGCATGCCTATCATTAAAGTATAAGGTTTGCTTATGGACCACTTGGTGACTACTTCAACATCCCTGCAGACCATGCATAGGAAACCACTGCATTATCATATTCTATTTCTACATCATTTATACAGAAGAAATGCTAGAGGACTGCTACAGTATCAAACCTCGGGCATTTCACAAAATTCTGGGCTTGTTTCAAGCCCCTCTGTACCACTTCGGTAATTTTCATGTTTATCCTCTGCAGTGTGTTGATTCATTTCATTATTCACATTTATTTTTTCTGCTTCATAGTCATTAGCTTGATTAGAAGGTTCCC
Source organism: Calonectris borealis (assembly GCF_964195595.1). Classification (NCBI taxonomy): domain Eukaryota; kingdom Metazoa; phylum Chordata; class Aves; order Procellariiformes; family Procellariidae; genus Calonectris; species Calonectris borealis. The sequence continues at coordinate 48,552,208 of NC_134312.1, forward strand.
CTGAATCAGACTGATTGCAGCTCATTCCGTCAGTATAAGGCTCTTCTACACTTTCTTCTTCATCAACATTTGATTGCTTGAGTATTTCTTGCTTCCTCTCCTCTTCTTCAAATTCCTCATTAAATTTTTCATTTTCAGGTTGGGTTACATTTTCTTCTTTTTCACTGCATTTCTCTTCATCAGCTTCAGCTATATTTTTGTTTTTCAGTCCTTCCCTAGAAATATCTGTGTCCTTGCATTTCTCACTATCTTCAGGATGCTGTTCAGGAGACACTTCTGTGCTTGCATCTGCAGTAGCCTCATGGCCTTCATTATGCATGATGCATGTTTGCAAGTCTCCTTCCTCATCTATTTCATTGCCATCAGTAATGCTATGATTAGTCTGATCTTTGATTTCATCCCTATTTGAAATAGGTTTCTTTTGAAGGGAATTCAAATACTTTTGTTTACTGATACTGATAGGAACAGACTTGGTCAGTTCAGTTTGGTCACATGTACTCTGATTCAAGTTGAAGATAGAATGAAGCATGAAAGAAAAGCAGAAGACAGTAAAACACAACAGGACATAAAGAAACTAGAATGTACTGTTAAATCTATTTATTGAAAGATTAAGATAACCCAGTAATGCAATATTTGCAATATAATGAACCTTGTAGAAATCAAAACACAACAAAAACACCTCATGTAACTGAAATGCAGCTCAGTATTTCCCCTAACTCTGTGTATCCCAAATTTTCAGTCAATATGGAATATAAAAGTAGCCCCTCAGTTGCAGACTCACATATTTAAAAATACATATCCCTTATTCCTCCACATATGCTAGGATGCTGAATATTTCAGCTTCTACCTGTAGAACACAGAAACTGTAAGTTTTGGGGTTTTTTTGTGTTTGTTTTGTTGTGTTTTTTTAAAAAGACTAAAAGCTGAGTATTTCATATCCTGTTCCAGAATACTATGATTTGAAATAAAACCAGCTAAATGACACAGAATACCAAATGGATAACAAATATTTTTGTTAAGTAGGTGTGATTTCTCTAAGTAATATGGTTACATTATTAACTTACCGAGGGTCTAGAATATGTCTCTCTCGAACATTGTCTCTGCAATGCACGAAGCTTTTCCTGAAGGTACTGATTTTTGAAATGTAATTCTTCTACAACAGAATCTCGTGGGATTGCTTGCTGTGTTCTACATCAAAAAATGAACAAAGAGAAAACAAATAAATGGCTATTAATGCAGAAAAACATCCCTTAAGGTAAAAAACCCATGAACTTCTTGATTACTAGACTGGATTTTCTAGTATTACTGGGGTGGTTATTCTAAATCAATGTTAGCCATATATACTATTCCAACTAATCTCCATGAATCGAAAGTATTTACTTTGGCAAAAGGAATCTGCTCTTTTGAGATGTGTACAGCTTCTATTACTCAGGTACATTATCCACTGTGATAGTGGATACATTGATTAAGAACACACTCCCTAACTGCAATTTAGCAGTTTCGGTAACTTTCACCAACTCTAAATTGTAATTATAATTTTATACAATAGGGGCCAGATGTTTTTCATCTTATTTAGCTTTTTAGAATAACGAACCAATGCTGCATATTCTCTGAACATGCACAGTTGCTCCCAAGTAGCTTTAACTTTGCTTGTCACAGACTCACAGAAGGATTTTTGAAATTCCCATCTGTTTTTTTTTCGTTATTGAATCAGTTGGTCTAATAGAGACTATCTATCTCTTTCCACAGATTTTTTTCTCATTTAGATTTTTTAGTTTTTATAGATTCTTTTAAAATGCCTCTCACCTCATGTGAGCAACTTCATTTTCTAAATCTAGATTCCGTTTTCTTAGTTCTTCCAGTTCTTTTTCAGTCTCTGAGGCTCTTACTCCGACAACACGGTCAACAGTGACACCAGTAGTTTTCAGTTTCTTCTGTAGAACAATCTTCTCTTTTTCAGTCCTGCAACGTCCAGTAAATTTACATTTAAAACTTTATTTGCTAACTTGCTTTCTTTAGGAGAAAATATTTTCTGTCTTAAAGAACCCACATTTGCAATTTATTTGCTCACTGAACCACAGCCCCTTTTCTGTTTAATAAGGTGACCTTATAGACAGTACAGCTTTAACACAAAAAAAAAAACCAAAACCCAAAAACTTAACCTGGAAAAAACAATGAGTCAGTATCAAGCATGTCATAAATCACTTGCTGTGATCTTGCCTGTGTTTTATGTGAAATTCATGCAAGACTTGCTAAGAATAAATGCCATTTTGAAGCAGTTTCAAATCACAATCTAACAACAACTACAATCACCATCACAGTTTCCTTTCTCTTCTGCCTCTTTTATCCGTAAAACCCTGCCATTACTGTAGTGAATGTAACGTAACATTTGCAGAGGCTTTGCGCATGTGTTTTTTTTAAAAGGCTTCCATCTCATAATCTTAGAACTGTCAGTACTGCAGTAGCACTACATATAACAGCAGCACAGTATCCAATCCTAGCAATCTGATTAAATAACACAGCAGTGAGAAACAGCCTGTCTTCATAAAGTTGTTATTTGTTTCATAGGAATAACAGAATGCTATATACAAGACGCATAATAAAGGACTTAAATTAGTTTTATTCAGAGACAGTTTCTTGTAATAAAGGTTGTTGGTTTCTACAAGGGAAAGGATACTAGAGGAATAGCCTGCTGCTTGAAAATTAACTAATCCTTTTAATCTCAATAGCAATGTCAAATTCTAGACAACAATCTCATAAACATAACAAACTGTTACAATTATTACGTGGCAAACATATTTGGATTTTCCTTATGACATCCCTTTGTAGCTGAATCTATTAAAACCAACTCACTTGGTATAAATCTCCTTCAATGTATTCAATTGTTTGGCTAAAGCATCTGCTTCTTTTTCCTTTTCCCTTAGTTTGTTCCGCAATCCTTCCATTCTGATTTGCCATTTTTTACCTTCTTCCCATCTAATTATTTCCTCCTTGGAGGTCTGTGAAGCACATAAACAAATTATGTATTTCTTTTTGAATTTTTTTTTTAAAGCAAAATAAGTAAACACATTAGAAAACCAAGAATGATATATTCTTCATTTATCAATTTAAAACATGAAGCCATAGCAGGCATATATTATTTACTCTATTTACCATAAGGTAAATAGCAGGCCCAGCTGGACACCTTGAGTATGCTGTAGTGACTGGTGTATGAGCTGATGCAGTTTAATGCTATTACCAAATTCTTCCTTAGCTTTTAATATTCATTTTACAAAAAAGGAGTGACACATTTTATGAAATCAGAGGTGCTAGTGCAATGTATCCTTTTACTTTGAATTACATGTTAGTAAAGAAGACAGATTAAAGAAAAAGAAGTGTTTTTCTATGCCAATTTACAGCAGATCTGTCTTCTGCACCTCACCAGGGGTTTATATGCCCCCGCTGCACAGCTGTAAAATTAGTCATTTTAGTTTATTTTTTCCTATGAGAAATGGAATCTCTACTTACATTACAATTCAGTAACTATAAATTATATGTGATCACAAATGGCTACTGAAAAATCACAGTCAATATTCCTGTAAGCAATTTTTGGTTTTCTTTAATCAGACTTTTCCCTTCTCCAGTTAGCCCCTGTACTTTCTTTTCTGTCTTCATTCTAAACAGTTACTGCTACTAAGGGACAGACAGAAAGCAAAATCTTGGAAAAAGGAAAAAACATGCCAAGTTTGAGAAAAAAATCTCTAGACACTAAGCAACAGGTGTTTTAAAAGTCTCAAATTACTTGGAAGCATAAGTGCAGCCCTAGAATACTATTTAATATCATAAATAGTCTGAATGTCACTATACAAGCATGCTATAATATTCCAGTATACTTCATGATGACTATGACAAACCACTAATTAGTTACTGAAGTAGTAAAATAACAAGCAAAAAACCAAACAAAACAACCGGTAAAATGAACACATCTCCAATCGCTCAGAACCTCTTGTACGTGGAGATCACTATTGTGAAGAATAATCACTTATACAGACATCATCCCTTTTAGGATTCACACTTTTGCTCCTAAGTACTTCATGTTTTTATCATTGCATTGATTGCGCAAATGCACATTTGACACCACTTACATAATCAGTATCTACTACCTGCTACCTATAAAATCTTAGTTTTCTAAGATTTATAGTGGATCTTTAATTCTACAAAAAGGGCAGGAAAACATTAATATACCAGTACCAAGCAACAAGAGCAATAAAAAAGAGCATGGGAAACATGAAGAAGTTACAGTCATGGAACTGCTTTTCTTCTGATCAAGTTTGGTTGGTTGGTTGCATTTTTTTAGAGGCAATAGGGAGAGTTGAACTGCCTAGGCCTAGACCTAGGCTGTTGATGTCTTTCAAAGCCACGATCTAAATATCACATACCTTGTCTTCTCTTATACCTTTTTTTTCTGTTTGTTCACACTTCTTCTCAAGTTCACTTTCCAACTTTTTAATTTTTTTCTGAAGTGCATCTATCAGATTTTGTTCATCAGCTTTGCTCTGAAAAATTACAAACTTTTACAAACTTAAAGTTTAGTGACCACAACCTAAATATTTTTCTCCACTCAAAAAATAAGGACTTTAATTCCAATTGGTAGAATTAGTTTACAACCTAAATGATCTTTTTAAAATCATCTTTGAATTATTAAAGTACCGGAATGTAACTTTGCATTCTAAACTGAATAATCAGCGGCAAGTAGCTGAATTAAAAAAAAATTAGACAATTCTACTGTAAATCCTTTACTTTTCTTCCGAGGGGAAATAAAGAGAGCCAGGAAGATGACAAAATTCCATTTTTCAAAGAAGCTTTGAAAGTGGTAATTCAACTCCTCAGACTCTTTCAAACATATTTGAAGGAGCAAGTATTTTCAGTCTCTTCCTTTTATTTCAGGCATGCTTCCAACAGCAGAAGTTAATAGCTCATATGTAACCCAGCTGATGAGCAAACATAAATTTTAAAATCAAGTATAAATCTCAGTGCCAGCCAAAAGTACTTAATCTTTCCCCCCAAAACAGCACATCTATGCAGAAACTTGACCAAGATCGAATGTATTTTTAAAAATCACTTCTACCTGAATGCTACTGCTTAGCCTCCTAATTCGTTTCTTCAGTTCTTCATTTTCTTTTTCCATTTCAATTTTTTCTGTCATCATTTTAGCAAATGCTTTTTGTTTCCTCTGAAGTTCTTGGTTCAACTCATCCCTTTCAACAGACAAAGAACTTTCCCGGGTTTTACTTATTTTAAGGCTATCTGTAAGTTTTGTAATCTGATTATTTAATTCCTCTACCTGTGTCTAGAAGAAAACAAACAAACAAACAAAACAACAAACCCCCAAAATCAGGATTATCAACAATACAACAATGCAATACAATGATATTACCTAGTACTCACCGTAAGCCCCTTTGTTTGTCTGTCAACAATCTCCTGTACATTCATATATGCCTCTTTTTGTGATGCAGCAGAAATAATCTGCTGTTCAGCATTAGCTGTCATTTCTGCTCGGAGTTCCAAAAGTGCTTTACTCAAAGCCTGAAAATAATAAATTCAAGTTCTTTTAACTGAAGAAGCTGCTAATATGAACATTACAAAACAAGAAAAGGCAAATATATTTTACTATGTTATATTATGCAATTCTATTCTACCTCCTGCTGTACTACACATAGAATTCTTAAGCATTAAGCAAACATTAAACATTTATGTGACATAGGGATTAATTTTTGTTGACTAACTTTATGCTGCTTCTCTTTTATGGCTAACTGGCTCTTCAGCTGTTCCACCAGGTTTTTCAGTGTTGCTGTGGGTGCTCTATTATTTGCTTCTTTTTGGACCTCTAGTTCAGCTTTTACATTTGCTAATTCCTTCTCCATCTGAGATAACATGTTCCTCAATTCATTTGCTTCACCTTTTAGTTGTTCCACATCAACTGTGTGCTTTTCCTGAAGCCTAACAAAATATAAGCATTAATAGGGTGCACTGCAATAATTAAGTTAGCAAATTCCAAATAAATAACAAAGGGCACGATGTTATATTTTTATTATTGTTAAAGCAAATGACACATAGACTTGGAAACAGCAAAAAAAGACTGACTCAACAAAGAAGGCCTCCATTTAATAAGAAAATTACTCAAGAAGATCAGCAAAAAGAGATTAGAGCATTTTTCATTCTAATTCCTGGCCCTAACAGGTGAAGAAAGGATCATACTTTTCTCCTTTTAATCAGGGGTTCAATTTTTGTGAGTTTAAACTTGTTAGGCAGCAAGCCCAAATGGATGTATCGGGGAAAAAGAAAAACAAAACACAAACTAGCAAGTATCACAGTAGCTTAAAGACCATTCTCATACAAGACTCCTTGAATACTTTCTTTTTCACTGAATGGCAAAAAGCTAACAACTGAAAGGCATTTTTCCAAGCCACAGTTTTTCAGTATCAGCCCCGATGAAGAGCTACAGATTAAAAATAATTTACAATTACCAACCATAGTAACTCTTTTGAGTTAGTTTTTTCAGCCAAATCTTAAATTCAGCAAAAACATGTTCAATTTGATAGACCAGTTCTGTAGCAGCAATACATAACTGACTTGATCCAATCCAATTGTGACTTATGTTAACAGTCTAAAAACTTACTGGGCTCTGATAGTCTCAAACTCTTTAATTTTCATTAAAGTAATTTGTTTTTGTTTCTCCAAATCAAATGATGTTTTCTTTAATTTTCCAACAAGTGAAGCAAGGGAATTATCCTGTTCTGCTACAGTTTGCTCCATTTCAGCTAAGCGGAGAAAATGTTTGTTGTTGGAAAGTGATAAAGAAGTCTTTTTCACTAACTCCTGTAAAACAGAACAAATGCATGTGATAAACATTTGAAGCGTTAAATTAAAGGTAAGCATTAATGATGCATTTTAAACTCAATCCAGAATATAGTCAAGCATTAATATCTAACATGTTTATTTACTGAGGTATGATTCTTAGTCCACAGAGAAAGCAGTCACAGTGGTTTAAAAAGAGCTTTGTGCACCTAATGATCCACAGAATAACCAGTTAAATACAGGTTTCACCTTATCATAAAGTGTCAAGAAAATTTGTATTGAAATGGGTTTGTTTAACATAACCACAGATGAATGAAAGAACAGAAAACAAATCATACCTCTCTCTCCTAGATGTCTCCATAAATTAGGATGATATGAAAAATGCTCATATATACTGGGGTGATAACTTTGGGTTTTTACACTTGACTTCTATTCCATCTCTTGCGAATTCTCTCACAAATAATACAATAATTCTGTAACAACCACCCATTTATTTTTCCTGTCATCATTTATTACTTACTTTTGACTGCAAAACTGTTCTTTTGAGCAACAGTTTTAAAAATTTGGGAACAACTTCACTAATCCCACAAATACACACAACTCACCAAAGCAGTTTGTTTGAATTTATTAAGGGAATTGTCAGTATGAAAATTTAACTTCTGGTGTAGAATTCTAAGGTCTTCCTCATGCTTCTTTGCTACTTCCTCTTGCTCCTGTTAGTTCAAAATAAAAATACAACTCTACTGATGCACACTATTCCAGAAAGTCATGAAACTACAGTACCTTCATGTTGATTGCTCACTCATTGCTCAGAATCGCTCCCCAGATTTTCCTCTAATTCTGCCAGTTTTTAAACATGCTTTTCTTCTTGCTATAATCAATGATTTTTTTTTTCCTTTTTAACACTATTGGAAAAAATCTACTATTGCAGGTCTAAACTATGTAGCAAGTAGTATGGTGCAACAGAACAGGAGCTGGAGAGCAAAACAGTTGGTGTTGGTCCTTACCAACTATGACTATCAATATGGATAGTGATACCCATACTATGTACTTTTCAGGTCTATTTACTTGGGACTATAGTGTAATCCCGTCGACTGAATGTCTGCTAGCAGACAGAGCACAGTAGGCTCATTTTTAGACTGCATCTTCTGGTTTAGTTCCAAACCAAAAAACTTGATTTCTCCCAGAAGAAATAGCTACACATGTTAACCAAAGCACACTAAGTGAAGATGATAGGAAGTCTGCTTTGGAAATGTGCTCCTGATTCAAACACACTAAAATAGATGCATATTTACTCTTGAAGTACCTCTTAGACACAAGGTTTATGCTTTAAAATATGCTTTAAGGGTATAAAGAATAAAGAATATAAAGTATGCTTAAATAATATAAAGTATGCTTAGATACACTGTTTATGCTTTAAAACAGGCTTTAATTTAAAATATGCTTTAAGAAGCATATTTTCCATAAATGCATGTCTTTCCTGTACCTTCCAAATTCACTACAAGAAGCAGTCCAAACATCATTGTTGCAAGTACTGGAAAATCCCATATAAATATATAATATACTGAGACCACTTCTCACAGCAGAATTTTAATTTTCTTTCTGTCACACTAACTTAATCCCTAGACAGACATCATATACATAACCTCTTGACTGAGCAAGCCTCCTATTCTAAGAAGTTAAAAAATTCTACATGAACTTTCTACATAATAAATTAATCATCTCTGTTCTGTTACCTCTGAGGTCAGAAACGTTTAAAGATTTCACTAGCAATGAGATAAATGAAGAATCAACTAAAACAACTTAAAAATGGAAGAAATTTTGTGCAAAAAGTTTAACTACCTCTCTTGCTTTAGCAAGCAAATGTTGGTATTTTTTTAACACTTCCTCCTTTTGATTTAATCTTGCTTGCATATTTGCAATGGTTTGATGAGCAATTTTTATGGCATGATGGTACTCTGGATCATCTTCTTGTTTGCCTAATTCAGCCATTATTTTCTCTCTTTCTGACGTTGCAGGTAATCGAAGTCTTAGTTCATTTATAACTTTGTCTCTTGATAAAACATTTTGTTCAGCTTTCCACAGAGCAGTTTCCTTTTCTTTCAATTTCTACAACGAAAAGCAATTGTTGCATTTCCAGAATTCAAACACTGAAAAAAGATCATACCTTTTAAAAAATGTACCAGAAAGATTTGGCTAAATGGACTTACATACACAAAACGTTTTGCAAGCAGTTCTGGCTGTATGGGATTACTATTAGATGAAAAAAGTCCCAGAATATCATTACCATGTCTTTATGTGTTATTTGCTTAGCACAAGACACTTATGCAACTCATTTTGTGCTACCAAATTAAGAAGCTGGTGGTTTTCAAATTTTTTAAGAAGCACAAATTATCTTCTGTAACAGAATTTCAATTTAGCAACCCAAGATAAAAGGATTTTGCTATGCTACTTGTTAAATTTAATGTAACACTTGCTAAATTTAACTAGCTATAGTCAACTGAATTTTGTACAGCAAGAGCATCTTACCCTACTAAATGAACATTCTAAAATATTCAAAAATTTTCCCTGATAATTTGTTCCAATGGAAAAAATATTTCATTTTAGTCATGGTGTGATTATATTATTTACATTTTCTCTGTGTTAAATAATTCTAAGAGATTGGACACATTTGAGTGACATATATAAAACAGTATTTATTATATAAAAAAAAAAGGGCATAGAAATACAAACTTTGTCCATTTATATGATAATTTATACATTTAATTACCTCCTCCAGTGATTTACAGGTTGCCCTAGTTTCCAGGATTGTTCGAATATGCTCCCGAATCTTTCTCAAAGCCAACTCAAGCTGTTGTGGGAGTGGCAAACTAGGGTCTGGAACTGATCCTGTAGCCTTTTCCAACTGCACAGAAAGATTCATATTCATGTAATCTGACAGCTCTGAAAAACATGCTCATGAATCTATTTTTAGTTAATTCAGTGCATGTACCTTTAGAGCTGTACTAAGTATTTCATTTTGTTGATGATCATACAGGTCTAACTGGCGCTGCAGTTCTACTTCCCTCTGGTCCCAAGCCATTTGCCTTTCTTCATAAAACTGTAACAAATGTTTGATAAAGGTATTCTATTTATTGAAGGCAATGGGAATTTTATAACCAACTTAAACAGAAAAAACAAGAGATACCAAAATGTAAAATACTGAAATGTGCTATTGAAAAGAATTACGGAACCAAGCTACAGACACCTATGTTAAAAACTTACTACGAAGAATCTTCCTTTTTAAAATCACTTAGTGAAATAAGGAATAGGCTATTTTTCTAATAGCATGCAGAAATACATACCTTGTTCTGCTGTACAATTTCTTCTTCCAGATTATTGATTGTACATTCATATTCAGAAATTATATTACGCAAATACTTCACCTCTTCCTTTTGCTTGACTAACTCTCGATTGAGTTTAAGTTCCTGCAGATGGAGTTCCTCCATCTTCATATGCCATTCAATTACCTAATAATGAATGATACACTATTACATTTACCAAGCCCACAGGCCAACTAGATGCAGCTACACGCTTTGACTTTGAGGCACTATGGCACTTATCCAACCAACAGGAAGAAAGAGGTTCTGCCTTTTTAAGCTTCTTCACTTCTCTTGAGTGAGGAGGCATGGCAAGAGTATGAAACTGCAAGGGGAATGACTGAAAAGTGCAGCAGACAATTGGAGAGGCAACAGGTTTCCCTTACACAGACAGACGTGCATTGCAAATAATTTTCAGATGACCTAAGTAAGCTATACTCTATGCATCTGTCCAGACTGAACAAAAAAAGCATGCAACAAGTTTGGTTGACTTTTCTAAAACAACAAAAGATTTTCAAAACCATTAAAAACTGTACGTATTCAAAAATGCACATGTACTAAGAATAAAAGACATATTTGTCTTTGACATACATGTCAAAATACTCTAGAAAAATATTTGAAAACTGGCTTAAAACTAAAACATGCCAGGAGCACTACAACCATTGCTTACATGCAGACATCTTTAGTCATGACAGATATAACCGTATTATATAATACACAGTGATCTGGAAGAGCAGTGAGAAAGCCTTATTCAAATTTCAAGGCAACATTGTTTACAATAGCAAAATATGATTAAGTAGAATTACATGAGTATAATAACATTTCTGACCATGCTGCCTAAATTATTGGCCTTGGATTTATTTAAAAAGACATGGATTTGTAGTGAAGATTTCAATGCAAGCTCATGGAACAGAATTTCAGAATGGTACTCTGTGTTTGATTTAATTTCATTCCTAATTTAATTAAATTCACAATTTAATTCAATTTAGTATAACTGAATTCATAGTTAACCTCTACTTCCTATGCCACTTAACTGGGCACAAAAGAAAATTAGTAAATCTGACTGCACTGACTAACATAACTAATAATATATTATTGTAAATAACTAATGATGTATTACTTTTTTAAAATAGGAAAACAAAAAATGATAGCTGTCATATTCTAACAAAGTATATTTTGAAGTCATTAATTTTACATGAAAACCGATGTTTAGGGAACAAGCTGAACTGAAATGTAATTTAAATGCAGATCAGATGAACAAAGCTATTCAAAGTTGTAAAATAGCAAACCTTTTGAGCTCCTCTTGTATCCTTCAATGCACTTACTAACTCTTCTAAACTTTTCAGTTTTAAGTCCATCTCTAATGCTCTGTTTTCTGCATTTCGACGCTCCTGCTGGGCATGCTGAACTTCTTCCAGGATCTTCAGTTTGTCATTCTGTAGCTGAATCATTGTTTTAGAGAATTTTTCTTGCTGTGCTAAAGGCAGAGCACCACTAAACTGTCGCCGCAAAGACTGAACTGTCTGTTGTAGATGTTTGGCTCTATTTCTTCCTTCCAGTCGGGCAAAATATAAGGCTTGCTCTCTCTCATCAAGCTTCTGCTCTAAACGTAGATTATGGATCTCCATCTTCTGTAGTTTCAATTTAAGCGTCTCCAATTTGCCTACAGCAACAGATTCACTACCTTGAAGGGCTATGATATGTTGATGCAGTTTTGCAATAACTGCTTTTTCATCTGACTGTGCCTAAGAACAAAATACACAGAACAAATTTATTTTTCATTTTGAATATGTTAATGCAGTGTATATGTAAATATAAACAAGCTATCTTTTTTTTTGTATTTTATATATTGCACGTATTTTATTCCACAGAGAAGAGCAAGAATTAGCCACTAAAACCAGCTTTTTATTTTTCCACTATTGTTTCTACAGCCACATTTTAGAAGTACACCTTTTCAGATACTGATCTTAAAAATTGTATCTTTCCAAAATACTGGGAGATGAGGAAGAAAGGTATACCTAAATTTAGATAATATGGTAATGTAAAAGCTGGCAACAGTGTTGTATTTAGGGATTCAAACCATTCTAGAACATGAAAACAAATCCCAAGAAATTGTTTCAGCTAATAACAAAGCAATATAATAAGTCTACTGCAAATCTTTAAGATTTACAAGTCATTGCTTCTCTTGTAAAAAATGATCAAACTTTCCTGATATTAGATTTAAATATTGACCATGAGCTATTAATCAGTTAGGAATAAATATTACCTAAATAACATGGAAAAAAGCTCAAGATCTGTAACAGCTGTGTAGCTAGAAATGGAAAAAATGAAGAAGGGAATAATTAATGTAATACAGAACGCTTGAAAGGGTATGGCCACTACAAGGACCAGCTTGCTAAGATCCTTCTGAAATGCTTTTGCAGTATCCTAACTCACTGTAAAATTACTTCATTTCTTCTCACTCCAGGGAAAAAAAATCTAAACTGCAGTGTTAATAAGGTTGAATTTTACCTGATAGTCTAAAATTTGCATTCTAAGAGATTCGACTTCTTTATCTCTGTATTGCTGGCGTGCCTCCAGAGCTTCCACTTGCATTTTTGCTACATCAGACAGTTCTCTTAACCTTGCAGGGGAAACAAGAGTATTGTGTCACTTGAAACCACTGAATAACTTATTAAGTTTTTCTACGTAGAAGATGCTAAGAAAAGGTGCTTAGTATGTTTCCTCATACCAAAACATTTAAAGATTGTGTTCTTTTCAGCATACTCTTCTCTACTACTCAGAGTCCTTGTTATGAACATTCTTCTGTATTGCCTCTCAACTTTTTCACAGGACATTTTCCTGTAAGCTATACAGAAGTTTGCCAGCAGTAACCTACTCCAGGAAAAAAATGCCATGTTTTTTCCTGAACTAAGCATCTCTGTCCTCTATTTCTCGCATAATAAATGGCATAAATGCTCAAAAAGTTGCACTCTCTATTCCTTTCTCTGCTTCCCCAAGTCTAATCACTCATTTTCAGTGTCAAAAATCACTGCAAATATCCCCATAGACTTTGCTGTTTTAGGAATATAACTTGGTAAGATGACATGATTTACTCAAAGACAAATGTCCATATCAATGTATCTAAAAAGGTCATTTTTTTCAATTTATGCATACAAAGTTAATCTCCTTTAAGTAAATGGCAAAAAAAATCCCTACTGCAGTTTAATCTTTGAGATATCGATGACTCTTTGAAAGTAAGAATTGCTTTCCAATTTCTTTTATGAGGTTTTCATACATTTAAGGGAGGTTGTGGCACAGAAACAAAAAAAACCCTTAATTAATTAGCTTAAAAATACTAGTAATAAGTATCTAAGTGCACACTTACCCATGTCTATCCAGGCCAGCACTTAATTCCTTGTTCAAATCAAAATGAAGCAAATTACCTTCTTTATAGTCATAAATTAAATGCTTCATTTTCAATTCCAAATTTGGCACATATAAATGCCAAAAAAATTAGCCACTGAAAATTTTCTGTAATACATAAGTAGTGTATTACATAAGCCTATATAGCCTAAATGTTTGCACGCTTCCGAACATACTGCATTTGAAATTTGTTACTTCAACACTTACTTTGATACTTCAATCTTGAGCTCCATCTCACGCTTCTCTAGGTCCATGATTTGTTGTCTATCTGCATCACTTACTGCCTTACTTACACTCTTTGACAGTTCATCTCTTAATTCCTGTTCCACTTTCTGTGCCTCAAGGTTGATTTTGGTGAGCTTAAGAAAAAAAAAACAAAACCAGAAACAAACAAAATGGTATCCTAAGCACACAACTACTCCCAACCCTGCAAACAAAAAGCAGTGCCAAAAGTATCTTTTCTTTTTTAGTCATTACAAAACACTGTTCAGCTGTGTTCAAAAAACAATTTCCTTTCCTCCCTGCTTAAATGTCTTTTTGTTTGCAGCATTGCATACATACAGGAACAGATACACAGGTCGGCACAGAACAGGATCCTAAATTAAACACAATTTTTATTAGTGAATTTTCTTAAAACCATTACCGCAAATAACTTGCTCTTAAACTACAATGAGAAAAAAAGAAAAAAAAAAGAATAAGACTGTAAACTCTTTAGGAAATGAACAGTCTTATTTATATATTTATATACCGTCTAGTATATCGGGATTGGTAACACAAATACAGGTTGTAAGTGCCAAGACTTACGGTAGTGTAGTTCTTTTGTTCTTTCTAAAAAGAACTTTCATAATTAAGTGATATTCTTTCAAGCAGCCTGATTTTTCAAGTTGATTATTGAATACCAAGTAACCAACGTAATTAAGGGAAAAGTAGCAGAAAAGGGATCATATGAATTAGACACAAGAAATACAGGTCAAGAACAGACCTTTTTCCAGCAGTCTGCTGAAAAACTAGCAAACTATCTATGAAGATGCTCATCATGTGTTTTACAGAGATTAACTAATGTTTAAATAAACTACTGACAAATTAATTAGTTATATTTTTTACAAATGTCCTGTGCACGCAGTATTGCAGCTCTTAAAGGCAGCTGTATTTTGCATCATAAGCTTATTTGCCAGTCATGATGCAAAATAGATTAATCCTTTTTGAAAAGCTCAAAAATATGCTTTTAAGATGTGTCAGATTATGTTGTTAAGCCTCAACAGATTTACCTCAGCAAATTTTGTTTCCAATTCAAAATTACGTTCTTCTATTTGCTTTACAGTGTTCCTTAAATGTTCATACATTCGTTGTGAATGTTCTGCTCTCTGTCTTTCATTTAGTTCCTTCATTTCCAACATTGTGATTTTCTTAGAAATGGACAAAATCTCACTGTTGGTTATTGCTTTTGTGGCCTTGTCCATGGCATTGTCATCCCCTACATTAAAAAATATTTAAATTAGGGAATACACAAGCTGATTCAACTATGAAAATTATTTGCACCATAAAACAGAACATGAGTTTTGCTTTATCTCTGTCAGATATACTTTATCAAAACACCTGTATCATTTTTTAAACTGTAGGCATGGTTATCCTGCTTTATTACATGTTTGAAAGGTATCTAATTTGAATAAAATATTATTATAAATTATGAATGGGTATATCTGCAACCATGGTTATTGAGACTGATAACTATTTTCAATGTAGCCTTTCACTTTATCCTTAATTCAGCTGGTAAATCTTCAGGAAATTTAATTTAAAATCTGTAAAAGAAATAGATGTGGATGAGTTCTTCTTGAATAATGGGAATTAAACTGTACACAAAAAAGCCCCAGCTATCAAGAAAAAATACTTTTTTACAGAGCATGAAACCAGGAAAAAGAAATAATTTTCCTGACAACCTATGAAGTACTTTGACTGACAATCAAGTTAGAACATATGGCACCTTATTAAAAAAAAAAAAAAAAAAAAAAAAATCAGGTGATGTTGCTTTACAAGTTCCAGCTTTTAAATCCTTGACCCAGTAACCCAAGAAAAGTCAATGTAGAACAGTTTCCAGAGAAAGATACCAAACTTGGTTTTGGTCAAATAGAGAAGTAAAATGAAACAAACTAAAAAAAAATTAAGACCGTTAATGAAAGATACAAAACAGTTTTGACTTTTACATCAATTTTAAAATATTACTTTTACACAGAACATACCATTTGATTTTTAATGTTGCTATATAACTTTCATACTTGCCCAGTTCAGTCATCTGTTCCCAAGCCTGTTCTACAGTGTGAAGTTTCTCTTTTGTGATCTCCAGTTCCTTATTCAATAAATTTATCTGTGCTTTCAAGGATTCATTCTCACGCTGTATGACAAAAACAGCAAATTATTTAGCTGTAACAGATTTGATGTTTATTATCTATAAAATCTTTTAAATTAAGTTTTTACCTATGCACAACCCATAATCTACATATATGGCACCAGAAGAACATGTTTCCTCCTAAGCATAAAAATGCTAGTCTTTGCTCTCTATGTTGTATCTTACTGTCAACTAGTATTACCGTGAATATTTATCATCAGTGACTGTGATTCCTAGAATGTCTAGTATTAGATGAAGAAATCTATGTTTGTCATACTAAACACCCCAGTAACAGTGGGAAAGAAAGTAGTACTTCTGGAGGATATTTCATCCCGCACAGAATATTTCATCTTGCACATGAATACATGTTTGAGACAGATCATGTGCTTCTTTTAGCTCTTTTAGGCATCTAATATGATGCCAAACATTAGTTTTGTAAATGTTCCTTCATTCCTCCAAATAGAAACACAAATTTCCACATTAACCGGTAAAACAAATTGAATACTTCATATTAAATTTCAATTTCTAATTTTCTAAACACATTTTTAGTTTGCTATTGATAAATGATTCTCTAGCTGTGTGAAATCGCTGAAATAGGCAATGCAAGTTTTCATACACACAAAATTTCATAAAATAGAGAAGAAATCATTCATTCTTAAGCTAAGTCAAATGCACCTACCTGTTTCCAAGCAGACAAATTTAATATTTCAGTAAGTTTACCCACCACATGTATTTAACCCTTATCAGCCACAGAAAGCCAACAGACAAGAACATGACAGGAGTTTTAACTACTGGTTAAACTACTACTTTCTTGGACTATTATTTCTAACATGAATGAAAAGTGGGAGCTAGTAACATATCTTTAAAGCCAGCTTCACAGTTCTTGAAAAGAACTCCCTTCTACTTGAGAATAAAAAGTTCAAAGGAATAGTTACATATTTCCAGTCCTTACGACACTTTGCAAACACATTGTGAACAATCTTTGGTTATTTACTTTTTTTAGGAAAGTAAAATTCCAAAGGTTTACTGCCTTTTGGAACTGAACATTTCATTCTTGTAAGTCAGGAATTAGTAAGAGCACTTACTTTGAGAGAAAGCTTTGAAAGTGTTTACACTCATTCTACTTTCCTCATGACCTCCAAAACTGAAGATGATAGCAAATATTCCTTCTGCCAGCCTTGTTTTGGTAATCACAGAACTAAAAAAACTTTGTGAGGGAACATACCCAGAGCTTAACTTAAAAAGCAAACAAACGAAGAAAAAAACCAAACAATAAAAACCACCAAAAGAATTAAACAAAATGCTTTTATGTAAGCCCATTGAAATAAAATCTGGGGCTTTGTATATGTTTCTTAATCCACTGAAAAATAGCAGGTAAGCAAATTAAAATTCGATAGCAACAGTAAGACTGGCTCCAACATCTCATACCTGCTATGGAACTGCTATAACCAGCAGTTCTTGTGTTGGGACTTCCGTTCTATCTTTCCATTAAGTGAGAACAAAAAACAATGCAGAACGAATAGATAAAGAGTTTTTTCCCCTTAGGGTTCAAACATAATGTAAACATTACCTCCATGTGTTCCATGTCTGTTGTCCGTTGCACGAGCAAGTTATCTTTTTGTAACATATCTCTGTATTTAGCAGTTAATGCATTATACTGCTTATTAGCCAGTTCTAGCTCAGACAATGGCACGCTACCATCTAACACTTTTTGCAGAGCCGCAATCTTAAAGGTAGCCATTTCCTATGCAAATAATCAACACAATGGGTTACTAAAGTCTGCTACATCTTTAAAAAGAAAAAATAAAATTACTCCACGGAAAAAGAATACCACTTAATATAATGACACTGGTTTATTTTACTAAATTACCATCCACCTTTATAAATTGCTTGCAATAACCATTGACAAAATTTCTCTCGTATTCCAACCCTCTGGGTAATTTTATCAATAGTTGCCTCTCAATCATAAGGCACTGTCAAGAACATATTTTATAAAGATGAGTTAATACAGGCCCTAGCAACCTGCAAGGCCAAAAAGTAAAATTTGGTTTCATGTGACACTTTCAGTAAAAAGAACTTGTTGAAGCAACTCCAGAAGGGGAAAACTGACAGGTTTCGTATTATGATGCTTATTTAAATATAAAGAATGTTTTGACAAAATTTATAACAGCATTTAACAAGCATTTGGGTAATTCATTCAAGAAACTAGCACTGCCTCCATTTTAAAAATAGTTTATTTATTGCCAAATTGTAAAAATAAAAATGTGTACTATTACTACTATAAACTATACCTTGAATCGTTGCAAGTTTCCAATCTTCCCTGTAACTGCAGTCTCCATGTGTGTTATTTCACCCTTTAGTTTCTCATTTTCTTTTCTAAGATGCCGTTCCATTTCAAGTAAAGTGGTATATTGCCTTGTTAGTGACTTTTCATTAACTCGTAAAACAGTTATTTTTCTATTATTTTCTGCAAGTACTTTTTTTGTTTCATCAGGATCCAGCTGAAGTGCACTGAGTAAATTCTGTAAAATAATTTTTTAACAAGAGCTTTGTAGAGAAATATGGTAAAACTCAACTACGTAGACAAGCTTTCTTGTACATTTTTTAATCTAGGTGTAAAAATTCCATTATTCTGTCTGAAATAATTTCTTTTTGCTAATAAAACATATACACACACTCAACACATGCATAAGCATACAATATTCTATTACAAGAAAAGAAAAAAATTAAATCTTCAAAATCATTAGTTTCTGAGGAATAGAAGCTAAATACATCTGACTGACTAATTGGAATTTTAGTTAATGCTGACATTTTCAAAATTTAGAACAAAAATAATTCTCTGCGTACATTGCCATCAGTCTTCCCCCATTTTACTAGAATCAAAACAAATGTATTGGAACAATTGTCTAAACCAAATAGAATTCCTGTGGTTCCTAACAAACACTAAAAACGTCCTACTTTGAGGACCACGCCAGTATTCATAAAGCGACCACAAGACCCTACCTATGGAAACATGCGTGCGTTTATGTGTATGTGTGCACACACATGGGTTTGCACGCATGTATAAATCTAAGGTTGGGAGGCATGGACAGGGGGGAGAGGGAACTACAGCGACTCAGATCACAGAAGGCATGTGAGCTTTAGCTTTGCTGTTGCACACATCAGCTAGTCGAGGAGACAGGGAGTAGAAATTCGAGCTGCAAAATCCCAGGTTCCTATGAGCCTAATGAAGAACAAACAGGTAGCTAGAAAAAACTCCTGAGTCCCAGAAGCCTGAAGCCATGAAAAAAATCTAGTTCTGTGACAACTGGCAAAGACTTGGCTTTTCTGATCAAGACGACTGTTTTTCTTAAGATTTTAAGAGCAAGCAACACATTTTCAATGATCATTCACAGTGAATTAATTTCAGAGAAATGTTTAATCTGAAAACGTTCACCTAATTCTAATCAAAATTACATACTAACAAAAAATAATGCTACCTAATAGTACGTATTTTTTATCTTTGGATAGGATGTGTTTCTGGAAACAAAAGCTATTGGGAAATGGTAATTTCTTAAAAGATCTCAGCAGTACTTTGATAGCACCGCTAACATCATAAAACTCCATTATCGTTTAAAGACATTTAAAAAAACAAATCCCAGAAATATCTTAATCCTGCTACAATCTACTCCTGTGACTCTGGAAATGCAGAATAAGATACTGAACAAATTAAGTAAGATGGCGCGTGCCCCTCCCCCTCATTTTTTTAAACATACAATAGAAACATCTGCAAAACAATTTCAATTTCTCTCTTCCAGAAATATATTTAGACTTAATTGCCTCAGGACACAATTATTTTGCAAATCAGTTACAGTTATGGACATGATTATAAGCAGGACCACATACCACTACAGTCACCCCTCAGCAGAAGAAAAGGGTTATAACTCAGCTGTCTAAACTTAGGCACAGTCATTTTCAACACCTTGTGATATCCTTGCCCTGTGTCTGCTTCTCTAAATGGACACGTGTCCCATATGTCTTCTGTCATATTTGGCAGTTTTTGGTATCTGCCCAAAGACACCCGAAGCCATCTAAAACTGCAGTATGTCTGTGATTAGGCACCTGCGTCAATTCCAGGAATTTTAAGTATCACCTTGTTAAAAAGTTATTTTTCACTTTTCTTGATAGAACATTGAATTCAGTCTTGGTGGAAGTAAATCAAAATAGAAAGATACATTCTATTTCCTCTTTTTGTGAAATACTGATACATTACAGATATATATAAATAAGATATAATTCAAAGCAATAACCTTAATTCTTAGTATAAATTAACGTGTTTTCCATGGGGGTGCCTGCACTGCTCCTCCTCCCAATCAAAGGGATAACAACTGCTGTTAAGAGAGCACTGTAAGTGTAAATAGTGTGTGTGAACTGAGAGGGCATTTGCTCAAAACTGATAATGTTAAAGAGGAAGATGACCATCAACCAGATTGAATAGTAACCATAAAATTAGAGACTTGAAATAAAGAAGCAGTCAGCTTGAAAATTAGTATAAAAGAAGCATGAAAACAGTGGGGGCAGAGAGAGTTATAATGCAGCACTCATAACCTAGTTCAGCTTCAGAAGTTTCCCCACTGTCCTTGCATCCTCTCTGGAGACGTGAGCGCTTCCTCCCTGCTGGACACCATGAGCCTCTGCACCCCAGCTAATGGGCTGGCGGTACCAAGCGCAACAAGTAGGGACCCACACCTCGGGTGTGTCTATGTGACCTCCTGGGGTGATTTCTCACCCGTGCATGGATCAGCAGCCTGCAGGGAGGCGCAGGGGTACACATAACACCAGAGCACCCCCACACGTACACAGCACCCTGGAGCACACACGAGAGATGGGTGTACGCAGTGAACTTGCACTCTCAGGAAAGGGTGTGTGCGCTGGTAACCCGAAGGGGCCAGGAAGTGAATATAACTGTGTGAATGTGGATGTGTGGGATAAGACATATTTGGGATTAATTCCTGAATGGTGCTTAGAGATTTTTAGGTCTATAGTAACATTTTGTATGTGCCTTAATATTGTGATTTACCTTTTGTATTGTTGATACCAATTCTGAATGTATAGTTCACTGATTGCTAGTTACTTACATTCCACTAATAAATCAATAAACCACTTCCCTTCTGATTTGATTTGAATTGAGCAGTTTTCCCCTGCAACATTTTCCCCATCTAACAAATTACAACCTTGTATTAAAACCTCTGTTCTATGTATTAAAACCTTCTTGAAAAATGAAAGCAACAAAAAAGGAAAGCAACAAAATTACTTACAGAATATGCCGTTATTTTTGTAGCATCCTGTTCTTTTTGATCTTCTAGCTTTTTCTTTTCCTCTTTCATATCTTGTGATTCTTTCTGCCAGCTTTCCTTTTGACTAAAACAGTAATTAAATATTTTCATTTAGAATGATGAAAGACTTGATGATTTTTAAAACTGTAACTAAAACAGCAACCCTGAAATATTGAAACCAAGAATCTTATTTTTAGCAGTAACGTAATTTGAAAAAGACATTATAAATTGTAGATGGATTACTGAAAAACTGTCCCCTCTGTTTACGCTGCAGCTAGTTTAATGATGAAAATAATTCTTAAGTTAAAGTGTCTTATCTCGTCTTCACCTGTGTACTGTAGTGCAGAGATAGAGAAGCCTTACTCCCCAAAAATATACACACATGGGATTTAATCTGCTTTAAATTACACACTTGTATTTCAAATTAATTACTTTCTTGCATGTCTTCGTAAAAATAGGCAAAGTTTAAAATTTTGCAAATAAAAACATTTCCACTTTAAGTACCTCTCTGGAAACTCTAGGTGTCCCTTTTATAGGAAGGGAGACAAAAATCATACTACCGGCACTTACCAAGCTGTGAGTCTGGAAAGAGGCTTTTTCTTTTTGAAGCAGACTAGACTCAGCAGATTTCAGCAGGTATTTACAATTGTGCCCAATAATTTGGCTGATAAGATTTACAGCTAGATAAATGGTTTGGCAAATAACCAATGACTCTTTCCACAACTATTTCCTTTGCATGAAGCACTTGCACATTCATTAGCTAAGAGAGACAACTTGCAAGGGGAACAAGGCTTCTGCAGCTCCTGAGAGAGAGAATACCTAAGATGATTTTGAAGTATTTTTAATTAATCATACAGAACGGTACAGTATCATAAGGAAAAGATTAGTCGCTCATCCTCTGAGAATTCCCCACAGCATAGTAGTTGGCTTTTTCTTTAAAAGATGGCGGTTCAAATTTCCCTCAGGTGGACAGAATTAAACTTAGGTTTCCCATATCCAAATTCTGCATTAAAGGTCAGACTTCTAAACAAAAGGGCAGGCAATGGCTGTAATATTAACTCAATTTTTTCAACAGTTTTGCAAATCTTTCCTCTATTACATTCATTTTATTTCAGATGCACAAAGGACATAATTTTCCACCCTAATTTTTCTATTTCAGTGAAAAACAAACAAAACCATGAAAAGATTCAGCTTTGCTTTGGCGCAAACTACTCTCCTATCCACTTTTATTTATTTATTTGGAAACAAAAAAGACTATGAACTGTCTATACATATCTAATAAGGAAGCTCCTATAGTCTGTATAGGATAGATTAGGCTAGTTTAAACAAATAATCAAGGGTATTTCAGAAGTAGTGTTTTCTCTTCAAAGAAGATCTCAGTTTCTTCCATAATGGAAGAAAATGGAGGAAAATGAAAGAAAATGCTCTGAAAGTGCATCTTTATGGGATGCCAAGTCAAAGAATCTCCTCCCCTAACTTCAATCTGTAACAGGTTTGGAGAAGGAGCCTTGAATCATCATCTTATCCCTCTCATTGGAGATATCTAATCTAGTAGTAAATTAGGCAGTATATTACAGCCTTTAATATTTTCAAAAAGCTATAGCTTTAATGCCTCAGAGATAATGTTATCTGGGAAGTCTTAACTGATTCAAAGAACAAACAGAAGGTCCTAAAAGAGAAAACACCCTTATCCGAAAAGCCGTCCAGTGACTGTTCATTCCAATCCAAAGATAGAGAGGACACAACCAACAGTCTGTTAATTGAAGAACCCAAATCACCATATTCATCCCTAAGATGAAAATCCTTTTTCTTTGGCCATAAGAAGAATTTTATAGAAATTAGATTCAATGAAGCATGTAAAGGAACTAAGAGTCTGAAAGAAAACCAACTACGAAGTCATGATGATCTGAAATTTCCGAACAGAGATCTCTGACTGTATTCGTATAACAGTTTTCTTTTTTTTCCCTCAGAAAAACTGTTAGGACCCGTACTTGAAAGCAAAAGAAAAGACTGATGAGTCCATAATACCAGGTTCTAATAAATACAAGATATCAGATGCAGAAAACACGATGCAATCCTCATTATAAAGTATGCAATATGAAAAGAGTCCAGCAGAAAATGTTTTTGTAAGAGTTTTCTGAATCTTTACAGGACTAAAGAAAATATATGGAGTCCACATCCAAGAGCAGTAGCATTTATGACATTAACCAAAGAACTACTTCAACACAGCCGCCAATTTTGTATTCAAAATTATTAAACATTTAGATAGTTGAACTTTCATAATTCGGAAAAGAGAACAATACCTTTGATATTCTTTATACAGCAAGCCTTGTTGATGACGAATTACTGCAAATTTTCGCTTGTAGTCCTCTACTGCATCTTCTAATTGTTTAAGTAAATGTTCTTTATTTTCCAGTTCCTAATAATTATTTTCCAAATAAAAATATTGAAGTGATTAATACAGGTTTTAAACATGAAAGGATTAATCAAAATGCCAGTTCTCCCTTGTGTTTTTCATGATAGATGTTTCTGTCATGAACTGTGTGAACGACAGATATGAAATGTGTATTTTCTGTAGAAGAAACAGATGAAAAAAAGTCCAATAAACTTTGGCATTCGTATTAATAGGTGTGAAATAGTGCATAATTGCACTGTGGATTACAGCCCTCAGAATTCAAAACACCGTGACATGTTGCTAGCCTACAAATACTACTAATTGAATGTCTCACTGGAAAGCGATGTTTTCTTCTCATGTTCCCAAATACTCTTCTACTTTATAATCATATACAGTTGAAAAATATTCTCTAATCAACAAAAGTGATCAAAGACAGAACAAAATAATTTAATAATAATAAAAAGGTAAGTTCTTTTTACTCCAATTCTCAAAGAGCCAATTCTTTACTATAGGTTTGCCTGCTATGCTTCCCATGGGAATCTCTGGCTTCAGTTTCAATGTATTTATGCCTCTTTTTACAAATGTTGACATATTTTTGACAAATAATGGAATGAAAATTCATATGGTAAATAAACAGAGACCTTTGCTGTATAGAGAAAAACTGTTCAGAGTAGGATTTGCACATGCAGACTCAGGTGTGGAATCCAGAGAGCAGTAAGACAGAATTTCTTATAGAAAGAATGCAACTGCAGAAGTAGAAGGAAGAGTGAGCAAATATTTAGATCAAAATTCAGATTTAAAACAAAAAAATCTGAATTCTTGTCAAAAATTTAATTAAGTATTACCTTCCAGGTTTACAACACAACAAAATACTTACAGCTTAAAAAAAAACAGAATAGCCCAAAGAGTTTGCTGGATGTCAGAACTTCAAAATAATTTTGGAGAGTTCTCCCATGTCCATACATGGCATGGTACTAGATTTTGGAGGAATTAGCTATATGTTACAAATATTCTTGATATCAAGGAGTAAATGAGTTACCTGTATAAGACGTATTAAATATTCATTCAGAGAATTAATCATATTAACACTTGAAGGAGCCATTCCTTCTGGAAGATTCACTGTTCGGAAGACAATATTGGCACCTTCTGATTGACGTAATAAGCAAATTTCATTTTTCAGTTGTGCAATCTAAAGAAAAGAAACAAAAACATAAAGAAGTAGCTCTTGCTATTCAATTAAAAAAAAATCACTGATGAAAAATATATTGTTTTCCTGTGCTACATCAGTTGTTATTAACAACCTAATTCACTTCCACTTATATTCCAAAGCATTCAAACACTCTCTAACCTTTTAAAAATGCTGTGATTCCATAAATCATTAAATGCATAGTATCTTAAGCCAAATTTATCAAATGACTCGTGCAATCAGGGCAGCTTCACATATCTAAGGATTCAACCACAGTTTTATTCCAAATTGTTTAAAACAGTGCATTTCTACCCCTTTTAAAAAGATGAAGTTTTGCATAGAATTATTGCAGTGGTTATTTGATGGTTTATTCTAAACAAATCTTCGCCTTTTCATTTAACTTCTTAAAAGCTCTTGGTTCTCTACTCTAACACTACTCTAGAATATTAGTTACTGGCAAATCTTCTTGCACCACCAAAGCTGTTCTAAAAGGCACATTTAAATTTGGTTTCTTGTAAGATAATATTCCGTTCCTCATGCCTGTCCTGGAAGAAGCATTCCACAGAATCAATTGTACAACTTAAAACAAAATACAGGATTTTAGAGAATTATTCATCATTTTAGAACACTTTAATCTCATAACAAATGCAAGACTACTGGCTTTCTGAAGAAAGAAATCTGTGAGCTTTTTTGGGCATGGCTCTCCCCAAAAGATAGGCATGCTTGGTGTTTAACATGGTAGGATATTCCAAGGATAAAGTAACAGTAAGATTTGAACTTAAAATGGACAAATTGGTAGATCCAATACATAAATTTAATTAAGATTTGTATAATTACACTGTTCACATAAGCTAAATTCAGTATCTTATAGATTGTGTGGTTTTGTTCTAAATTATCAGAGCAGCCACTTTTCAAGTACAAAATACATTGTATAAAAAAAATTGTATACCTTTTCATTTGCATTTGCCAGCTGATTAGAGAAATTTGTTGCCTCCTTCTGAGTCTGTTTCAGTTCCTGTCTTAATTCTTCATTTCGTCCTGTAAGCTGGTCAACCTGAGCTTTCAAGTGCACACCAGCATCAAAGATTCCCTCTGAATTCTTAGACTCCATTGCCTAATGTAGTAAACATTTAATTAACAAAACAGAGAAAAAGTGCAGAAAAGCTTTGTTTTTTCATAATAAACTGGAGCCCTCAAATTTAGACATTAAATTTTAATGTTTTAAAACTACTTATCAGTTTCCTGATGGTATATTTGCCATAGATTGTGATTTAAATGGTTAAAAACACTGATTTTTTTGGTACGGTGTTTGCATAAAGAATTTTTCTTAAACATTTCCTGCAGGTCCTATAGAGATAAAAGACATAGAAACAAACTTTTACCTGAGCTTTATGACTGGGACAATAAACTTGCCAAAGACAGTTTTATACTATCCAGCTGAAGATTTTTTTTTTTTTTAATTTTTATTGGCAATCTCTTGTTGCCGTATATTTTTAATTTGCATTTTTAAAGAGGTATCACACTATGTACTCCTACTAAGGAAGTGTATATATAAGGAAGCTACTATTTAATTATACAATATCCCAAAAATTGAGGAGGAAAAAAAAAGCCTGTAAATCCTATAAAGCTAAATAATACTTTAGAAAGCAAGCTTACGTTAACTAAACGATCCAGACTAGGGATTATTAAGGCTGTTTCTCCTCCCTTCACACTAGGATCCTTCTGCATTTCCTTGACAGCTTGCAATATTTCTTTCATTCCTTGTTCAAGTTGTTTATTCTCTTCTGATAATTCTTTTACTGTAATAAAAATTGTAAATGTGTCTAAAAGCACTGAAAAAATGAGTTAAGGTTTCCTAGGACATTTCATCGTAATACTTGTTGATCTGATATATAAAAAGTATGTTCAAATTATATACAGACATAACCAATTAGGAAGTTAAAAGTAGAG
The DNA here is from genome assembly GCF_964195595.1 of Calonectris borealis. Lineage (NCBI taxonomy): Eukaryota > Metazoa > Chordata > Aves > Procellariiformes > Procellariidae > Calonectris > Calonectris borealis. Next base: position 48,579,038 of record NC_134312.1, read on the forward strand.
CTGCTAGCAACATCCGGAGAGTGTATTTTGCTGAAGAAATACGAACAAAACAATAATGAAATGCTTCAAGGAACACATTTGACTTTATTGAACCTTCCAGTCTTCAGTGTTTCCTGCCACTTTTTTCACTTCTTTAGTAGCCTGTCTGTCTGGCTTTCACAAATCCAGAAACGTGGCTATCTTGGAAATGTTTGGGTGTAACAATGAAGAATATAAGAATTGCCTGAATTCCTGCTGCAGATGGGGGAAAAAGAACATTTAAATTATTTGGCTGTAATAAGGACTCTCAAGACATACAGTTTTCCTGCCACCATTAGTCTCTCCGTGGAATTCCAGAGTTTCCAGCACAGAGCAAGAAGTCTGGAAACTTAAAAAAAACCAAAAAAATGTAGGACATTCTGTGCATCTTAACAATATGGCTAACAACACGTCCTGAAGACCCAGGAGTGAACTGCAAAATTTGGAGCAGTTTGAGCAATTTCACTAAGTCTATTTTAAAAAGTCAAAAAGAATTTTTAAAATTCACATTCTCTGGGAAAAAATTAAGATTCTTGTCAGGAGAAATTAGCATTATTTTTATTTCAGAGTTTGCAAGCAGTGCACTTCAGCTAACATACATATATACGTAAGCAGCAAGTGGGTATAATTCCCCTATGCTTCCTTGGAGCCAAAAAAGCACTACAATTATACCAGTAACTTGTATAATTTTTATAATTGAGATCACTCACAAACTTAAAGCCCTTATTAGGTCTGATTCAGGAAGGAAAAACATGAGACATCCTAGTTTAATGTATTGAGTATGAATAAATTATGTTTCATGTACTATCACTAATATAAGTTTAAAATTAGCAACTATATATGTATTTATACACACGCACACAAAGATATACACTAATATAAACACAAAATTTTTTTTTTTTTTTTAAAATGTCATTAGTGAGAATTCAAAGGAATTCCAATTCAATAAATGCCATTTATATTCACTGTTTTGTAATCATTGTGTTCACACCTGGACCAATTCACACCCATAATTTCCACAGTTCAGAAGTATATCAGAATGTTTGTGTAATAACCCTCTATGTACACAGCAAACTCAATCACTGTGAAAGATACCAAAGTAAACTGCATTTAAAAGAGAAACTGCAAAGTCGGATATTTGTGGTCACAATCACAGAAACAGAACGACTAAATAAGCAAACTATCTGCAAGTACTTGGTAACATTCCCTGGTTTTAAAACAGGTTGCAACTTACATTTAGATTGAAATTCGGCTATTACAGTCCTGTTCTTCTCCAAATCTCTCTCTCTCACATTTAATTCATTTGCAAGATACTCATTCTAAAGAAAAGAACAAAGAAGACTCAAGAATTGTAGTTTAGGAATTTTAGTAGTAGAATTTTCATTAAGACTCTGTGATTAAATGAGAACAAATGCTTGAAAATAGTGCTAATCCATATATATTCACCAGTGAAATTATATAGTATGTAAACCAAAATGAGGTGTAATACAGAAGGCAACAATCAAAGAAATAGCCTCATCTTCACAGCAACAGCAAAATTATCAGGAAAAAATTACTTAAACCATGAATAAACTTTACCTAAATATTTATCCTGTTTTGTTTTTTTTTTAAACCTTATACTACCTGCACTGCCTGGCTTCTGCATCTTTCAAGATTCAACTCTGTATTTAGCATACTCTTGATCAACAAATCTCTGGATAACTGCTCATTCTAAAAAAACCCAACAGTAAGTTATTAGTAGAGGATTCTATCTCCATTTATATACAAAAAAATTATATTTCCAAGACTTATCTTCCAAAATATAAAAAACCTCACTACTTCTTTTCTACTGAAAATGCAATTAGTAGGCATTATTCATTCCACAGCTTGGCTAACACAGTATTTTAAGAGCAATCACAACAGCAAAGCATACTCCTGTAGCATGGAAAAACTGTTGTATAACTGAAAAAAGCCTGATGTATATAGACTTATACTTTCCATTGATCAACTACATAGCTCAACAGGCTCAACGGAAATGCCATCAGTTCCAAAACATTTCAGTTAAAGATAGGAAAGACCTATTTGCTTATCTTATACATTGTAACTGTGATGTTTCCTCATCACATTCTTAAATGGTTTCTCCCAGACAAAAAATACACAGATTCTAATTTTCACAATCTAATGTTTTACTCCCAGTTTTTTTTCAAATTTGGAGTATGTCTTCATGAAAATTTCCCAGTCTACATACGAATCTCCTGCCTGAAATGCAACGGCAACAGAGGTGGTTTCACTGGAAGAATTACACAAGGTATATCCCACATAACACTGAGTAGGGAAACATGTATTCTTGGGTCATGCAGCAGGTGGAACAACAGTCTCATACAGACCAAAAGTCTGTGAGACTCTGAGGGATTGGCTTGATCCATGCCCCAAATGTATCTCTGGCAACCAAAGCAATGTCCTCCACTATACAGAAAACTAACACAGCGTTTCAAGGTAGCAATTTAGGAAGCTACCAGTGAATAATTTTTTTGTATGATTTATCATGTGAATGAAAGAAACCACAGCAAGCATCCTGAAATCAACCCGTTCTTTCACTGATTACAAAAAGTTTTCAAAAAACCTTTTGAGAACCTAAAAGATTTTATCATCAGAGATCATTTTAATAAATGGAAATTTTCATTGGAAATCTTTTTTTCTGAAAACAGATATACATTATCTTTGTCAGTTGGCAAGGAAATGGATAAAAGGACAGAAGAACCAACGCAGGAATTTCCTAGATGTTTCCCAGAAAGAAAGGCCTTTCCCATTCCAAAAGTCTAACTTTACACAATCTGTTCTCTCTGGAGGCAGAAGACGTCCTCTAGCCAAATAACATCTGCATCTTTAACAGAAATCTCATCTTCTGTCTTTCATACCAAAGGACTGATTCAGTCCCTACTTCATTCAACTAATGCTTGTAAATTACCATTTGTATTTCTCTGTATTTATTTAAAACAATTTTTAAAAATAATCCTGAAACTATGTTGTTTAAAATACAGTTGCAACAATTTATTTGTATGAGATACAAGGCTGTATGCACTAAGAAAAATGATGAATGCTTTGTTTACACAGATGTGTGTAAGGTCTTAGAATAAAAACTGTTCTCTCTTCGTATGCATTTATGTACATATGCAGAGGTGTTGTGCAAACTTTTTCTACCAACAGAATGAAAATATATGCTTACATTTTTAAATCCTATGTCAACAAATAAACTGCAAATTAATGAGGTGGCACTTCTTTATTGGAAGAAAAAATGCCCAATTCTATTAGAACTATCCTAGAGCTTTAATCAATAGAGATGAAAGTAAACCAACACATCTTTATTATTTGAATTTATCTTCTAAATAACTGCATCAGATATAAACATACACATACTATAAAGGTGTCTCACCTGTGATCTAAGAAGGGCTAATTCTCTCCTCAATTGCTCTATGAGATTTTCAACAGGATCTACCTGACCTGAGTGTTCTGATTGTCCATTTTCAAGTACATTTTCCAAAGTTTTTACTTGCAACAATTCTGTTAGGCATTTCTTTCCTTCTCTGTCTTCTTGACAGGTAGTTAAATCAGAAAACTTTACTTGCGAATAGTGTTGCTTATCCTTCAATGTCACTTCTCGTGTTTTGTGCATTACTGGCTTTCCAAGAGCAGATGCACAAGGAATCAGAGAGTTTTTGCTGAGAGATAGTCCTGGGCAAAAATTTTCCTGACCTCTTTGGTCTGAATTAGAAGTTACGGACACTCGACTCTGAAAAGATGGTTTGTTTCTGTAATTCCGGTTATTTACCTCTGAGGTCTGACACACTTGCCGATAAGCAGAAAACAAAGATGTGTAGTCCGATTTTAAGTCTTTTGACATCTCTCTATTGTCTGTATAATCTGTTATTCCTGATGTCTGTGTAAATTGTAGCTCTGGTGATACAAAAAGCTCTTTTATACTAAGAGTTTCAGAATTACAGTTGTCATTAACTAGTTGCCACTCTGTCACATGTTTTGAACCTAAATGAACCAAAGAAGTATTTCTATTTTTTTCCAAATAATCTAAATTCTCAGGTATGCCAGATGTTCTTCTAGGTAGATTTCCCACAGCCTTACTGCTTTCAGCTATATCTTTCTCTGACTTCAAAAGTCTAACTGGTGCTTCTCTATCTGCAAGTGTGTTTCTCCCTTCCACGTTACACACGCTGCTAGCCTATATTCACAAAAAATATAGAACATTCATTAGTCTTCTAAAAAAATTACAAATTATTAATTTTTGGATTTTTTAAAAGCAGTTAATAAAAGCACCTAGGGAAATATTTGAACAGATATTTACAAAATAACATTATTTTTATTTTGAAAGAGAAATACAATACAATAAACATAAATGTTTATGAACTGGCTTTATGAACCTACCTTTGCTTTTACTTCAGCAATATCACGTCTGTTGAAGAAATCCAACTTCCTCTTATTCATTCCCTTCTCTTCACTAAAGCTATCAGTTATCTGCACATCACCAGCATCCAATCCTAATTGAAAGTAAATGTACAAGTAATAAATTATTATGAACTTTTAATTGGTCTCCAAGCAAGGGAATATATTCCATTTAGCATATCTGAGTTCTAGTTTTCTGCCTGCAAAGTAAGGAGCTGTAAACCTTTCCATCTGAGCACATTATGCTTCCCTGGGTGGCACAGAATTGAAATTTTAAGATTTTTGAAACACATATATTATATAGATTTAGTGGCAATCATGGCGAGATCATCCTGCATCTAAGAACTGTAAGCCAATGACACAACTCTCAGCGATGCATTACTAGCCATCACAAGTCAAAAAGCTACTAGGCTGTTAGACTACGGAAAAACGAACCCACTCACCACTTCCTACAGATTCAATTAAATGTATTTAGCCTGGTAATTTAAACAAATGAGTAAATATAACATAGGTATATTAATAAGTATAGACAGCATGTTTTTGAAAGGACAGTTTATAATAAAAAAAATCCTACCTATTGTTGCAACTCTTCTTCCTTTCTCCTGAGCCAACTTACGAACCTGTTTTTTCAGTTCAATTCTTTCCTCTTCCAGTCTTTCAATCTGCATATTATTATTCACAGATCATCATTTCATTTTGTTCAAATACATTTTTATTACGTAGCTCTTACACAAAAATAGGATTTATCACTTGCCTCTTGCAAAAGAATCTGGTTTTCAGCTCTATATTGCTGCTGCTTCAGTGCTTTGCTGTTTCTGAATTCATTTAAATCAATCATTGTCTTTGGCTCAAGACCTAAAACACAGCATATGTTGTATTATTATTCATTAAGGAGGAAAATTAATGTTAATGATCATTAGAATGCAGTTAATTTAAATCAGAATATAACTAGTCAAGTAGAATTAAAAAAATATGTTGATAGTTGAATATATGTAAGTATTTCTATATGTACACACATCTTATGCTCCATGTAATAACACCAGAAGAAAGCATAATTTTACTTCAGTTACTCAAAAACCAAAATGCAATAAAATGCCACCTAAAATTAACTATATTTATGTTTAGATTCTTCTATGTAAAAATAAGCCTGTCCAAAGTTTTCTCTGTGTTTTTCAATCCAGCATTACAACTTCAGTATGTTATGGTTTCCAAATACCGTATTATGAAATTAAGTAAGCAGTGTAAAGTCAAAGAGGAATCAAAACCAAAAAAGCACTACAAAACCTATTCTACTTTCTCCAGTCAAAGCAACCTGTAAGCCAAGTTTAGTCATGTACATTCAAGTTCAGTCATGTACATTCATGCAGTTTGTCCTAACTAAAACTACTTGCAAATATTAGCAGAATAGACAAAATTATTTACAAGTAGTTACTTGGTATAGTAAAAGATTTCCATGATATAATGTTATTTGAATTCTTACACAACAAATAATTGAAAACGTAATGGATATAGCATACCTAAACGCTCTCTGAGTTCTTCATTTTCATCAAGAAAATCATTTATTTTAAGTTCAAGTTTATTGACTTCCTTAATTAATGTTTCAATCTCATGATCTCGTATTTTGACTTGCTTTTTTAAATCTTTTATTTCAGCAACAGCTTCTTCCAAACCATATATTCCCTGTAAAAACCCAAATGGAAAGTTAAAACAAAACAACCAACAGAAGATGTAAGAAAATAAATTATGAATCTGTCTTTCATCATTACACAGATAAGAAAAAATGTTTTTCATCCTGTATCACTGTTCTGCACTATGCTTAGTGAAAAAAGTTACCGAATAAAAAGCAGATCCTACAAATTTGTCTTTTGACTACAGAGGAGTCTCTGCATATTTCAAAATTGAGTCCTCTTACTACATGATCCTTCGAAGAATCATATCTTGAGTATTCAATTACTGTTCAACGAACTTCAGAAGCCCATATGAATATGTTAAAACTGACAATTTGTAAAAATTGTTAAGTATGGCTAACAAATTGCATGCAGTCAGTGACCACTAAATGTTATTAAGAAAGAAAAGAAAAGAAAAAAAAAATCAGCATCAGAAGTCATTCATTTAATTTCTAATTAGAACACAGTCAATAAAAAACGGAAGGACAAAATGATCTCCTAAAAATATGATGAAATACCATGTCCACTCTGACAAATTGTTTACCAGTTCATAGTCTCTCATTCGTTTCAGAGCCTCAACGAGCTCTTTGTCCTTTTCTCTAGCGTCTGCTTCTGCTAATTCTGCTGATTTTTCAGCCTCCTTAGTTCTCTCTTGTAGCATTTTTAACTTTTCTTGCATATCCCCAATACGATTCTGCTGAGCAAGAGATGAGTGACCTGGAAAGAAAAACCTTGATCTGTTTACAATTCAGCTAGGAATTCTTGCTATCAGCCATTAAGCAAGAAAGAAACACTTCAGATGATGTTATAAAGGAGATCTTCATTTTCTGCTCTTTTATTTAAGTAATTATAAAAGACTACTTTTATAAAAAAAAAAAAAGAGCTTTTTTTTTCCCCCATAATTGTTCATTCAAACAATATTTATAAGAAGTGAGTGCACGTAAGGGACATCAGAATCTATTTTGAATTGCATGCTACTAATCATTTGCAATTCCTGACAGAGCTGCGACCTTATATGTTATGCTCTACCCTTTACAGACCACGCATAGTTTTATTAGGCACTCTATTACCCATAATACCCACTGAAATACTGTGAATAAATTTAAACTCTTCACGAATGTTTAATAAATCAAAACAAAAAAATTAGAGACTAATATTACTCAATACTGCAAATATTTTTTCTGTATCTCTAGAGAATAAAGAATGCACAGTAAATCTGTGGTTTCTTTTTTCCTTTCCATACGTATTAAAATAAAATGGTCATGTTACCTTTATCTTTCTGGAGATCATTTTTTAATTCCTCAATAACAAATGCATTCTGTTCCATTTCTTTGGTATACTGTTCGACTTGCTCAGTAAGCAATCTTATCTGAGCATCTCGCTCTTGCACACCCTACACACACAAAAAAAGAAACTCCATTAAAGAGTTCTTCTTTACTGACAGGCACGCTACCAATACAGAACACCACACAGTAAATGAAGAAATTAAAAGTAGCTAATACAAAACAATTTATAGAACATCAAATATACTGTACTTACAACATAGAGTTCAGATATTATCTAGAAGTTGGGTATATAAAGGCAAAGCAGGAAAAATAAAAGAAAGAGTAAAAATAAAGCATTCAAACACACACACATACAAAAGCAGTATTTTAGTATATCAATTTTAAATACAACAGTTCTCTAAGAGTTAGACAATGTATGATGAAAAGTTTCAGACGATATAGGTTTCTTATAGCTTCCTCATGAACAATTGCCACTGGGAACCGAGAGATACAAGTTCAAGATTGGGAGGACTAACAATCCATCATACATGACACCTGTATTGCAGACTGCCT